>NW_028317982.1:157500-1357500 GCF_062004578.1 Staurois parvus
CAATAACAATACAGTGCGATACACGAGGGGGTCGAGGGCCCTGCTCCTTGGAGCTTATAGTCTAGGAGGGAGGGTATAGTGGTACGGGAGGAAAAGCTGTGGGGGATGGCGTGTTAGGAAGAGTGGAGGCGATCGACAGAGGGTGGGGTAGGCTTCCCTGAAGAGGTGGGTTTTTAGGGTGCGCCTAAAGGAGAGGAGAGTGGGTGATAGTCTGATGGATTGGGGTAGGGAGCTCCAGAGGATGGGTGATGCCCTGGAGAAGTCTTGGAGGGGGGCATGGGAGGAGGAGATCAGGGAACTAGAGAGAAGGAGGTCTTGTGAAGAGTGGAGAGTGCGTTTTGGGTGGTATTTGGATATTAGGTCGGTGATGTAGTTTGGGGCAGAATTATGGACAGCTTTGTACGTCAGTATTAGCAGTTTGAATTTGATCCGTTGGGCAATCGGAAGCCAGTGGAGGGATTGGCAGAGGGGGGTGGCGGAAACGGAGCGGTTGGTAAGGTGGATGAGTCTGGTCGTCGTATTCAGGATCAACTGAAGCGGGGATAGCCTGTGGTGAGGCAGGCCAGTGAGGAGGGAGTTGCAGTAATCAAGTCATGATATGATGAGGGAGTGGATGAGCTGCTTAGTAGTTTCTGGGGTTAGGGAACCCATTACTAGGGTTCCATTAAGACCAGGTACTTTCTGTTCCCAAACCTTCGTGGGAGTCTGTTTCTATTTTGTTGGTTGCTCTCAGCATCCCCCAAAACGTCCTGCAACTTGGTAGAGCCTGTTCCCATTTTGTTGGCAGCTTTTGGCTTTCACCATCATCCTAAATATTCAGGTCAGTAGTCAGGTTGTTATATTATGACATTCACAACATTTCACAAGATTTGTTTTTTACCTCATTTTTAAAGCAGAACTCCAGACAAAAAAGTTCTTTGCATGTCCTTTATTGTTGTTTTCCTACCTTCACTGAATATGTCATTCATCTTCTGGTTCACTCAGTAGTTGCCCTGAAATAGCCTATTCCTTTTCAATAAAATTCTCTTTGGTTTCCTGTTTGTAAGACCAGTGACTACTATTCCCCCAGCCACTGGTTTTGGCACATCCCTTCTGTAGTTCTTTCTCCAGAAAGCAGTGATGTTGTTCAGCCCTACTTGCAGTGGTGGGTGGACCGAGACTCTGACACATTCATTGTGTACACCCACATTCACTACAATTCCTGTGGTTGATGGGAACTGCAGTTTCCTTTTGTGCAGCATGAGGGCATATGATATAATCCTTGCTGTTACACCTCCTCCTTTGCAGAGCAGATGTTGATATATTTTGCATTACAGAGATGAGGTCATGAAAATTCAGTTAAACTCTTCTCCTAAATGTTAAGGATTTTTAAAATTTTATTAACTGTCTAGTGGTTTGTGTAATGGGTATACTAAGGCCTTGTTCACACCATACGCGCAGAGAAACTGATGGAAACTGACGCGCAGATTTCACTTGCAGAGACATACGTTTACATCAGTTTTCATGTGTAGTAGGTGAATTATTAGTGCCCTATATTTGGTGTCATTGGGAGGAATAGTGCCATGCTGTTGGTGTCAGTAGGAGGAATAGTGCCCCATCATTGGTGTCAGTGGAAGGAATAGTGCCCCATTGTTGGTCTAAGTGGAAGGAATATTGCCCCATTGTTGGTGTCATTGGAAGGGATAGTGCCCCCTAGTTTGTGTCAGTAGAAGAACTAATGCCCCATTGTTTGTGTTAGTGGAAGGAATAGTGCCCCATCTTTGGTGTCAGTGGGAGGAATAGTGCCCCATCTTTGGTGTCAGTGGGAGGAATAGTGCCACATCTTTGGTGTCAGTGGAAGGAATAGTGCCCCATTGTTTGTGTCAGTGGGAAGAATAGTGTCTTAAGGGCCATTCAAAGACAAGCAAAGGTCCACATTCAGCCCTCAGGCCACAGTTGGGAGACCACAGTTCTAGATGGATGGCAAACTAAATTTTTCTTTTGAATCTTGACTTTTCCTTTATGCTGAGCGTTCACCCCACCCATTTCTATTGGTCCTTGTAATATGATGACAGCCCTATTCACAAATAGCATGGCTTGGGAAGTGGGTGGTTGCTAAATATTTCAGAGATGAGTAAAATGTTATAATTGGCTAGGAATCCTCTTAAAGCAGGACTGTGGAATGATGATATGGCTATTTTGCTTTGGCTTGACAAACCTAACCTAGAACATACAAGGTTGGCTGAAGTCAGACAAAGATGCTGCCATCTGTGCAGTCAAACGGAGGAAGTGTTGTGGTCGGCTCTATAGGAAGTGTTCTGATCTGAGACGTCTAGTAGAGTATTACATGGAGTACAAAGAGTGCTATTACAAACTGAAAGCAGAAGCCATTGAAGGTATGATATTTTATGTTGTGTTTTGTAGTCATCTTTGATGTTCTATTACATGTTCTAATAGTTTAGGTTTTTTCATTATTCTTACCTAGTTTAACCAGTGTGAATCTTTAAATATAACTTTGCTATGCAAGTCTCTAGGTTTAAAGTATTATTCATCCTTCCACACAATGTATAGTAATTACAGTAAATTGGGTTCTTTTATTTTTACTCTACTAAGCTGTAAGTACAGGAGGTTTGGCATATTTCGGTGCAAAACATACTTCACAGAAAAGGATGTAACGCTTGTTAGCTTTGCATGCCTATTATTATTATTATTATTATTTGGGAATTCTATTCGAGTCAACTACTCCCCTCGTCCAGTGCTAGGGTGACCCTCCCTGGTCCATGGCTCCTCTCAGCTGTAGTTGCAGATTTGTCATACTGAAAGGCCAAGTTGCTGCATCTTGTTTAGTGCAGTTTATAAAGACTAAGGCTCCATGTACACTGCAGCTGATAAATTGACGTTCTGGAAGTTTTCTGCGTTTTTTTTTCAGCAGCCCCTGAACTCTCCCTAATGTCTTCTTATGTGTCCATGTACACAACGTCATTCACAGTCATTTACAGGCGAGTTTATAGTCGTTTTTTTGAATGCACCAAACTTGCGTTGAGGAGTAGATTTTATCAGCACTTCAAGCGCCAAACGCTTGTAACCACGTTTAAAAGCATTTGCGTTTTAACTGTTCCATATCCAGATGCTGTCCAGAGCCTTTTTTCATCATCAGAAATGCATGCAAAGCATTTTCCATGTATTCAAATGGACCCGGTACACCAGCGTCATCCGTTCCAGGTTGTGCGCGAAGGAAAAAATGGTGTGAACGTGCTGCATTATGCTCATGATGGGATCCATAGTGAATACAACCAGAGAAGACAGCTAATCTCAACACATACTGCTCTCTCTGCTTCTGCTCTCTCTATTCCTCTCAAAATGTCTGAAATAGTTAATTTTTGTACTGTTTTTCAGTGCATTCTGGGCGTTTTGGAAGGTCTCCTGATGTTATCTTTAAAAAAACGCTTCTAAACATACATAAACGCGGTATGCCAACGCGGCTAAACAGACTTTTTTTAACCTGCATTTTCCAGCAGTCCGTTTCCATCATTCAGAAGTGTTTTCCAAACGTCCCGTGTACATGGAGCCTAAGAAGGTTTGGTGTGCTGAGTAGCTGGGATACAGTATGTCACCTGACCCCTAAAGAAACTGTGATATATACATTTACAAACCATTTTTTTTAATAATGTTAAAGGATAAGTTCACCTTTTTATAAATGATAATAAATGCACATCATTTACAGGTAAAAAAAAAGTGCATTTATAATTTTGTACCCTGGAGCCTGTAAAGCCTTGCACCCATGATCAACAGATCCTAGGTGCAGTGTTAGGCTCCTGCAGACTCTCAGTACACTGTCTGCCTCTACCTCCCATACAGGCAGGCAGTTACTGAAGTGCAGGAAGAATCAATGAACTATGAGAGCACTCTCCAGCGTCCTCACAAGTTCATTGAGAACTACAAGCCATTCGCCATGGTGGAAAACAGTAGTTGTAGTTCATTCATTCACGGAACTCTGTGAATGAATGAATGCGGTAATGCGGGTGTTACATGAGGCACATTTTAAGATCCTTCCTCCGTCGCAAAGTAGAATACCCTGTGTAAGCTCTGTGTTGGATGGTATCTGAGGGTACACAGGACAGTGATTTTACCGTCTCCATAATGTGACACTGTTCAGGCCTAGTGACTGGCTACTAGGCCCTAGGTCTACACCATAGGAAGGGGTCACATGCTCCCCCATGTAATATGAGGCAGCTGTGATTGAGAAAACAGTGACAGGAGCCCTGCAAAACTAACTACAAATCAGTAGTGGGCAAGAAAGAAACCATGGAAGGCAAAGTGGCAGAGCCCTTTAAGCTAACCACAAATGATATGATTGAGGTTATAAGCTGTGTCCATTGCTACAAACACAGTCATGGCCAAAAATATTGGCACCCCTGAATTTCTGTGAGAGAGTACACAGCGTTTCCTAGACAATTGTTACAATTACAAATGATTAGGCCTTCTCATGTTTATTTCTTTTGCTTGTATTGGTATGACACTTTTTTTGTGTGGAGAAACAAAAAGCCAGATCTGACACATTTCATGCAAAACTCCAAAAATTCGCTTTAAGCTCAACATTTATTGGGAGGAAAAAAAACGCCTTCTGGTTTGGGTTTTTGGTTGGACCTTTCTGGCAGAAAAAACACAAAATTTGCTTAAACTATGTAAAAAAAAATGCTCTATATCAACTTTTTTTTGCCAAAGGATGTGGTGTTTTTTTTTAACCTGTTCCCGCCTGCATAATGACGGCCGAGCGGGACTCTCGATGATACGGGTGGGCGTCAATTGACTTCCTTCCCAAATCGTGCATGCCTGCAGGGCCACGCTATGGCGAGATCTGGCGATGACAGTACCATGTGACCTGCTGTGACCAATCAGCAGGTCAAATGACAATTGTAAACCATGGATGGGTTCCTTTCATGCCATCCATTGTATACTATTGTGTCACTAGCTGTGATCACATGTACAGACTGGGCCAATCACAGCCCGTCTGTGTCATGTGATTAGGCGTGGCCATTCACAGCTAATCACAACAAAAAAACCTGACTTCTTCCCCAGAGTAGTACACTGTTACTATGGTAATATTTATACAGTGTATTATGAAAAAAAAAATCTTAAAATTGGAAACAAATATATTTTGTTCTTGTACTGTCACCAGTCAGTGTCCCTGATCACTGCCACACCAGTTATATGCTGATGCTGTACTGCACTGGTGATAGTATGTAAAAAAAAAAAATTAATTTCTTAATTTTCCAAAAAATTAAGACAAAATAATTACATGAACATGAAAAGGTTGCCATATGAATCTTACTAAATACCTCAGACTGTCTGCTTTGCAAAAAGGGGTCATTTGTGGGATATCTGTACTGTTATGACATTTTTGGGCCTCAAGAAATTAGATTGGCCGTCAGTACTTCAGGATTGATCAATTTTCAGATATATCCCATAGTTTTTGAACTCTATAACTTTCCTACAGACTAAATAATAAATACTAATTTGGATTATTTTCACCAAAGACATGTAGCAGAATACATCTCGGTCTAAAGTTATGAAGAACAATTTTTTATTTGCAAAATTGTATAACAAACAAAAAAAAAGTGGGGTTTTTTTCCCAAAATGTTTTTTTTTTTTTCCGTTAAATTAGCAAAAGATAAAAATCCCAGTGGTGATTAAATACCACCAAAAGAAAGCTCTAGTTGTGTGAACAAAATTATAAAAATTTAGTTTGGGTACAATGTTGCATGACCGTGCAATTGTCATTCAAAGTGTGAGAGCGCTGAAACGTGAAAACTGGCCTGGGCAGGAAGGGGGTAAGCCCAGTGTGCCTTTAGCCTTTGTCTTCTCATTCACTGTCTAATTACAGGCTGGCGGTGGGGGTGACATGGCGATATTAACTTAAAGTGTTATTAAACCCAGCACCCTGCATACACTATATCGGGTCTCCCACAGTACACAGAACATGGAAATGCATTTATTTTAGTAAATATAAACTGCTAAATACCTTTTCTCATCAACCGTATCAGCAGTCTTGTGACTTTTCTATTAGTTTCCAGCACAGCACTGGTTAAAACTTGTAGGAGGAGTTTTTATTCTCCCCTGATTGTTCTATGAAGCTGCATAACCCCTGACCTCTATCTGGACAGTGCTGATTGGCCCTGTGCTGATCGCATGCACTCTCCCAAGAAAACAAAAAACTCTAGCAATACACACCAAATTGAGCATATGCAGCTTACCCCCAAGACTGCTTTATCAGCTGATGGATTGGGGACAGTAAAAGAAGGGGAGGATCAGAGAAGACAGGATCAAACTTCCTTTTTACACAATGCAAATGGTTAATCCCTTAGGTTCCACAGTATAACAAGCATGCTTTACTGTATATACTGATTGAACTGTTGTGGGTTTCGTAACACTTTAACATCAGCATTGAAAAGTCAGGTCTTCAGACTGGCTGTGCTGGAAGGGCTATGTAAATCTCAGGAATGGAATACTCCAATAGTACAAAGTACACAATTCATATCATCATTGCTCTTTGCCTTGCTTTATTGGATACACCCAGTAGATCGTATCTATTGAAATTCTGTGTACAAATGCCCAATAAATTACTTTTGTGCCCTTTAAAATCTCAGAAAGGACATTTATGCTTCAGCAGGAAGTCTCGTGTTTATCTGCACAGTTCTTGATCATGGCTGAGTACTTGGAAGGTTTTATTTGCTATATGTTTATTTAATATGTAAGTGACATGGTGACTAGCCCTGTTGCATTGTTATGTTTTGCTCCTATGTAGGGCTGTCTGGCATTTGTATGTTTTTCCCGTGTCTTGGATGAAAAGATCCCCCTGGGATTATGAATGAATGTAGCATAATACACAGGACACTCCTTGTCAGAGGATAGAGGAAACCATATCATTTATTTGTTTTATGTTTGTATCAGATACTGCGCCTAATAGACATGAAGAATGTTCTGATATGTGCCGGCTTTTATGTATTCAGGGAATGGTCTTTACTGGTTTTAATGGCAGAGATGAATGGCCTTGCACATTGTGATGCAGTTGCTGAGCTGTGAGCAGTTCTCTAGGTTTACAGTCCGTGATGTATACTTTATTTAACACTGTCTAGGCGGCTGCTAAACTCCAAGTTCCTGATTAGAATGTTTGAAGCTGAACTATGGGCACAAAAACATTATTTAACCTCCCTGGCGGTATGATGATTTCAGATTTTTGGTGCTGAAAGCGGTACCATTATTTTGCATGGAAATTTGGGGTTTTATATTGTAGGCCTGTAATTCTTAGGAATAACTCACTGAAATCTGTCCAAACAAGAGTCTAGTAAACATCCCGGGTATGATAAAACTTGAAACACGAAATCATAAATTATGATTTAATAAATAATCATAAAAAATAATATAATAATACATTTAATTCAATAATATAATCAAACCAAAAACACTGACATTTGAAATATAGCGCCAAGTTCGCACATCACTGAGCAAAGTCGCAAAATCGTTTTCAGTGTCTGATGACGAATTTCCCCACGAATCATCACTCAATTCTGCAAGTGGTTCTAATTTACTATCGCTGTTCTCTAGCCGGTCTAAAACCGCTTTTGACCTAAAGGGACACTTTTTGGACACCATGGACATTTCTCAGTTTCTAGGCAGAAAGAACAGTAAAAATGCAGGCAGGGCACAGGACAAAGCACTCGGGACAAAATGTATGTGAAATGGTTTGATACAGTAATGTTTTACTATGTGATTTTAGTGTATTTAGTGAATGTCACTTTTTGTCATTTTCAAATTTCCAGCCGTTCCGTCCCCCGTACGTCCCGACGTCGCAGGGAACGGAACCCAGATGACAGATGCCGACATCCGCCGGATTACATTGCTGGGGACACTGCAGGAGGGACATCGCGGGAGCGCAGGACAAGGTAAGTGCAAGAGGGATCCCGGAGCAGCGCCGTATGGTAAGCCCGAGTGTAGCTCGGGGTTACCACTTCTGGTACTGAAAGTTAACCCCGAGCTACACTCGGGAATATCGCCAGGGAGGCTACATCCATTCTTCAATAGCCACAAAGGATATGCAGTTACTTTGTGTGCACCAAATGTCTTTGCAAACTCAGCTATTACCATATTAAAAAGCAGTGACCTCATTGCTGTTCTGTACATGGCCTATACAGAAAGTAGAGCTGTGGGAGGGACTTAGCTGGTCCACCCACTGCAGACTGCCTTCGGTGAATTATTGGAGGGGCGGAGACCAGACCAGTCACCCTGCACAAGGGGAGAGAGCACCAGTGACTGGTCTTCATTACAGGAAGCTCCTGCACAAAGGAAAAGATTCACACTGGATTACTGCACAGATCTGGAAGAAATACAGAAAGCGCACCAAGAATTCACGGAAGACTACACACTCCTCTTACATTTAGACAATATTTTACTTATTGCAGAGTTTTTAGTTAACATTTCAGTTATTAGAAATGGAAGTTTAATAGATATGAACCTGTATGCACACATTGATGGTGTTGGGGGGTATGGTCTGGGATATGTAAAGGTTATTTCATAGAGCAGCCTTTCTCAACCAGGGTGACTTTAGGTTTCTTCAGGGGTGCCTTGGCAAAATGTCTAAAAATTGCCCAAAACGTGTATACAAGCCAGAGGGTGGAACAAACCTGTCTTTTAGTTACACAAAGCCACAGTTTTCATTGTGCACCATTATCACCTTCTAGCCGCTGGCATCCTGACAACCAATGACATCATCAGTTGATAGGGAGGATGTCAGCTGCTTGCACAGCATCCTAGTTTGCCCCTGCCCCCTCTATCAGTGTTGGGGTCACATTAGCTCAGTGATGGATACAAACTGAGGGAGAAGAGAGAAACACTGGAACACTAGTCAGTACCAGTACCAAGAATAAATCACCTCTAATGTTGGGTGTCCTACATGTGTGGATGTTGCTGCGTTATATAAAACTATTGAAATAGTTTTTTCACATTTTAGAATGGGGTGCCTCAGGACTGTCCAAAATGTTAAAGCGTGCCTCGGGACTGTCCATAATTTTAAAGGGTGCCTTCACTGAAAAAAGGTTGAAACACTGTCATAGAGTCATTGTGGTCCTAGGCCAATGAGCAGCAGCAGGTTTCTATCTGCATGTACTATATCATTCACAACTGACTTGTCCCATACTATTTGTAGGATAAGTCCAACTTTCAGAGCCTTATTTACACATGTGGTTGGGGATTGGCAAAAACGTGTGATCGAAGCACATTTTTACCCCCCCAACCACTAAACCCTGGTGTATGTGCAAGAGGCAACTGTGCATACAAATGTTATTTGACACAGATCAGCCCCTGCTGCTGCTTAGTGTATCTACAGTGAAAATTGTATTTTATATTTGGATATTCTATGGAAGGATAAGGCCCCTTTCACATGGGTGGACCAATCTGGGTCCACTTGACAGGTGTTTTAGGTGGACCTAATCAAACCTTCCATTATCCTCTAAGGAGCTGCAGATGTAAACAGACTTGTGTCCGTTTACACACATCTACAGCTGATTGGATCCTATCCGCTAAAAACAAATGAATGGGGATCCGTTCCCCATCTGTAGATCAGATTGTAGTTAGGTGTAAATGGACAGGCGGTCCATTTACATCCAACCGCCCATAGTATACAACATGCTGTGTCCGCTCTGCATAAGCGGAGTGGACACGGACAAACCATCCACTTTCTCAGAGGGAATCAGTGGACCGTCTACCCTGTGTGGAAGAGGCCTTATATCCTGCATCAGGTTTGTCTTGCTGTTTGTGTCCCCACTGGGGTAATTTACTCTGTCTTTTCTCTTGGCCATTTTTTCAGAGAGATGTTTGGAGTCTGCAACTGCATTTACATCAATATATACCACGGGAGGGGAAGGACTCATTAGGGTTGATTTACTAAAGGCAAATAGACTGTGCACTTTGCAAGAGCATTTTCTACAGAGCTTAGTAAATGAGGGGAAGTTCTGCTGACTTTAGTCATCCAATCATGTACAAGCAATATGCTGTTTATTTTTGTTTTTGTTTTCCTTGCATGAGGTTTGGTATTCTTTTTTTTCTCTGCAGCTGTACTTGCAAAGTGTGCAGTCTATTTGCTGTTAGTAAATTAACCACATTTTTGTCATAAATATGCAGGATCAGGGGCAGACTGACCATTTGGAAACTCAGGCACTGCCCGAGGGCCCGGGGTCAGTAGGGGCCCCCATGAGATGCCCCTGGTACCTTTTTCATAGGCTTTTTTGAGTTTGGGCAAGGACACTGGGGCCTCATGATCTCCTATTGCCCGGGGGCCCCATGAGTTGTCAGTCCGCCCCTGTGCAGGATTTTAGTATTTGGCTATTTTATCACCCAGTAGAAGAGCTGTAGGGATTTGTGGGAACGTGCAATTTTTTTTTTTTTTTTGGATGGTTTATTATAGATTGCCAGAACTCTATAAAGACCCAGGTACTGAGTATATGAGCCAAATCACAAAACTCTGCAAACGGATGCATGTATTAGAAATCGGTAAAAATATATATTTTTTTATTTTTTTTTTATGGATGGTTCAATATTACTTAGCAACTTTATAACTTTATTTTAAATTAAATTGGTGTGCTTACTATGGATAGAACAAACTTTGTGTGAAAAAAAGAGTATTCTCTTCCTAGATAGTGTTTTTCTTCATGCTGTATTCCACTTTTCTATAGACAGACTTGAAGCTTGCAGTCTTGAGCATGTTACTTACACTACTGTTTAACTGTATCCTAAAGCATATTGCTGTGTAAAGGATTTAGGTAATTCCCATGTCGTGCTTGATTGGAAGAGTAAACCAATTACTGCCCCATCTACGTCATTGATCCTTGAAGAACAGGATGTAAATATCTGACACTTATTGCTGTTCACATTTGTCTTTGTGCTGTGAAGAATGTGAAAATCAGCAACACAAATGTGAAGGTGCTGCAAGATGTTGGAACTTGTATATTGCTGATGTGCTTTCTATGGAAATAAATCCTTACTTTCCAAAGGTTAATTTGTACTGTTTAGAGCCATACTCGTCATGGAGCCTATTCGCTTCATTAATCTGTAATGCGTTTTTTTTTCTTTTAATTACTTGCGGTGTTTTTGGGTGGCGTACCATTTGCAGGCCTACAAGAATGAATGCGCATCAGCATGCCTTACTCGGTAGTCACCCCAATGGGGATCTAGATCCCAGTACAAATGTTAAGATTGTAACCCTTCCTGAGTGTATCAAAACATTTTGGCTCAAAAGTTGTTTTTTTTTTCCAGATCTCTATAGTCCATTGCATAAGTATTGCAGGCTAACATGCACTGCTCATTTATAAGAAAGGCCAATGCACCAAAACGGATCACAAATTGGACATGAACCATTTTTTCGCTAGTGTATTGTGGAGCACTGCAACGTGTGTTGTACTGCCATTAACAATCAATTGCACCACAACGCATGAAAGACCCATGGCTGACACCTTTTCAACTACTGTGCACAAACAGGATAGATGGGATTTCATCAGTGCTGCCGCTAGAAGAATAGAGGCAGTGCCCTTGAACTGGGCCTGGGCTGACTGTTAGGGGCCCCAGTTCAGTGTCATTCCATAGTGCAAAGGGCCACCTGCTTTCAAGCATAAAGGCAGAGCAAAGAGAAAAAAATGGAAACAACCGGTCAACTGCTACAGCAGTGGATCCTCCTTTTTTTCTGTTGTTTTTTTAAAGTATATTTATAGCTAGAAAGTTTTTTTTTTTACCTGCTTTGGCTAGATTGTGGAAGGGTCCTCACTGGGGAGGTTTGCCTTTTTTTTTTTTTTTTTTTCCCCTGGTGACACTTGTCACTGGGGCAGGCATTGATGAGAAATCCAACAATTTTCAGGAAGTGGTGATCGAATCTTGTAATGGGGACATCTGTTCCAATGACCTATATTAAAGTGATTATAAATGCCAAATATTTTTTTTAAATTAAACTAAAAGAACATGCTTTACTTACCTGCTCTGTGCAGTTGTTATGCACAGAGCAGCCCCAATCCTCCGGTCCCCTGCTGATGCTTCTGACTCCTTCCCCTTGCCAAGTGCTCCCATAGCAAGCCAATCGCGGCTTGGCCCTGGCCTCATGCTCTCTCCTCATTGGTTGTGATTGGCAGCCAATGGTTCTCGCTGCTGGCCCTCACATTCCTTCTGTACTGAAATGTATTGTAATTGTACTGTCTCCCTTATATTGTAAAGCGCTGCGCAAACTGTTGGCGCTATATAAATCCTGTATAATAATATTATATCTGAGCCAATAAGGGTGGAGAGAGCTTTGGCTCGTATTCACATCACTGAATCAAGATCATGATCAGGTAAGTATGGGGGGGGGGGGGGAGATGAGCTGCACGCAGAATGTTTATACCTCAACGCAGAGAATGCATTAAAGTGATACTAAAGCATTGTGGGTTTTTTTAAATAAAATAACGAATGTTATACTTACCTGCTCTGTTCAATAGTTTTGCACACCGCTTCCCCAATCCTCTTCTTTTTGGGTCCCCTACCGGTGCTCCTGGCTCCTCCCCCTCGAGCAGTGACCCCAGAGAAAGCCGCTTAAGCAGTGCCCCCAGAGAATGCCGCTTGCCCTGGGGGCACCACCCCATGCTCACTCACGAACCTCTACTCTATGCTTCCATAAGACACATAGAGCCGTGGCCACCACTCTCTCCTCATTGGCTTACTGGCTTTGGTTGATGGCCAATAGGCTCCTGTTGCTACCTCAGCCAATGAGGGAGAGTCCCCATACAACCAATGGCTATCTTGCACAACGCTGGATCATAGAATGCATGAAGATAAAAAACCTTGAGCCTTTAAAACCACTTTAAGGGAAAAAAAATGTCTGCCTTTAAACATTTTAAAAAGTAATGACACTTAATGCAGTGGCAGTGGGCAATCATCTATGCCGCAGAAAAAAGCTCTTGTGTAGTGACATTGGCACCATTCACTCAGTATTCTCCCATGAGTCCAACTCACAGATGATGCACCCCCATGACGGCCTGGCTTAACAGGAGGTGGGCTGAATGATGTTGGGACCGGCTGGAGGGAGAGAATAGTCTTCGGGGGACAGCATGGAAGTACTTTATATGCAGTAAATACAGTATATAATATACAGAAAACAGAACATTGTAGTCAGTCTATTATAATATCAGTTCATCTAGATACAGTCTTAACAGAGAGGTAAGGCCAGAGCTCTTTTGGTCATACTTCTCATGTGCTCTTGGTTCCGGTTTCCTGTGACCCAGAATCAACCAACAGTGGGCTTTAGCTGTCACAGGGTCACTCCAATCTCTGAAGAGATCCAGACAATAATGTTGGGATCCATCCAGATTCCTGAGTGGCAACTAGCTGAGCCTTCCAGAAAGCCACTTGCCCCCTCTCATGCTCGGCACTTCAGTGAGCAGTGGAGGGGCAGAGCACAGAGTGGACCTAAGAATGAGCAATCGATGGTCAGGTGATTGCTCAGTTTTCTGGCTTGGAGGTGGCTGGAGACGGCTGCAGCATTGGACCAATGCTGCAGTAGGTAGGCGAGTATATTTTTTATTTTTTTTTATTTTTTAAGGATTTTCACAATACCCTTATTTTTTTCTTTCTAAAAGCTGGTAGTTCCACTACCTGTTCGTATGCACCTCTACAACCCTTGCTGATGCTCCCTGGCCAGGCCTGATCAGGAAAAGGTCATTTTGACTGGTCTGTGTTGCTTCCCCTAAGACCAGCAAAGGCCAGTAGGAGTTTACCTTTGTAGAAATAATAGAAAAATCTTCTGCTGAACAAGCATTAGACATGTACAGCCGGCCACTATGTATCTGTAGGTGGCTTTGGGTTTGTTGTACTATTGTTTAATAGATGAATCAAATGGCTTTTGCGTTTGACTCCAAATTTTTCATTTTCTTCTCCAGGTGACCAGAGAAAAGGAGGATGGCTAAGGACCACGCACACAGGAATTGTGAATTAAAAAATAGTTGATACTTTTCTTTTTCAAATGCCAAAGATATCCCAGTGGGAATTAAAGATAATTGGTTTTATGTGGTGCACAAACAATTGAGAGAAACATGTCAAAGAAAACCCGAGCCAAAGGAGATAAGTGGGAAGCGGAGATGGAGGCCTTTCAGGTGGCCAATGAGGAACTCCGGACAAAACTTACCCAAATCCAAATAGAATATCAGCAGGAGAAAAGTAAGGTACTGTATATCCACAGAGAGAGTGCTGGCTGACACAATATTTATCAAGGAGAAATAAGATTTGTATGTGTTGCTGTTTAACAGTATTTAGGATAAAAAAAAGACAGACCGAGTGCAAATCACCAGTATTGCCTGTAGTCTCCTTTCATGTGATCTTTTTTGACATGTCTGTATGGAGGCGGCCATCACAGTCCCCCTTTACATCACAACCCCCCTTGTACATCAGTGTCTTTAGCCTACCCTTGACATCGTAGCTCCCTTTACATCAGTGTCCGCAGCCTCCCTTCACATCACAGTCCCGCCTCCCCCTTACATCAGTGTCCATAGCCCCCCTTTACATCACAATCCCCCCTTTAAAGCAGTGCCATGGTGTCCTCCATTCTCGTCACATCACAGCCCCCCTCTACATTGGAGTGGCCCCTTCACAGTGCAGTGCATGTCGCAGTGCCCCTTTTTATAACACAGTGCCCCTTTCTATGTAAGTCTCCCCTGCAGAGTCCTACCTTCAACAGGGCAGAGGCACTTATCAGCCTGGGATGTGCTTTCCCGAGTCTCTCACTTGGCCGCTGCTGCCATCCTCACAGCAGGGTAAAGGGTGGGAGGTGTTGCCGATCTTGGTGGAGGGCGGGAGCTGCCCAACTTACTATTACTCGCTTGTTAATGACAGGAGTTGCCAGGTGGAAGACTGAGAAGACACAGCTGCTAAGCAGCGGCCGTGGTTCACACAGGACTGTCACTCTGTCCAGGTCCAGACCATGGTCCACCATTTCGTGATCCCTGATGCAGAATAAACAGCTAGGGATTCCAGCTGCAAAGGAGTGATACCTAAATTATGGTGGGGTCTGAGTGCTGTCATGTGGGATGGGGAGAGAGGCCTCGTCTCTGTGTCAAGTGCGGACTGACCATTTGGAAACTCGGGCACTGCCCGAGGGTCCAGGGTCAGTAGGGGGCCCCATGAGATGCCCCTGGTACCTTTTTCATAGGCTTTTTTGAGTTTGGGCATGGACACGGGCCCCATGATCCCCTATTGCCCGGGGGCCCCATGAGTTGTCAGTCCGCCCCTGATCAACCCACAATATTGCTGCTTTTACTACTTCTTGGTAATATGTTTAATGTAAAGCATGGTCATCCTTGATGGTACAGGCTCACTTAAGGTATATCTAAGGGCAAAATGTTTTTGTTTTGGATAGAAAGATGAATGTTTTTGCGCTAGCTGTGTCCCAATGGGGAGATTTGGCACCCGTAATTTTATTCTCTCCCTGTTGGAATAGCAGATTCGGGTTGTGAGGCCATTCTGCCTGCTGCCTGAGTTCAGTGCTGTTTACAGAAGGTTATATAACAGGATTATGTGCACATGAGCCCAAAGGCTTTAACTAACTGTTTCACCTTCCTCCAGCAGTCTGTGCAGAATGTACATTTTCAGTCTTGTGATCAGCAGACAGGTTGGCCTTAGGCTCCATGTACAATGCAGCTGATAAACTCACGTTCAGGAGCTTTTCTGCGTGTTTTTTTTTTTTTTTTTTTTTTTTTTAGCATGCCCTGAACTCTCCCTAATGTTTTCCTGTGTCCATGTACACTATGTCGTTTACAGGCAGTTAAGTTTACAGACGTTTTTTGAATGCACAAAACTTGAGTTCAGGAGTAGATTTTATCAGCGTTTCAAACGCCAAACACTTGTAGACACGGCTAACCGCGTTTATTTGCATTTAGGAATGCATGCAAAGCTTTTTCCATGTATTCAAATGGACCCGGTACACCAGCGCAGTCAGTTCCAGGTTTTGCGTGAAGGTAAAAATGGTAGAACATGCCGCATTATGCTCATGATGGGATCCATAGTGAATACAACCAGAAAAGACAGGTCATCTCAAAACCTACTGCTCTCTCTGCTTCTGCTCTCTCTATTTCTCTCAAAATGTCTGAAATAGTTATTTACTGTTTTTCAGTGCATTCTGGGCATTTTGGAAGGTCTCCTGAGGTTATCTTAAAAAACGCTTCTAAACGCAAACGCTCAAACGCGCATAAATGCAGTATGCAAACGCGGCTAAACTGATGTTTTTAACCTATATTTTCCAGCAGTCCGTTTCCATCGTTCAGAAGTGTTTTCCAAACGTTCCGTGTACATGGAGCCTTACAAGCCCATAGGGCACTGTTACTTGGCTGACATGTTTGCTCTGAGAGGGAGAAAATACAAGTCAGTAACAGCACATACACTTGTCCCCGACAGGTAAAGTAGCAGTATTTTAACAACTTAGGAGTGGAGATTCAGATTCTTTTTACGCTGCACGCACACTGGCTTAAAAAAAAAAATTGCTGCGTTTAGCATGTAGAAGCAGCTCATGTTATCCTATGTATCCATGCACATTAGGTAGTCTAGAGGTTTCTTAAGCTCTGCATTTAGAGACAGAAAAAAAAATTCTTTTTTGGGTTTTCGAGACCAGAAAAAATGCTAAATGCACCTAAACACTAGTACAAAAAAAGCTCAACATTCTGCATTTTTTTCTGCCAAGAGCACTGGCGTTATTTTAAGCCAGTGTGCATTGAGCCTTAATGCCCATTCCTGATTGGTTCTCTCTAACCTTTTGCTAATTGGGCATGGTTTGGGCCCTTGTTCACACTATTGGGCTGCAGTAACGCATTACTCGCATTGGTGCAACGCAGTGTCATTCATTCTGAATTAACCTTCTCAAGGCTAATGTTGCCGTGGGCTGCCAAAACTGTTCTGTTAACCTTTTTGTGTTATGCAGACTATTTAAATGATTTTCCTACCTTAATGCAACATGTGTTAACACTGTGTGAACACTGCACACTAGCATTTTTTTTAAGCTAAAAAAAAGCTGAGAAAAATTTTGGATGAAAAAACACTGGCAATAGCGGTTTTTTGGAACGTTTTAGTAGCGTTCAGAAATGTGTAGGAGCGTTTTGATAGCATTTTTACAGTACATGTAGAGAGGAAAAAAAAGGCTGGAAAAAAGCTGTTAGGAGCATTTTAGTAGTGTTTAGCGTTTTTTTCTGCTGAAAAAACACTACAAAAAACTCTACAAAAAATGTGCGGCCGCACATTTGCGTGCAATTAACAAAAAACATACGTGCTGAGAGCGTGCACCCTGTGCGCTCCCAGCACACATGTCCGGTACTCACGGAAAGGTCCCGGTCTACTCTTTCGATCGGGACCTTTCCCAATCATGTGACTGCCGTGATGACGCGTCACGGCGGTCACATGATCCCTAAGCCCAGCCCATCCCGTCTTCCGGCTTCTGAAACTCTTAAAGGGCCGGGAGGCGCCGGCGGGAAGGGGTTAAAAACCGCTAGTGTGCATGGAGCCTTAAAGTCACAGCATTCTTTCTGCTACATCTGCATTGTCAACAGTCTCAAGGACCTACAGCTATGCCACCTTGCCGGTAGAATTGCTTCTAGTGCTGCAGGTGAAGATCAGGGCTCTGTGGGCTCTGTATTACGCATGTCATACTTGTCCCCCATCCTTTGTATTACATCCTACAGTCCTTCCTTAGATCAAAATGTGTTCTAGTTATATCACTGAAATAAACACAGATATAAGGCCGCCATATATAGAAAAATGGGAAAGGGATATAGGTGTAATAATAGATGTGGAAAAACAGAAGAAAATATATAGATTAATCCATGAAAATATAAACATGCGGGAGGTAGAAATGAACTATAAATGTTTGGCAAGATGGTATATCACACCGAGTGTGGCACACAGATTGAGTGGAGATAATTCACCTTTGTGTTGGCGGGGTGGTGGAGGTAGAGGCACAATGTATCACATATGGTGGGAGTGTTCTAATATACAGGAATATTTGGAGAAAATAGTGAATTTGATTCAGAAAATTACAGAGGTTGACATTATATTTGACCCAGAGACTTGCCTTTTCCATATTACCAAGCTTTCAGTCAAAAAATATAAAAAATCTGGTGTATTGTATTATTTGAACGCAGCAAAGGGCTTGATACCCAAGTTCTGGCAGAGACCGGAGGTGCTGAAAATAGAGGATTGGGTTGACAGGGTGGATCAAATATGTTAGATGGAGGAACTTTACCATATGAACGCAGATAAGATGGAGAGCTATCATATAAGATGGAACAAATGGGAGGAATTTAAAACGTTAAAGTCAAATATAGAGTTTATGGGGGAATAATCTAAAATAACACGGTTACACTTTTCTCTTCTCTTTTGAGCACATGGATCTCCAGAAAGGAATAGGAAAATGCAGAGCAGAGGGGGTGGGGGGGGGGGGGGGGGCGGATGGGTGGTATTAGGGTGGGGGGTGTAGGAAGAAAAGGTGATCCAATAAATGTACAGAAAATGTGTTAATGTTTTTAAAAGAATATGTTTGTACAATTTTTTATCCTTGAAAAATCAATAAATATTTTTAAAAAATGTGTTCTAGTTGGCATATTCTGTTACAGTATCTCTTCTTACTGTCTGTTTTTTATATGCAGGTGAGTAAACTTCGAGAGAAGATCCAAGACGTCAAGCAGGAAAGGGAGCAAGAACAGCATAGACATACTGTGTATGTTTCTGAACTAAAGGCAAAGCTGCACGAGGAGAAAATGAAGGAGCTACAATCAGTCCGAGAGGTGCTCATACGCCAGCATGAACTGGATGTAGCCCGCGTAGTGAAGATTAAAGATGCAGAGATTCAGCGACTACAGTCCACCGTCAATGTGTTAAGGGATGGGGCAGCAGACAAAGTAAAAACAGCTCTGTTAAATGAGGCCCGAGAAGAGGCCAAGAGGTCTTTTGATAACGAACGTATAAAATTCCAACAAGAAATCCTGGAATTAAAGGGTGGTAAAAAACACTTGGAGGAGTCGCTGAATAATGTCATGCAGGCAGATAAAATGAAGGCAGCCGATTTGCGGATAGCCTATCAAACCCACCAGGACGAGATCACCAGGATAAAACGGGAGAGTGAGCGTGACATCCGTAGGCTGGTAAGGAATTTACATTCGTAGGGTCAGTCCTTTTCTCTTTGTGCTTCTGTGTAAGCATTCATTTACATGTGGGCTTAAGTCAGTGTCCCACCAAGGGGGGAACCTGCATAGTATGTAGCCTGCCAAGACAAATTCTGCCAAGTAATTTTGTATTGACTTTGTAATGTGAATCCAATGGAACAAAACCTTACTTTGAAACCAGCATTTTTTCCTTTATGGGTCCCCATTCATCAGTCACATAAAGTATGTATGAGTTTAACCTTTTCGCTGCCAGAGCCGTTTTTCCATACGTTTAAAAACTTATCTTCGGCATGAAGATTACCCAAAATCAACAAACATATTTACTGAAAGCAGACAAACTAGAGAATAAAATAGTGGTAGATCCAATTTTTTTACGTCACACAAAATTTCAGTAGTAAAAAGCTCAAGTTAATTTTAGGGCAAACAAATGCAATATATTACCAACTTTTTTGGTAATGTATAAAATATGAGGTTGCACTGAGTAAATAGATACCCAACATGTCAAACCTTAACCACTTTCAGGGCGCCCACCTGCAATGTAATGCGAATGGGCAACAGCTACAAGGACCAGTGACGTACCCATACATTGCTGGTCCTTTGTCAACACGGAGGCTCTGCGCATCCACAGGACACAGCAGAATGAGAATCCTGGTAATCGGGACCTGATGATCACGATTGCTATACGATCACATGATCACAATGACAACAAAGTTTTTATGAATCAGCCTGATTCATAAAAGCTTTGCGTCTGTTCCTGTTGAGCTGTGATTGGTCCATGACACATGGAGCCAGTCACATCACCCTGTACCATGTGACCAGCTGGAGCCAATCACAGATCACTATTGAACTGTCATGAACTTAACACATTCATGACAGTTCAAAGCAAGCTTTGCATTGCAGAGAAATGAACTTCATTGCTAATGCAATGCAAAAGTGTAAAAAAAAAATGTTACTATAGTAACATTGCATTATTCTGATGAAAGTATTTAAAAAGAAAAATGTTAAAAAGTAAAACCAAAAAAAAATTCTCTCAATTTTTTTTTAACTACTTGCCGCCTTGCTGGCAACATTGTGCGGGCGAGCGACGGCTCTGGGCAAAGCTATGTAATCTTGCGTCAATTTCCTATTTCTGGGAGTGTGTGAGCCCCATGCTGCCCTCTATGCCGTCCAGGGAGAGAAGAGCGAACATGGCACTGAGTAAAAGCACTACGTTTTACACGCACACGTTAGAGTAGCACATTTAACTTTGATCGTCCCTATTAACCCTTTGAGCACCCCATCACCCAGTCTGCCATTAGTACAGTGTTGGTATATAGAATGTTTTACTGATCACTGTAATACCGCCATTAGCGACATCAAACAGCGTCAGGGTCAGCTAGCACCCTTCCCAGCCAGGGTCAGCTAGCATTATATTGCCCACACACTATTGCACTCACGCTATAGGTTGCTGATCACCACCATTATTAGTATACTGTTTGTACAGATCAATATATTGATCTCGAACAGAACTATATTAGTGCCTCCTTTTGTATAGTGTCCCCAAAAATGCATGATCAGTCCTGTTTGCTGTCAGTACTAGCGTTTAGCCCCTCTGCTGTTTTTCTCGGAAGATTTGTATCAATTAATTGTGGGGCAAAGCAATTTTATGTGCACAACAATACATTGCCACCCATCCAAATTTAGCTCTGGCCAGACAACTTGCATGGAAACCTATCACAGTTTCTGAATTTAAAACTTTTTTGGGCCTAACTCTCAACATGGGCATTCTAAAAAAGAATGAATTGCGGCCATGTTGGTTCACAGACCCAATTCATCATATGCCCATGTTCTCTGCGGTTACATATATGCCCAACATGGACCAGCAATGTACTGGTACGTCGCTGGACTTTGAGTGGTTATATTGGGATGATGCCTGCAGCTACAGGCATCATCCTGGTATCGTTTTTTTCAGCTGGTGGTCGGCTTTCTTGTAAAAACAATCCTAGCCACTAATTACCCGCTGGATTGCTTTTACAAGCATTGAGAAGGGACTCCCTCACCCCTCCCGCCGCCTTCCAAGGTCTTCTTGAGCTCTCCCGTCCCACCAGGGAACACTAATATGCAGCCGGCAGTTCCGCTGGCTGACAATAGAGCTGATCAGAGACTGCAATGGCTCCAATCATCTCTGTGGTCTAAGAGACTGGAAGCTACGAGCATTTCATAATTTCTGTTTCACCGGATATAAACAGCTCCATTTTAAAACTGGGAAAGCATCTGATCGCAACGATCTTTGTTTGATCAGATGCTGTAAGGGCAGAGGAGAGATCTAGAGTCTAATAGATCCCAGATTTCTCAGAAAAGAATACCTGGCACTGCCTATTGCTATCACAGGAGATATTTTCGCACGAAGGCGAGCGCAAGCGGCGGTCCCATGGTGATATGTAAACAGAGATTGCTCCATGCATGTGAGGTATCAATGCAAATGTCAGATTGAGGGCAGTAATTCTAGCACTAGACCTCCTGTGTAAATCTAAAGTGGTGACCTGTAAAGGCTTTTAAAGCGTCACCTATAGATATTACAAATTTACATCATGTTTGGTATCCATTAATTCGGCATAACATAATCTTTTATATTTTATCAAACACTTGGGCAATATATTGTGCTTTTGTGCATTAAAATTCTAGAAAAAAAAATGTTCCATAAAATTTGCCAAAATCTGTGTGACATAAAAAATTTCAGCACCCACTGTTTTATTCTCTAGGGCCTCTGCTTCAAAATAATATAGAATGTTTGGGGTTTCAAAGTAATTTTCTAGCAAAAAAAATATTTAAGTGAACAAAAAGTGTCAGAAAAGGCTTGGTCTTCGTGGTTAGAGTGGGCGATGTGTGGCATCATGACTAACTTTGAGTTTACTATATATATATATTTTATAACTGAAAGTAAAAAAATATAAATTGTTTTTCCAAATTTTCGGTCTTTTTTAGTTTATATCACAAAAAAATAAAAAACCCATTCGCGATCAAATATCACCAAAAGAAAGCTCTGTTTGTGTGAAAAAAGGACATAAATTTCGTTTGCGTACAGCATTGCATGACTGCGCAATTACCAGTTGAAATAGCACAGTGTTGATTAGCAAAAAATGGCCTGGTCATTAAAGGGGATACATTTTCCGGAGGGCAAGCGGTTAAATTTTTTGTGTGCCCGTGAAATGGCGACAAAGTTCAGTACCCTGTATTTTCTATAGGTGACACTCCAAAAGCCCCTACAGGTCATCAGTTTAGTGTTATGGAGAAGGTCTTGTGCTAGAATTATTGCTCTCACTCTGGCGTGTGTGGCGGTTGTAACATGTGAATCGCAATCAATGCTTTCACGCGTAGCTGCCCCCCACGCGTCCATTTATGTTCATACGAATATGTGGGGGTGGGGGGGCAGCCTCAACATTTTTTTGGGGGGATGTTATGTACTTGAGTATAACTTTTTTTTATTTTTTTGCAATAAAAAAAATTTTTTTTTCTTTGCTTAAGTTTTCTTTTTCATCACATAGGGGACACAAAGTCCTCTATGTGATGATTTTTAGGTGTTTTCTTTAATGAGACATGCAGGGTCTAAATGACCCTCATGTCTTCTGTGGGCTCCACTGAATGTATTGCAATGTAGATTGCATTGCAATACATTCCTCCCCGGCTATTCTATCTGGGGAAAGTGACAGGGTGACTCGGAAGTGATGTTATACATGTCGCTTTCTGGGTTACAGCAAAAGAGGAGGAGAGTGGATGTATGTCCGCTTTCCTCCCTCCACTCTACCCAGCAGCACCAGCTATGTTGGCCCTGGGCCCGTAGATGGGCAAGCGGAGCCCAGAATACAAAGAGGGGGTGCCGTTACTGGGGGGTGTGTGGAAGCGACTGCTTCCACCTGACAGACAGGACTCTGCTTGTCAGTTTTATACACAATCCTAGACGTATTGACCTGGCAGCAAAGGGGTTAAAGGATAAGTTCACCTTTGGGAACATGTTACATATTCCACCCATGTCCCCTATCCCTGCACTCCCTGTTATAGCAGGTCGAAGATCTTCTTCTGCCCACACGGCGGCATCATTCACATAGTTCTGTGAATGAAAGAACTACAAATACCGACAGCCTTTGCAGCTGTTGGCTTGTAGTTCTCAAACTACCAGGGTGCCCCTGAGTGCTCTAGGTAGTTCATTGTTTCTTCCTGTCAGTGTGTAACTGTCTGCTCATATGAGGTATGAGCACACAGTCCACATAAGCAGTCTGCAGGAGTCCTGCATTGCACCCTCGATCTGCTGATCACGGGTGCAACGCTTCGCAGGCCCCTAGTAAAAGAAAAAAAAAATGCACATTTTTTTTTTTTACCTGCCAAAAGATGTGCATTTTATTATTTTTTTTACAAAGGTGAATTTATCTATTAACCGCTTCCCCTCCACCCTGTAGCAGAAATACACAGATCTCACCCCTGTCAGCTCCTACACACTGCTTTGTATGCCTGCCGCAGTCCCGCTATAAGTCACTGATCGCCACCATTACTAGTAAAAAAAAAATAGAAAACAAAATTTCATTTGGGTGCAGTGTTGCATGACCGCGCAATTGTCAGTTAAAGTAACAGTGCCTTATCACAAAAAATGGCCTGGTCAGGAAAGATGGGGGGGTAAATCCTCAGGAGGGCAAGTGGTTAAAGGAATAATAAGAACTCCCCGACTGTAATGCTGATCTAGTGGTTTCCATACTTGTAGCTCACTGACACAGAACTAGAATATAGAATAGGAGTTCTGACTTCTCTGACTTTCCTTGTGTGCACTCTTGACCTGGGTCAGAGAAACTCAGTCAACTACCAATGGTATCACCTGTATTTCTCTCAGTAAAGGTATCCCTTTTAAAATTAAAGAAAGTCATATGTATTTGGCCACCCCTCCTACCCAGCATGCTGTAGGTGGCAATAGTGTGGGGGGGGGGGGGGTGTAAGGAGGCGGTGTAGGTGGGGGTTTGGGATGTTCCGGGACCACATTACAGTTTTTGGCAGTTTTAGAAAATCAGGGCTAGCTGAAGACTGAAAAGCAAAGGTAGGTTATAGTGGTGCACCGAAATACTGGTGCCGAAAAACGAAAATTCAAAATGCACTTGGCCGAAAACCAAAATGCGCAGTTTTTAAAAATGAATACATTTTTTTTTGGAAAAAAATACACTGATTAATAAAAAAAAAATATATACCCCAATTTTTTGTAAAATATGAAAGAGGATGTTAAGGCAAGTAAATAGATACCCAACATGTCACGCTTTTCAAATTGCGCACGCTCGTGGAATGGCGTGAAACTGCGGTACTTAAAAATCTCCATGGGTGATGCTTTAAAAATGTCTACAGGTTAGCAGTGTAAAGTTACAGAGGAGGTCTAGTGTGAGAATTATTGCTCTTGCTCTGACGTTCATGGCGTTCATACCTCACATGTGTCGTTTGAACACCGTTTACATATGTGGACACGTCCTACGTATGCGTTCACCACTATGTGCGAGCACGGGGGGGCGGGGGCACTTTAAACTTATTTATTTAATGGTTTTTGTTTTGTTTTTTTCTTTTTGCACTGTCCCTTTAAAAAAAAATTAATCACTTTTATTCTTATCACAAGGAATGCATGCATCCCTTGTGATAGAAATAATTAGTGACAGGTCCTCTTTAGGGAGAGATATGAGGTCAATAAGACCCCACATCTCTCCTCGGCAATGTAAAGCATTGATCTAGTGCTTTTAAAAAAAAAAAAAAGGGCCAGAACGGGAAGTGACATCGCTCTGGTCCTCCCAAGGGCATAGAGATGAGTGGTGGCCATCTTTCCTTCACTCATCTCTATGCCCAGCGCCGGGATCGATGATTTCTCAGGTAAAGCTGAACTACTGAGTGGTGGATGGGGGGTGGCGAGGGGTGACCGCGGGCAGTGGCGAGGGGCAGGGTTTTTCTGCACCTGTATCGGTGCTTTTTTTCATTTCGGCCAGTGGCCGAAAGGGGTGTTTTTGGCCGAAACGTTTCAGCCACCAAAATTTTGGCGCATCACTAGTAGGTTATGATCGCAATTAATAACACATTGAAGCACTTAAAAATGATATCAGTTTAACAAAAGTTGAGTTTACTTTAAATATAGGTCAGAGCTGGGCTGGCAAGGGCCCAGTAACCTCTACTTCGTTCTCTGAGGGCTTCTACTTGAGTGTAAGCTTGCTTTGCGTCAGACACACCAAGGAACACTTCACTTAATGGTAATCAGATCAGCCCATTGCCCATTTGTGGGACTTTTTAAGACCTGTCATTTCATAGAATACAGGCACCTTCCTGCAGCCTTCTTACACAGTGCTGTGTTCCCATATTTAATAACTGAATAATGAAGCCAGCTGGTGTCTTCATCTAGAGCCATTCTACATGATAACTGGAAAATTACAGAGTTTGTGCACATTCCGGCCTTGACATCTGTTGTTTTCCATGTATGAGCAGCCCAAAACCATCATTTTCGTTAAAAATGCTAATTCAGAGCTAACAATCATTCAGTGTCGTGTTTGACGACATACAGCTCTTTAAATGGTCCTTGAAACATGCTCTACTACAACACAGATCACGATTTCAGCCCATCTGTCTGTGGCTGAATGCGTTCTTCTCATCTGTGTGTGGCAGTGTCAGCACATCTGTCGCTTCACAGGGGAAATATAGACTTCTTATATTATCATCAAACACTTCAGTCCTCAACAGCTCTCACCACTTTTAGAGTTTTTTGGAACACAGGTTTCTGTATAATAGGGCCTGCATGCCTATTGTTGCAGACTCTTTTTGGTTTCTATAGACAGGGTTTTTTTCTAAAATTATTTCCAAAAAAGTTTGTTCTTGGAAATATATTAATATTGTAACCATTTTCTTAAAGTGAACTTTGCACTTAGACATGGTCTACTTATTAAATCAGGAACCCTACAACATCACTGCATTAAATGGTAGAATCGAAATACCTCCAGTGTTGGCACTTTTAGAGCAGCGTTCTCAACCAGGATTTTGGTGGGCTGCGTTATCCTGCTGAAAGAGGCCAATGCCATCAAGGAATACAGTTTCCGTGAAGGGGTGAGCCTGGTCAGCAACAGTGTTTAGGTAGGTGGTAGATGTCAAGTAACAGCCACATGAATGGCAGGACCCAAGGTTTCCTTGCAGAACATTGCCCAAAGCATCACACTGTATTCCAAAGATGAACAAAACAGAACCAGCGCTCAAATCTTCATGCAAACCAAGGACATGTCAAAATGCCAACCGAAGAGGTGCTCCCTTCTGAGATCGGGTAATCTGGCCACTAGTGGAAAAAAACAAACAAGGGCGCACTCTCATCGTGCATTACCGTGGTAGTCCACGTATTTATTAATAAAAAAGGATTATATACTCACAAACCAAAGTGATAAAAAGCAGTAAGGTGGTCCACAAAAACAGTCACAATATGGATGTGTCTAGTGATGCGGATAAGCTAACGCGTTTCGGGAGCTGTACCCCCTTCCTCAGAGCTCAAAGCATCACACTGCCTCAATTGGCTTGCCTCCTTCCTATAGTGCATCCTGGTGCCATCTTTTCCCCAGGTAAGTACCATACACACACCCAGCCATGATGTAAAAGAAAAGATTCATCAGACCAGTCCACCTTCTTCCATTGCTCAGTTGTGCAGTTCTGATGATCATGTGCCCATTGTAGGTGCTTTTGGCTGTGGACACGGATCTGCACAGGCACCTTGACCAGTGTGCGGATATACCGCCCCATACATATATATCCCACCTACTTCCAGATGCCATTGTAGCGAGATACCTGTCAGTGGTCATAAAGTTATGGTTGAACGGTGTAGATATAAAGGTATGAGCAGGCAGCTTTTTAGGAAGGATGTTGGTTTTATATTTTTGACTCCAGCAGTTTAAAAATAAATTCAGGTAGTGAAGAAGTTTGGAGAAGCGTGAGAAGATCTGTGTTTTTTTGTATTTTACTGCTGTGTGTGATTCTGGAAGATTCCTCCTCAGTTCTTGTCTTTATAATATGAGTGTCAGTACAGGGAGTGAAGGCAAACCACTCAAATGTGGATACACTCTGTGATAATCATTTTCTGGATGAGTGGAGAAGGTTCAGAACCCCCATCAATTTTTTTTTTTCTTTTTTTGTTTTTTTTTTTCTTTGTCCCCATTAGGGAAATTTCTCCTCACTTCCTGTCTAGGTGATGGGTGTCAAACATAACAGGAGGGGAAATTTCTTTAACAAGGGCATAGAAGGCCCATAAAACATTTTAGAATCCCTAATGTCTCCCCACTCTATCCAAAACTATAAAATTAACCACTTAAGGACCGCACCTCTGCAGTGTACTGTGGATGGGTGGCCCGTGCAGGCAGAGAGTCTGGTACGTTATTGCCTGCTTCCGGGTTTAGGGCGTGCGCATATTCGCCCCCGCTTGCTGACACCCACTGTCATTGTATACAGTGGGAGTGAGTCTGTAAGCAAGTCTTGACCAATGATTCATGGTTGGGACCTGCTGACAGGCTGTATCCAATCACAGCCAAGAGCTTTGTGTTGACAATCAACACAGAGCTTTGTACAGAGGGAACGATTGCTTGTTTTCTTATTTCTATTCTTATTAGGAACAAAGAGATCTGTCCGTAAAAGCAGCACACATTACACATTGTTAAACACATATTTAACCACTTGATCACCCTAGATGTTAACCCTTTCCCAGGCAGTATCCTTAGTATAGTGATAGTGTGCAGTATTATCACTGCATTGATGTCATTGGTGATGTCAGTTCCAGTTAATTGTCGTCCCCGCATCAGTTAGTGTTAAATTTCCTGCGCACTATAGCAGTCTCATTATAAGTTACTGATCACTGCCATTGTTAGTATAAAAAAAAAAATACAATATATATACCATAGTTTGTAGACAGTATAATTTTCACGCAAACCAATCAATATACACTAAATGGGATTAGTTTTTACCAAAGAAAATTTTTTATTATTTTTTTACTGGATATGTTATATAGCAGAACGCGAAAATAGTTTTTTTCTGGGTCTTTTTTTTAATTTATCTCGCAAAAAATAAAAAAAACCCAGTGGTGCTCAAATACCACCAAAAGAAAGTTTTATTTGTGTAAAACATTATATACATTTAATTTGGGTATAACCTTGTATGCCTGCGCAATTACCAGTTAAAGTAGCGCAGTGCTAAAGAGCAAAAAACGGCCTTGTCATGAAAGGGGTAAACCCTTATGGATCTTAAGTGGTTAAGCAAATATGTTAAATTTATAAAAAAACGTTAATATAAATAACACCGCTACCCACGTATATTCTAAACTTAGAGCGTACTTACACTAGGTATGGTTGCTTTGTACGTTGCCCAAGCATAATTGTCCCCCTTGCCCCACTGGCCTGTGTTCACATTGTACTGGGATTGAACACACGTCATCACCTCCAACTCACTCCAACTGAACCGCGCCCAAGTCCACCTCTACAAGCAGGCAATGGCACGATATGCTGAACAGCATCAAAACACAGCACAGAGTGATCACACCATACTGGATTTTTGGATGAAATATGCTCAGGTACAGTACAGATTGCCTAATGTGAGTGCGTCGATGCCCTGGTGCCATCATATTGTTCTTTTACTCATACTCCATGAGGCTCCATGATAATTGCCCATATCTTAATGCTAGATCTTTCTTTCAATAACAGTGTTTGCATAATGCATGCTGTCCAGTTCCTGTTTTTACACTTAAAAGGCAAAAGAAACAGCAACGTGGGATCTCTGTCAGCCATATATGTGATTTTATTGACACAATTCAAATTAGTACACACTTGTAAAGATCTTGGCAAGCAGCTCAGGTACAGATCTCAGCATGGAAATAACATTGAGTGTGTTTAGTACACGACCGTTCCGAATCCTTCAGCCGGCATATCGAGGGACTGAATTTGACAGCTGTCAGAGACTGCTAATGGCTAACACTGCCTCATGGATCTCCATACACTGTTAGAATGGAAGAGAGAGAAGGCAGGGAGGGGGCACTAATGCGTTTCAAAGGACACACCTTCTTTGTCATTTCTTGGCAATTTCTTGATAATTTTCATTGTCATGTGCTGCTATTGGCAGCTAGAGATGTCATTTACCAGGCAATTCTTGGGCGGCACTCGGTGATTGTCAGAAAAAGCTGACGTGTAAACAACACAGGTCTCTCTGCTGTCAGCATGGACATGCTGTTTTTTATCTATCTGCACAGCATGTCTCCCTAGTGAAACACAGCACACAGTAAAACACACAGCGCACACATTTAACCCTTTGATCACCCCTTCCTGCCCAGTGTCATTAGTACAGTGTCAGTGCTTTTTATTAGCACTGATCACTGTATTAGTGTCACTGGGGATGTCAGTGGCAGATCCCACCAAGTGTCAGAATGCCTGCTGCAGTCCTGTTATAAGTCATTGATTGCCACCATTACTAGTATATAAAAAAAAAAATTAAATTCCAGTGTATATATACCGCCATTCGTAGATGCTATAACCTTCACGTAAACCTATTAATTTACTCGATTTGGGATTTTTTTTTTTGTTAGCAGAATACATTTTGGCCTGAATTTGTGAAGA
Source organism: Staurois parvus (assembly GCF_062004578.1). Taxonomy (NCBI): domain Eukaryota; kingdom Metazoa; phylum Chordata; class Amphibia; order Anura; family Ranidae; genus Staurois; species Staurois parvus. Next base: position 187,298 of record NW_028317982.1, read on the forward strand.
CATTAGATTTGTAAAATTTTTAACTGGATATGTTTTATAGCAAAAAGTCAAAAATATTGTGTTTTTTTCAAAATTGTCGGTCTTTTTTTTGTTTATACCGCAAAAAATAAAAAATGCAGAGGTGATCAAATACCACCAAAAGAAAGCTCTATTTGTGGGGAAAAAAGGACATAAATTTCATTTATGTACAGCGTTGCATGACCGCACAATTGTCAGTTAAAGTAACGCAGCGCCTTATCGCAAAAAAATGGCCTGGTCAGGAAGGGGGGTAAATCCTCTGGAGGGCACGTGGTTAATGCCCCCAGTGTGGAAGGTGGAGGACTCTGTGAATTCTCTTCACTGCCATCTTGTGGTGAAGAAGTATGCTGCAATATCTGTGACAAATTTGTACATTTTCCCTCTTATTTCAGGCCACTGCCACATGATTTCACAGCCACGTTACCCCACATCTGTATACTATACTTTACTATACTTCCTCTGCACTGCAAGTGTGGGTGGCTATTACTCCTTTTATTCCAAAGCAGAACACTGCAGGGGCAGGAAGTCCATTTCCAGGGCACTTAGGAGAAAGATAATTGAATGCATTTCCAGGCAAAAATATAAAACCATAACATGTGACAGTACGGGATACAAATTTAAAGTGGGTTTTCAGCTGACGACATTGGTAGCAAGGCTGAAAAGTTCAGATCAGCAATGACAGAGTTGGGTGGTGACTTTGGGGGGGGATTAGAGTATAAGACCCTACCAGAAACCGTGATGTCTGTGTTAGGTATAGTTGCTTTTTCAGGGAGATCTACACTGCTAGAGCTCATTGCTGAATTCCTTCAGAAAATGCAAGTTGTCTGGCTTCAATAGTTTATTTTTTTATTGAAACAAGCTTGTATTGCGTAAGTACAAAACACCTGATCTATGTACTTGTTCCAAGTTGATAACGCATTGAAGTCAGGTGATTAGTATTTTCAAGAGGAGGGGTCAGCAGTGGTTGACTGTCTGGCTCGCTCAGTACAGGTTTCCTTATACTGATAGAACCAATATTACTGTGTTCTAGCATCTATCTCATGATAAATGGTCTGATGTGTCCAGGGGTTAGGGCTAAGAAGAAAGTTTGAACACCGTCAATGAGCAGGCCCCACCTTAGGACAAGTTTACAGCTGATTGGTGGCTTTCAGGGAATTGTTCTATTGATATATCAAGAAAACTGTAATTGTATAATTTTGTAGGTATCATTATAAGTATCTAATTCTGAGATTCACTTGTATTGCAGATGATCAATTGCCTACTGCTTTTTAAAGCTTGCAGTTTGATTCTACTGTGATAATAAAGAGTATTACTTTATAGTGTGGCAGCACAGTGGCTAAATGGTTAGCACTTCCGCCTGGCAGTACTCGGGTCGTTGGTTCGAATCCCAACTATGGCACCACCTGCCTGGAGTTTGCATGTTCTCCCTGTGCCTGTGTGGGTTTCCTCCGGGTTCTCCGGTTTCCTCCTACACTCCAAAGACATGCTGGTAGGTTAATTGGATCCTGTCTAAATTGGCCCTAGTATGTATATGCATGAATGTAAGTTAGGGACCTTAGATTGTACACCCCTTGAGGGTTAGGGACTGATGTGAATGTATATATGTGTAAAGCGCTGCGTAAATTGACGGCGCTATATAAGTACCTGAAATAAATAAAAATAAATAGTAGGAGCAAAGGCTAAACTATAAACCAACTTTAAATTGTTGCCTCGCTGCTGCTTCCTGATTCCCCGCATGCATTTGCTAATAAATAGCAATGTAAAAAATACCTTTTATTGGGTTTTTTGTGGTCACATGACCACAGAGCACCGCCTCTCACAACGTTCTCCGTGGCTGCTGTGAGGGAACTCTCCCTGGCGGACAATGTCTAGAGTAGTGGACGCTGACAGGTGACATCGCCACTCTGTGTAATTCAGCCCCATTGTCAGACTTCCACTTAAAGCAGAGTAGCCGGCGCTTTATGGTCATGTGACTGCAGGGAAAAATGATAAAGAAAAAAACTTACATTGCAGTTTATGAAAAAATGTATTCAGAGCAATTGGGAGGCAAAATGTAAAAAGTCCGCTTATAGTTCAGCCTTTCCTCCTACTTTAATATCAAACATTATTTAACATCCTTTCAATGGTTAGAATTTACAGGCAGGCCTGCCTGGAGATCTGTCGTAGAATTAGTTGGTGTGATCTACATTGAGAAAGTCAGAAAAGTCAATTGACCTTAAGTTGATTACCCTGTAATCAATATGCAATCGTTCACAGAGCACCTCACAGGGTCGCTTGGAGTTTACTTGCGAAATCATATATTGTGGACTCTTGATGAGACTACATGGCAAAGAAAAGGAACTGGTGTGATGGTTGCACTGCAGCAATATGTAGATAAATTGAAATGCCAAGAAGTTGGGCTGTGTCCCCCTATATATACCTCTGGACTGGAGAATCAATTAGAGAATTTACTGGTACTGAGTAGACAACTGTGCCCAAGCCAAATCATTGTTGCTGTACTTATCTAACCAAACTCAAGTTTAGTAGAGGCTTGAGTACTCATTAAGCCAGAGCTACTTGTTACTGCCAGTCTGGTTTTAGAAAACAATAGAATTCATAGTTTCAGATGATGAAGTAAAACTGTCTTGTCTGACCAACAGTTTAAGTGGTATTAAACCCGAAATCAAACAGTTCTTATATTGCAACTTACAAATTCTTAGATATAATTGCTGCATTAGTTTTCTTATTAGGCTTTCTTTCCTTTATTTTCACCTGGTGGTCCAGCCAGTACGTCAACAGAACACACTCTCCTGCAAATGTATCCCACAATGATCAGCTTTTATTTATTCATGTAAAATCTTTATCCCAAAAGAAAAAAACTATTGCTGTAACTGCAGCTGGAGTTTGGCTTCTATTTATTTAGTGTATTTAAAAGAAAAGTATGGGGTTGGGGGAAAAAACCTTTACACTCACCTAGGTGGATGTAACATTGATCCAGTGCTGTATCTGTCCCCTGCCAGCTCTGCACTTAGAACTGAGCGATCAGTGCTGCTCCCTCAGTTCTCCCCTCTGCTCTGAGCAGAGCGTGGTGACTGTCAGCCACCAGCTCTCTGCTCTGCCACTCCAGTACTCACTGAAGTGTTGGGCTGGGAAAGCAGCAAGAGTGGCTGGCTCAGTCTCCTAGTGGCTTGCTTAGAGGCTGAGCCAGATGCCGGTCCAGGCATCTGGGTGGATCACCGCTGTAAAGTCAGAATCAAGCCTGGAGCGGTTGACTGACATCAGCCGACAGTGGATTTTAGCCTGCTGTCAGCTGAAAACAGGTCACAGGAGTGCAGAACTAACTGCACTCCAGTGATCCTTAGAAGGAATAGGGACAAAACAGATTTGACCATGCTTCTTCTTTAAATATGCTAGTCCATATAATACTTCCCGCCCCCAAGACTGACAATGCTGCTGTCCAAAGGTGGCCCTTGTTCGTTTTAATCCAGAGTGGGGGCACTCTAATATAGGATGTGTCTTACAGGCCAGATCAGCAGGTGAAAACAGAGAGGAAAAAAGTCTATAGCTGGTGTGTTCAACCCATGGCCCATGGGCCAAGTCCTCTTATGTGACCCACAACTTCAAACCGTTGAAAGAGACAGACTCCTTGTAGAAAGTAAGCTAAGTCAGTGTTCACAATAGTGTCATCCACTTTTTTCTTTTTGTGATTGTGATCAAACAGTGGTGATCCTGATTGTTGTTTAAAAATTTCATTATGCTATTCAAAATTCTGAACAATTTCATTTTATTGTGGCCCACGACCAGTTACCAAATCACTTAAGTGTTGCTTAACACACAACAGTAAAATAATTCTGTATATGCAGTAAAGCATGCTTGTTATACTCACTGTGGAACCTAAGGGGTTAATTCTCTGTTTTGTGTAAAAAGGATGTTTTATCCTGTCTTCTCTGATCCTCCCCTACTTCACTGTTCCAAATATATCTCCTGATAGAACAGAGCTTTGGGGTTTGGTGTGTATTGGTAGAGAGTTTTTTTTTTTTTTTTTTCCTTGGGAGAGTGCATGTGACCAGCACAGGGCCAATCAGCACTGTCCAGACAGAGGGTCAGGGGTTATGCAGCCTCTTAGAGCAGAAAGAAAACTCCTCCTACAAGCTTTAACCAGTGCTTAGCCAAACACTATAGCAGTCACAAGACTGTTCTAACTGCTGATGAGAAAAGGTATTTAGCAGTTTGTATTTACTACAATTATTGCATTTCCATGTTCTGTGTACTGTGGGAGACCAGATATAGTGAATGCAGGGTCCGGGGTTTAGTAACACTTTAATTGGCCCTCGCTTTTCAAAAGCTGACCACCCCTGGTCTAATGAAAAAAAGCAAATGCAGCCACAATATCTAAGGACTAGTGAGCTCTAATATTTTACATTTTTTGGTGTTCGGTTTAATACTGCTTTAACCTCACAAATGTCGAAAGAATGCAAATAACATTTATGACCCATTGAAATTGTTGTAGTACATTTAGTATGTGTTGCATTAAGGCAGCCTGTTCATTTCAAATAGGCTGTTTAGACCAGTCATTCTCAACCAGGGTGCCTTGAGGTTTCTACAGGGGTGCCTTGACAAAATGTCCAAAAATTGCCCAAAACTTTTATACAAGCCAGCAGGTGGAACAAACCTGCCATTTAGTCACACAAAGCCACAGGTTTTCATTGTGCACCATTACGACCTTCTAGCCGCCAGACTCCTGACAACCAATGACATCATCAGTTGATAAGCAGGATGTCAGTTGCCTGCACAGCATCCTAGTTTGCCCCTCCCCTGCCCCCTCCATCAGTGCTGGGGTCACATTAGCTCAGTAATGGATAAAAACTGAGGGAGAAGAGAAACAATTGAATACTACTCAGTACCAGTGTGCAAAAGTGTATTTGCTTTGAAAGAATAAATCACCTCTAATGTTGGGTGTCCTACGTGTGTGGATGTTGCTGCGTTATATAAAATTATTAGAATAGTTTTTCACATTTTAGAATGGGGTGCCCTTTTATAATGGACAGTCTTGAGGCACCCCATTTTAGAATGGGGTGCCTCAAGACTATCCATAAATTTAAAGGGTGCCTTGGGACTGTCCACAATTTTAAAGTGTCCCTTGACTGAAAAAAGGTTGAGAAACACTGGTTTAGACAATGCATGTAAGAAAAGAAAGGGGGGTAAATGTCTGGAACTTGATAAAAACTAAAAAAAAAATAAATCAGAATTTCCTCACCCTTTGTGCCCATTACTGGCAATCCTGAGTTCATCTAAGGTCTTTACAACAAACATCTTAGATGCCTCCAGTCCAGAGGTCATTCTCACCTGACAGATTTTCTGACACAAGACGTGCCCTTTACTCAGTTAGTGGACCCCCACTTGGATTTTTGGAGTGGCCACCAGCTCCATAACTTTCTTCATATGCTTTCTAAACAGAAGGGCTTACCCGCCCCCTCAATGAGCTTGAGAAAAAAGAAGACCCAATCCACCACAGTTTCTCTACTATCTAAACTTCCTTAGTCAGGTCAGAGTCTGGCTATGTTTGACTACATTCCACCTTTCCTAGTGAAATGGGAATTCGAACTGGGAACCCAATTCATGACTCGGCAAAGGGAGAGGATCCTCCATTTTGCTTAAACGACCGCCATCGCAAAGATACTGCCTCAAGGTTTGAGAGGGTTTGGGATCCCTGGATCCGTTATTTTCAACCTTCGACTATATGATGGGCGTGAAGGTGGCCAGGAAAGCCTTTGAATGGGCTCCGACTTCTCTCTTTTACTTCTTTTCTCTACCTTTGCCTTTTATTATTCCTCCTTCAATCTCGAGTGATGACATAGTTCCCCTTTATTTATCAGATTGTGATATCGAGTTTATTTCCTCTTAAGATGTTGTGGAACAAAGGGATTCCTAGGTGTAACATTGGTATGTCTCAGTAGCAGGCATGGAATATAATAGGTATGTTTTGCTGTTCTTAATTGAACTTCTTTTTGCTTACCATTTTGATGCTCATGTTATACACCAGCTGTATCTTCCTGGTCTATTGGTTTAGACTTTATTTTCCACCTGCGTTGCTGGATTACTATGCAACTCTACTATTTTAGGATTGCCCGACTTTGTTGTTTTGAATATAAAACTTTAATAAACACATTGAAACAGAAAAGTCCTCCATCGCTACTAGCATACAGGAGACAAACTTCAAGATTCCTACAAGATGGAATAGAGTTCCTAGTGTCCTCCATAATGTACTGAATATCCCCAAGTCCGGAGTGACTGTTGGAGATGAGGAAAGGAGAGGAATCCAGAAATCAAGTGTATTCAGACATTCTCCTTGATCCGCTGATACTTCTCAGTTAACCTTGGTATTTTCTGTTTAACCCATGTACAGTTATGTTACCGATTTGTTAACAACCCTGACATGTATCTCCATTGTTCATGATGTCCGTGTGTGTGTGTGTCCGTGTGTGTGTGTGTGTGTGTGTGTATACACTGCTCAAAAAAATTAAAGGAACACTTTGAAAACACATCAGATCTCAATGGGGAAACGTATGCTGGATATCTAATCCTGATATGGACTGGGTAATGTGTTAGGAAGGTAAGGATACCCCATCGTTTGATGGAAATGAAAATTATTATCCTACAGAGGACTAAATTCAAAGACACCCTGAAAATCAAAGTGAAAAAATAATGCAGCAGGCTAGTCCATTTTGCTGAAATTTCAACATCAGGCATGCTCCTACTGAGATGATGGATGGTGTCCTGGGGTATTTCCTTCCAGATCTGGACCAGGGCATCACTGAGCTCCTGGACAGTCTGAGGTGCAACCTGGCGGCGTCGGATGGACCGAAACATGATATCCCAGAGGTGTTCTATTGAACTTAGGTCAGGCAAGCATAAGGGCCATTCAATGGTATCAGTTCCTTCATCTTCCAAAAACTGACTGCATACTCTTGCCACATTAAACCAGGCATTGTTGTGCACCAGGAGGAACCCAGGACCCGCTGCACCAGCGTAGGGTCTGTCAATGGGTCCAAGGATTTCATCTTGATACCTAATGGCACTCAGGGTGCCATTGTCTAGCTTGTAGAGGGCTGTGAATCCCTCCATGGATATGCCTTCCCAGACCATCACTGACCCACCACCAAAACAGTCATGCTGAACGATGTTACATGCAGTATAACGTTCTCCACGGCTTCTCCAGACCTTTCACGTCTGTCCATGTGTTCAGGGTGAACCTGCTCAAATCTGTGAAAAGCACAGGGCGCCAGTGGCAGACCTTCCAATTCTGGTGTTAAATGGCAAATGCCAGTCGAGCTACATGGCGCTGGGTGGTGAGCACAGGGCCCACTAGAGGATGTTGGGCCCTCAGGCCAACCTCATGAAGTCTGTTTCTGATTGTTTGGGCAGAGACATTCACACCAGTGGCCTGCTGGAGGTAATTTTGTAGGGCTCTGGCAGTGCTCATCCTGTTCCTCCTTGCACAATGGAGCAGATACTGGTCCTACTGATGGGTTAAGGATCTTCTACAACCTTGTCCACCTTTCCTAGAGTAACTGCTTGTCTCCTGCTCCTGACTCCATGCTCTTGAGTCTGTGCTAGGAGACACAGCAAGCCTGGCAGTGGCACGTATTGATGTGCCATTCTGGAGGAGTTGGGCTGCCTGTGCAACCTCTGTATATTCCAGGTATTGAATCATGCTACCAGTAGTGACGGTGAAGTCGCACGATTTCAAAGTCAGACGACATGCTGATTTGAGGTGTGATTTGCAAGACATCTGACACAGATTTCTATGCAAATCACACCAAAAGTAGTGCATGCACTACTTTAGATATATGGCCACTGTAATTGCGAACAATAGGGTGCGACTTGCCATGCGATTTGCAAGTCGTATGGCATGTAAATCACATGCCAAGTCGCACACAGTTTGACTGGTTTAAAGAGTCCTCTTATGAGGTCTAGCATTACAATTGTAGCTTGATGAAGAGCAGTGTTATGCTTGAAACTGCACAGATGTGCTAATTTTTGTATGAAGATACACTTGAAGTAAAAGAATTTTTGCTACTTGGAGATCTTTCTATACACATTTCTGTTTGATGTGATTGCACTATGTACAAGTTTATATTGTGTTTTCATATCTTTTTGTACTGTGATTTTCTCGATTAAATAAAGGAATTAAAAAAGCCCTCAGAAATGCCCCTTCTACTGCTCTCAACCTCCTCCAAAGCTATCTTTTGCTGGTGATAGAGGGTGACTACGTTGTTTCTACATTTGCTCTGCATGGTCCCAATATATGTAGCAACGTAGCCACCCTCTCTTGCTTGCTTCCAAGATTATGGACTATGGGATGTGAAATGTGCCTAGAGCCACAACAAATGTCCACTGCCCTCTCCAAACAAATGGAAGTGGGGGGGCGGGGGGAAGGTCAACTTACCCTTTAAGTAGTGGATGTGTATGGATTATGTTTGGGGACTAAGAATTAATTTAGTGTCACTTTAAAGTGGAATGTCACTTTTACAATCAACATGGACTATTTTTAATCCTTATGCTGCTAGCTTTAGTAAATACATAGGAAAGTAGATCATATTTACTTGTGTTTAAACTTTTTTTTTTTTTTAACATTTATTTAGTTACTTCCTGGTTTGCATGCCTAGGCAAATGATGTCATACATCCCAGCAGCCTTCGGGGGGGGGGGAGGTTCTCAGCTCAGCCAATGCCTGAGCTAAGGCAAGATGGATTTCAGGAAGTAAATGATACATAAATCATCTACCCTCACTCCAGCTGGCCACTCCCAGAAATGTCAGGAGGTGTTTTTCAAAATTATTCCAATCTTTCCAAAACTGAGCTCTTAGTATTCCCCCCAGCCCGTGCCCTCTCCCCTGACTTCTCCATCAAGATCAATAATACAATCATCAGTCCCTCCCCTCATGCCAGGGTACTAGGTGTAATCCTGGACTCCCATCTGTCCTTTCAGCCCCAAATCCAATCGTTGTCCAAATCTTGTAGACTTCACCTCCACAACATCTCCAAGATACGGACGTTCCTAACTTCGGAACCACTAAGCAACTTATTCACTCCTTTGTTATATCTCGCCTTGACTATTGGAACTTCCTCCTCATTGGCCTACCTCATCGCAGGCTATTCCCTCTTCAGTCTATCATGAATGCTGCTGCCAGACTCATCCACCTTACTAACCGTTCTGTATCTGCCACCCCTCTCTGCCAATCCCTCCACTGGCTTCCCATTGCCAACGGATAAAATTCAAAACATTAACAATAACATATAAAGCCAAATTACATCACCAATCTTGTCTCTAAATATCACCCAAACCGTACTCTCCGCTCCTTGCATGACCTCCTACTCTCTAGCTCCCTTGTTTCCTCCTCACATGCTTGTCTCCAGGACTTCTCCAGAGCTTCCCTCATCCTCTGGAACGCTCTACCCCAATTTATCAGACTATCGCCTACTTTGCTCACTTTTAGGCGATCTCTGAAAACCTATCTCTTCAGGAAAGCCTATCCTGCCCTCAGCTAATACTAGAATCTTCTACTCTTCCAACCAGTCCATCCCCCAAAGTTACTACCTTTTGTACCACTAGCCCCTCCCTCCTAGATTGTAAGCTCCAAGGAGCAGGGCCCTCCTATCCCTCTTGTATTGAACTGTATTGTTGCTGTATTGTCTTCCGTTATATTGTAAAGCGCTGAGCAAACTGTTGGCATTATATAAATCCTGTATAATAATAATAACACTGAATCTGACTTTGATATATACATTACTGTATACATGTCATATCACTATAATGGAGTACAGGGGAGGGGGGATATACATTACTGTATACATGTCATATCACTATAATGGGTACTGGAGAGCTGGGATATACATTACAGTATACATGTCATATCACTATAATGGAGTACAGGGGAGGGGGGATAAACATTACTGTATACATGTCATATCACTATAATGGGTACTGGAGAGCTAGGATATACATTACTGTATACATTTCATATCACTATAATGGAGTACAGGGGAGCTGGGATATACATTACTGTATACATGTCATATCACTATAATGGAGTACAGGGGAGCTGGGATATACATTACTGTACACACGTCATATCACTATAATGGAGTACAGGGGAGGGGGATATAAATTACTGTATACATGTCATATCACTATAATGGAGTACAGGGGAGGGGATATAAATTACTGTATACATGTCATATCACTATAATGGAGTACAGGGGAGGGGGATATACATTACTGTATACATGTCATATCACTATAATGGAGTACAGGGGAGCTGGGATATACATTACTGTATACATGTCATATCACTATAATGGGGTACAGGGGAGCTGGGATATACATTACTGTGTACAGTTTTATATTTTCGACCCTTTATTCTAAAGAAAAATTTATTTTCATAAGTTTTAAGGGGGCGTGGATGGGGGCAGGCGGGGCAGGGATGGGGGTTGGGGCGGGACAGGGGTGGGGTTTGGGGCGGGGTTGGGGGCGGACCCGGGCAAGGTTGGGTGGGGCAACTGGTGGAGGGTAAGTTTTTTGTTTTTTTTTTTTGTGACCGGCTAGTAGGTCTGGACTTGAAATTTTAACCCCTGATAAAGTTTATTACATTATCTATATACATAAATAGTGATCCATAAAAATATGCAGAATTCTGATTTCATTATCTCAATAGGCCAATCTACTTTTAACATTTGGATTTTTCGTACGATTTTCTTACCATGTGTACGGGGCATTACTATGGAACTATGTTCCCTGCACAGAATGATCTATTCACATATATCTAGGTCCATTGATAGATTCAAGATGTTTGATAAAACGAGTCCATCTTGGACAGTTCAGTAAACCTGCTTGTGGCTAGATGTGGGCAGGGGACATCTTAGATTGTAAGCTCCCAGGATCAGGGCCCTCCTATCCCTCTTCTATTGAACTGTATTGTTGCTGTATTGTCTCCCGTTATTGTAAAGCGCTGAGCAAACTGTTGGCGCTATATAAACCCTGTATAATAATAATAATAATAGAGGAAGTGTTGATACTCTTTGCTGACTTCAGAATTGCCTCTTGCAGTGTGACAGTTGCTCTGTGTTCCCCATACATTCTCCGCAGTCAGTTCATTCACGCCCTTGGCAGATAATGGTGAATCCTTGTCTGAATTGTTCTGGCTCAGACGTGTTCACTAATAAATCACATGGCAGGGATATTACATGGTGGGCCGTCCCCGAGTTCCTGCCGTTGGTTTTGGCATCACATCATATTAAGAATAAAGCATCAGAACCGGTCTACAGATTGCAATTTACAGAGCGGCGCCTTCTGTACAAAAGCTGGTTGCCTTGACAACTGGCTGTTACTTTGGATACTGTTCAGTGACTCATCCAAAGTTTGCTGTGAAGGAGCTTGTGTAACAAATGTTGTAGACATTCTTGTGTTCCATTTACATATTTCCTCTTCCTGGTAATGTCAGTGGTGGGTCATGCACCGCACAACAGATATGTCTGCATTTGAAAGGTGTGCTCCAGTTAAAACCGACCATTAAACATAAACTCCAGGGGAAAACAAATGGAGCATACAAATAAATGACCTCTCTTAAAGCCTGTCCCATATGTAAAAACACATAGTGGAGGGCGCCATCTAAGTGCGGCATTAAAACATTTATTATATGATGAAAACAAATGGGCAAGTAAGTTTTTGTGGAGACATGTAGAGCATACGAAATTAGGACATCTAAGGAACCCTGTAGCAGAGGCTTCGAGTCCAGGGATTGTGCAGCACTGCCGCTGGCCAGGTAGGCATAGGAAGCTCAAAATATTTCCTGGTCAGGAGAAGACTCCACGAGAATCTGGTGGATGAGATCAGCACCAGGGGGCTCCCTGGCTGCTACTTTATCCAGTAAAAGTGTTACATTCATTCAGCCCCCACAGTGCTGTAAGCGCTGAACTTCTATTTCTGACCATAGTACACTGATCACAGCAGTTCACTCAATGTACTAGGGCAGGACAGTGGCTAAATGGTTAGCACTTCCACCTGGCAGTACTAGGGTCATTGGTTCGAAGCCCAACCATGGCACCACCTGCCTGGAGTTTGCATGTTCTCCCTGTGCCTGTATGGGTTTCCTCGGGGTACTCCGGTTTCCTCCCACACTCCAAAGACATGCTGGTAGGTTAATTGGATCCTATCTAAATTGGTCCTAGTATGTGTATGAATGTAAGTTAGGGACTTTAGATTGTACACCTCTTGAGGGTTAGGGACTGATGTGAATGTACAATATATATGTAGAATGCTGTGTAAATTGATGGCGCTATACAAGTACCTGTAATAAATGTGCACCTTCTCCTTTCAATGGAAAAAAAAACTTGTATTCTTTTTACTGAATGCAAGGCTTTCTGTGCTTGGCAGAGAGATTGTGTTGTTTATCCAACCCATCTTCCAATCACAGAAAGCTTTACACTTCGTAAATGGAATACAAGGCTTTGTTGAATGGAGGAGGTATACATTGAGTGACCTGCTGTGGCCAGAACTACAAGTCTGAGCGCCAGAGGATTGGCACTTACACTACTGTGGGGAGTAAATGAAAGTAAACGTTTTACCAGAGTAACAGCCAAACATGATACATACATCAACAGATGTAATGTATTTTTAAACAGCAAATGGACCAAAAATGTTTTTCCCCAGAGTTCAGATTTAAAGTGGTTGTAAACTTCTGACGTGAAATATGAGCAAAGCATATTAATCTATAAAGTGTACTTGTCTCAATTAAGAGCACTAAATGTCCTTTCTATCTGCTGCCTTCTTCCTCTGCTATCTGCATGGGTCACTTTTGACAAGTTTTCCTGATACCAAGAGAAAAATGGTGATGGGGAGGGCACAGCCTGTGATTGACAGCCTCAGCTCTGTTCCTGTGTGCTGTGTGAAGGGTGGGGTGTCCCTTCCCTCCAATCAGCTCTAAGAGCTGTCCTCACTGAGTGTAACATCAGCCCTCCGCCCGCTGCTGCTGAGAGATCCTGAGTAAATCCTGCACCTTGTATGGATGTAGGTGACAGACGGCTGTAAAAAGGTACAGCTTATGAGGGAGGATTTGTTTCATCTCTGTGTATCACCTGAGGCCAGTCACTTCACTGGGTATATGTAAGGGTTTACAACCACTTTATGCCTTGAGATGTGTATAGAAAATACAGCATACATGTTCATGGCTTCAGTTTTCATCTTGGCATTGCTTTACTGCACTAGTGAACCCTTCTACCTTTTTCTGGTGATCTGGGAGTCCGTTTGTGGTGCAGGAAAATAATTCCTAAGCATGCCCATAGCCGGCTCTTGATGGTCTTTAACTTAAAGCAATCCTTTATATTAAAAGAAAAAAATATTGGTACTGAGACTTTTCTGAGGATGAAACATGCATTGAATTTTTTATTCTGATTTGTAATGAAGGAAGCAGAGAACATTTCTCAGCACAAGCTTCAATATACACTTTGTTAGCCATCAGTGTATACATTGCCTAGGCACAATATTCCAAAACTTTGGGGGCTCCAGGTCTGAGATGGGGGCCAGTTATCAAACTAAATATCTTATGGTGCATTATGCGACACCAGATTTGTTAATATTTCTTGCTTGCCATACAGGGCTACTTAAATTGTAGGGGATTTGGTTCCTACCAACAGCATATCCCAATGATATGATCTTCAAAATAACAATAGTTTTTATATACTACAGTAACCAATGACATTAGCTGATCATCAGCTGTCATTTGCTAGTCCATTTAATGTAAGCTGTATGGAGGCACAACTTCTTCTGTTTCAATGTTTTTATCTAAGTTCTATAACAGAACAATACTTCAGTAAACCTTTTATGGTAAATTCAAGTAAAATTCTGCAACACAGGCGGGGAACGTCAAATAAACATACAGTTGCAAGAAAAAGTATGTGAACCCCTTGGGATTACGTGGAGTTTTGCATGAATTGGGCATAAAATGCGCTCTGAACGTCATCTAAGTCACAACAATAGAAGAACACAGTCTGCTGAACATAATATTACACAAACATTAGATGTTGCCATGGTTTAATTGCAAATAACATGTAAACATTCACAGTGCAGGGAGGAAAAAGTATGTGAACCTTTGGACTTAATAACTGGTTGACCCTCCTTTGGCAGCAATAACCTCAACCAAACGTTTCCTGTAGTTGCAGATCAGACCTGCACAACGATCTGGAGTCATTTTGGACCACTTCTCTTCACAAAACTGTTTCAGTGTAGCAATATTCTTGGGATGTCTGGTGTGAATCGCTCTCTTAAGGTCATGCCACAGCATTTCAATCGGGTTGAGGTCAGGACTCTGACTGGGCCACTCCAGAAGGCGTATTCTGTGCTGTTGCAGCCATTGTTTTGTTGAATGACTTGTATGCTTTGGGTCATTGTCCTGTTGCATCACCCATCCTCTGCGGAGCTTCAGTTGGCGGACAGATGGTCATACGTTTTCCTGCAAAATGTCTTGATAAACTCTTGAATTCATTTTCCCATCAATGAGAACAATCCGTCCAGGCCCTGAGGCAGCAAAGCAGCCCCAAACCATGATGCTCCCTCCGCCATGTTTCACAGTGGGGATGAGGTTTTGATGTTGGTTTGCTGTGCCTTTTTTTCTCCACACATAGTGTTGTGTGTTCTTCCCAAACAACTCAATCTTGGTTTCATCTGTCCACAGTATATTTTGCCAGTAGTGCTGTGGAACATCCAGGTGCTCTTTTGCAAACTTCAAACGTGCTGCAATCTTCTTTTTGGACAGCAATGGCTTCCTCCGTGGTGTCCTCCCATGTACTCCATTCTTGTTTAATGTTTTCCTTATTGTAGATGTGTCAACAAAAATGTTAGCATGTGCCAGAGATTTCTGTAGGTCTTTAGCTGACACTCTGGGATTCTTCTTTACCTCATGCAGCATTCTGCGCTGTGCTCTTGCAGTCATTTTTACAGGACGACCACGCCTAGGGAGAGTAGCAACAGTGCTAAACTTTCTCCATTTGTAGACAGTCTGTCTTACCGTGGACACATGAACATCAAGGCTCAAGGAGATACTTTTGTAACCCTTTCCAGCTTCATGCAAGTCAACAATTCTTGATCGTAGGTCTTCTGAGAGCTCTTTTCTGCGAGGCATGGTTCACATCAGACAGTGCTTCTTGAAACCAGTAAACCCAAAACAGGTGTGTGTTTTTTAAGGGCAGGACAGCTGTCAGCAACACACCCAATATCATCACACTGATTGGAGTCAAGGTTGGTTCACTCCTGGCTCCAATTAGCTCTGGGAGAAGTCATTAAGCTAGGGCCTCACATACTTTTTCCTCCCTGCACTGTGAATGTTTACATGTTATGTGCAATTAAACCATGGCAACATCTAATGTTTGTGTAGTATTATGTTCAGCAGACTGTGTTCTTCTATTGTTGTGACTTAGATGACGTTCAGAGCACATTTTATGCCCAATTCATGCAAAACTCCACGTAATCCCAAGGGGTTCACATACTTTTTCTTGCAACTGTACATGATGTAGACACAGGTGGTGAATGCAGTAAACTTGCATAGGTCGAACTATACAATCATGTATCAACCAAAGATGATAAAGTATAGAAATGGGTGTTTTAGTTCGAGTAAAAGACAAGGAGGTTACAACCAGGCACCCACGACATCCCATTCTGGTAGATATTGCAGGAATGACCATCATCAACACAATTCAGCCCATCATAATCAATAAGATAGTGTACCATCCAAAGAGGGGGAGAAGACAAGACAAAGGACTACAACCTGTCTGAGCACCAGACCCAACCACCACAACAAAAGCTATCAAGAAGGGTCTTGTATATAACTTATTCATGGCCATCCAGACTCTCTCAAACTTTGAAGAAGTGTGTCATAAAATGCTAACCATCTTTTCATTGATCATTATCCCAGTTAGTTTCCGTTTCATCACAAAGTCTAGTACTGGATTTTCCAAGCGGTTGCATTGGCAATTTTAACTACTAGGAACATAAAGTTATATCAAGGTCTGAGTAGGTCTGGGAACCCCTTCAATGGGTTCATTAAGTAGCACAAGCCTGGGATTTTTATTGGCATTTATCATGGTCACTGAGTAGATCAGGGTTTGAACTGTCATCCAGTAACATCTAATCTTAGGACAGATCCATCACGTATGATACATCTTTCCCAACAAATTCTTGTTTCAGACTTTTAAAAGTAATGCAAACTATAGGGCGAGCTGCACAGTACAAATTTGTATTTGAGATTTGATGCTTAAGTTTCTGTCTTTGTTATCATATTGTTTGGTTTTCCTCTAAGTGCTGTGTTACAGGCTGTCTGATCTTTCTCTCTTAGATGGATGAAATCAAAGGAAAGGATCGCGTGATAATGGCACTCGAGAAGGAGCTTGGGGTGCAGGCTGGTCACACGCAGAAGCTGCTACTGCAGAAGGAAGCTTTGGATGAACAGCTGGTCCAGGCCAAGGAAGCTGAGCGATACCACAGCAGTCCAAAGAAGGAGCTTCCCACCGGAGTTACTGACATATCTGAACTGATGGGTCATGTTGTAAAACCTAAAGAGGCAAGTGCACTGACTGCTCCAGTCCATACACATACTGAACTGTCTTATGGAAGGTGTATAGTGTTCATATGATGTAGTTACCATATTTTGGAGCTTTTTTTTTTTTAATGCTTCCTATACACCTCATTCAGATTTCGTGGTAGAAATACAGACCTCAGATGTAGTTCTCACTGCCCAGCTTTCCTAGTTTCCAGAGGCAGTGTATGTAAACCCTGACAATATATGTCTGTTATTTGCTCCTATTTGTTCCTATTATTGCATTGGAAGCATTTTGTTATATCTGTTAGATAATTCCCAAAAAAACCTGTTGATCTTGTCAGAGGTGATTGTAGCCGTATTAGTGCACTTGCGACAGAAACAATTCAGTACTGTCCGTGATACTTTTTTTATTTGCACTAACATACAATTTTGAGGGCAAGCTTTTGGGGTATGTCCCCTTCTTCAAGGTCCAAGCAGTACTATTACAATGTTTTAGCAGAATGTTAGAAGTTGGAGATGAGAGAAAAATAAAAGGCAGAAAGAAACACAAGCCTAGGGTTAAACTAGAGACCCTTTACTAGAGATAAGATACAGCAAAGCAAAAGCAAAGATTGGGGGGGGGGAGAACAACATCACAGAGTCCTAAAAATGTCAGATAATGATTAAGGAATCAGTGTCCAAATTAAGGCCCTTATCTCTTGTGTCAAATAGAATTATCATTCTTAGTTCAAAAGTTTTTCTTTCCTGAATGGATTTGAAATTTCCTTTCAGCACTAAAACATTGAGGTCTCCCAAAGTGTGGTCTGGTTGTGCGTAATGGTGTCCCACAGGTGTGCAAAAGTTATCTTCTTTATGTTCCTTTATGGTATGTCTGTGCAAATTCATCCTTGTTTGCAACTTCTGTCCTGTTTCGCCTACATAGGATCCTTTGTCACATTTTCTGCACTGGATGAGGTACACAACATTACTAGAGGGCAGCTGTATGAACCGGAGATATTGAAGATCCCTTTTGAGTGTTTGACACTTTTTGATGGATTAATTTGGTTGCACAGTTTGCATTGTTTTTTATTGCAGGGTGTGCTTCCATTATTTGTGACATCATAATCAGAAGGAAGTTTCCTACTGATTAGTTTGTTTCTGAGGTTGGGGGGTTGTCTGAAGGCCAGTATTGGGGGTTGCTGGAATATTTTTCAGAGTTCCATCCTCTGTTATGATGGGTTGTAAATCTTTGATTATTTTTCTTATTCCTTCTAGTGCTGGGTTTTATGTGGTTACTAGAGGTACACGGTTGTTTGTTTTTTTGTCTTTGTACTGAAGTAGATTTTCCCTTCGGGTTCTCAAGGCTGTGTTTATGCTGGTGTTGATAGTTTTATCCTTGTAACCTTTCTTATGGAAGGAGTCTGCTAGTGTCCCGAGATGTGTATCTCTGTCATTTGGGTCAGAACATATTCGGTAGTATCTAATGGCCTGGCTGTGTATGATGGCACGTTTCGTGTGTTGGGGGTGGAAGCTGTAACTGTGGAGGTAGTTGCATCTGTCAGTGGGTTTCCTGTATATTGAGGTGTGAAGCTTATCATCCCTGATAAAGTGTAATTCAGGGTGTATACACTGAGGTGTACCAAAATGGCGGCTTCCGTCCGCGCCGGAAATGATGTCACCACGCTTCCGTCCTACGTGTTCATCTGGTCCAGGCTGTGGAAAGATCCTGACTTTAAAGTCATGATCCACCCATATGTATAGATCGGCACCTGGCTCAGTCTCTCTGGCCTGAGCCTGCAGCTCCCACCCCCTTCACAGCCCAGCGCTCCAGTGAGTGCTGGGGGTCATAGCAGGCAGCAGTGACTGAAGCGACAGGGAGAACTCAGTGATCAGCGGCATCTGATTACTTAGTTTTCACCCTTAGAGCCGCAGGGGGACACATGTAGGATCGGATCAATGCTGCATCCATTTAGGTAAGTACGATTTTTTAAAAATCCCATAATTCTCTATTAATCACATGTGAACCACTTTTTGAGTAGGAGCAATAAACGCCTTTTACGCCATTCTCAATCTAGGGTCACGTGACATTGTCTTTTCCTTGTTGGAGCATGGACTGGGCTGGGATGGGACTAATACAGAGTGGGTCACATGGTCTTTGATCTGGCCCCAAACCATGCAAAGTCAGGGTGGAGCTGGTAACATCACAGGACATATGACCCGCTCTGGCTTAGCCAACCCCTAGCTCGACACAGCCATGTGGATACACAGCTTACTTAGAATAAAGAAAGGGAGCATGCCCAGTGTGGTGGCATTGGTGTGGAGACCCTGTTAAGTCTAGTACATACGATCAGAAAATCATACGAAAAATACTACTGTCAAAACGATCGTAGGACAATCTGTTAATACATACTTTTCGTCTGAAATTGATCAAAGGAGCAAGCACAAAAATCTTTCTCGTATGATACCAAATAGTACGATTTTTTTTTTGTACAGTTTTCGTCAAAAAATACAATACAAATACATTACATTTTGTCCGAAATTTTATTCTGTCGAACAAGAATTTTCGTAACTTTAGTAACCTCTTTACTTTTTGATATGAGACTAGCATGCAAAAAAACCCTCAAACGGACAATCGTTCTTCCAATATTCTCATTGGGTGGATAGGGCTTTAGTCTGCAGATCATTGCCACCACCAACAAGGAAGTCACTATAGGTGACTGCCTAAAGTTCACAAGTAGTTTACCCATAAGTACAAATTTCAGACCTAAACGAAGGCCACAGAAAGATTCTAATAAGTAAATAGGAAAGAGTTTTTCCTTTTTACTTTGGTGACACTTTAGAGCAGAATGTTACCCTTGGCAAGCTGGTAACTTTGGCCCCTCATCTATT
The DNA here is from genome assembly GCF_062004578.1 of Staurois parvus. Classification (NCBI taxonomy): domain Eukaryota; kingdom Metazoa; phylum Chordata; class Amphibia; order Anura; family Ranidae; genus Staurois; species Staurois parvus. The sequence continues at coordinate 206,753 of NW_028317982.1, forward strand.
GATAAGGATTGCATTACACACATAAAGTTGCCCCGTTGTTATTGGCTGTTGTGGCTTAGCCTGCCCCATCAGACAGCATTTTTCCACAAATACATCCTCCTGCCTGGTACATGGAATTGCAGTATGCCACCCTGTGCTAAAAGTTGAAATGTCAACAAATATGCAGTTAGGTCCATATATACATTTGGACACAGGAACAATTTTCACTCTTTTGGCTCTATATGCCACCAGAATAAAATAAAATCAAACAATCCAAATTAATTTGAAGTGCAGACTTTCAGTTTTAATTAAAGGGGTTGAACAGAAATATCAAGTACAAATTTTAGGAACTTCAACCATTTTTATACACAGTCCCTCCATTTTCAGGGGCTTAACTGTAATTGGACAAATTAATATAATCATAAGTAAAATGTTCATTTTTAATATTTTGTTGAGAATCCTTTACTGGCAATGACTTCCTGAAGTCTGGAGCCCATGGGCATCACCAAAGACTGGGTTTCCTCCTTTCTGATGCTTTGCCAGGCTTTAACTGCAGCTGACTTCAGTTATTTCTTGTTTGTGGGTCTTTCTGCCTTTAGTTTTGCCTTCAGCAAGTGAAATGCATGCTCAGTTGGGTTTAGATCAGGTGATTGACTCAGCCATTGCAGAATATTCCACTTCTTTTCCTTCAAAAAATCCTGGGTTGCTTTTTGCAGTGTGTTTTGGATCATTGTCCATCTGTAGTGTGAAGCGCTGTCCAATCAACTTTGCTGCACTTGGCTGGATCTGGGCTGACAGTATATCTCTAAACACTGCAGAATTCATCCTGCTGCTTCCTATCATCAATACACATTAATGACCCAGTGCCACTGGAAGCCATGCATGCCCATGCCATCACACTGCCTCCCCCATGTTCTAAAGATGACGACGTGTGCTTTGGATCATGAGCTATTCCAAGCCTTCTCCACACTTTTTTCTTCCTGTCATTCTGGTACAGATTAATCTTAGTTTCATCCGTCCAAAAAATGCTTTTCCAAAACTGGTCTGGCTTTTTTAGATGTTTTTTGGCAAAGTCTAATCTGGCTCTTCTATTCTTCAGGGTTATGAATGGTTTGCACCTTGTGGTGAACCCTCTGTATTTGCTCTCGTGAAGTTTTTTCTTCATTGTAGACTTTGACAATGATAAACCCACCTCCTGGAGAGTGTGGATGTTGTGAATGGGTTTTTCTTTACCATAGAGAGGATACTGTGATCATCCACCACTGTTGTCTTCCGTGGACGTCCATGCCTTTTTATGTTGCTGAGCTCACCCGTGCACTCTTCTTTCCTCAGAATGTACCAAACTGTTGATTTGGCCACTCCTAATATTGCTGCTATCTCGATGAATTTGTTTAATTTTTGAAGCCTTACAATGGCCTGTTTCATTTGCATGGATCGCTCCTTTGAACGTATGTTGTAGGTTCACAGCAATAGATTCCAAATATAAATACCACACTTGGAATCAACTCCAGACCTTTTACCTGCTTAATTGATGAAGAAATGAAGGAGTAGCCCACACCGGGCCATGAAACAGCTTTTGATTCAATTGTCCAATTACTTTTGGTCCCTTGAAAAAGGGGGGATGGCTACTCGTAAGAGCTGTAAAAACCCTTCTTCCAGTTTGGATGTACTGTACATAAATTAACCCAAGAGTTTGCACTTTTAGCCCATATCAATTATATAACTATAGCTTGAATATGTTTTGGCAAATACCTGAAAAAAACTAAAATTGTGCCTGTATCCAAATATATATGGACCTAACTGTACATGACCTTGAATGGCATGGACTGAAAGTTGCTGGAGGTTTACACAATGGACAACAATGATGGGTATTGAACTGAGTTCTGATGTGGTTCTCGGCATGAGGGGCCTTATCGTCTTAGTGTTGATTCACAAAAGCACTACTGTACATTATTTACTAATTTTTCCAGTCATATTTTTTCATTCCAATTCATTAAAAATTGTATTAAAATTTTGATTTTCCATTTGTATATTTTGGGTAATAGGAGTGAAAATTCGGTTCAAAAAGAATTGTCCCTTTGTTTTTGCTCCTAAAAACACAGCTGACATTTACTGTGAGTTGTCTATTACAGAGTGCACAAGATAGGAGCCTGCTCACATGGAAACAAAAGAAAAGAAATTGTGAGATTAGAATACTAAATAATGAGAGAGAGTTTTTCCAAAATATAATATTACTTTCTTGTGGAATTATAATGATTCCACAGCTGTATGATGGTTATGTGAATTGAACATTTTGATGCTGAAATTATTCTGAGATTCAATAATAGACGTGTAAAATAGCTTTGTGATTTAATGCTTTTATCTTCCGCTGTACATTCATTGTCACATTTATCTTCTCTCCTACAGGATACACATATAGATGATAGAGACCTGCGAAGATTCCAGCTAAAGATTGCAGAACTGTATGCTGTGATCCGGAAGCTGGAGGACAGGAATACGCTGCTCTCTGATGAGAGGAATGAACTGGTATGTCACTAAATTGTAATCCTAAATACCAGATTTATTAGGCTTACTTGGCCTAAAATGTTTAGGTGACAACAATAATAAAATGTGCATTTTGTGCTTTTTCTGCTTATGTTAGCTTTTAAATCCACTTCATCTTATTGCAAACCATCAGGGATAATAGGGCCATGCCTTGTCATTGATCCATGAAACACTAGAGCCTCCACTACCCACTGATGTTCTGGCATATTACAGGTGAATGAAAATGGTACGGTAGGGTGGGAAGGGTCTAATTGCGCCTTGAACAGAAGTCAAAGATCCATGTGCAGCTGCACCTGTGATTCAAGGGGACTCCACAGAGATTGATTCTGAAACCAACACAGGTGGTTCAGAAGCTAAATTTTAGAAATGTCTTAGATCAGGTCAGGTTCCCTTTAAATTGATAAATGTACTCCCCCATACTTGAACCTACCACTGTGAGGTGTCTCCTGGTACCTTAATTTTCTTTCAACTTCCATGTCCTATGGAGCCTTTCATCCTGGCTGCACATTGTAGCTGTGATCTTGCATTCATTAGATGAGGTATGAGATGTGAGTGGGAAGGGCAAGATACAGTTGTAGCCTTAGGAGACGACAACTTGACAAGTGTGATACAGTCTGGCTTCCGTCCCCTACATCCACTGAAACCGCCCTACTTAAAATCACTAACGACCTGCTAACCGCCAAAGCTAATGGCCACTACTCAGTCCTCCTTTTTCTCTGCCTCTCTGTGGCCTTCGACACAGTCGACCACCCCCTCCTCCTTACTAAACTACACTCCCTTGGCATCAGGGACTCTGTTCTCTCCTGGTTCTCCTCTTACCTATCCCAACGCTCCTTCAGCATTACCTATAATGCTGCCACCTCCCCCTCTCTGTTGGGGTCCCCCAAGGCTCTGTCCTCGGACCCTTTCTCTTCTCCATCTACACCCCCTCCCTTGGCAAACTTGGCACTCCCACGGCTTCAACTATCACCTCTATGCCGATGACACACAAATTTACCTCTCCACCCCTCAACTCACCCCTTCAGTCTCTGCCCGTATCACCCACCTCCTAAACGACATGTCAGACTGGATATCGCTCCATTTCCTCAAGTTAAACCTCCTAGTTTTCCCCCCAGTCCGCGCCCTCTCCCATCCTCTCCATCACGACTAACAACGCCACCATCAATCCCACCCCACACGCCAAAGTCCTAGGTGTCACCCTGGTCTCAAATCTTTCCTTCCAACCTCATGTCCGATCACTATCAAAGTCATGCAGGCTCCACCTCCGCAACATCTCCAAGATACGTATGTTCCTCACCCCAGACACCACTAAACCACTCGTACACTCCCTTATTATCTCACGCCTGGACTACGGCAACTCCCTTCTCACCGGCCTACCCCGACAAATGCTATCCCCGCTCCAGTCTATCCTGAACTCAGCAGTTAGACTCCTCCACCTCACCAACCACTCCACTTCAGCCGCCCCCCTCTGCCAATCCCTTCACTGGCTCCCGATTGCCCAACGCATCAAATTCAAATTACTAACTCTGAAATACCAAGCCATCCATAACGCTGCTTCAAACTACCTCACTGACCTGATACCCAAATAACACCCTACCCGTGCCCTTCGCTCCTCACAAGACCTCCTACTCTCTAGCTCCCTGGTCTCTTCCTCCCAGGCCCGACTGCAGGACTTTTCCAGGACTTCCCCCATCCTTTGGAACTCCCTACCCCAATCCATCAGACTGTCACCTACCCTCCTCACCTTCAGGCGCACTCTGAACCCATCTCTTCAGGGAAGCCTACCCCACCCTCACCTAACAGTTATTCTCCTCCACTCTTCCTACCACTCCATCCCCCACAGCCACTTCTTCCTGTACCTCTACCCCCTCCCTCCTAGATTGTAAGCTCGAAAGAGCTGGGCCCTCGAACTCCTCGTGTTTTGTATTGTTACTGTATTGTCTCTTGTACTGTCCCCCCACTTTAATGTACAGCGCTGAGCAAACCCTTTGGCGCTATATAAACACTGTATAGTGTAATGTAATGATTGGGGAAACTCCTTTGGACACCTCCTAGTGCCTACTTGCACTCTGTATTTGTGGTTAAGTTATCATAAATACATGATATTGTACTTTGGGGTAGATTTGGCAGGCTGTGTACACCTCCAGGGGACTCTAACAAAGAGAGCTCCAAGTTCTATAGATACAGTGGGGATCGAAAGTTTGGGCACCCCAGCTAAAAATTTGTATTAATGTGCATAAAGGAGCCAAGGAAAGATGGAAAAATCTCCAAAAGGCATCAAATTACAGATTAGACATTCTTATAATATGTCAACAAAAGTTAGATTTTATTTCCATCATTTACACTTTCAAAATAACAGAAAACAAAAAAATGGCGCCTGCAAAAGTTTGGGCACCCTGCAGAGTATCTTGTACTGCTCCCTTTGGCAAGTATCACAGCTTGTAAACGCTTTTTGTAGCCAGCCGAGAGTCTTTCAATTCTTGTTTGAGGTATCTTTGCCCATTCTTCCTTACAAACGTCTTCCAGTTCTTTGAGATTTCTGGGCTGTCTGTCACGCACTGCTCTTTTAAGGTCTATCCATAGATTTTCAATTATGTTGAGGTCAGGAGATTGTGAAGGCCATGGCAAAACCTTCAGTTTACGCCTCTTGATGTAATCCCCCGTGGATTTCGAGGTGTTTTTAGGATCATTATCCATTTGTAGAAGCCATCCTCTCTTTAACTTCAGCTTTTTCACAGATGACATCAAGTTACCATCCAAAATTTGCTGAAATTTTATTGAATCCATTTTTCCTTCTACTCGTGAGATGTTCCCTATGCCACTGGCTGCAACACAACCCCAAAGCATGATTGATCCAACCCCATGCTTAACCGTTGGACAGAGGTTCTTTTCATTAAATTCTGTGCCCCTTCTTCTCCAAACGTACCTTTGCTCATTCCGGCCAAAAAGTTCAATTTTAACCTCATCAGTCCACAGAACATGTTTCCAAAATGCATCAGGCTTGTCTATATGTTCATTTGCAAAGTTCAAACGATGATTTTTGTGGTGAGGACGTAGAGGAGGTTTTCTTCTGATGACTCTTCCATGAAGACCATATTTGTACAAGTATCTCTTTATAGTGGAATAGTGTACCACAACTCCAGTGTCTGCCAGATCTTTCTGGAGGGATCGTGCAGTCAAACGTGGGTTTTGAATTGTTTTTCTCACAATCCGGCGAGCTGTTCTGTCTGATATTTTTCTTGGTCTTCCAGATCTTGCTTTAACTTCCACTGTTCTGATGACTGCCATTTCTTAATTACATTTCAAACAGAGGATATTGACATCTGAAAACGCTTTGCTATCTTCTTATAGCCTTCTCCAGCTTTGTGAGAGTCAACTATTTTCAGTTTCAGTTTTCTAGACAACTGCTTAGAAGAACCCATGGTGCTGATTGTTGAGGCAAGGTCAGATGAGTCTGGGCATTTAAAACCTTTGAGCTTGACATCACCTGGTCTTCCCAGACGATGATTGAGAACAATCCATGACACTGGCAGGTCTCAGCTTGCTAAAGGGAGCAGTGCATGCTATAAATTCTGCAGGGTGCCCAAACTTTTGCAGACAACATTTTTTAGTTTTCTGTTATTTTGAAAGTGTAAATGATGGAAATAAAATCTAACTTTTGTTGACATATTATAAGAATGTCTAATCTGTAATTTGATGCCTTTTGGAGATTTTTCCATCTTTCCTTGGCTTCTTTATGCACATTAATACAAATTTTTAGCTGGGGTGCCCAAACTTTCCATCCCCACTGTATATTTTGGTTTTAATAACATAGCTCCCACAAATTATACAGCTATTTACAAAGAACTCCCAGATAAGCTTGCAATGTATTGACCGCTGTCAGGCAGACCCACACCATGGCTGATTTTGAATGGAAGCCTATCAGTGTGTTTTTAGATTTGGGTGCAAGTCGGATCACCTGGAGGGAATCCAACCATAAAGTAGTAGTTGTGATGGAAATGGCCCCAAGAGTTCAGCGCTGGCAGGCTGCACTGCAGTACAGTGGGAAGAGACAGGACTTTGAACTAGCAAGGACATGGAAGCCATGTGTAGTAAAAGGATGTGAGTGCCAAGCTGTGGATGTCAGTCGAGATGTAGCTTTATTCTTCACAAAAGAAAATACATCCAACATGCTCAGAAGTTATACATGCATCAGGGTCAATTCACTAAGATCCTTTTACGGTCACTGTCTGGCTGCACCTTGATGAAGATGGATTCTTGTATAACCCCCAAACATGTTGAGTGTGATTTTCTTTTGTGAAAAATAAAACTATCTGGACTGATGTCCACAGCCTGGCACTTCCATCCTTTCAAACCACATAAGCTGACTATCCCATGATCCAGTCAAAGCTCAGTTGCTACAATACAACTACTACCACGCTAGATTGGAACTCTTACTAAGCTTGGAGTCCAGCGCCCCTCTACCTTTATTTCCAAATGGAAGGGACACAGGAAACTGGGAATGATTCCTTAGCTGGAATTCCTGAGAGATACATGTTCCTGCTGCATCCACACGTGCATGAAATTTGGGTGTACTTGGCCTAAATGTACATACAATAAAGGTAAGAAATTCTGACTATAACCAGATAATGACCAAGGAGTCTCATTGAGGTCCACATCATTGCATATTAATTTTAAAGGAAAGGTTCACCTTTACAAAAGAAAAAAAATAATGTACATTTTTTTGGAGGCAAAAAATTATGCTTTTGTTTTGTTTTTTCTTTGTTTTTTTTTTGTTAGGAGCCTGTAAAGCATTGCACCCACGATCAGCAGATCCACAGTCTTGCAGCCTGTGTAGCTGTCTGCCTGGAACTCCGATACGCGCAGGCAGTAATACAATGACAGGAAACTCGGTGAACTACCTAGAGAGCTCAACAGCATTCTGGTAGTTCATTGAGAAGTACAAGCCAACAGCTGTAAAGGATGTAGAAACTTGTAGTTTTCCCATTCACAGAATACTGTGAATGAATGATGTGGCCAGGTGGGCGGAGCCCCACAGAGCTGTCAGAACTGGGATCAGGAGGAAACAGAGGAGGGTGCATCTGTAGAATGATACATGTTACACCCTGAATATGGGTGTAACATGTTACAAAAGGTGAACGTATCCTTTAAAGTTCAGATAGCATACTCATATACTTTTTGATAACTCCAGATTTTTTGAAGTGTCTCCAAACTTTTTATTTATATTTGTTTATTTCCAGCTAAAGCGATCCAGAGAAACAGAAAGTCAACTGAAACCTCTCGTAGAAAAGAATAAGAGGCTATCCAAAAAAAATGATGACACCTTACAGACAATTCAACGGATGGAGGAAAAGATTAAGGCCTTATCAAGAGAAAATGCAGAAATAGTAAGAAGTTCTTCACATAATATAAATATATAGATCCAGTTTCATAACTTAGAGCAGGGGTCTCCAAACTCTCTAAACAAAGGGCCAGTTTACTTTCCTTAAATCTTTAGGGGGGGTGGGGCGAACTGCGGCCAACAGGAGTAGAAAAAGTCAGTGGCAGTAAACGATGCCTCTTGATTGGTGGCAGTGGGAGGAACAATGTCACATTATTGGTATTAGTGGGAGGAATAGTACCCTATCTTTGGTGTCAGTGGCAGGAACTATGCTCCACTGTTGACAGTGAGGGAATAATGCCCCAAGGGCCGGATAAAGGCAAAGGGCCGCATCTGGCCCTCGGGCCACAGTTTGGAGACCACTGACTTAGAGCATGCATATGGTCCATATAATGCACACAAGCCAGTGTATATTGCGTAGGGGTGGCATCACATAACACTGTTTATTTTTTTTCTTTATTGTAATATCACAAAATTACACTTCATTTAGGCCCCTTTTACCGTACTTACAACCTGAATGAAAGAAATCTAACAATGCATGTCCAACTTGACCCCAGGTTCACACCTGCAGCGTTTTGCACAAACGCAGTACAGTCCATTTAACATGATTTCCTATGGGACATGTTCACATCTGTGTGTTTTCACCTGGTCCGTTTTTTGGAAAGGGTCAGGGACTTTTTTGAAAAGTTGTGTTTTTAGTTTTATAGACTTCAATGGAAATGCTGCAGAAAAGCATGTATTGCGTTTTTGATGCGTTTTTCATTTTAAATTTGCCTAACAAGAACAATGAAAAAAAAATGCGTAAAAAACACAACGCAAAATGCAATGCAGAAACAGCTCAAACGCAACCTGCATGGGTGTGAACCTAGCCTTAGTCTGAGCATGAATAAGATGCCGTCTTTCCCATGAATAAGGAACTCTGTTCTTGAAATGTTAGAGATGGGTGTGACTGTGCCTTCTGTGCTCTGTGTTGTGAAAATTTATTGGGACTAAAACCAAGAGGTGGAGCAGCGGATGAACAATACATTTTGCAAAGGTAACATTTTTAAGATGCTGAAATGGAGGCATTAGATGGAAAAAAAATACTTTGTGGTTTGCATTATCCTTGTTCAAAAAAAAGTCACTTTTAACAATTAAACCCATTTCTGACCACTTTTACTTTAAAAACAGAATGTTTATGTTACCGGGAAAGCGGCAAACCGTTACAATTCCACTTGAGGCATAAGCATAAATCTTATAAGAGTCATCTCATTGCATTCAGTGTCACACACACAAGTCACGATGAAAGTGAATACGCTGTTGGGCACACTATATATGCTATTGAGCAGCATAAGTTACAACTATCAAGAGCTAAAACAATGTTCTCCTCAATCTCATAAATCTTCCCTAATGTCATTTATAAGTTGTGCCTTCGTGTGATGCTGCCAATATCGGGAATGTTGTTAAGGTCACAACTGATCAGGCATTTATCATTTTATTTACGGTTCTGTATCTATAGTATTTTCTGCTTCTGCCACTCTGTAGAAAGGGGGAACATTAACCAAATAAAGTTTCTTCAGTGGCCTGCTTGTGTTGGTTCTCCAAACCTGTTGTGATAACTTTAAATATGGATGTGACTTTCACCTTTTTACATGTTTGTCATATTTCAGTGACTGTAAATATACAATATGGCCAACACGGTGTTTACACCTTACCATTGCACCTACCTATTTGGTCAGAAGTACAGTACATGGATGCTGTTCCAATTGCGTAAGTTTAGGTATTTCCAGTGAAGGGTATGCAAAGACATTTGTGTCCCACAGACATACTCTCAAGTGTTGTGGAAAGCCTTCCCAGAAGTGTAGATGCAATTAAAATTGCGTGACAGAGGGCTAAATCCAAATTAATGGCCATGTTTTGTAATGGGATGCCCAACAAGTTTACATAGTTGTAATGGTCAGGTGTCCATACATTTTTGCTATGTATTGTATGTATCCCAATATTTACCATTCAAAAAGCTAGGAATGTTGTGATTAGTGCAGTAATTCACTGTAATTAGAATCTATGTTCCACTGCTCTAACTAGGTCGGGTTACTTTACTGAAGTAATATAGGGCAGCCATTGCTAGCTTCTTCCTATGAATGCCACTAGCCCATATCTGGCTTTAGTACCTTGAGTCCTTGACCTGAAACAAGAATACAGATAAAAAAAATCAGAACTCCTTCTGGCATACTTGTTGAAGGTCAGTGATGAATTGAAGCTGCTGAATCGACATAATAACCAGGCAACTTGCTTCACAGGAGGTCAGTAATGGCCCTCTCCCTAATGTTTCAGTACAGCCTTTATAATCCATAGATAAGGCTAAGGGCTGGTTCACACTGTGCGTTTACTTAACACACCTCAACCAATGCTTTACATGTGTGTTTCATGTGCATTGCATTAAAAGGCCATTCATTTTGAACAGGCCTCGATGCCCGTAAAATGGTATGTGGCGCTTTTTTAAAAGCAGTGTTTGCATTGCTCATATCTATGCGTTGTGTTGCGTTACAACATAAGTGCACTACAGTGTGCTGTGTTAGTGCGACGGGGCGCTATTGAAAATGAATGGCACTGCAGTACACATGTCAACATGAGTTTTTGGTCAGACGCATTCAAATGTCTGTTTCTACAGTGCACCAGTGTGACCTTTCATGTGTGATAGCGGTCACAGGCCTTGGATTAGGGCTCACACACCAGGCAGTCCATGCTCGTGAAGAACCTGGAAGAAAGTAACACTTTTTACCAAGTGTTCATGGTCAATGCATACTAATATTTTGACAAGGCACTACTCCTCTGTTTCCTTTGCTGTAAATTAAAACTAAAAGTTACTCATGTGATTTACCCATTTCTGTGAATTGTTTTCCAGAAGGAGAAGTTGTCCACTGTGGGTTCTCTGAAGTCACACCCATCCCTGGATGATCTGAGCAATGCTCAGGAGCAAGAGATTGAATTCCTGAGGCTTCAAGTTATGGAACAGCAGCAAATCATTGAGGACATCACAGTGGTAATCACAGTATTCATATAAGTACCTAGCCAAGTCTATTTGTTCTGTTTTATGGAAGGGAAGTTTTTAGGGAAACTGGAGTCCCCACCCTAATATGCTCCTGTTGTCCCTGATCGCTTTCATCTTGAAATATGTCGCAGAGTAGAGAGCCTAAAGCGGAGTCCCAGCCCTTTCTGTGTTTATTAAAAGTCAGCAACTATAAAAACTGTATTATATTAGTGGTGAAGCGCTCAACTAAAATAATCAAAAAACTAGTGCAATAACCCCTTTATAAATATACGCTGGTGAAAAAGGTGATAAATACTACCTCTTATACAAATAATACAATAATAACTAGTGCAATATCCTCATCACTGTATATTACATCCCTAGTGGTGTAGTGATTAATATTACTTAAACTGTGCAAAATACCTATATACTCTATACCAGCGTATATTTATAAAGGGGTTATTGCACTAGTTTTTTGATTATTTTAGTTGAGCGCTTCACCACTAATATAATTTGTTTCACATATCTTGGGGTATAGAGAATAGGTGATAGCAGCTCACTCACTAGGTTCTGTGGAGCGCAGGGGGATTTTTATATATAAAAACTGTAGCTGCTGACTTTTAATAAACGCACACTCACCTATCCCAGGATCCAGCGACATGCTCAGCTGCGCTGTCTCTTCTCTCCCTCTTCTCTACTTTGGGCACCAGGCTGTAATAGCTTGCGGCTTCACAGCCAGGTGCCCCCATGCGCACGTGCGTGTCCTATTGGTCCAGCAGTCTTCTGGGACCTATGAAGGTTCCTAGGAGACTGAGGGAGGAAAGAGGAAGGGGGGGGGGGTGGACTTCCGGCTCACTTCACCGCGGCGAACTGAGCCGGAAGTGGGAGCAGGTACCTGTCAAAACCAGGTATCTGCTCCCCCCTTCTCCCCAAAAGGTGCCAAACATGGCAGTGGAAGGGGGAGGGGGAGGCAAACAAGTGGAGCTTCCACTTTTGGGTCGAACTCTGCTTTAATTATCCCACCCCTGAACTAAATGTACAATCTACTGTGGACAAAAATGTATGTTAGAAACTGTTAAAGTGTTACTAAACCCAGAACAGTAAAATGAATCTTTATATGCAGTAAAGCATGCTTGTTATACTCACTGTGGTACTTAAGGGGTTAATCCTCTACATTGTGTAAAAAGAATGTTTAATCCCGTCTTCTCTGATCCTTCCCTTCTTCCATTGTCCCCAACTCATGTTCTGATAGTACAGAGCCTTGGGGGCAAGCTGCACATGTTCAGTTTGGTGTGCATTGCTAGAGATTTAGTTTTTTTCTTGGGAGAGTGCATGTGATCAGCATAGGGCCAATTACCAGAAAGAGGGTAAGGGGTCCTGCAGTCTCATAGGACAGTTAAAGGAGAATGAAAACTCCTCCTACAAGCTTTAGCCAGTGCTCTGTTGGACACTGATAGAAGTCACAAGACTGCTCTAACTACTCATGAGAGCAGTTTATATTTACTAAAATTATTATTATTATACAGGATTTATATAACTCCAACAGTTTTTTAGCACTTTACAATATAAAGGGAGACAATACAGCAACGATACAGTTCAATACAAGAGGATTAGAAGGGCCCTGCTCCTTGGAGCTTACAATATAAGAGGGAGGGGCTGGTGATGCAAAAAGTAATAACTGTGGGGGATGAACTGATAGAAGAAATAGAAGATTCGGTTATTAGCTGAGGGCAGGATAGGCTTCCTTGAAGAGATAGGTTCTCAGAGATCACCCAAAAGTGGGCAGAGTAGACGATAATCGGATAGATTGGGGTAGAGAGTTCCAGAAGCTGGGGGAGGCTCTGGAGAAGTCCTGGAGATGAGCATGGGAGGAAGAGACAAGGGAGCTAGAGAGCAGGAGGTCATTGGAGGAACAGAGAGGACGGATTGGGTGATATTTGTAGACAAGATCGGTGATGTAATTTGGGGCAGAGTTATAAATGGCTTTTTATGTTATTGTTAATGTTTTGAATTTTATCTGTTGGGCAATGGGAGGCCAGTGGAGGGATTGGCAGAGACGGATGGCAAATATGGAACGGTTGGTAAGGTGGATGAGTCTGGCAGCAGCATTCATGATAGACTGAAGAGGGAATAGCCTGCGATGAGGTAGGCCAATGAGGAGGGAGTTACAGTACTCAAGGTGAGAAATAACAAGGGAGTGAATAAGTTGCTTAGTGGTTTCAGTGGTTAAAAACAGGCATATCTTGGATATGTTGCAGAGGTAAAGTCTACAAGATTTGGACAGTTATTGGATTTGGGGCAGAAAGGTCAGATGGGAGTCCAGGATTACACCTAGTACCCTGGCATGAGGGGAGGGACTGATGGTTGTATTATTGATCTTGATGGAGAAGTCAGGGGAGGGGGCACCGGCTGGAGGGAATAGTATGAGCTCCATTTTAGAAAGATTTAGTTTGAGGAAGTGGAGTGACATCCATGCTGATATGTCACTTAGTAGGTTAGTAATGCAAGGGGAGACTGAAGGGGTGAGGTGAGGAGTAGAATGATAGATTTGTGTGTCATCAACATAGAGATGGTGCTTAAAGCCATGGGAATTAATCAAATGACCAAGGGAGGAGGTGTAGATGGAGAAGAGAAGGGGTCCAAGGACAGAGCCTTGAGGGACCCCTACAGAAAGGGGGAGAGGAGACAGCATTATAGGCAACGCTGAAGGAGCGCTGCAATAGATAGGAGGAGAACCAGGAGAGAGCAGAGTCTTGAAAGCCAAGCGAGTGCAGTTTTTTTTTGAGGAGGAGGGGATGGTCAACAGTATCAAAAACCGCAGAGTAATCAAGTAGTAAGAGTATGGAGTAGTGGACATTGGTTGTAGCAGTTATTAAATCATTAGTGAGTTTTAGTAGGGAAATTTCAGTGGAGTGGAATGAGCGAAAGCCAGACTGTAAAGCGCCACGAAGGTTGTTGTCAGGGAGGCAGGAGCTCAGGTGATTGTAGACTACGCATTCTAAGAGTTTAGAGGTAAACGAGAGCAGGAAGATGGGTCTTAAGTTGTTCAGATTGGTGGGGTCCAATGAAGGCTTTTTAAGTATGGGAGTGATCTGTGTATGCTTTAGAGGGGAGGGGAAGACACCAGTAGAGAGGGAGAGATTAAAGATGTGAGTGAGGGAGCAAAGGATAGAAGAAGAGGGTGACCGTAGTAGTTGAGAGGGGTCAGGATCCAGGGGGGAGGTAGTGAGATGGGCTTCTGAGAAAACCTTAGTGACACCTTCAGTAGTAGCAAGGTCAAAAGAGGAAGGTGTTGAGGGAGGTTTAGTATAACATATGCTAAGTGGGATAGATGTCTGTGTAGCAAAGATGCCTCTATGAATTGCATCAATCTTGTTTTTTAAATGACTGCCAATCTCATAAGCAGTGAGTGAGGTACTGGGTGGAGGTGGTAAAAGTAGAGAGTTAAAAGTAGAGAAGAGACAATGAGGACTGGATGACAAGGTATTAATAAGAATGACAAAGTAGGTTTGTTTGGCAGCATGGAGAAAGCAGATTTATATAGGCTGAATGCTTGCTGGGATTTGGTTTTACACCACAATCACTCCAGTGCACGACTATGTCTCTTAAGATTTCTGGTGTCGTCAGTCTGCCACGGTTGTAAAGGTCGGGGCCTGATACTTCGTGTAGTTATGGGAGCAAGTGAGTCTAGTGTGGATGAAAGTGAACTATTGTAGACAGAAGTGGCCAGGTCAGTTGCAGAGTGGAAAAGAGAAGGGTTAAAGTTGTAAAGGTTTCTGCGGGTGATTGTTTTCTGCTTGGTGGGATAAGTGCTTGAAGATGAGGACAATAATTGCATTTCCATGTAGTGTGCACTGTGGGAGACCAGATATAGTAAATGCAGGGTCCTGGGTTTAGTAACAGTTTAAGGTTGATCGGGTTCTACACAGTATACCTTTCAGCTTCTGATAAATGAGGACAAATATAATGGCTATGACTGACCCAATTAGCAGACAGCCAATGTGCTAATTAAAAAAGATTTGCAAAATTGTACATGCTTGAGTTGATTGTAGTCATATTAGCGCACTTGCACCAAAAACAGTTGAGTACTGTCTGTGATATTTTTTTATTTTTATAACTTTAAAATTTTCAGGACAAGCTTTTGGGGTGTGCTCCTCCTATTCAAGGTCCAAGCAGTACTAATTCAGAAAGATTTAGCAGAATGTTAAGTAAGACATTTCACCCATCAATCAAGCTAAAAATGGGCTATTCAAGCATACCTCAACATCCTAGACATCACAATATCCACATCTCAATATACAGGAAGCTCACTGACTGACTGTCTCCACAGTTCCAGCTTCCACTCCCAGCATCATACACAGCCGGGCCATCAAACACGACCAAACATGCTTGGACCCAGAGAACCGAAATAAACCTCTCAGAATACTAGCAGATGCCTTCCAGTAGAAAGGTTACAGGGACAAAACCATCAATACCAGCATAAACACAGCCTTGAAAATACAAAAAGAGAGATTCTCCTACAATACAAAGACAGGAAAAAAAACCCCAAATAACCATGTACCTCTAGTAACCACATGCAGTCCAACACTAGAAGGTATAAGAAACATAATCAAATTGCTGCAGCCTATCATACCAGATGAAATACTGAAAGAAATTTTCTAACAACCCCCAATGCTGGGTTTCAGGCAGCCACCCAACCTTAGACATAAATTTATTTGCAGGAAACTTCACTCTGTTTACAAAGTTGCAAATAAAGGAACCAATCTTTGCAAAAAAACCTGATGCAAACTGTGCAGCCTACTCAGTCCATTAAAAAGTGCCTCTCAAACACATACACAAGGGTCCTTCAATATTACAGGATCATACAACTGTACCTCCAGTAATGTTGTGTACCTCATCCAATACAAAAAATTCAACCAAAGATGTAATGTCGGCAGAACAGGACAGAAATTACAAACAAGATTGAATTTACACAGACACATTAAATAGCTTAAAGGAAAAGTTCACCTTTCGTAACATGTCACATGTTATAACCCTATTCAGGATGTAACATGTTACGATCGGACCGCCCCTCGCACTCCCTTGAACCCTGTTGTGACAGCTAAAGGGGGATCTTCTCTCCACCCCCACCCCCCTGCTAGCTGTCACAATTCTTAAAAAACGTGGCTCTGTGGGGCTCCGCCCGCCCTGCTGCATGCTTCATTCACAGTATTGTGTAAAAAAATGGGAAAACTTTAAATCCCTGCAGCCTTTCTGGCTGCCAGCTTGTAGTTTTTGTAGTATCTGCTTGCCTGTACAGGATGAATGAGCAAGTAGACATACTGACAGGTCAGGGGGAGACCTGCATGGTACCAGCGATCTGCTGATCGCTGGTGCAATGCTTTAGATCAGTGGTTCTCAACCTATCTAATGCCGCGACCCCTTAATACAGTTCCTCATGTTGTGGTGACCCCCAACCATAAAATTATTTTCATTGCTACTTCATAACTGTAATTTTGCAGTGGGAGGAGTAGTGCCATGTCATTGGTGTCAGTGGAAGGAGTAGTGCCCCATCACTTATGTCAGTGGGATGAATAGTGCCCCATTGTTGGTATCAGTGGGAGGAATAGTGCCCCATCATTGGTATCAGTGGGAGGAATAGTGTCCCATCATTGGTATCAGTGGGAGGAATAGTGCCCCATCGTTGGTATCAGTGGGAGGAATAGTGCCCCATCACTGGTGTCAGTGGGAGGAATAGTGCCCCATCACTGATGTCAGTGGGATGCATAGCGCCCCATCACTGGTGTCAGTGGGAGGAATAGTGCCCCATCGTTGGTGTCAGTGGGAGGAATAGTGCCCCATCGTTGGTATCAGTGGGAGGAATAGTGCCCCATCGTTGGTATCAGTGGGAGGAATAGTGCCCCATCACTGATGTCAGTGGGATGAATAGTGCCCCATCACTGGTGTCAGTGGGAGGAATAGTGCCCCATCGTTGGTGTCAGTGGGAGGAATAGTGCCCCATCGTTGGTATCAGTGGGAGGAATAGTGCCCCATCGTTGGTATCAGTGGGAGGAATAGTGCCCCATCGTTGGTATCAGTGGGAGGAATAGTGCCCCATCGTTGGTATCAGTGGGAGGAATAGTGCCCCATCGTTGGTATCAGTGGGAGGAATAGTGCCCCATCGTTGGTGTCAGTGGGAGGAATAGTGCCCCATCGTTGGTGTCAGTGGGAGGAATAGTGTCCCATCGTTGGTGTCAGTGGGGGGAATAGTGCCCCATCATTGGTGTCAGTGGGGGGAATAGTGCCCCATCATTGGTGTCAGTGGGGGGAATAGTGCCCCATCATTGGTGTCAGTGGGAGGAATAGTGCCCCATCATTGGTGTCAGTGGGAGGAATAGTGTCCCATCATTGGTGTCAGTGGGAGGAGTAGTGCCCCATCATTGGTGTCAGTGGGAGGAATAGTGCCCCATCATTGGTGTCAGTGGGAGGAATAGTGCCCCATCGTTGGTGTCAGTGGGAGGAATAGTGCCCCATCGTTGGTGTCAGTGGGAGGAATAGTGCCCCATCGTTGGTATCAGTGGGAGGAATAGTGCCCCATCACTGATGTCAGTGGGATGAATAGTGCCCCATCATTGGTGTCAGTGGGAGGAGTAGTGCCCCATCATTGGTGTCAGTGGGAGGAGTAGTGCCCCATCATTGGTGTCAGTGGGGGGAGTAGTGCCCCATCATTGGTGTCAGTGGGGGGAGTAGTGCCCCATCATTGGTGTCAGTGGGGGGAGTAGTGCTCCATCACTGGTGTCAGTGGGGGGAGTAGTGCCCCATCACTGGTGTCAGTGGGAGGAGTAGTGCCCCATCACTGGTGTCAGTGGGGGGAGTAGTGCCCCATCACTGGTGTCAGTGGGAGTAGTGCCCCATCACTGGTGTCAGTGGGAGGAATAGTGCCACATCATTGATTGGTGTCAGTGGGAGGAATAGTGCCCCATCATTGGTGTCAGTGGGAGGAATAGTGCCCCATCATTGATGTCAGTGTGATGGAGGGGAGAATAGTGCCCCATCATTGGGGTCAGGGGGGGGGGGAAATAGTGCCCCATCGTTGGTGTCAGTGGGGGGAGGAATAGTGCCCCATCGTTGGTGTCAGTGGGGGGAGGAATAGTGCCCCATTGTTGGTGTCAGTGGGGGGAGGAATAGTGCCCCATCGTTGGTGTCAGTGGGGGGAGGAATAGTGCCCCATCGTTGGTGTCAGTGGGGGGAGGAATAGTGCCCCATCGTTGGTGTCAGTGGGGGGAGGAATAGTGCCCCATCGTTGGTGTCAGTGGGGGGAGGAATAGTGCCCCATCGTTGGTGTCAGTGGGGGGAGGAATAGTGCCACATCGTTGGTGTCAGTGGGGGGAGGAATAGTGCCACATCGTTGGTGTCAGTGGGGGGAGGAATAGTGCCCCATCGTTGGTGTCAGTTGGGGGAGGAATAGTGCCCCATCGTTGGTGTCAGTTGGGGGAGGAATAGTGCCCCATCGTTGGTATTAGTGACACAAATGATGGGGCACTATTCCTCCCACTGACACCAATGATACTTACCTTGCTGACCCCTGCTCCAGCCTGGGCTCGCTCTCTCACTTACCTGTCAGCTGTCTTCCTTCTCTGGCCGCTCTCCTCTTCACTCGCTCCGGCAGCTCCCTCGGTCTTCTTCGATTTCCGCGCGCTGCCGCTCGGCTCCTCCTCTCCAAGCTCCACCTCCTCGCCGGTGATTGGCCGCCTGTGTGCCTCTCCTGAGCTACAGTTCCGGTGGCCAATCAGCGGCGAGGAGGCGGAGCTGCTGAGCGATCCCGGAGGTGTGGCCAGGTGACAGCAGCGTATCATCCCGCCCACACATCGCCGGAGACAGCAGCGGTGTCTCGGTTCCTAAGACCATCGGAAATATGTGTTTTCCGATGGTCTTAGGCGACCCCTGGGAAATGGTCGTTCGACCCCCAAAGGGGTCGCGACCCCCAGGTTGAGAACCGCTGCTTTAGAGGATCCACAAACAAAAAATAATAAATGCACCTTTTTTTTTTACTGCAAGCACATGTGCATTTATTATTTTTTGTTGAAAGGTGCACTTACCCTTTATGGAAGATGATTTCTACATACCAGTGGGACATTATGTTTTACAACCAGACTATGGAAGACATGAATGTTTTAGTTCCTAAAGGGAACTTAAAAAATACTCAGAAAATGAAAACTTTTGAACTAAAGCTGGTTATACATAGACCGAAATTCAGCCGCTTTGGCAGCCACCGGGCAAATTTCAAGCCATGTATGGGTAGGCTCTTTGTACCCAAGTCAATGGATTGACTTTGGTACAAGCAGCCTGTTGGATTTTTCTACATACAATTACGGCCAGTGACTATAGCTGCTAGCAGTAATCATTAAAATTGATTAGTCTATGGCTTGTGTAAGAATAATAATTGTTTTTGATGCAAAAGATAGTGACCTAAATGTGCACCTCAGTTTTCTAAATCACTATCCAGCGGTTTAAGATCTCTCTCAACTCTGTGACTCTATCCCCCCTCCCATTCCATAGTCCTCATTTCCTTATCTCACCAACTATTCAAGTTTAATTGCCATTACTGTGTATGTTTGTTTGTTTTGGGTGTTTTTTTGTTTTTTTCTCTTTAGAGATTGTCTTAATTCTGCTAAAACTTTCTATATTAGTACTGATCAGACCTTGAAGAAAGGGTATACCCCAAAAGCTTGTCCTAAAAATGTGGATGTTAGTGCAAATAAAAAATGATCACAGACAGTACTCAAATTTGTACACATCTTGTGATTCACACTTTTTTGCTGAGCTGTGTGTGTGTGCACAATGAGAGTGACAACACTTTAAGGTTAAACTTTTTAATGAAACTGCCAGATACTGAAAGTGATTGGTTATTTTTTCTATAGAACAGAGAAAAATAATTAACTTCAAAAGCAAATGGAATCAAGAAAGAAATATATTTCTTAATTATAAAATTGTAAGGCACACAGGATGAAGCATGCAGGTATATTATGACATACAAAGCAATCCAACTGAGGGAGGGAAACAAAGGAAATGAAAGGCTATCAGATCCACAGAAACCGAGGGGGCTCAACAGAGCTTGTAGAGCTGCCTGAAGATCCTTATGACTGAAACCAGCATCAGCTGAAACCTCAACATCCACTTGGTAAAACCTAACCAACAGAAGACCAGGTGTCAGCCATGCAGAACTGACAGAACAGATGCCTGACAAACAAAAGCTGTATGGACATCTCAGTTTAACCCCTCCTGCTCCGAGCACTTCTCAGTTTTTTGCTAGTGTCCTAGGTGAACAGTTTTTCTGTGTCAGGGACCTGTTTACCATCCTTCTCTTTCATTTGCTTTTACAGCCTGACTGTTGAAACCAAGGTCCCGAGGGACCCGGATCCATCAGATTTAGTTATTACTACACTTTTAAAATCTAAGAAATCGGTTCACTCTTACTATTGCTTGCTATAAAGCCAAGCAGACTGGGAGTGGGAGGCGTTATACTGTGTTGTCATTTAGCCAATAAAGAGTGTCATTAAATGCTGAACTTTTTGCATTCGTTCACTATACAAAGGCCACCAAGTGTGTAGGTGGTGCTGGGCTTTTAGAAATCTCAGTATCTGTTTGGGTTTGCACTTATAAGTGAGGGGAAGAAAAAACATGCAGTCAAGCCCCCAACCGCTCCCCCCTTGAAGCTCCAAAGCAGTGTACACATGCCACTGCTGCAATGCTTCACATCACGGCTCGGAAAAAATACACAACAGCCCCCCCTCCTGTCATGTTTGGCAGGCAGTATCCCCCCCCCCAGCTGAACACAACCCATTCAACTAAATAGGGCCACAATGCAACCATGTGCAATGCAGTGCATGTGTTTAGAGGTTAAAACAGGGGATGAGGAGTCAACTTAACGCCTCCTGACTGCCTGTCAAGTGCCCTTTGTTAAAAGCAGATTGCTTTTCAGAGTGCACTGCTAGTGTAATTTGAGCCCTTAATGTATTAATAGGAAAAGCTACATCCCTTACCTTCATTCAGTGCATGATTATTTGAATGTATATCATCAAGGATGTCTTAAAATGATACTAAGCATACAATGTTTAATTGCCATTATCCCTTTTATTTACAGTGCTCAGCATAAATGAGTACACCCCTTTTGAAAAGTAAGATCTTAATCAATATCTCAATGAACACAAGAACAATTTCCAAAATTGTGACAAAACTGAGTTTTATAGAACATTTGTTTAGCTCATTACATGAAAGTAAGGTTAATAATTTAACTTAGATTACAAAATCTTCAGTTTTACTTAAATTAGTAAATGCAAAAATGAATACAACCCACAACAAAAACTACTACATCTAGTATTTTGTATGACATCCACGATTTATATGGACAGCACCAAGTCTTCTAGGCATGGAATGAACAAGTTGGCGACATATTGCAATATCTATCTTTTCCATTCTTCAAGAGCGACCTCTTCTAGAGCCTGGATGCATGAATAGAGAGTGATGCTCAACTTGTCTCTTCAGAATTCCCCATAGGTGTTTGATTGGGTTCAGATCAGGAGACATACTTGGCCACTGAATCAATTTCACCCTATTTTTCTTCAGAAATGCAACAGTGGCATTAGATGTGTTTTTTGGATCATTGTCATGTTGGAAAAGTGCACGACAACCAAGGGCACGGAGTGATGGTAGAATCTTCTCTTTCAGTATAGAGCAGTACATCTGTGAATTCATGATGCCATAAATGAAATGCAGCTCCCGGACTCCAGGAGCACTCATGCAGCCCCACAGAAGGACACTGCCACCACCATGTTTTACTGTTGGCACCAGGCATTTTTCTTAGTACTCCTCACCTTTGCGATGCCATACAGTTTTGAAGCCATCAGTTCCAAAAACATTTATTTTGGTTTCATCACTCCAGAGTACAGAGTCCCAGGAGTCTTCTTTTTCAACATGGGCCCTGGCAAATTCTAGGCGGGCTTTTTTGTGCATGGGTTTTAGGAGAGGCATCGTTCGTGAACGACACCCATACATGACATTCCTCTGCAGTGTACGCCGTATTGTGTCACGGGAAACAATCAGCCCAGTTTGGTTTACTACTTCATTAGAAGACGCTTCTGTCAAGGTGTTAACCTCCGTGGACAGCCTGGACACCTGTGAAATGGTTGCAGTACTATCTTTGTTAAATTTTTGTATCACTTTTGCTGCAGTATTCTTAATGATAAGTAAAGCTTTGCTGATCTTCTTGTAGCCTTCACCTTTCTTGTTATTTTAAATTATTTTCTTTCTCAGGCCTTGTGACATTTCTCTTCCTTGTGGAGCCATTGCTGACAGCATTAAATGGGAAGCGGTTTTCTTTGTTAATTAATGCCCTTTTATAATCAACTGTTTGCTGGAATAATTAGATTCACCTGTAGTTGAATTCTTGTTAATTAGGATTTTGTTTTCTAAAATGTAGTTTTGCTCCTAAGACTTTCATTGGGGTGTATTCATTTCTGCAATATGGTCTTGAATTAATTTGTTAGAAAAAATACTTTTTTGTGTATGCAAATTAACAAATCTTGTTTGCAATCAATGACCCGCATTTGTGGGAGTATTTTGTAGTGTAGTGTCCCATAGAAAATGTTGATGCTGAAAGTAAAGGTTTTCTGACAAATCTGTTGGGGTGTGCTTATTTTTGCTGAGCCCTGAACAAAGATCATGCCACTGTATTTAATTTAATAGAAAATAATATAAAAAAATACCTTATTTAATCATTGCTGTTCAAAGGTGACACAATGCTTCCCAGGTCTTTCCTGTCCTCAGGGAAAGTTCTGAAGGTGCAGTTTCTAGTACTCTGCTGATATATGTATGAATCTGTGTCTGCACAGCATTGATTGGTGCTGTGCTGGTCACATGCTTTCACATTGTAAAAAGATTTGGAGGATGTTCTGCCTATCCCAGGCTGTGTCACGCCCTTCCATCCTGTGTTTATGGTGTGTATGTGCTGGAACTAACAAGGAGGTGAAGCCTCCTTCAAACACCATCATGTATCCATAGTGTTTAGCAATATGAGGAGATGTGTATACACCCACATGTGAGACTTTATAGTCACATGGGCTGCACAGGTAGGAAAAAGCAGGAAACTGGAGCATGCTCAGTAGATGTCAAAGGCTCAGGCTGCAGCGGGAACACAGACAAGGAAGGAAGGACAGTAAATTGCAGGATCAACTACGATTTTTACAGTCTGCATTTGGTATGAACATGATGTAATGTACTGACCGTTTTTGATGATTTGGGTTTAATGACACTTTCAATATAGCCTCATGTCCCATACCTTTAAGGATTTAAAGTCGTCTTTTTTTTTTTTTTTTTTTTGTTTAAAAAATTGTAGCAAACAGGAAAAGTAATTGTAATCTAAAATTACAAAATAGATTGGTCCGGGGGATAATTATGTATGTACTGGAAGTTATTCATTTGTGCTTTTTTTGGGAACCAGACTGATAAAGAAAGGTCTTTCAGTATATCAGACACGTACTACTTCATAATCGCCAGAGCTCCTTTGTGACTTTTCTGTTTTGTGTTTTCAGGAAAGAGAACGAATACTGCGTTTCAAAAAGCCCAAAAGAAAAAGTTTGAAACATCCAAAGGTAATTTTTTCCTTACATTTTTTTAAATAAATTTTTTTGCTCGTCTTAGTATGTGCACTAATTTTGCAGTGTTTGAAGTTGGAGAAATTCACAAATACCTTTAAAGAGTTAGTTTGCCCTCAAAGTATGTTTCATCTGTGGGTAGAAGTCCTGGATCAATCAATGGCTTCTAAAATCTCTTGGGAACTCCAGCAGTGAAATCTCCCAGGGGAATTCCTGGTTCTTCCTCTTCTACCACAAAGTCTGTTTTCTGCAGCACAGAGATCTAATCAATCCCCAGAAGATGAAGGAGCTTGAAAAATAATGTCCAAGAGAGCCTTGTAAATGTGTAGGGACTGGTATGTGCATTCATCTTAAGGCATCAAGAAGCCATTGCACTTCATTGTGAAGAAGCCATTATGACTACCATATTTTCCCTAATGAATGTCCCTTTTTTATATAAGTGTGTGTGTGCATATTTTTTTTATTAACGGGGTGTTTAAGGATGACTGGAAATGAGAAACCGTGGCCTCAATGAACTCCGGTCCATTATAACATTATAGTGAACTTGTACGTGAAAAGTGATCATTTTCTGTTTTATAGGGAATGTATAGAATTGTTAATTGTGTCTAAGCAGTACCCTGAAAATTGTTGCTTTTATCTGGAATCTATCCTTATGATGCACTTCCAGGTACTAGTCTATGCACTAGTACTAGTCAGGTCTAGGCATTCCTATGCCTACAACCTCACAGCTGTATATGGTGATGTCACTTCTGTGCTACTCAAGCTGGCTATAGATGGATCGAAATTCGTCCATTTCAGCATGGACTGGCTAAATTTTGATCCATCTATGGTTGTTCCTGTTCATGAGAAGTCAATCTAATGATCGACTTCTCACAAATGGGCTTGTTGGAAAATTAGTGTTTGATCAGCGGAGCAGCCAATTGGCTGTGGTGCTGATCAGTGTATTCTGACAGCAGAGGAGTCTCCCCGCTGTCAGGAAAGTATAGCACAGTAGAGAGAATTCCCCAATTCACCTGGCTTGTGTGGATGGGGTAATCCATTCAGTCTTGTTTGTTTTTTTTTTTTGATCAGCCTCTTGGCTGATGGGGAAAAAAAAGGATAGATCTATGGCCATCTTCACTTGTGTCCTCTACCAGGATGGCTTTGTCAACGCAGACATAGTGTGGAACAAGGCATGGTAAGTCAATGTGGGGAAAGATCAGCTACAGGGAGACTAATGGGCAATAATGGTGACCAGTCATTTGTCATCTTCCTGCCTATTTTGGGCACTGCATCCAGAGTTCATTTCCTCTTCAAAGAGTCAAAACTAAATTCTGACAAGGACCCATTTAATGAATACTAACTTTATCAACTTTGTTCAGGGTAAATCGACATGTTTGCTTTAATGCAGACCATTACAGTAGCAAATACTCGCCATTCCTTCTCTCTTTCAGTTTTTTCAGCCACGAGGAACCAAAGGCAATACCCAGTACTACTGAGTATAGAGGAGCATGTGACTTAGCTATGTGACAGCACTGTCAGACCCAGATTCTGTAGCCCTGTATAAGCCATGTCTCCAGTGACTTGTAGCTTGCAAAGACACTTTGCTCCCTGCAAGTGAACAAAGTGGCAGGGGAGTGAAAGGAATGTAAGTATATGCTGCTGGGGATGTCTGCGTAAAAAATGTTGAACTTGTTGCTTGGCCCTAAGTAGCTTGTGGTATTGTCACAGCACCAACGTCCCCAATGACATATTATATATATATATATATATATATATATATATGCAGTACATCCAGAAAGTATTCACAGCGCTTAACTTTTTCCACATTTTGTTATGTTACAGCCTTATTCCAAAATTTATTAAATTAATTTTTTCCCTCAGCATTCTACAAACAATACCCCATAATGACAACGTGAAAGAAGTTCGTTTTTGCAAATCTTTGCAATTTATTTAAAATAAAAAACGAAAAAAAACATGTACATAAGTATTCACAGTCTTTGCTCAATACTTTGTTGAAGCACCTTTAGCACCAATTACAGCCTCAAGTCATGTTGAGTGTGATGCTACAAGCGTGGCACACCTATTTTGGGGCAATTTCTCCCATTCTTCTTTGCAGTACCTCAAGCTCCATCAGGTTGGATGGGGAGCGTTGGTGCACAGCCATTTTCAGATCTCTCCAGAGATGTTCAATCGGGTTCAAGTCTGGGCTGTGGCTGGGCCACTCCAGGACATTCACAGAGTTGACACTCCTATGTTATATGGGCTGTGTGCATAAAACCTTTTTTTTTTTAATCTTTGATACTGTTGACTAATTCATATTCTACACACGGATTGATTTTCGGCATAGAAATCAGCTGCCAGATTTTTTTTGCCGAAGCTTAATTGAACAAGCTGAAGTTAGAAGCTGATTGGGTACAATGCACCGCTGCATTAGATTTTGCACTTTCCAGTTATAGTAAATCACCCCCACAGTTTATATAATATTGTAATATTTACTGAAAGGAATTTTGTTGGCTAATATATATTTATTTTACAGTCACAGTCATATAACGTAGTAATATATTGTTCCTCACCAATATACCGTAATCTGTGGCTATGAAAGATTAAGACACATGTTGTCCTGATGGTGGTGCTGTTCTCCAAATTTTGAGAGCACCCAGCAATGTCTTGCAGAGGGAAAAAAAGAAAGTGTTAGTCTATTCAAAGCTTTATCATGGATGCTAGAATTAAACCACCAAGCCTTAAAACTCCTGGGGTCTCTGGTAAGGGGACTGCAGTATATGTAACAGGAATAGGTCAACCTGAGCTGGCTGTTTGACACTGTATGATTTATTGCTTCTTATGACTCTGTAACTGAAATATTACTTATGTAAGCCTTTAAATAATATTAGCTCTTTTTATCTGATGAGGACAATTGGGTAATTGAGCCTGGAATGGAAATTGATGAGAAAATCTCCTGGATGCAATTACAATTTTCTAAAGCTTTAGTCTTCTAGTTGACCTGCAGGTCCACATCAGCACTGTAGTTCCAGGTCATGTGACTTTGTGCTGCAATGTATGGTATTGGGGTGTTGACATTAGAAGTATCTCAGGCTAGGATGGGGGGGGGGGGGGGGGGGGCGACACTGACATAAGGGCACAATGAAAAGCTGCTGCAGTCAATGTGGCCCAATACCCAAAGGCAGCCAGAATTTGCCTAATTACCAATGAGAGGAAAGTGTTTTTCTTCTTGCTACAACCCTACCTACCTGCAACACCTTCCCTCTTAGGCCAAGAGTAAATGTGGGCTGCAATTGCTGACCTCTTTTCCGAAAATGCTAAAAACCTGGCTGTGATGAGGCTGTTCCAGATTCTTTAATACTAGATAAGACTCTAACTGGGGACAAATATAGTGTTCATAAATTTGCTTGAAGACAAAAATAACCTTATAAAAAAATGAGTAACCTTTTACAGGTTAAAAAAAAAAAAGAAACCCATCTTTTGCTGCAGTATTCATCTTTAATTCCATAGATTTTCCTCACAGTACTTTCTGCCTATAGATGTCATAGTTAGTTGGCCAGCATCATTCAGTCCACTTCTCCTGAGCCCAGGTCATGTTGAACCTGACGAACCTGTGACTGGACAGTTAAAAGAGAAGCAGCACAGTGAGCTCATCGCTGAACTGATTGGATCCTTGTGCTGCTTTCTATTCTTAATCTTCAGCTCTTCTCACACTACTTTAAAAAAGTAGTGTAAGCCCTTATTAAACCATGCATTTCACAATGTAATAATGATTACAGAGCTCAATTAATTTGTGTCCTCAATACATGTTTAGAGTATGGCCAATGATGTTTTGTCCATACTCTCATGAGTCACAGGAATGCATCTACTTTTGCGCTCCTGTAATCCAGATTAAGCTAAAACCGGCAGTTGGCTAATGCCACAGAGCCGCTCCAGAATATAGAGAGATCCTGACAATAATGTCGGGATCCACCCAGATGTATTACAGGTAGTAGGCTCAGCCTGTCAGCATGCCATTGAGAGCCTGAGCCAGTTGGCCTCGGCCCTTCCACACGCAGTCCTCCAGTGAGCACTGGAGGGGAAGACGAGAAAATGGTGACTGCCAATCACTACCCTCTGCTCAGAGCTGACCGAAAACTGAGAGATTAGTGGTCATGTGATTGCTTAGTTCTTGGTCTTATTGCTGGTGGGGAACAGCTGCAGCCAAATAGGTGAGTATGTTTATTTTTTTTTATTTCCCACACTTCTTCAAGTTACAGACTTCCAAGCAGCTAGCATTTTAAGAAAGAGATCAGCAATAGTAGGCACCATATTTCTTTTTATTATAAGTGGTCATTTAGGTTTGTGAGTGTTTCCTTCATACAATATGGTTTTCCTATGGTTTTCTGTTGGGATTTTCACATTTCTCTTTGGTCTAGCAAGGTTTTCAATGGTTTTCGCACTAATGCCTGTGCATTCATGTAACAAATATGTCTGCTCACACTTTCCTAGAATTACATTATTTTGGAATTTTAGGTTAAATGAGAGCCAGCCTAGAAAAAAAACAGGGTGCTGCCCTTTTTGTCTATGTTTTGGCTATAGGAAGTAGGTTTCAGCTACCAGTTTTCTAGTTCAGGGAAAAAAACATACTGTATCTTGACTTGTTGCTGTGGATAGCAGATGCTTTCCTGTGTATTTAGTTTTATATTAAAAAAAGTAATTAAGTTGGACCTTTCAGTAACACTCAAATATCTGTATGAACAGCGCAATTTCTCAAAAATGTTTGCATTTAATAATTAAAAAGCTGAAAGGATGCCATCAGTCTGATGCAGGCAGAAGGAAGCATTTTCTCAGTCTCCTTTCTGTGGTAATCGGACCACAACATTTGTAACTTTGTAACACCTCGCAAGTTAAAAGCCTTGAGCAAGGGCTGATCTGTGTCTGATATTTGTTAACACGCAGGGATCATAGTTTGACTGTGTAGATGCTGACCTTGGTTGATGCCGGAACAAAGATGTCTAAAGCATCTAATACATGGATTGAAATTCGGCAGGTTCAGCAGGGACCAGCTGAATTTCGATCCATGTATGGGCACCCTGGTTGTACACAAGACAATCTGTTGATCAACTTGTGTACAACTAGCCTGTCAGGTTTTTTCCAAATGATTAGTGCCGCTGGCTATAGCCGACAACACTAATCATTGTGTTCAGTTAGCTCAATTTGTTCAATGGCACTGTGGGAGGGATTTCCCCATCAACTCTGACTATTGATGGGGGAATCGAGCAATTTTCTTTCCTTCCACCCATGGTGGAAGAAAAGAAAATTGCATAGTCTGTGGCTTGTCTTAGTACCCCTAAGTAGAAGAGCAAATTAAGACGTTGTCAGGGGTAGTATTGGTAGTACTGTGATCCCTGTAAGTGATAATACATATCTGAAAGTGTTAGGCAGGCCATACATTATGCAATTTCTTTTCCTTCAGCTACAGGTCGAAGGAAAGAAGATTGCTTAATTACCCCATCAACACAGAACTGCTGTGTTCTGCTGGGGGAGGGGGGGGGTGTAGGTAGCGCCTTCCGCAGCAGTGACAGGCTGGTTGTATTAAAGCTGATCAAAGGATTGACTTCAGTACACACAGTCTGCCCATAGATGGATCGAAATTCAGCAGTTTCCTGTTGGACCGGTCGAATTTCAATCCGCCGGCGGCTGGCTTTGGATACACTTGAAAGGATTGATCCACCAAACTTTGGATAGACATGGTTTCACTTCCTGCTGTGTTTACAAAACAGGTAGTGAAGGAAAATCTTTTGACTAAGACACTGATGACAAGAATCTGACAAGGGTTTTACCCCTTCCCTATTCAATTTATTGCCATATATTTTACCATGAAAAAAATTATTGGATGCTAGTTCCCCTATCAAGTACATCAGTCATGTCAAAGTGATTGTAAAGGCAGATTTTTGTTTTGTTTTAAATATTAAACATGTCATACTCACCTGCTCTGTGAAGTGGTTTTGCACAGAGCTCACCTGATCCTTCTCTTCTCATTTGCTTGTGCCTCCCCCCCCACCCCTTCTACCAAGTACCCCCACAGCAAACAGCTTGCTATGGGGGTACCCGAGCAGGCTCAAACCCAAGCTGCTGCTCTGTGTCCATTCACACATGGAGCGTGGCTTGACCTTGCCCCAGCTCTTTCCTCATTGGCTCACTGGCTGCTATTGACAGTAGTGGGAGCCAATGTTGACCACCTTCTGAAAATGCTTGCTGCCTGGCTTCCTGACTGAAGTAGTTGTGAATTAGACCTGGAACAAGCATGCTGTAAATGTGTGTCAGAGAAGTGGCAGACATCCTTACTTCTGTTCTTGTTTCAGTTCAAGAAACAGCCAAAGCATGAGCATTGCAGTCTGGGATCTAGTATTCTTCAAAGTAGAGGTCAGCACTGGTAGCCTACGTAGTTCTTGCCCTTCCAGTCCTCACCATGTGTGTCTTACCTTGGCATGCAATAGAAGAGTTAAAGTAGCCATAGATGGGTCAAAAGTCAGTTTGTTTGGCCACTGCAGCTGAACAGAAGTCAATCAACATTTGTTTAACGGCTCTGTTGGATTAAAGCTGCTCGATCAGCAGCTGCAGCGTTGATCTGTGTATTCTGACAGTGAAGGAACACATGTGCAAAAAAACAATAGATAGACTCTATTTAGTTGCTCAGAGAGCTGAAATAAGCTACAATGTATCATTGTTTACATTCTAAGGCCCCCTTTTGGTCCAATTGGGTCCACCTGTCTGCCTGTTTTACAGGCAGACATGACCGGATCCTCCATTCTTCTCTATGGAGCGGCAGATGTTAACAGTATTGTATCAGTTTACACCCTCCTACCTCCAAATCCAATCTGCTCAAAACAGAGAGGGTTTATTCCCCTCCAGGTGGGTGGATTGGAGGGCAGTTGGGTGTGAACGAACAGCCAATCCGTTTACATCTGACCGCCCATAAAGCATAGCAGGCTGTGTTTGTGTCTTCTCTGCATAAACAGAGCGGACATGGACCTGTCATCCGTTTGCTCTATTCTGCTCAACAAAGCGGAGTCCAGCCCGTGTGTAAGGGGCCTAACAAAGAAATCACACAGATCAGAAATAGCTGTTCTTGATATCAGATAATTGTAACTCTTATACACAATTCAGGACATCGTTTGTCAAAAGTAACAGCAGCAAAAAGCGTAGTCTCTGCAGAAAAAGACTGGAGGATGTGCCAGGTATATCTTGGATTTTTAACTTGCTAAGAAAGAAGCAATTTAAAGTCACCTTAACAGAAACACTCTAGTCACAATGGCATAAAATACTCATGTTCCTGAAGGGGTTAAAGTTTTGTAGATTGGTTTGTTAGCCTGGAATTAGAGAAACAAGCTGCTGCTTCGTTTCAGGTAGAGCTCCTTATTCTCTACAATTCTCTCTTTCTGTCATTCTATACACCGATCAGCCAAATTTTACAATGGCATCTCTGAAAGTCAGTGAGATATCTTAGGCAACAACTAAACAGAAAAATGGGCATCACAGTTAATTGTGTATGAGACTGCGTAGCCACAGACCGGTCAGGGTGCCCATGCTGACCCGTGTCCACAGAAAAAGCATCGCAATGGGCATCAGAACTGAGCCATGGAGCAATGGAAGAAGAAGTTAGCCTTGTCTGATGAATCCCGTTTTCTTTTACATCATGTTGATGGCTGGGTGCATGTGCATCTCTTACCTGGGGAAGTGATGGCACCAGGATGCAGAAGAAGGCGAGGTAATAGCGGCAGTGTGATGCCCAGAGCAATGATCTGCTAGGAAACCTTGGGTCCTGCCATTCATGTGGATGCTACTTTGCACATAATATCTACCTAAACATTGTTGATTGAGTACACCCCTTCATGGAAACGATATTCCTTGATGTGCCCTGCCACACAGCAAAATTGGTTTGAGGAACAAGACAATGAGTTTGAGGTGTTGACTTGGCCTCCAGATTCTCCAGATCTCCGTTCGATTGAGCATCTGTGGGATGTGCTGGAAAAACAAGCCTGATTCATGGAGGGCCCACCTCACAACTTTTAAGACTCGAAGGATCTGCTACGGACAGCTTGGTGCCAGATAGCACATCTTACCTTCAGAAGTCTAGTGGAGTCCCTGCCTTTATGTGCCAGGGCTGTTTTCGTAGCCAAATGGAGATCTACTCCGTGTTAGGTGGGTGGTCCTATAGCTATGGCTGGTTGCTGTATATGAACAGAGGGAACTGAGAGATTGCTATTGGTAGAGGGGATATAAATCTATAAATATAAAGAGAACCAAAACAACTCTGCAACTTGCCCTCCAAGCTCTGTTCTGACAGTAGAACAAAAATTTTAAAATGTCTACTTCGGCATGTATTTTACAAAAAGCCAGTATAGTGTCTACCTTCCCTACCTCTACTTTACAGCATTGTAGCTAAACGTTTGGCCAGTGATTAAACATTTGCATGGATACACATATTGCCTCTAGATAAGACACTACTCTAGGTGCCAGTAAGAATGATTAGTATCCTTCGGAATTAAATGTCATGTACTTCAGGGCAATCTCATTTAATTTCTGATATATTACAATTGTCCTCTTGCCGTTTTCGTCCTGATTGGTAATGTGGATATATGCTCTTGTGCTATTGTGAGTGGCTGCATGTTCTGCTAATCAGAATCCCATTAGTGAGAAGATTTGAACCTGTCCTCCTCTAAGACTGATAGCTGAACCACTGCTAATATGGAAAGCCTAGTCTGTCTTATGTGTGCTTTAGGAAAAAAAGATTTATTCTAATATTTGGAGTTCATATATCATTCATTATATGTGTTGCCATGGTTACATGCCAGTTGAGAGACATAGGAACTCTTAAACCTTCAGATTCTAGAGTCGTCTACAGAAGATAAGGACACTGGCAAATAAAACTATAGCACAGCCCAAAGTGACCCCTCCCACTACCAATATTCCTCAGTTTTTTGCTAGAGGCATAGGGGAATGGACAACTTTTCAACAGTTCTGCTGTGTTAATACTAATTTTTTTTTTCCTTTTTCAATCATCACTTCTCAACAATGCTACCGGAGCTTTGTCTCTTCAATTGCACTTTTCTAGTGCTGTCATCTAAAGCCAGGCTTTTGAAATTCCGCATCTTGTCCCAGCTGGACTGGACGTTCCATGGATAGTCTGAAAGTGACCTTCAGGCACTGGGTTCAGCATAGGGCACTTTCCAGAATCTGTTCTGGTAGAAGTTGGCTGCAGAGTGCTTTCCAGGTTCAGTGCTGTTGGTATTGCCTAAGCACTTGGCTGTCTCTGGGGACTGAGTGAGTAAGTCTGATCATCGGCAAAGGAGCTATTAAAATCCTTGCAAATATAAGCATGTGAATATCATACCAGAAATTATACAAAACAGCCATCATAAATAAAATATAGTCCATAAAACATCTATAAATCCATGAATAAATGCCCAAGATGCAAATACAAATCATTCTGGCACCGTTGTGCTGATAGTTAAAATCAAAAACACCCAATGATGAATCACATAGGAGAGCAACTCACCGTCACAACTGACCCCCAAGATTAATGGAAGGTCTGAAAGAACTTTTCTATAATCCACTTTGGAGTGCCGTCCTCATACACGAATCCGGATCACAGATGGATACATCAAGATGGAAATTCCGTATGCTTGGAAAATAAGGACACTGGTGCCACAAACACCCCCGTAAGCTCAAAACGTCCAAGCTCAATGACGACACTTTTTTAAAGCTCTTATTCGTTACTGCTTGTTGAGAATATGCAAAGCTCAAAACTCTCTATTGCAAGTTTCTCAAAATCATTGCACATTCAAAGTCTGCTCCTTTACATTAACCTCTGTTTATAGTCCTAAATTACCTGGTTGATCCTGCCACTTCACTGCTTATTGCCCTAGTTCTGGTTCATCAAATATTAATATACAGGATTTATATAGTGCCAACAGTTTGTGTAGTGTTTTACAATATAAAGGGGGACAGTACAGTTGCAATACAGTTCAATACAGAAGGAAGAGGAAGGCCCTGCTTATGGAGCTTATAATCTAAAGGGAAGGAGAGGTGGTACAGAAGATAATAGCTGCAGGGGATGATCTGATGGAGGTAACTTAAGTACAGTTTTTAGGTGGAGGTGAGATAGGCTTCCCTGTATAAATGAGTTTTCAAGGATTGCATAAAGGCAGACAGGGTAGGGGCTGACCGGACATACTGGGGTAGGGAGTTCCAGAGGATGGGAGAGGTTCTGGAAAAGTCCTGGAGGCAAGCATGGGAGGAGGTAACAAGGGAGCTAAAGAGCAAGATGAGAACAAGAACAAGGGAGTTAGAGAGCTAGATAGCAAGACAATGCTACACAGCCTCTATACAAATATAATAAAGAAACCCTTATGTTTAGTGTAAGGATAACAATAGCAGCATTCTTTAATGTCCAAATACTAAAAGAAATTACATATACTCTATGCAAAAAGGCAGGTGTGCTTATCAATATAAATTCAAAAATAAATTCATAAAATGCCAAAAGGAATGCATCACATTATGACTAAACTCAGGACAAACACATATACAAGGACATGCTCATTAAGTCCATAATTACTTTATATCATCCACCGTGAAAATATAAAACATCAAAAATGTTTGTCACTGCAGGCTTCAATGTGTGTTATTAGTGCATAACCCCAATGCTCCCCTGCTCCTTACCAGGAAAAAAAGATCTTCATAAACTGAGATCTACATACACTTGGCTGTAACACAGCTATGATATCTCATCCAAAGATCCATCTCAGAAGCACTCAGCAGATGTCAGGTGGAAAGACTTCCAACACAATACAGCTATGGTATCACATCCACTGATCGGGCTCAGAAGATGTCATTCGAGGAGAAATGCGTTGGGTGAAGCTTCTGAACAGTTACATTATCATGCATGCTGGCAGGACTCACAACTGCGCTGTTTTTCAATTTATGCTGTGCTTATGCCGATCTCTGCAGACGGTATTGTAAGTGGCTTTTTATTTCATAAATTGAATTGCTCATAAATACTACGCTATGAGCTCTGCCCTGTGTTTTTTTTGCTGTACGTTTTGACACTTGCTGAGTGTTTGGTGAACTGGATCAGTGGATGTGATATCATAGCTGTATTGTGTTGAAGTCTTTCCACCTGATATCTGGGTGCTTCTCAGCTGGATCTTTGGATGAGATGCCATAGCTGTATTAAAGCCTCTATACAAATAGCTTCACCCCTTGGCATTGTCGGTACCTGGAAGCTACTCCAATTGTCAATGCAAGAATTCGGATACTTGCTCCATTTTGAATGCGTAATAATTAATGCTTCATTCTGCATGCTCTGCATTCGTCAAACTGCGGTACTCATGAAAGCTTGAAAATCTCCACCAGGGAGAAGAGCCAGAGAGTTAGTGGTCATATGACCACAAGTAAACAAGTACAAAAAGGTAAATGTCTTTTATTGACCATAAATATCATGGTGTTTCTAAACAAACTGTAGTATCATTTGGGCTGCTGTATATAAGTTGACTTTTCATCTACTTTAATATCCATAGTCTGTATAATTAAAATGTTACTAAACCCACAATAGTAAAATCAGTCTGTATATATAGTAAAGTATGCTTGTTCTACTCACTGTGGAACCTAAGGGGTTAATCTTCCGCACTGTGTAAACAGGCTGTTTGATCCTGTGTTTGCTGATTCTCCCCTTCTTTTGCTGTCCCCAATCCATCTGCCATAGTTAAAGCAGCAGTGGCAAGTCTGTACATGCTCAGTTTGGTGTGTATTGCTAGAGTTTTTTTTTTCTTTGCAAGGATGCCTGCGATCGGTACAGGGCCAATCAGTGTTGTCCGGACAAAGGGTCAGGGGTTATACAGCCTCATAGGACAGTCAGAGGAGAATGAAAATTCCCCCTACAAGATTAACCAGTGCTCGGTTATACACTGATAAAAGTCATAAAACTGCTATATACTGCTGATGAGAAAAGTTATTTAGCAGTTTATAGTTACTAAAATAACAGCATTTCTATGTTCTGTGTACTGTGGAAGACTGGATATAATGAATGCAGGGTCCTGGGATTAGTAACACTTTAAGCACTTTAAAAGCACATTATAAGGGCTGGGTAAATAATTGCTATTTGTTTCTAATTTATATGGATATATGATTTTATTTGAAAAGAAAATATTAAAAGCATAAAGTTTTGCAATGTCAAACAAATGTTTTTATATTTTCAAACTAACAGGTACTACCTTTCTCTATAAACACTGAAAATATATGTAACATGCAGAATGTGTCTAAAACACACCTCACTGCAACCATATGGCATGACTTATTATTATACAGGATTTATATGGCGCCAACAGTTTGCTCAGCGCTTTACAATATAATGGGAGACAATACAGCAACAATACAGTTCAATAGGGATAGGAGGGCCCTGCTCATGTGCCTGGTAGAGGGGTGGAGCCTAAACATGGCGGCGTCGGAGAGCACGATGTGAGTGCTCTCCGATAATCTCATACCCGACCACCCCGAGACCCTCCCGGAGTGAAGCCCTACCTGATTGTGGAGGGCCCTGGGGAGAGAGAGGCAGACGCGGAGAGCGGAGCTTGCATGGACCTCCGGGAGGTGAACTTGCTGGGGAGATCCCAGCGCAGTTGCCGGGGAAACGAAGCTGGGAGGCGTGAGCCGCAAAGGACGACTGGGAAGTAGAGACGCCGACCGGTTCCCTCGTAGAGAGGTAGTGACAGGTCGGCTCCCCTGGCACCACATGAATGAAAGCCCGCGCGTCTAGAGGAGGAGAGATGCTGCAGGAGTAAGGGGCCAGCTACGGAGGACCCCTGGAGGGAAAGTGGATGCTGGCTGGCGCCCTGATGTGACAGGGTGTTGCCGGCGTATAGCTGCCTGTACCCCCTGGACGGCTGTTTGATCCTGGGTCAGGGAGACCCATAAATATCAGATGAACCACCCTCCTTCCCTGAGTCGACTTCTAAGGACCGAGAAAGGAGGAGGAAAGAAAGAAAAACAGTATCGGAAACCCTGAGGAATCCCCCCCCCAGGACTGAGCAGCAGTGAAGACCTCCCACACAAGTATGGAGTCACCGTCCTGAGAAGGGAAGGGTGAGTGAAAAATGCTGGGAGTTTATTGTGTGGTGAACCCCTAAGTGATATAGGCTACTAAGGGGTGAAGGAGGGGGAGGATTCCCAGGGGTTAGAAGATAAGAAGAGAGGAGGCCCAGGCGTCCTAGGAGAGTAAAGGATATAGGAAAAACTGCAAGTCTACCAAGTTATGTAGAGGACATGAAGAATAAAGGTCCCAAGGGAGCAGGGCCCAAAGGGTCCCAAACAGGAACAATAAAGAAATATACATTATATGGAAATACTACGCCAGAAAGGACCCAAGGTGCAAAGGGGGAATTGGACACTAGTTCAGGAAGTAGTCCTAGATTTTCATTGGGCTTGAATAGCAGCAGTAGCCAACAAATAGTGGATGGCCTGGGAAGGAAAGGATCTGAAGGTGAACTACAGGTACCAAATAAGAAAGAGATGACTGAAATGTTTCAAAATTTGGAAAAAACGATAAAACATGAAATGACAACTATTCGAAACGATTTAGGACATCTGCTATCAAGAATGGAAGAAACGGAGGAGAAAGTTAAAACCCAGGCCCAGAACATAGATAATCTAAGGAAAAAAATAAGCCAATTAGAAAATAACCAGAAAAAAATGATCTATAGGATGGAAGTTCAAGAAAATAAAGAAAGAAGGTGTAATCTTAGAATACGAGGAATCCCAGAGACTGCTAAAGGGGAAATATTATATGAACTAGTTAAAAAAATCCTAAACTCCATAAGAGATAGACCTGAAATAGACGGGATCAAGTTAGACGGAGTGTTTAGAATAGGAAAGTTCAATCAGGCTACTGAGAAGGAAAGACCGAGGGACATAATTGTCCAGTTCCAAAACTTTGGGGTCAAAGATGAGATTTGGAAGAAGACCAAGGGAAGATCATTAATTAAGTTTGGAGACTTGACTATCCAAATCTATGCGGACTTAACAGTAGAGACCCTAAGGAGAAGGAGATCCCTGAAACCCCTGTTGGAGCAAATGAGAAAACAGAATGTGCAGTATAGATGGGGTACCTCAGTATTTCTAATTGGCTGGAAAAACGGGGTCACAGCGTATTTGCGATTTCCGGAGGATTTAAGAGATTTTTGTGATAGACTGGACTTGCTTAGAATGGAGATAGCTGGGTGGGAAGAAGAAAAAGAAGACAAAGGAAATATAACTAATGCAAGAAAAGAGGACTGGCAGCACGTCGGGGGGAGGGGAGAGGGAGGCCTGGGGGTTGGGGAGGGAAGAGAGGGAGAATTAAGTAGAGAATGAGTTTTTTTTTTTTTTTTCTCTCTCTCTCTCTTACTTCACTCTCTCGCCACTGGTCTTCCTCCTCCGGAGGTTGAGACCCGCTTGGAGGTTACGGTAAAGGGTGGGAGGTAAAGAGTAAGACTCTCGCTGAGTCTAGACTATAGAGAGGGAATCGGGGGGGTCGGAGAAGAGGTGAGCCGTACATAGGTGGAGCTTACGCCCTAAATTTTAATCAATGGTGGAAATGGATCCACAAATGATTTGTAGGCAGTTTATACGCCTAAAAATGGGTAGGGGAAAAAAGAGAGGGTGTGAGGGGTGGTAGGTGGGGGGGAGGGGCTAATATTCTGCAAGATATCCGGGCTTAATAGGTGGAGACGAAATAGAAGAGAGAGAGACAGAATTAAGAAGGACGGAAAGGGGCTAATATTCTGCAAATCATTCGGGCCTAATAGGAGGATACGA
The DNA here is from genome assembly GCF_062004578.1 of Staurois parvus. Taxonomy (NCBI): domain Eukaryota; kingdom Metazoa; phylum Chordata; class Amphibia; order Anura; family Ranidae; genus Staurois; species Staurois parvus. The sequence goes on from NW_028317982.1 coordinate 245,115, forward strand.
ATTAGAAGAGAGATAAACAACATCAAGAAGGATGGAAGAAATACAGTTTATAACATATAATGTGAATGGGTTGAATTGCCCTGGGAAAAGATTTAAGCTGTTTAAAGAGTTACATCATAGGGCAACGTCAGTGGTATTTTTTCAGGAGACACATTTTTGAGATAGAATCAAATGTGAAACTAAAATCCAAATATTATCCTACATGGTATTACGCTGACTCTCCAATTAAAAGAGCAAAGGGGGTGGCAATAGGATTGGCAAAAAATATGAGATTTGAGTTGGAAGATAGAAGGACTGACCCGGAAGGGAGATTCCTGTTTTTGAAAGGTAAACTACAGGGAATTGAATGCACACTAGCCAATATATATTGCCCCAGCAAGAAACCTGAGATCTTTCTGAAGGGTTTGCTAAAAAAATTGATAGATTTTAAAAAAGGGCGTTTGATAATAGCAGGAGATTTGAATCTCTGTATGGACCCACAAATGGATGCAACCTCCCTTGTGCAGAGAGAAGGGGGTAGGTCCCTGAGAGCTTTGAGGAAGGTGATCCACGAGTACCAGCTGGTGGACACCTGGAGAATAATGCATATGAAGGACAGAGACTATACCTTCTTCTCTAATGCACATGAGATATACTCGAGACTGGATTACATTTTAATAGATCACCAACTCATTGAAATGCTGGTTAAAATAGAAATAGAGACAAGAACTTTTTCGGACCATGCCCCAGTTGTAATGAAAATGGGATGGGGAAAAAGCTGGTCGGGAGGTTTAGGATGGAGGTTAAATGAGGCTCTTCTCTTGGATGAGGATATTGTGCAGAAGATCAGTGAAGAGATTAAGGTATATTTCCAGGAGAATGAAACAGAGGAAGTATCGACAGCTACAGTATGGGAAAGTCATAAGGTATATATAAGAGGAATCCTGATTGCGATGGGAGCAAGGAAGAAAAAAGAAAGAAGAGAGAGGGTTAGTGGACTCTTAAAGGAAATCCTGGATCTGGAGCAGATACATAAGAAAAAAATAACAATAGAAACAAGACAGAAGTTAAGGGATAAAAAAAGACGAATTAGAGAGTTTGATGGAAGAGGAGAAGAGAAGAGTATATAATAAAGTATTAAGTGAAAGATATAGATGGGGTGATAGACCAGGAAAATATTTAATGAGAGCCCTGAATAAGAAGAACAGGAATTATATAGAAAAGATAAAAAGCCCTAAGGGGGAGATGGTCCACTCAACTAAAGAAATCATTAAAGTATTCACGGAGTATTATAGAAAGCTGTATAACATCAGTCACCAAGGAATACCAAAAGAAATTAGAGAAGGTATTAACGAAAAAAGGAGGATATATTTAAAAAATGCGGGATTGCCAAAGCTTAGTGAAACACAACTGAACTCCTTGGATGCAGAAATTTCTCAGGAAGAAATAGAAGCAGCATTAAGAAGTACAGGGGGAGGGAAAAGCCCAGGCCCGGATGGTTATACTGTTAAGTACTATAAAAAATTTAGTGAAGTACTGTTGCCAAAGTTAAAGAAATACATGAATGACTTGGGAGGCGGGATGGAGGGGAGGAGGGAATCCCTTCAGGCCCATGTAGTTCTCATCCATAAGGAGGGAAAAGATCCCTCTCAGTGCTCTAGCTACAGACCAATTTCATTATTAAACACTGATACTAAGTTGTACGCAAAGGTCCTAGCAAATAGGCTGAAAGATCTAATGCCCAAATGGATCCATGGAGACCAGGTGGGTTTTGTCCAGGGGAGAGAGGGTAGAGATAATGGCTTGAGAACTCTGATGCTTATCCAGAAAAGTAGAAAAGGGAAAGCCCCAGTGGTGCTCTTGTCAATTGACGCTGAAAAGGCGTTTGATAGAGTGGACTGGGGCTTTATGATGGACAACTTGGAAGTGTTGGGGATTGGAGAGAGAATGCGTGAATGGATAGGTAAACTATATAAGGAACCCACCGCAATCATCACGGTAAATGGGGAGAGGTCGGAATCCATTGGGATGTCCAATGGAACAAGGCAAAGATGCCCATTGTCCCCCTTGCTGTATGTATTGACATTGGAACCCCTGCTATCAATAATAAGGAATAGTGGAGCGGTAAAGAGAATCCAGATAGAAAGTATAGAACATAAAGTAGCGGCCTTTGCGGACGACCTACTGTTTTATGTAGGCAACCCCCGAATAACACTACCAAATATAATGAAGATCCTGAAGGAATATGGTGAACTATCTAATCTAAAAATTAACCCAACAAAAACTGAGATTTTGAACATTAATATACCAAAGAGCGAAAAAGAAAGGCTACAAAAAGAATTCCCCTTTATTTGGAGAGAAAAAGATATAAAATACCTAGGAATAAAACTCGCTATCTCATATAAACAACTGTATAGATTAAACTATATCTCTCTGATAAATGAGATTAAGGAAGAACTAAAAAGATTAGGAGGAGGAAACCCATCATGGTTAGGACGTATTAACCTAATTAAAATGGTAATTATACCTAAAATACTCTATAGATTTCAAATGATCCCGATCAAACTCCCAGAGGTGTTTTTTAAGATAATGAGAAAAATGCTAACAAGATATATATGGAGGAATAAAAAACCAAGAGTATCATATGAAACACTAAGTAGGACTAAAGAGAAAGGGGGGATGGGACTACCTGATGTCAAGAGATATTACAAAGCAGTAATGTTAGCAAGAATTTATGACTGGACTTTTAATCATAAGGGGAAAAGTTGGGTCAAAACAGAGAATGATCTGAGTGGAATCAATTTGAGTAAGATGATATGGGTTCCAGAACATTATAGAAGAATTAAAGAGAGCACAAGCACTTACACCTTAATTGTCTTAAGGATATGGGATAATTTACACAAACACATGAAATGGGATTTTAACTCTATAATAATGCCACTTGCAAACACGGAATTTTTCCCTCCAGGAAAAGATGAGATATCAGGGAGATGGTTTAAAAAGGAAGATATCCAATTGAGAGACGTATTGGTAGAGGGGGAATTGAGAACATTTAAAGAATTAAAAGAGATGGGAGGAGATATGTTTACTAAAATAGACGAGTGGAAATATCATCAATTAAAATGTTTTATAGGAACTCTCCCAAAACCCTTGAGATTAAAAAAGGAGTGGAATATGTTTGAAAGGCTATTAGAAACACGTAGAGATGGGAAACATGGAGTTACAAAAATGTATAGAATACTCACAGAATTAGACACAGACACAAAGTTAATTTTTGTAACAAATTGGGAAAGAGATATGGAGGTGGAGATAGATGAGGATCAACAGAATAAGATATTCAGATTGGTTCACGAGAGTGTTAGTATGAGAGACGTTGAGATTAACTATAAATGTTTAACACGATGGCATATTACACCGAGCACTGAGCACAGGATGAGGGGGGAGAACTCAAAAATGTGTTGGAGAGGATGTGGGGAAGAGGGCACGGTGTTTCACATATGGTGGCAATGTCCAAAAATTCAGGTTCACTGGAAGACAATAGTCAAATTAATAGAAATAATAACTGGAAATGATATAGGATTAGACCCAACCATGTGTCTCTTACATAGTGTTGAGACAACAGTAAATAAATATAAAGAATCAGGTGTATGGTACTACTTAAGTGCTGCAAAAGGGTTGATCCCCAAGTATTGGCGGAAGACAGAGGTACCAACGGAGGAGGATTGGATCAATAGGGTAAACCAGATTAGCAGAATGGAAAAATCTTATCATATTCAGGAAGACAGGATGAAAATATACTATTCACGATGGGAAAAATGGGAAAAATCGGGTTTGAAAGAGAAATATAGAAAACTCTAAACTAGGAAGATATTCGAAGTTACTGGGCCTAGAGAGATTGGACATCTTGCAGAGGGGAGGGAGGGGGGGAAGGGGGGAAATGGTGGGTTGGGAGGGAAGGGAAAGAAAAGAGGTAAATAGAAGGGACAGAGTAGAAATGTATTGATATTTATATGTATTGTGTCTCTTATAATGGAATTTTTGTAATAATGTGAAAAATTAATAAATATTTAAATTAAAAAAAAAAAAAAAAGGAGGGCCCTGCTCCTTGGAACTTACAATCTAGGAGACACAGGCAGGGTTGAAGATGTAGGTGAAACTGTGAAAATAAAATGTAACAAAATATCAGTTTAAGGTTTTCTCAATAGACCTCTGTATTGTACAGTGGCAGGTAATTGGAGTAAAAGCTTTTAGGTGTGAATCAGTAGAGATTATTGATCTGTGTTTGTTTACTGTGCACTTTTAGTTTTGCTGTTTGTGCACACTGGCTGGCAGCTCCGGGTTACTGTTGCTAGCTGTACAGAGCTCAAATGGAATAGTCTGGGGACTCGGGGACACATATGGAACTAGGCAGCCTACCTGCGCCCAGTCCCTTGTCAGGGAGGGGCTGCTCTCTGTCATTTTCATAATCATTATTTAATTTGCCTGGCTTTCAGTGGCCAGCGGCACCCCAGGTGCTTAATGTGTAAATGATTATCACAGCATTTTTATGAGGCTCTGCAAGTTATTGCTCCAACCATCGCAGGAACTGAGCTCACCATTAGATGGAATATATTAAGGACTGAAGTAGCCGTTCATCACCAGCAAACAATGGAAGATTTCCTACTTATATTATACTTCTCCTTCTTCATTTGTCTGTGCGCGCTAGTGTGCCTGTATTTTTCAGGATGCCAGGAGCTCACCTATAGGCACGAGGGTAAGTGATCTATCAAACCTCTGTATTAGTCTAGTTAATTTGTATTTTTGTGCTGTGTACTGAGCATTTTTTAATTGGTTTGTGGCAAGGACAACCTTTAAAATATATTTACAGTCATATCAGAAAGGGTTACCGACTTTTTTGGAGATGCAATTTCTGGGAATGTCATCATTATCCTTTTTTGCTACTGGCCTTGAACCTGTTCTGATATTAGATTTTCCAGGGAAGTGACTTACTAGGTATTGATGTGAGGATAAAGATGGCAGCCCTGTCCCCTGCTCTCTGAAACAAGTCAGGAATGACGTCTGGCAGAGCAGAGTTTAAAAATGAGGGTTGCTTAAATCCTGTGTGTGTAATGGATTTGCACTTTGCCTTCCTGTAATGGAGAAGTCATAAATCGACCCCATCTCAAATGTCTGCCTGTGCTCATTCACTTTGCTATATTCTGAATATTGGGTATATTCTTCCAGGATCATAGTAGTCAAAGCTTCTGTTGCATAGAAAAATAAATTCTAACATTGCTTTAACCCCACTATGCACCCATATTTGCCTTCTCCTGTGCCTGACGTATTGCACCAAGAGATACAGGAGGTGGGCAGTGGGACAATGGTACTCTCAGCCTCCCCCTGCACAGATTTACCAGCTTGTGGGACAACAATTGACATGCTAGCAGATTGAGAGTGATCGACTGGGTTTGGTTAATCCGCAATCAACCCTTTCACATAGAGTAGTTTGAACTGCATGTTCTTAATAGAAACGCAAACCATTCGCAGTATCTGTTTAACAATTGATTGCTAAGAAATGTCTGTAATACATGCTCTAACACCAGTCAGGGATATAACAGAGGTTACAATATAGTGACATTCCTGAAAGAGCAAAAAACATTTTTTTATTCAAATCTTTACAGAAAAAGATATTACATAATAAATGGAAATAAAAATGAAAAGCATTTAATTGTATTTCTGGTCTTTTGTTCTGGCAGAGTCTACTTGCATAAGTCTGATCCAGTGGATCAGTCATTGGCCTTCAGAATGTGTGCATCATTTCAATGGAAAAAAAGCTGCTAAGCTACAGATGCAACCATGGTAGTCTGCCAACCCTCCTGCAGCTACAGTTTCCTTAACTGCATCAATATTTCTGTACGATCAAATACTGCAATATAATAACCAATATTTTATTGTTCAGCATGAAATTACCTATTTAAATTAAAACAAGACCACACATTCCTTTTTAAATGTGCCTTCCTTCAGAAGAAGTAATGTGCCTCACGCACCTTGCAATAAAGGGTAATTTAGTCCCTAAATGATTGTATTCTCTCCAACATTTTGAGTGGGTGATCGTTATTGTAATTGTATCATATTGTGTGTTATAAATTGTTTTGATTTAGCTCTTCAGTGAGAGATAAACAGCCAGAAAAGTGCCTCGCTGTTCACTGGTGGATAAAATATTTGACATGTTATAAAGCTTTTGTGGATAGGCTGTTGGCTTGCAACATATTGATGTAATGGGTTTAGGCCCCATTAACCACACGCCTACAGGGCACTTATACCCCCTTCCTGCCCAGGCCAGTTTTCAGTGCTGTCACACTTTGACAATACTGTACCCATATGAAATTTTTATCATTTTTTTGAGACAGAGCTTTCTTTTGGTGGTTTTTAATCACCTCTGGGTTTTTTATTTTTTGCTAAACAGACCAAAAACAACTGAAAATTTTGAAGTAAAAACATGTTTTCTCTTAGTTTTTGTTATAAAATTTTGTAAATAAGCGTTTTTTTTTCCTCCACTGATGTGCGCTAATGAGGCTGCAGTGATGGGCACTGATAGGCAGCACTGATGGGCACTTATGAGGAGGTACTAGTAGGTGCCACTGATGGGCATTGACAGGCATCACTGATGGGCACTGAAAGGCAGCACTCATATATGGCACTCATAGGCAGCACTGATAGGTGGCACTGACTGGCAGCACTGACTGGCACTGATAGGCGGCACTGACTGGCATTGATAGGCGGCACTGACTGACAGCACTGATAGGCGGCACTGACTGGCATTGATAGGTGGCACTGACTGGCACTGATAGGTGGCACTGAAAAGCAGCTCAGATGGGCACTGATATGTGGCATTGATGTGCACTGGTAGGCAGTGATATGTGACACTGATGGGCACTGGCAGGTGGCGTTGATGAGCACTGACAGCTGGCATTGATGGGCACTGGTAGGCAGTGATATGTGGCACTGATGGACACTGGCAGGTGGCATTGATGAGCACTGACAGCTGGCATTGATGGGCACTGGTAGGCAGTGATATGTGGCACTGATGGACACTGGCAGGTGGCATTGATGAGCACTGACAGGTGGCACTTCTGAGGTCACACTGATCATCAGGGCACACTGATCATCAGTGCCCTGATGATCTGTGTACCTGTCCCCTCCAAGGAATGCCAATGACCGGCTTTCCTCGCCTCTCGAGCTGTCAGCGTGACAGCTCGTGAGGAGAGAACTTACAGTTTTACTTTAAGAATGTTACTCTAAAGAGTATGGTAAAAGGTATGTGTTAAAGGCTTGATGGTATTACTTGAAACAATGACTTGGTTGGTGTGGGAGAGCCTGCACTGACCTTTATTGAGAATAAAGACTGTCCTGTATATGCAGCGCAGGCCGGAGCTGCTCCGCATATTGCATGAATTATGATGTAGGATCACATACCCCTACTGCAAAAAAGGAAATTACGATTCAGCCAGGAGATTGAACATACTAAAGCAGGAGGCCAATAGAAGAATCCAGGTGTAAAGATCACTGAACGGTAAGGTTCAGTGAAATTCCCATGTGCAAAGAATTATTGGATACAGGCAGCTGAAGATTTTTTACAGGAAAAATATTGACTTGCATGTAAATTGAACCTGGTCCTACCCCATGCGTAGCCTCCAAAAACATTACTGGACCAATACGAAGGCTTTAGAAGTTGGTGAGGCCAATCCTGAATTTTGCAGCACCAGTTGAAACTTTTGAAGCAGGTTGATTTGCTCAGGGATTTATCTGACTTAATGCTGTGTTGTTTAAAAAAACACGACTATTTATAATAAAAAGAAAATGTGTTGTGAAGAAATACAATAAAGCTGATAAACAGGTATACTAGTCCCACCATCACCATATTCCTATTTTTAACACTATATTTAAAATCAGTCATTTCTTATATGGTAAAACTCCTGGACATGGACTCATTGATAGACTGTGGACTGGTTTCACACTCAAGCATTCAATGATGCTGGTTAAGGCTTGCATTAACATGCATTGCATTAAAGCAGCCTGTTCATTATGAATGGTCTGCCAGTGCACCACAACCGATGATAAAATTTACATGACCCAGTGTGTTGGACTGTATTGTACAGTGCATTGGAGTGCCATTCACAATATATAACACAGCATTGTGAAAAAACATTTGATCACACATTGCTACAACATTCAACTATGAATGGGCCCTAAAGGACAGACATTAATGGACTCACTAATATATCACTGATAAGTCAGTTTGTGATAAAGATGGACTGTGACAGGCATACTTGGGTGAAATTTTGGTAAATTTTGGTGTTGGTGGCTGTCGTTTGCCGTTGTGTTGGCAAATGATTGCTTTAAAACAAATTAGGGATAGGGCCAAAGTGGGTGAACTTAAGCATCATTGCAGGCTCATAACAATCAGTGCCTTTATTTATGTCCTGTATTTATAACGCCTCTCTATACAGAGTGCATGGATCCAGTCACACCAGTCCCTGTGCTCTGAATGAACTGGCAATCTAATCCGTTTGATCTGTTCCAGAATGGGGAAATATCACAGTCTCATTTCAGTATGTGCTGAATGCACAGATTATTTGCCGCACATGCTTCACAGAGGGGCTGTTTTACAAAATAAATATATTCAATTATTGCACATTTTTGAGGAGGCTGAATTGATCAGAATTTTGGTGCAATCGGATGGTTAGCTTGGGCAGATAGAAATGTTGTGTGGCATGATGGTTTATTAAGTGACGTGATAGAGCAGAGACCAGTGATAAGCAATGCCACAATGAATTCTGCTCCCTGTGAGATCTTGCTGGCTGCAATATGTGTCTCAGAATGTTTATTCACTCTCCTGGGGCTCAGCATGATCCTTCAAGTGTGAACATAATGGAACTTTTCATTCCTTATCCTTGTCCGCTCTAAAACCGTGCCGGTGTATTTTGTGGAGGAACATTAGAGATATAGTTTTTTTATGCTTATTTGAAAATAAACATACAAAATATGTTGTGTCTGGGGTTAGTCCAGTGCTCTGAACAGAATCTCAGTTTAAAGGAGAAGTACAGCCAAAGTTCATTTGCCTGTACTTCTCCTATGGATCACAGGAGTGCAGTTCGTTCTACAATCCTGTGACCTGTTTTTAACCAACAGCGGGCTAAAGTCCACTTTCCACTGACAACTCTCAACCAATCCAGGCTGGGGAAAGATCCTGACCATGGGATCCACCCAGGAGCTTGGACCGGCACCCAGCTCAGCCTCTCATCAGCTGAGAGCCTGAGCTAGCTGGTCCTATAGTTACATTGTCTGTCTGAAAAAAGGAAAAAGTTCATCCAGTTTAACCAAAAAAATAAAAAGCTATAATCCTATACCCACAGTTGATCAAGAGGAAGGCAAATAAAAAACCCAGCAAAGCATGATCCAATTTGCTCCTGTAGGGGAACAAATTCCTTCCTGATCCCCCGAGAGGCAATCGGATATTCCCTGGATCAACTTTACCTATAAGTGTTAGTATCCAGTTATATTCTGTGTATCTAGCAAAGAATCCAGGCTGTTTTTAATGCAATTCACTGAGCTGGCCAGAACCAACTCTTGATGGAGTCTATTCCACATTTTCACAGCTCTCACTGTGAAGAAACATTTCCTATTGGAAATTAAATCTCTTTTCCTCCAGATGTAAAGAGTGCCCCCTTGTCCTCTGTGATGACCTCAGGGTGAATAACTCTACACCGAGTTCACTATATGAACCACTGATATATTAATACATGTTGATCATATCCCCCCTTAATCTCCTCTTCTCAAGAGAGAATAAATTCAGTTCCTCTAATCTTTCCTCATAGCTGATCTCCTCCATGCCTCTTATCAGTTTTGTTGCTTTTCTCTGCACTTTCTTCAGTTTCCCAATGTTCTTTTTGTGAATTGGTGCCCAAAACTGAACTGTTCGCTCCCCCTTCACAGAGCTGGAGGGGGGGCAGCGGTAGAGAACACATCGATGCTGTATCCACCTAGATAAATATGGTTTAAAAAAATATTTTTTAAACACTTAGTTAAACCTTTGCTTGGTCTGTACAGCAATATGTTCTCCTATGACACTGTATAATATACACTTTGTTGCCAAAGTATTGGAAAGCCTGCTTTTACACGCACATGAACTTTAATGGCATCCCAGTCTTAGTTCTCTATTCACTGTTGTTGTTCTAATCTGAAAGCCACGTGAAGTTTGGAGGTCTTTAGCTATTGACTCTGTACACAGTTGCCGACTTCTGTGCACTGTGCGCTTCATGCGCTGACCCCGCTTTGTCATTTTATGTGGCCTACCACTTCTTGGCTGAGTTGCTGTTATTCCCAGTTGTTTCCACTTTGTTATAATACCACTAACAGTTGACCGTGGAATATTTTGTAACAAGGAAATTTCAGGAATGGACTTATTGCACAGGTGGCAACCTATCACGGTACTACGCTTGAATTCACTGAGCTCCTGAGAGTGATGCATTCTTGCACAAATGTTTGTAGAAGCAGTCTACATGCCTAAGTGTTTGATTTTAAATACTTGTGGCCATGGAGGTGATTGGAACACCTGAATCCAATGAATTGGAGGGGTATTTTTGGCAATATAGTGTAAGCCTGTGCAGCCGTTGCATGTGCATCCATTTATATGGGCTGCCTGCACAAAGCTCCGAAGCGGTTTCACACACAACAGACAGCGGCAAAGATCAGAGGACAGATCTGATCACCTGTGTGAATGAACCTTAATGCTGATCAGGGAAGTATGTCCTCTTAGGGCGACCATCCCAATACATTTTATGAGTACTGGCCCAAGGGCAAATGCCACCTTGCCCTCCAACCGAGTCCTTTCCTGATACAGGCCAATTTTTGCATTGCAATCTTGGGGTAGTCTTCCTCGATTTAGTTACTGCCAGCGATTTACATTTAGAGAATTTCTTCACGACCGCAGCACAGATAGTTAAAATTTCAGTCATTCTCGTCTCCTGCAGACTTGTAATACAACCTCTGTTTAAGGAAGTCAAGGCTTTGTGTATAATGTGAGGTCTGTAGTGTGCTAATTATTGTTTTACTCGGGAGGTAATGACTTTTCCAGTTAGGGTAAGCTCATTATATCATATGGTACCTTGGGACAAAAAGAATACAGTTCTCAAGAGTATACAGTGATGTGTTCCTTTAGAAGCATCTCCCTCTATTTCACAAATTCTTGCTTTCTTTCCACGTTCCCTGTTTTGCTCGTAAATTTCCGTGTGAAGAGTATAAATGCTGCAGCTGCTACAGCCATAACACCCGAACACAACTGATATTTAACTTTGCCAGTTTCTTTGGAGAAAACTTATACTTTCAATCTTTTTTTTTTTTTTTTTTTTTTTCTTTATCGTTGTGTAATTGAGTTTCTTAGAATGTTTTTCTGTTTACTGAAAAGGATCAAAGTTTGAACCCAAATAAGTTTTGAAAGTCAAACCCTTTGGTCCCATTCACTGTAGAAAGCCCGTGTTCCATGCAGGTTTCCTGCACCACATTCAGAACTCACTCTCCTAACGATCTTCAGCTGGTGTCAGTACAATGTTAAAGTCACCCCAAACGCAGATTGCAAATGCAGTGCCTTTTGCGTGCACTGTATCACATGGCACAAAAGTACAATGTGATCTAGTCGCAGTACATTTAGAAAGGAGTGCAGCCCTTTTTTGTCCTTAAATATATTTAATATACAGGGGTTTACATTTCAGCTCTAATATATAACTGTGCCCCCCTCATATAACTCCATCCCTCCCACAGTTTCCCTTCTAAAAGGTTGCTAATATTAAACCAATTGTACAAAAAGCCACTTTTAAATTGTAATCTTTTCAATCAATTTGATTTGTGTGAAAGACCTCATTAAGGAGGAATTAAAGCATGTAAATGTATCAAGCAAATATAGATTTAGATATATATACACTGCTCAAAAAAATTAAAGGAACACTTTTTTAATCAGAGTACAGCATCAAGTCAATTTAAACTCCTGGGATATTGATCTGGTAAGGTAAGTAGCAGAGGAGGTTGTTAATCAGTTTCAGCTGCTTTGGTGTTAATGAAATTAACAACAGGTGCACTAGATGGGCAACAATGAGATCACCCCTAAAACAGAAATGGTTTTACAGGTGGAGCCCACCAACATTTTTCCTCTACTCATCTTTTCTGACTGTTTTTTACTAATTTTGAATTTGGCTAGGGTTAGTGTCACTACTGGTAGCATGAGGTGATACCTGGAGATTACAGAGGTTGCACAGGCAGTCCAACTCCTCCAGGATGGCACATCAATATGTGCCATTGCCAGAAGGTTTGCTGTGTCTCCCAGCACAGTCTCAGGAACATGGAGGAGATTCCAGGAGACAGGCAGTTACTCTAGGACAGGGGTCTCCAAACTATGGCCCTCCAGGTGTTGAGGAACTGCAAGTCCCATGAGGCCTTGCAAGACTCTGACAGCCACAGGCAAGATTCGCAGAGGCATAATGCGACTTTTAGTACTCCCAACAGCTGGAGGGCCATAATCATCACAATTATGACAAATCACGGCTTGAACTATCTTGCTTTGCATGTAATGAGTCTATCTCATATATTAGTTTCACCTTTTTTAGTTGCTTTACTGAAATAAATGAACTTTTGCACGATATTCTAATTTTTCGAGTTTCACCTATAGATAATCCAGCATAATATTTTATGTGTTTATATATTAGTGTTTAGTTCGTTAATCCAAAAAAAAAAATCTGTCAATAACTTAAACAATAAAAAAACTATAGATCCTACGCTAATCAGCTATTAAAAGGTAATTCCACGCAAAGCTAATATTTCAGTTTTTATTTGGTTAATATACTTAATAGTTTCTGAAACCGGGAAAATAAGAGAGAGAGCTTGAGCAACCTTGTCTAAACAGAAGTGAAAACAATCAAAGCACCGAAATGAGTATGGAGAAAGCCATGAACTGTGCACAGTCCACCAGGCAACAGGTCCACCAGACTGCAATACTTAATGCATTTTGTCTCAAGATTTGTAAATTATCATGTCTTTGGACAGTAGAAATCCATTAGGCATATTTCTTTTTAATGTGTCATGAGTTAAGGGGCAAAATTAAGAAATCCAGCAGAATTGGGTGTTAATTATAATTATATATGAATCATTAAGAAATAGATCACTCTGAGGTAACCTTTTAATGTACAGCTGTTTTTTATACCAGAATAATAATATCCATTTTTCTTATTTAGAGGCATGTTGTGGAGACGTTTTTTGGATTTGATGAAGACTCTGTTGATTCAGAAACTTCTTCAGTCACCTCCTATACCACTGATAGAACAGACAGGACGCCTGCAACGCCTGAAGAAGATATTGAAGATGTAAGTTGTATTCCCTTCAGTTCCTGTCACATGTTGTATTGATCTGTTAGGCCCCAACTGCATCAGCATTGGCTTGGCTTGGCACTGCCAACCTCCATCCACTTGGCTTTGATGCTCTCAGGGGCTTTTTTCAGATTTTTAAGTTCCTTCGCACTGGGCTCTGCAAAACTAACAAGCTCAGCCCCATGTCTACAAGTGCCCTCAGTCTGGCCATAGATGGGCAGATATTTCAATTTGTGGTTAAACTAGTATGGCATTCCATGCTTACCACACCACTGTGTCCTGCCTTTGCTTCCTTGAGTTTGTTGGTTCAAGGCTACAGTAAACCCACTGTGCAAGATTTGTTCCCTCTTTTTCTATAGAAAAGGGAAATCTAGCTGTATAGAGGTTTTTCCAAGTTGGAAATTTCTTCATTCAAAATCTTAAATGCCGACATGGAAGAAACCTGTATCACTTTCTAGGTAAAATAGTATAAGCATAAGTATTAGAGCCCCTGCCACAGATTTATTGTCATAAGATTTTATTGCTAGAAAAATCCACTTTCTATAATTGTTCTGAAGACAAAAAATGATGGGACATTAAGAGAGCTGTCATGAGTAAAAGGTAAATCTTCCATTGGGGATGACTGGTCCAATGACAACTGTCTTTTGAGACATTCCCTTCACTTTATATAGACTTCCTCTTGTGCCTCCTGGACAGGAAGTTGAGGGAAATTTCCCCAATGGTACACACAGCAAAAAAATCAACAGACAGGACCATTCCCTACTCTATCTTTCTAAGAGTTTTATACATACATTTTAAGCCCCCTAAAGACCATATAGTCATAAGGAGTGTTTTACCATGAGGCTCTGCATGGCCTGCCTTTTATAAAGAGCTACTAAAAATGCAATATAAACAACCCAGAGTTTTTGTTTTCAAAAGTAAGAGCAACCTAATAGACTTGCACTGAGAGAGAGCAGCAGTACGCACAGTCACTGTGCCACACTACTGAGCCAGCAGCATAGACTGCATGTGTAATAATATCAAATTCAACTGGCTCATGTACTTGCTTAGTTATTTTGTGTACAAACTGTTTATTGAGAAAATATGAAATCAGTACAAAACCATCATGATGGAAGTATACAAAGGCAGAGTAATAGACTGCACATTGCACATCAAGCATAAAAACATTTCTTAAAATAACAAAGATGCGCAATGAGAGCACCAGTATGGGGGTACACTAAAGAGTAATATAAGATTATCAACAGATACCATAGATAAAGGGATAACAAAAATCCATAGCCAGCCATTTTGGGTAAGCACATGTACATCAGTTAAACCTTGAGTTATATCAAAAAGACTGACATTTAGAAATCCAGATACACCATTTAGTAGAGAACCTTGACAGTTTATCTTGTAATGTGTAAAGGATCCTTTCCAGGAAGGCACATGGACAGCATTAAAGGGGAAGTATAGCCGAAACTCTTTTGGCTATACTTCTCCAAAGGATCACAGGAGTGCAGTTTGTTCTGCTCTCCTGTGACCCGTTTTCAGCTGACGATGGACTAAAGCCCGTTGTCGGCTCATGTTACAGAACCGGTCAAAGCGCGGAAATGATCTCAACTATATGCTCAGGATCCATCCCGTTGCATCCACCTAGGTGAGTATGAATGTTTTTTTACAAAGTCCATACTTCTCTTTTAAGGTTAATGGTTGGCCTAAATTTCCGAGGCTATAGACTCCACGCTGGGGTCAACTTCCAGCAGTCCCAGAAAATGTTTGGGGAACTAACTGGGCATCCATGAAAGCACAACTCTAAGACCCCCAGGTATATAGCGTGAAACTTGGAGGGTGTATAATACCATCTGGTCAGTAACTTAACCTCCCTGGCGGTATTGCTGAGTGTAGCTTGGGGTAAAGTTTCAGTACCACAAGCGGTAACCCCGAGCTACACTCGGGAATACCATGCGGCACTGCTCTGGGATCTGTTCTTCTCTTAACGTGTCCTGCGCTCCCGCGATGACCCCCTGGCAGTGTCCCCTGTAATGTCCTCCAGCGGATGCCGGCATCTGTCTTCTGGGTTCCGTCCCCTGTGACGTCGGGACATACAGGGACGGAACTGGCGGGAAATTTGAAAATGACAAAAAGTGAAATTCACTAAAATAACATAGTAAAACATTACTGTATCAAACCATTTCACATACATTTTGTCCCTAGTGCTTTGTCCTGTGCCCTGCCTGCATTTTTACTGCTCTTTCTGCCTGGAAACTGAGAAAAGTCCATGGCATCCAAAAAGCGTCCCTTTTAGGTCAAAATCGGTTTTAGACCAGCTAGAGAACAGAGATAGTAAATTAGAACTACTTGCACAATTGCGTTATAATGATTCGTGGGGAAATTCATCATCGGACACGGAAAACGATTTTGCGAATTTGCTCAGTGATGCGAACTTGGCGCTATATTTCACATTTCAGTGTTTTCGGTTTGATTATATTATTGAATTAAATTTATTATTATATTATTTTTTATGATTATTTATTAAATTATAATTTATGATTTCATGTTTCAAATTTTAACATACCTGGGATGTTTACTAGACTCTTGTTCGGACAGATTTCAGTGAGTTATTCCTAAAAATTACAGGCCTACAATAAAAAAAAATACATATTTCCATGCAAAAAAAGTACCTCTTTGAGCACAGAAATATGGACATAATCAGACCTCTAGGGAGGTTAAAGGCTATCTCTCTGACCGATAATAAATTTGTGCATTTATGTATATTATCTAACATGGTGTCCCAGTCATTGGTGGAAAATTGAGTAGTGTAATCATTCTTTCATTTGGCTACATAAGAGAGTCAGGAAATAGGGTACTAGTGACTGGCCGGTAAAGGTCTGAGATCTAACCTTTCTCCTGGGTACTTGATGAAAGCCGCATTTGATTTTATCACATTAGATTACCTAATGCTGAGCATGCCTATAAAAGTAGAATAAGGTTTTTGTAGTGTTTTTATATAGATGTATGTATTCCCCTCCTGAACTAGTTAAATACATTTTCTGCAGGCTTCAGGCTGTTGCTGCACATGCAGGTTGTATTACCTTGTTTTAGAGCTTACATAGATCTATATAAAAACACTACAAAAATCTATTGTGATCGTTCCCTCATTTCTGTGGTACTCAAAGTACAGGAGATGAACTACAGAAAGGAGAATTCTCAATTTTCAACAATGAGGCAAAGCTGTAATGTAAGATTAATGCCAGACGTTTTAAATAGTAAAAAGTCACTAGAATGGTTATCCCTTCTTAAATGTTTTTTCTTTTTTCCCTCTAGGATAAAATATCACGTGTGTAGCCTCAATGTTAGATTTTCATGGTCACTCCTCCTACCTGTAGTTTTTTTTTTTTTGCACATTTTGTGGGTGGATAACCTAACCCAGGAACCTTATAACTCAAACAGAATTTCTGGACAGCTGCTAGAAAGGTGAATCTATACAGTTTTACATGAAGCCATAGGATGTCCTCCCACAAATACTCTGGTTGGAAGTGACTTATGTAGCGACCTCCAACCCCAGCAGTTTCAGTGATACAAGGAACAAAATACAGTTGGGTCCCTGAAGTGTAATTTTTAGATATTAAAACTGAATTGACACCATCGGCTTTCCCCACTTAAAAAGGGTCTCCTTAAAGGAGATGTATAGCCAAAGCTCTTTTGGCTGTACTTCTCCTATGGATCACAGCAGTGCTGATCGTTCTGCAGTCCTGTGACTTGTTTTCAGCTGACAGCGGGCTGAAGTCACTCAGCTGGTCCAGGCTGGGGAACTACTTCAAAGTTGGGATGCACCCCAGAGTCTGGAGTGGTACCTGGCTCCGCCTTTCAACGATCCGCTGACCGCTTGAGCTAGCCGCTCCCTTCCCCCTCCAAAGCCCAGCGTTCCAGTGAGTGCTGGGGGGCAGAGCAGACATCAGTGACTGACAGTCCCACTCGCTGCTCACGGCGGCTGTTAGAACTCGCCGATCAGCGGTCATGTGATTGCTGGGTTCTCACACTTAGAGCCGGCGGGGGACAGATCAGACCGATGCTGCATCCACTTCTCTTTCGACACCTTTAAAGCTACAAGTGTGCAGGTCAAGATTCTGCTGTGACCAGAATCTTGTTCTAAAGTAGTAAGACTTGCTAACCATTGTTCTTTATGGTGGTAAGAGCTTCAGAGAGGCCGTGTTTAGTAAGCCAGGTCGGGATTTAGGAGGGGAATTGCAAGGCCTGTTTGAATGCTGTTATCCACAGTACCAAGCTCCAAATTTGCTTTTAAATGAAAGTTATCACACATGTTCATACTGTGTTAGCTGTGCTGTCAGAATAAAATGTGTAGACAAGTGTTTCTTAACGGTTTTATCACAGAGAAACCCCCAAAACAATTTTCAGGACTCATGGAACGCTTACTAAATCCAATTCTTCAGGGTTCAAATGGAAATATGCCCTGTATTGGTGCCCAAGAGGAAGAATTCAACCCTTACAGTGATGGTCAGAATGCCACACTTAAGACAACTAAAAAGATCATTGGTGTCATGCTGTTGGCTCTGCCTAGTCTTGTTGGCCCTGAAACTATGCAGGCACCGTCAAATAGGAGGTCAATCCGCTATAGGTCAAAGATTCCTTAGCAACCTTTTTAGGAACCCTAGGGTTCCATGGTTGAGAATGGCTGGCTGGTGTAGAGACTACAGAGAATGTAACCTGTCAATTCACAACAAATTAATTCAGCCGAACAAGTATTTGCACTGTTTGAACAGTATGTGAAATCCTCAGTACAGCTCAATGGCAGAGTGACAGTGCATGTACCCACCCCTTGTCATATAAAACAAATCTGAATCTAAGCCTGTTTAAAAAATATATATATATAATTGTGTTTGTTTATGGACCTGCGAGGTGCAGGTCATAATTTAGCAACATGCAGTGTTCCTAAATGGGATGAAGACCAAGGCTGTAATACCATCACCTATTTTACACAGGACAATTACTTGCTTTCTTGGTCCTAACTTGGTTTAATATGTTCTGATAATGTGTAAATAATTTTGCATGAGATGAATATTCCCTCCAATAATTGGAAGAGCGTGCAGTCAATGATTATACAGGGAAAAACTGCCTGTTTGCCTCTTCCACCTATAGGCACATGCTTCCTGTGCCTAATTGTTAAATTAGTCCAGATAATAAGGAAAAGTGAAACATTTTCATTTCATGAACCTGTAAGTAAAACAAGGTGAAATGTTTGTTTCCTCTTCAAGAGCACCCCCAAAGAGGAGGCTGATTTAAGGTTTCGTCAGCTGACACGCGAGTACCAAGCGCTACAGAGAGCCTATGCCTTACTCCAAGAGCAAGTAGGGGGAACATTGGATGCAGAACGAGAAGCAAGGGTATGTTTGTTTGGACTGAACTTTTCTGCTTTTGAATTATTGAATGTTTATTACTTGTTTCTGTATTGCCCCTTTTACATGGGGCGGATATATCAGCAGATCCACTTTCCCAGTGGGGGATCTGCCCGCTGAGCAAGTGGATAACAGGTCTGTGTCTGCTCCACTTATGCAGAGTCCTTTTTTGGGCTTTCGGATGGAAACAGACCGCCTGTCCTCCAGACCGATGGGGAAACGATCCCTATCCATCTGTTTTTAGCAGAGTGATTTGGATGCAGGTGGGTGTAAATGGACATATGTCTCTTTACACCTGCCGCTCCAGAGAGAGCAATGAAGCGTCAGATCGGGTTTGCTTGAAAAACAAAAAGGTGGACCCGAACGATCCACTCATGTGAAAGGTGCCTAAAACACAACCATATTATCAATTCTTATTACCCAGTAAAGGAACAGTTGATGTTTTAAAGCCACCCCGTTGCTTAAAACGATACAGTAATAATGCTTCAATGCTCACTTCATACTCGCCTGTCATGGCTTCCATCTAGTGGGTATAGTGCATTTCTCTCTGAAAATCTGAGTAAAATGGGTCTTTCTAGACATAGAAGAACAACAGTACTTTGATTAAAAAGCTGATTGGAGAGGGGAAAATATATAAAGAAGTGCAGAAACTGATAGGCAGCTAAAATGATTTCAAATGCTTTAAAATGGCAACCAAAACCAAAAAGACGTGGAAGAAAACGTAATACTACCATTTGAATGGATCAAAGACTAGCCATACACATTGAACACATTGACTGGCCTAAAGAGAAATGTTGCAACATTTTGTGGACTGATGAAAGTAAAATTGTTTTTGGGTCTAGGGGCCGCAGTTTGTCAGACGATCCCCAAACACTGAATTCAAGCCACAGTACACTGTGAAGACAGTGAAGCTTGGTTGCGCAATCATCATGATATGGGGAAGTTTCTCATACTATGGTGTTGGACCTATTTATCGCATACCAGGGATCATGCATCAGTTTGAAGAGGTCACGTTGCCTTATGCCGAAGAGGAAATGCCCTTGATATGGGTGTTTCAACAAGACAATGACCCCAAACACAACAGTAAGTGAGCAGCACCTTGGTTCCAGACCAACAAGATTAACATTATGGAGCGGCCAGCTCAATCCCTGGACCTTAATAAATAGAAAACTTGTAGGGTGACATAAAAAAATGTTGTTCCTGTGGTAAAACAGAGAAACGCAAAGAAATTGTGGCATGTAGTGTAATGATCCTGGGCTGGAATACCTGGAGGGAAAGGTGGGAAGGGAGGGAGGGAGGGAGGGAAAGGTGGGAAGGGAGGGGAACGGTGGGAGGGGTGGAAGAAAGGAAGGGATGGAAGGAAGGCAGGGAGGGTGGGTGGGGTGGGAAGGGAGGGGTGGAAGAAAGGAAGGGATGGAAGGAAAGCAGGGAGGGTGGGTGGAGGTGGAAAGGAAGGTGGGAAGGGAGGGAACGGTGGGAAGGGAGGGAGGGGTGGAAGAAAGGAAGGAAGGGATGGAAGGAAGGCAGGGACGGTGGGTGGGGTGGAAGGAAGAGGTGGGAAGGAGGGGATGGAAAGGAAGGGAGGGAGAGAGGGAGGTAAGGAAGGTGTGGAGGAAGGAAGGGGTGGGTGGAAGGAAGGAAGGGGTGAGTGGAAGGGAGAGGGGGAGGGGTGGGTGCAAGGAAGGAAGGGTGGAGTGAAGGAAGGGAGAAAGGGAGGGGTGGAAGAAAGGCAGAGACGGAGGGGTGGGAGGAAAGGGAGGGTGGAATTGACGAGTGGGAGGAAGGTAAGGGAGGAATGGAAAGAAGGAAGGGAGGGGTGGAAAGAAGGATGGGAGAGGTGGAAAGAAGGGAGGGGTGGAGGGAAAGAAAGGAGGGTGGAAAGAAAGAAGGGAGGGAAGGAGCGGAGGGTGGAAGGAAGGGATGGAAGGAAGGGAGGGGTGTAGGGAAGGCAGAGATGGAGAGGTGGGAGGAAGGGATGGGTGGAAAGAAGGATGGGAGAGGTGGAAAGAAGGGAGGGAAGAATCGGAGGGGTGGGGAGGGAAGAATCAGAGGGGTGGGTGGAAGGAAGGAAGGTGGGGGTGGAAGGAAGGGAGAGGTGGGGGGGTGGAAGGAAGGTGTGAAGGAAGGTGGAAGGAAAGGAGGGGTGGGGGAGGTGGAAGGTAGGGAGGGCTTTGGAAGGAAGGGAGGTGGGACGTCACATGCTCAGTCAGATGCATCAGGGCTGTCCACTGGTCTGTATACAATTTCCTCCCTTCCTCCCTCCCTTCCTCCCTCCCTTCCTCCCTCCCTCCCTTCCTCCCTCCCTCCCTTCCCCCCTTTCCCTCCCTCCCTCCCTTCCCACCTTTCCCTCCCTCCCTCCCTTCCCACCTTTCCCTCCCTCCCTTCCCACCTTTCCCTTCCCACCTTTCCCTTCCCACCTTTCCCTTCCCACCTTTCCCTTCCCACCTTTCCCTCCCTTCCCACCTTTCCCTCCCTTCCCACCTTTCCCTTCCCATCTTTCCCTCCCTCCCTCCCTCCCTTCCTCCCTCCCTTCCTCCCTCCCTCCCTTCCTCCCTCCCTTCCTCCCTCCCTCCCTTCCTCCCTTCCTCCCTCCCTCCCTTCCTCCCTCCCTTCCCACCTTTCCCTCCCTCCCTCCCTCCCTTCCCACCTTTCCCTCCCTCCCTTCCCACCTTTCCCTCCCTTCCTTCCCACCTTTCCCTCCCTTCCCACCTTTCCCTCCCCACCTTTCCCTCCCTTCCTCCCTCCCCCTCCCACCGTTCCCTCCCTTCCCACCTTTCCCTCCCTCCCTCCCTTCCCACCTTTCCCTCCCTCCCTCCCTTCCCACCTTTCCCTCCAGGTATTCCAGCCCAGGATCATTGCACTACATGCCACAATTTCTTTGCGTTTCTCTGTTTTACCACAGGAACAGCATTTTTTATGTCACCCTACAAGTTTTCTATAGATTAAGGTCCAGGGATTGAGCTGGCCGCTCCATAATGTTAATCTTGTTGGTCTGGAACCAAGGTGCTGCTCACTTACTGTTGTGTTTGGGGTCGTTGTCTTGTTGAAACACCCATATCAAGGGCATTTCCTCTTCAGCATTAGGCAACGAGACCTCTTCAAACTGATCCATGATCCCTGGTATGCGATAAATAGGCCCAACACCGTAGTATGAGAAACATCCCCATATCATGATGCTTGCACTACAAAGCTTCACTGTCTTCACAGTGTACTGTGGCTTAAATTCAGTGTTTGGGGGTCGTCTGACAAACTGCGGCCCCTAGACCCAAAAATATTTGTGTTTGGGGTCATTGTCTTGTTGAAACACCCATATCAAGGGCATTTCCTCTTCGGCATAAGGCAATGTGACCTCTTCAAACTGATGCATGATCCCTGGTATGCGATAAATAGGTCCAACACCGTAGTATGAGAAACTTCCCCATATCATGATGATTGCGCAACCATGCTTCACTGTCTTCACAGTGTACTGTGGCTTGAATTCAGTGTTTGGGGATCGTCTGACAAACTGTGGCCCCTAGACCCAAAAACAATTTTACTTTCATCAGTCCACAAAATGTTGCAACATTTCTCTTTAGGCCAGTCAATGTGTTCAATGTGTATGGCTAGTCTTTGATCCATTCAAATGGTAGTATTACGTTTTCTTCCACGTCTTTCTGGTTTTGGTTGCAATTTTAAAACATTTGAAATCGTTTTAGCTGAGCAGCATCAGTTTCTGCACTTCTTTATATGTTTTCCCCTCTCCAATCAGCTTTTTAATCAAAGTACTGTTGTTCTTCTATGTCTAGAAAGACCCATTTTACTCAGATTTTCAGGGAGAAATGCACTATACACAGCATGTGCAACATTTGCTGCCTTTGTCCTTAAATAAGGACCAGCTGTTTTTTCACAGTCTGAATGAACTCACTAATTGAACTCCATACTTTTTTCTTTTTTTTTTTTTTTTTTCATATGCCCCTTTCAATGAATGATTCAGTTACTCAGAATCAGCAGCATGCATGTCATTATTGTTGGGTCTGTTGGTTTTCTACTACTCTGCTACACCTACTAGTAAATTATTTCCCATGTAGAAATATAATTTATTACAAAAACAGTGATTGATCTGGTAAGTGATGTTGGACTGCTATTATTTTGAACACAACTGTATATGATGCTAGGTCCACTTTAACTTACAAAATTCAGCTTGATGTTTGTGTAACCATATTTGGACTGCAGTTATCTGCTCAGCAAGATTTATGCTTTGAGCCATCTGAAAAACAGGCAATAACATCTGGTAAGTTTTATTTGGATTGGGAGGAGTCTGCAAATATGAAGTTACAACTATTGTGGTGGAAGAAGACACTAAGGCCCCTTTCAGACGGGGTGGATTCATCAGTGTGATCCATCTGCTCAGTGGTGGATCTCTCCGCTGATCCCCGCTGAGCAGGCAGATGACAGGTCTTCGTCCACTTTGCTGCTGTAGAATGGACACAGACACGGCCTGTTGAGTTCAATGGGACGGTCTGATGGAAATGGACCGCCTGTCCATTTCCACCAGATTGTCATTTGATTCGATCCGCTGGATGGGTGGGGAACAGATCCCCATCCATCTGTTTTTGGCGTACAAGATCGAATCAAATGCCGGTGGGTGTCAGCTGACATCCACTGATCCATAGAAGTCTATGGATGGACTGATTGGATCCGCCTGAAAAACGGACAGGCAGACCCCATCGGTCTGCTTGTGAGAAAGTGGCCTTACTCTGGACCTTTAAGTGATGTTTATTTTAATGCTGGATTCACTCACACGATTTATTATGATCTGTGAGCACTTTTTATTCTGTATTTTAGCTGTTTTGGTAATTTTGTGGTTCTATCACAGCGCTACTAGTGACTATTACAATTGGTTGTTTTGATTGCACTTGATTTATGGGATATATAGTAGCAGAAGTGTACTAGTACACATTTTTATTTATTTTTTTGCTTTATACATATTTTTTTTTCTTAAATATATATATCACTTTTTGGTGTATTTTCATCCAGTAGAGCGGTGTAGGGACTTATAGAAATAAAAATTGTATATTTGTAGAAAGGTCCCTAAGATTAAATATTACATGTTATTTATAGGAAGCAGTCAAGATAGAATTAATAGCTCACCATTGCTGACTTACTTAAAATGCAAGCTTTAGGGTCTTTCATGAATATCCTGGTATCACTTCTTAATGATCTGTTGCCCCGAAATAAACCATGCTTGTCAGGTGTTGGAAAGTATGATATGCTTGATTCAGGTCAATGACCACTAGGCAGTGAAGTCACAATATATATGAAAGGCCCAGAACTCACACTTGCTAAAATGTTAGCTACAGCAGCTCATATACAGTATTGCTTTCCAGACAGACTTCCTTTAATGTCTGTGCCAATTTAGTGTATATAGAGTTAATTGCTGATCGATTTTCATCCTCTGCAGACTCGGGAACAGCTCCAGGCTGATCTGCTGCGATGTCAGGCCAAAATTGAAGACTTGGAGAATTCTCTGTGTGATAAAGGACAGGTAAAGCTTGCACAGAATCCTCTCCAGCCTGTGTCTGTTCTGCTCGGCAGTATGCTTTCTGCTCTCATAGCTTGGTGGTGGGCTTTGTATTTGAAACATTTATGACTTGCTTGTTTGCATTTCTTCTTTCAATAAAATGCAGGTTTGTAACAGTAATTCATATGATCCTACAATATACAATAATGGACATAATAAAAGTATCTCTGCAAAAGATTGTAACTATAATAAAATGCAGTAGCCTATAACCTCAAATCAGAATTCATCTTTTGACAATATCACGAAATACGGCAATATAATTTGTTGTCATGGATTACTAAAAATGAAACGTACTGCCCAGTGGCGGACTGATCATTTGAAAACTCGGGCACTGCCCGAGGGCCCGGGGTCAGTAAGGGGCCCCATGAGATGCCCCTGGTACCTTTTTCATAGGCTTTTTTGACTTTGGGCAAGGACACAGGGGCCCCATGATCCCCTATTGCCCGGGGGCCCCATGAGTTGTCAGTCCGCCCCTGGTACTGCCTCAATAAAAGAAAACAAAATTGAAAGGAAAAAAAAAAAGCGTCCGATTCAAAATCGTCCACATTTTTGAATCGGATTTTTTTCAGCCAGGTATTGCTGTAGTGCCAGACTACCCTTTTTGTTTGTAATCTAATGAGCTCTAAACACTTGCTTCTGATACTGGAGAGGAATTTCTAAACACACTCTCTGTAGGCATCTTGTCCCCGTCTACAAAAAGCTTCATGTACAAAAACAAAAAAACTGTATTAAAATGTTCTCAGTTACCCATCAGGTTTAAACCTGCTTTGGAAGCTTAAGTGCGGTTGGAGAAGAAGCAGAGAGGGAGAGAGAAATGACACAACGCAGGCTTCAGAGAAAGTTCTCCCAGTAATCCTCTGAGTGCTCCTGAGTTCTGGCCTCTGTGGATTGCAGTTAACACAATCAGTGGCATTTGCTGGCTAAGATTAGACATCACTGAACAGTTAAAACACCACTAATGCCCATTAAGTTCAGCATCTCGCAACCCCTACAGCTTTGACTCAAAGAAAGGCAAAATAAAACCCCCTTTGCAACTACTTAACTTTTCTGGGGTTGCTCTTTGCATAAGCTTGGTTTTTTTACTGTCGGAGTGCAGTTATCCTCAGAAACTCTGCATCTATCTTTTCCATTAGACCCCTTTCACATGGGCGTTCCGTATGTCCATTTTTCCGTTTACGGATGAGAAACGGACCCATTTTTTTTCTATGGACTTGCGGATGTAAACGGAGGAACATCTTTTTACATCCGTTAATATCCACATCCGTTTTTTTGAATGGAAGAAAACCCTATTTTTCATCCGCAAAAACCCCCGGTATGGACAAAAAAAGGATGTAAATGGATCTAAACGTATGAAAAACAGATGGAAAACCGAATGTAAACGGATGTAAACTCATCCATTTTTTTCTTTGAAAAAACGTGCCTAAACTGACGAAAAAAAAAACAGAACACCCCTGTGAAAGGACCCTTATGTTGTGATGATTACAGCAGCCAGAGATTTGTTTTTATTTTTACCGGATTGTTGGCTGCTCAGCTATCACATACTGATGACGAGGATTTACCACACATCTTCTTTGTCCAGGTGTATTAAGCATATGGAAGCAGGATGACACCTTTAAAAGACAGCGTTTTTAAAAATAGTTTTGTTCCGATTACTCCGTGAGTACATGTGATGATAATAAGTCTATAATTTCTTATCTTAATCCTACAGCACAGGACACAGGGCTTGTATTCATAGACCATGGGTTATATGCAGGCAACTTTCAGGAGATTGAACACTGGCAAAAAACTTGCTGGGGCCACCTATAATGCACGCTCATTAAACTCCACCCTCTCTGAGAGATTCCAGTTTTAATGTGTTAGGCACTCACCTTGGCACAAAGTGCAACACCTGTAGCTAGCCGTAGGGTGCTATATGGGTCCAGGGCCATGGATTATCACTTTAGTTTCTAAACCTTGATGGCCCCTTCAGGGTATGCCCATTGTGACAAGCAAAGCCTGGACCGCTAATGAGCCCTGGGACATGGATAAGGTACGACAGTGTTTCCCTGAATTTCGGGACCAGTTCCTGGCCAGTATTAGACAACCTGCAGTACTTGGGATACAGTACATGCACATAGAGGAATGGGGAGTTAGGCAGGCCATAGACTGTGATTTTCTTTCCTGCAACACAGTCAGTGTTGATGGGGGAATCCCTCCCTTGGGGCTATTGTGTTCACCTGACGGGTACGCCATCCCTGCCAGGAGAACACGATTATTGCTAGCGACTATAGCCACTGGCAATAATTGCATGTAAAAATCCAACATGCTGATTGTATCCAAATCGTACAATAATCTAATTGGTTACAATCAGACTGTCTATAGATGGTTTTGATCAGCAGGGATCGGCCGACATTTGAACCATCTATGGCCAGCTTTATTCACTTTATTGTGTTACTCCACATTGTGATTGACTGTAATGTTTTTGGTGCAGTAAGTAATATCTAATTAATGTTAAACTTGGTGGGTTGTGATGATGATATTGTGATAACTCGTCTTCTTACTGATGGACTGCCACCCACCATATTCGCTGAAAATGCACACAGCATGTTTCTTGTACTTCCTGCTGCCTTCCGCAACAGAGACAGTGACAGGAATATGCTCAGCACCTGGGTTATCATGGCTCTTGCATTCTATATTAGTAATACCCCATACCTTCCGCCAGGGGCGGACCAAGCATTTGGAAACTCAGGGACTGCCCTAGGGCCCGGGGTCAGTAGGGGGCCCCATGAGATGCCCCTGGTACCTTTTTCATAGGCTTTTTTGAGTTTGGGCAAGGACACAGGGGCCCCATGATCCTCTATTGCCCAGGTGTCCCATGAGTTGTCAGTCTGCCCCTGCCTTCCGCATTTTATTTCATGAGTACCCCACCGGGGATCCCCTCACAAAGCAGTAGTAAAATCTTTAAAAAAAAAAAAAAAGTTTCCCCATGCAACGCAAAGGTATAATGTGCTAGTATGCATCGCATATTAGCACATTATGAAGGACAGGCCTTAAAATGAAGCCTTCCAGCGGCATGCTGTCACCGCTGCAGAGGTTTCCGTCTTTACCCGGTCTTCCTTCCAAGTTCGCAGGCTGCGGCCACTGAATGGCCGAACCGTGATGACGTCACTCCCATGCATGCGTGCAGGAGTCTCGGCCGCAGCCCACAGCTCTAAAGGAACGGCACAGGCATGCTGTTCCCCCACAGCACATGTGTCGGTGACATCACCGGCTGCTGCTCGCTAGAATATCTCCTAAACGGTTCACATTTAGGAGATATTAATTTTACCTTAAGGTAAACTCTTTGATAAGCTTACCGGTAGATAGAAGTAAGCAATGAGAGTTTACTACCACTTTAAGCAGTAGCAGATCACAGGCACATGGGAGCTGGGACAAAAGGATACGATTTCCCTACAATTTCCATTTAATCAGTACAGTTTTCGCCCGAAAATACAATACAAATACATTACAGTACATCATATCACTTACAAATTTTTAGTCTGTTCTAAGAGAATTTTCGTAACTTCAGTAACCTTTTCTTTATCGATATTGAGACTACCAATGTCTTATTATGACACCACCACTCATATAACTCCATCTCCTTTTCAGATGCACACCATATGGCCTACCTGCAAAAGCATGTTTCTCTGCTACAGCCTGAACTATTCAGAAAACTTTTGGCATTTCTTGAATCTTTGGTTTCCAGGCCCAAAAATGCTACACTTTCTTTTTCCTCCCTGACTTTGTTCGTGATTCAGAGTTGGTATCTACAAACTTGTTTGAGGATGAAATGGAAGAAAGAGATGGGGAAGCAGATACTGTAATGGAAGTTACAGAGAATATTTCAACCAATGCATTTTATGAGCCACATATGCTATTGCTTCTTGATATCTTGATAGATCCTTTCCACTATTGACTCCCTGATTGGCACGGTGCAGATGAGGCTTTGCCTAGCAGCACCTGATTCTTCACAGCCAAAGCAAGCCTCTATGGGCAGTAAGAGATTAGCAAAATCAAATTAATACTATACCTATCCATTTCCAAATTGAATGTTCAGTACATGAGGACTGGCCTAATTCTGAAAAGATATTCACCAATCCTAAGCTTTTTGCTAAAGTGTATCCTATGGAAAAGGAATCTAATAAAAAATCGGCTTTTCTGGTAGAATTTCCTGCCATTTCTGTTCTCGGTAAACATTTTACAGTTCCTGTTCGGTATGTTGATAGATGTTCCGAAGCCTCTTAAGGCTAAGGTCACACCTATGCAGTTTGCATTTGATCCATTTCTGCAGTGCGTTTGGTGTTTTTTCACATGCGTTTTTGCCACGATTTTGATGCGTTTTTTTTTTCTCCTTGTTGCTAGGCAAATTAAAACACAAATAGCATCAAAAATGCACTACATGCTTTTCTACAGCGTCTCCATTGAAGTCTATAGAACCAAAAACGCAATGTTGACCCTTTCCAAAAAAGGCACCGGGTGAAAATGCAGAGATGTGAACCTGTAACATAGGAAATCATGTTAAATGGACTGCTGTGTGTTTCTGGAAAATGCATAGGTGTGAACCTAGGCTAAAGGCCTCCTTTGCCCTTGCAGGTCCAGACCTGCAAAGAGCATTGCTGCCCTGTCTATTTGCCAGACTATTGCTCACTGGACAAAATTGAGACCATCAGCCTATCTTAAATTACCCTATCCTCATAGAACAACTGCAGCTGATGCCCTTGGCCTTATTGCTTTGTATTGATGCTATAGAGAATGTACCTTACCAAGTCTTTATAATGTCTCCTTTGCATGTTTGCAGGATTTTGTGTTTAATAACTTTGTCTGCTGATCCTGTTTGTGGGATGAACTTTACACACCTACCATTTCACAGTGAACACCTATTTGAGAAATGCCTTGATAATTTTATCACTGGAATCACTGGGGAAAATCTGCTCTTACCTGACAAGGAAAACCTGAGTCTCTAACTCATGTGGCTATTACCTCTACTGACCAAAAGGAGTCTTTTCCATCTCCCCAGTTGTCAACTGCAAAACCAAGGCTTAGTACTTCCTTTTGTCACAAGCCTTGGACTCCCAAGCCTGCCCAGAAGCCCTGCTCATAACCAAGGGACACCTTCACTCCTTGGAGTGGGGAACTTCTATGGCGTTTGTGCTAGTCTGGGTCCAAAACATCCCTGACCTGTGTGTTCAATTTGTGGTCTCAAAGGGGTACAAAACAGAATTTCTATCTCTGCACCTCCTACCCTCCAAACTGACTGTATTGGCTAGAAAACAAGCATATTGTGCCAGCTTCAGTCACAAGGAGGGGTTGGACTAGTTTCTGATATTTTTATTCAAACCTATGCATACCCACCAATCCAATTGGGGGCATCCAAACCATATTGAACTTGAAATCTCTAAACAGATTTTTTTCAGATATCAAATATCTGTATGCTTGCACTGATTATTGCTCTTCTGCAGACTCAGGGCATTCAAGTTACAGGTACTTGGACAACCTTCTGCTGAAGGATTCCTCATTTTTAACTTTGTCTGACAACTCCTAAGGGATAATTCTGTACGTTTTGCTAGTTAATCAACTTTTCAAAGTCTTCTCTTCAGACCTCACTAAAATACCTGGTTTTAATCTTGGACACAAAAAAATTGCCTCCTTAGGGTCCCACACATGAACCATCAGATCCAAAAGGCACCCCTCAGTTCACTTCATGAGGGATCTAACCGTAATAGTAGCCTCTAATTCCAGGCCTAATGGTAGCCCCTTTGCCCACTTTCAGTCCAGGTTGCCTAAATTCCCCATGTTGTCAAACGAAAAGATTCACTCTGTGGTTTGTCCACAGGTGTGTTTCTGAGCTGGCAGTCCTTTCTTGTAAAGAGTCTTTTCTTGTATTGCCCAAGGACAAAGTGGTATTTCTTCTACCCAGGTGGTCTTTCCTTTCCACCTGTATGATGAAATTGGGCCCTTCTTCCTCTGCCCTGCTCCAAAACACATCAAGGAAATTTCCCTACACTGCTTGAATGTTGTCAAAAGAGTTTATTGTTGTTGTTTTTTTTCCCTGTGGGCCCTTGTAGAAGAGATCCTGCCTCCTGCTACACCATTGCCAGGTGGATCAGTCAACTTATTTTCAGTGCTTGCATTCTTCTTTCCCTGTCAGAGTTCATTCTACCAGGTCTATTGATGTCTAATTTGGCTTTCTAACGTCAAACATATGCATCCCAGGTTTGCAAAACCGCAACTTGGTCCTCTGTTTACATGTTCTCTATTTTTACCAGGTGGATGTTCAGGCCTTAGCTGTTGCAAAGATCTATGGCTTTTGTTTGGAAAACATTTTTATTTTTTATTTTTGCTTTACCTGTGGGCTTTAGTAGAAGACATGCTGCCTCTCGATCCACCATTGTCAGGCAGATCATACAACTTATTTGTAGGGCTTGTGCCCTTAAAGGGCTCTCTTTTCCCTCTCAGAGTTCATTACACAATGTCTGTTGTGTCTGATGGCCTTTCTAGTATCAAATATCTGTATTCCAGATTTGCAGGACCGCCACCTGATCTTCGGTTCACATGTTCTCCAGCTTTAACCAGGTGGATGTTCAGACCTTGGCTGATGCCAGCTTCATCTGCAAGGAGTTTTGAAACTGTCATCTGCATTTCTTTGGCTTGATTTTGTGGCCCTGTTGGCAGTTCTGTTTGCTTTATTGTTACCCACCCCTCAGTTTATTTTGGCGGGACTTCCCATGGTCTGAGCATAAAAGTATTAAAACATATTGTACAGGATGGGTCCTGGACAGACACTGTATTAGGCCTATAATTGGGTTGTGGTCCCTTAAAGGGGATGATTTGTGTACAGTTGGTGTACTCAGGGGTTCTCATCCATGCAGGATGAGATGTTCCAGGGTAGTCCAATCAGAGAGGAGTGGACTCACAGTCCACTCTAAATTGATTATTCCTGATTTGGAACCCAGAGTTTGGATGTTCAGAGAGATATTTGGGTGGGAAAGCACCTCCAGCCCTGATTATGGGAACACGGAGTTAAACCTTCAAGTGTATGGAGAGCTGCACGTCTGCTGGGATCTGCCTAAAAGTAATCAGATTAGACTTGTGTGGCGGATACACCAGTGGCGTATTTACCACAAGTCAAACAAGGCACTTGCCTAGGGTGGCATTTTTAAGGGGAGCAGCACCTCCCCCCAGGAGAAGGGATGAAAGAAGGGACACGTACACCATGGGAACCAGGTGGGATCTGAAAGAGGGTGTGGACTGCTTGATGGTGTATGTAGAGCCTGACTCTCCTTGCCAGGGATGCTCGGAGCTGTGAAGATGAGTGTCTCTCTATCGCCGGGGAGTGGGGGGAGTGAAAGGCTCTCCCTGGTGGGGGGCAGGGATGTTTTTGGTCAATGTCAGGTTCTCTCCACGTAAGAGGGAAGGGGAGGTTGTGTTGGTCGGTGTCCGTGGGGGCAGACAATTTTTGTGTTGCCTAGGGCAGCACAAAACCTAAATACATTACTGGGTTACACTGTTAATCTTACTTTGTGCTGAAGATAAGTGGACTTTTATTTTTGTCATTTTTCTGGAATTAAGCCATTTTCGTTTGCTACTGAAAGCAGTGTTTTGTTTGCCTCTAGAAAAATAAGCACTTTCTGTTTATTTAAAGGATAAGTTCACCTTTATACAAAAAATAATAAATGCACATTTTAGCAGGTAAAAAAATGTGCATTTATTATTTTTTTTTGTTGCAGGAGCCTGTAAACCATTGCACCAGCGATCAGCAGATCTTTACGTATATTAGTATGCTCTCAGGTGTCCTGCAGATCTGTCAGTATTGTACTGTCAGTAAGGAATGTATGGGCAAGCTGACAGGAAGATTCAATGAACTATCACAGGGTTCCACAGCGCCATGATAGTTTGAGAACTACAAGCTGACAGCCACTAAGGCTGCCAGGACTTGTGGTTTCTCATTCACAGAACACCGTAAATGAGCGACACGGCCGGTTGGGCAGAGCCACGCACGGCCACATTTCTTTTCAATTTGACAGCTAGCGGGGGGGGGGGGGGGTGAAGATCCCTGCTAGCTGTCAAAGCGGGGGAGCGAGGGCCGGTCTGATCATAACATGATACACCCATGAATATGGGTGTAACATGTCATGAAATGTCAACTTACCCTTTAAAAACAGTTTAGCATGTGGTCCTGGAGCACTACTACAGTTGCTAATACCCCTGAACTTTACAATATCTAAACCCAAGAACAAAAATGAACATATTGTAGCTTACCTGTACTCCTGTCCTTAGATGTGATGTCTGCCTTTGCATTTTATATATTCTTTATTTATGGTATCCAGCATCTATGTACATCCAAAGTGCGATGACAAAACCAAACATAGTTCCATACATTAGCATCTTAAAGAAATAGTTACGTCTGAATGAACTTACAGAAATGCAGATATAGAATAAGTGTAGTGCAATATCGTGAAATAAGTCAATCAACCTTTTTTGTCTGTGTTTTATTTCTTTCCATTTTTTTCTAGTGTCTAGTGGTCTTGTCACTAGCACATTTTCTGTACAAGGTTGACAACATTTACTCATTCTGTTGCATGTCCCGATGTCAAGACTTCAGAACACCTCTCCCTCTTCTCCATGACATAGGGAGAGGTGTACTGTAGTCCACAGAGATAGCTGGAACAACAGATAACAAAACTCAATGGAATTATTAACAGATCAAAATAGAGCAAATAACAGAAGTTCATTGTCAAGGTTTACTTACATTTTAAACTACTGAATCTATCTTTAATTGTTAATTTTTTGTTATGTGCATGGCCAGCATAACAGCAAGCAACAAAAAATCTTAATGTAAAATCATATGCCTTTTGAAGCTTTATTAATGTGTATATATGTCATTTAAAGATTCCCTACATTTTAGTTTTTAACAACTTTGACTTGGTCAGATATCCGTGTAACGGGGATCAGGGCGATGCCAAATTAAAAAAAAAAACCAGCTTGGCTTCCCTGCTCTCTTTAGTGCATCATTGAACTATGTCAGTGATCTTTTTACATAGGTAGAGCAGCACACTTACAGAACTCCAGGATAGGCACATGTTAAAGTACGAGAGGCATGAAGATTATTACTTGGATCTTGTGCTTTGTGTATCTCTCCAGATATGTACAGTATACCAGCAGGAGCTTCATGTAATAGACTGGTCACTGCTGCTCTCTCTCTATATGCAGAGTGACTGGTCTTCTATCCGTTCTTCCCTAATTCGCAGTCAGCCTAGAGAGGAAGGGCCTTTTGGGTCCCTTCACTCAACTCTGCTCCCTGCACAGGCTATGCACAGCACAGTAATATCGCTGCTACTTTTAAAAGGTAATAACTTGATTTGAAAAGTCGTTTTGTGCACCCAGAGTGGATTTACTTCTCTTGTGGTTATTTGGAATAATAGTATTACATGAAAGTTTTTGTGCCCCGAGTTCAACTTTAATACAAAGTTAGGAATATAACAACTCTGTTCTTGCTCTCTAAATACAGATTAATATTTAAACCAGAGTTCCTGACCTGTAAAAAGCTTTTTTCTCTCTCTCTCTTTTATTGATACTTTACTCTTAACTAAATGACCTTGCTTAGGACATGAGTTTTACTCCTTAAGGCTAGGTTCACATCTCCGCGTTCCTGCGGGCCACGTTTTGCGTGGTTCAAGAGTCCATTCATTTGAATGGACTCCTGTCCCTTGGGACATGCAGGTAAGAAGTCCCTGCACTTCTTCGGAAAACGCAGCCCGAACGTGAACCTCGGTTCCCAGTACAGTTGCGATTTCCAGTGCAGGTGGCGTGGCATTAGAATGAATGGCAGCCGCCCACGGGTCCGCATTCTTTTGTGCGGGTGGTGCGGCTGCACGGATTTTTGTGCGGATCCACCCGCACAGATGTGAACCAGGGGTTAACATTACTATGGTATCAGGACTTCTAGATTACTTGGCCTGTTAGGTCACTGCAGCTGATCATTGATAGATCTGTGTGCCAGTTCAAGGGACATAACAGTCTTGTGTGGAACCAATCAAAGCTGAGATACACAGTAACTGGAAGCATATGAAATGCATTTATTAATGTGGGATTTGTTGGGAAATAACTGAAGTCTGAAAACAACTTGCAGACTTGAAAAACTTGTATTAAGTGCTGCAGAATAGTTATTATTTTTGCATACTTTGTGTTTGCCAAGATAGTGCCCTACATTGCCAGGCCTGAATGGGGTGGATACATTATTTACCACCTATGGAGCATTTTATCAGTTTGTACTGGGGAAGAGGATATGGAGGCAGCTATATCTGGATGATCTTTTGCTGTGAGCCTGCCTAATAAACTCCACTGGGTTGATTTACTAAAGGCAGATTTGTTGTTTGGTCTCAGTGAAGGGTGGAGGCAGTTTGGATAGACATGCTGGCAGTCTCTGGTCAGTGTTGAGGCCTGGTGGCCAGCCCTTTTGTGATTAGCTAGCAATTGGAAAGCACGGTATATTCAGCTGTATGGTGGAAGCTGGGTTTGCCCATTTGAGCCTGTAGCTGTTAATGAGCCCTATGTATTTTTTCCAGACTTCTAAAGACATTAGGAGTACACATTATTATCTTTTTGATCATCATCAGGAACATCCCAAGGAGTGCTTATGACCCTCACTTTATACAACTAAGCACTGTTTATTAAAGTCCAACCCTTTGATATACTTGCAGTCGATACTAGTAGTTCATCTAAAGCGTGGATCCTGAGGAAGCTAATGCAGCGAAATGTGTGGATCCTATACACTTATTGTGCATCTTACTGCTATATGAATGTAACCACATGCTAATGTCATCTTTAAAGACCATTTGGTTTCAAAATGTGAAGTGTGACTTTGTTTTTTTAATGATGAACCAATAAAAGTATATCTATTTTTTATTACTGTTGTTCAATATGATAGTACAGATTTATCCTCCCGGCAGCTGATACATACAAAGTCCCATTTTCACTGGAGGTAGAACAGGACCACCCGGTTTGACCGAATGCAACTGTACACTCTGGTTTTTTGTTTTCTGGTCTAGACATATGTTTGGATGGTGCCAGGCCGGTGGTACTTACCGTATATTAAATTCCAGACCCATCTTCCATCTTATAGATACAATAAAGGCAAATATACTGTGCACTGCAAGTGCACTTGCTCCAGAGCTTAGTGAATGAGGTAAAGCTTCACTTTGCAAAGAAAACCCAATCACATACAAGGAAAATTAAAAAACAAAAAAAACAAAGCATTTTTGCTTTCACTTGATTGGGTGATAGAAATCAGCAGAGCTTTACCTCAGATCTGGAGCAACTGCACTTGCAGTGCACAGTCTATTTGCCTTTAGTAAATCAACCCGCATGTAGTGCAAAGAGCTTCGGTACAGAGCCCATCCTGGTGCATTGAGCCACATGCTGCTGGCATGAAATGTGTGTTCTGACCTTTCTCACCCATTGGTAAGCTTTATATGTTCATGAGTTAATTTCCCAGCAGGACACCACCTACCTGGAAGGTGAATGCAGCATTTTCATCTATCAACCTGTAGGACTCCAATTTTCTTCTAGTTACTATAAATCAACCTCAGTGTGTATTTGATAGTGGGGGAGTGGGGACTCTGAATTAAATGAAGAGGTGGGGGAAGCGATGACTCTGATTAAAAAGCAGGAGGACTGAGGACAATAATTTGAAAGGATGGAGTGTGAGCAGAGGACTTTAATGTGAAAGGGGGAAGGGGTGAGTGGGGACTCCAATGTGAAAGGGGGGGCAGGTACTGAGGACTCTGTTGTAAAAGGGGGGATAGACTGAGGACTTTGATGTGACAGTTGAGGGGATTGAGCACTCTAATTTTAAAAGGGGGACTGAGCATTCTAATGTGCTTTGGGGGGGACGAGGAGTAAGGACTCTGATTTAAATGGGGAAGGGCAGTAATGACTGATTTAACAGGGGGAGGACTGTGATGTGAAGTGTGTGTGTGTGTGCGCGTGTGGGGGGGGGGTTGCTTTCTGAGGACTCCGATGTGAAAGGAGAGCTTTTGATTTGATGGGGACCCCATTTGTGACTGGAGTACCTCAAGATTTTGGATACTGTTATAGGGTGCCATGATTGAAAAGAGGTTCATATTCACTGGTTTACGCAGTTAAACGTTAGTACAGGTCTGCTTTTGTAAAAGGCATCCTAAGGTGCCTGCTCTTACTTTACGGTGTTCCCATGTCACCCAGTTTGGCACATAAAAGTCATTATTTAAGTAAGACTAAAGCTGGCCATAGAAGATTTTTTTTTCATTCTGCCAGTGGGCTATACCAAAAAAAACAGATTCCTCCATCCACTACATTTGTGTGAATCTACCCCACCGGGACATTGTATTCTGACAGCAGCACCCAGTACTGTCAGAATACATTGATCACCAGCTGCAGCCGCTGATCAGTGCAACAATCAACTTCTGTCAAACTTGGACAGCCACACACTGATGGAAATTCATCCAATCACTGCTGAACTGGCCAAATTGTGATCCATCTATGACCACCTTTAGAACATATTAGTGCTTTGGTCTTGGTGATAGGCCACTAAGCACTGCATTATGGAAGCTTCTGTGTAATGTATTTCTCTGTTAGCTGCAATGTTAGGTGAAGAAAATGGTCATAGTGACAGTCAGTGGGTATTCCTGTATGGGATTACTGAGCAGGAAATGATCTGTGCTTGAAGATCTTGTTTCCCACAATGCTACCTATATTTTTAATGTGCTCTGAATGTTGTTAAAGTATATGTAAACTCTAACGATAATCTTCCTTTATTTATTCACTTTTGGTCTTTTAAATGTACCATTGTAACTCTAAGTATAGTCTTTTGTATGAGCCTACTGTTTGGTGTAACTTGTTTTTGTACATTTTAAAAAAATGTGCTCAGTACAAATTATCTGAATAAGTGCAGCTTTATGCAGCACAGGTGCAGCAGTGTATCCTCAGTTTTCATGCGGATTAGCTGCACTTTCCCATAGACTTCTATTATGTCTCGTGGTTTAGTTGCGCTTTCAGAAAGCTCACCAAAACCGTGGGACATAATAGAAGTCTATGGGAAAGTGCAGCTAACCCACATGAAAAAACAGTGCAGCAGATCACTGTAAATCCGCTCTTAAAAAAAAAAAATTATTATTATTTTTAATAAATACCTGTTGATCATACTTGAAATACCATGTGCTTGTAACTTTTGTCTATTACCCTAAAATACCATTCGATTTCATCAACCCTGCTTAGCTCACTATTACAGACCCTGCCTATGTTATGAAGATGAGGAAAGGGTAAGTTTTTCTGTAGTCCTAATACACTTCCTATCCTAGGGTGATTCTTCATAGATACGATACAGTAAGTGAACGTTGTCACCATAGGACAGGAAGTGTGTTACTGGAAAGATTGGCAAGAATATAAAGGGAAAAAGAGCCTAAAAAAAACCAAATGCAGATACTAAGAACTAGTGAGCTTCAATCTATTACATTTGTGTTATTGGGGTTTAGAGAAGCTTTACAGATTTTTCTTTATAAACCAATTTTGAAAATTGTTGTAAGTAGAGGTTCTTGTGATTGTGTGGTTAATATTATGTGGGTGCAGCAGAAAACAGCACTAGTTACTGATGTACTAAGCCCTCTTACCTTGGATAGTTGAGATCCTGAGTTAATTTCCCACCAAGGGTGTCATGTTGAAATCTGTGGAAGTTCCTTCAGTGATTGCTGGTTTATCTGCCTTCTCCAAAAACATACTACCAGATTAATCATCTCCCACCCAAGCTAACATGTATGTGTGAATATGACTGTTCTGGGAACATTGGACTGAAAGTCAGAATCGGTGTGAATACTTCGATGTAGAGAACTTGATGGCTCTGTAGGAGAAAAATAATATCTGTTGCTTATTCACTGTTCTCCTTCCTTAGGATTCCAAGTGGGTGGAAGAGAAACAGCGGCTTCTGCGGAAAAATCAGGACTTGTTAGAAAAGGTATGATAATACAGGTCTACCTCTGCAGCTCACAAATTTTGTTGGTAATAAAAGTTAGATAATTTATTAGTGTGAGGAGGGAAGGGAGAAAATGTTCCTAGTCCACATAGTAAAGCATCATTGTGTACTCTCCTTATCCACGCTACTGAACATTAGTTCTCAGGTTAAGCTGTACAAATGCACGCCACAAACAAATTCTCCCACTCAACATCCTTTGATTGAAAAACTGAAGTAGCTGGGCACAAAATCGTTGACGAATATCAGCTGCATCCAATTGAATGTAGCCTCTGTTTAGGTATTCTGACAGCTGCTTGTACCAGCTGAGAAAATACAATACGTGCAGTTGGAAGATCTGTCCATCCACGTTGTATAGTGTTGATGGAGGAACCTGTCAGCAAGAAGAACTAAAAAGATCTGGTAGTGTATGCCCGGCTTTAGAAAGAAGCTCTTGTCTTAGAGCAAAGTGATGGAAAGTACTGCTTCTGTCGTAACCATTGTTCACCTTTTGATGTTTATAGATTAGTATTAGACATAAAAAGGGGGATCAGAGTTGGTTGCTATGCGCAACAAGAATAATTTAAGTTTTATTTTTCAAATGGTTTAATGTTGCCATCATTTAAAATAATAGCTTCTGTTTACTTAAGGTTTTATCACACAGTACATTTCAATTAATAGCATGTCTTTTTCTTCTATATGTATTATGTATGTAAAGGGTAACCATTTTCAGGGGGAAAACAATAGCAAATAAAAAAAATAAAACATTTACAATTGCTACACAAGCTATATTGTAATTGAATGTTATTAAAATTACAGTATCTTTCTTTTCATTCTGCAGTGCTGTACTTTTCTGTAAAATTCAATGCAATGTGGCAACCATGTACACCATTGGTGTACAGAACACCCCCAGGAATGTAATTTCCTGCTTGTGCAATTGGCTCACTGATTTTCCCAGAAGTCTTCACAAAGACAAAAGTCACAGTTTAGGAATCCGCTGCAACAAAAAATTAATTTTGGAGAGATACTGCCAAAGGGTTATTTACTTCTAAAAGGATGCAGAATCCTGCATTTCCTCAGAATTCTGTGAGTGCATCATTTGGTTAATAATGAAAAAGTCGCTCCCATTCAGATTCACTCTGTAGATAATAAATCGCTTTTTCTTCAGAGCAGAAGAAGAACTCTGCAAGATTGTTTGTTAAAAGTCCTGTAATGTACATCGATCACCCAGAGGGGATTGTTTATTTTCTCAACAAAAGAGGACTTTGGGATGAATTGGAACCTTAATTGTGAGCCAGGTCTTCTCGTCTAACATAAGTATCCGACCTCACAAATGCTCTTTTGGCTCAGTGGGCACATATTTTCCATTTGGTCACTGCAAAATATCTTGTAAAAGGCCTTTTTTTAGAAGAGAGGAGGCTGTTATAGCCACAAATGTAGCTGGTGGGGCATTGGGGATGGGGGTGTCAAATCCTTACTCAGGCTTATGGTGTCGAAATGAGATGCCAATTGTCCGCAGACAGATAGTATATATAATATTGCTATCTCATGACTAGTTCTATAATTCTAATATATTTATATCACTCATACACCAGGATGAAACTGGCTTAGGGGGTTATTTACTAAAACTGGAGAGTGAAAAATCTGGTGCAACTCTGCATAGAAACCAATCAGCTTCCAGGTTTTTTTGCCAAAGCTTAAAGCGGAGTTCCACTCACACTGTAAAAAAAATAAAAGTTTAGCAGCTACAAAAACTAGCTGCTGACTGTTAAAAAAAAAAAAAAAAAAAAGCCACTTATCTATCCCGCGGTGTCCTCCCGGCAGCCCGTTTCACCAGGTGTCTGGTGTTCTAGGCTCTTCAGTGTGGGCACCCGGCTGTGACAGCTTGCGGCTTCACAGCCGGGTGCCCACTGCGCATGAGTGAGTAGCGCTGCGCTTCCCGAATGGCCCTGTAGTCTTCTGGGACCTGTCACATGTCCCAGAAGACTGCGGAAAGGGTGGGTAGGAGGACAACTTCCGCTTCCGATCGCCTAGGCAATCGCAGTGGTAGCGAGTATCTGTCAGTTTCGGGAGTGGGGGACCAGTCTTTAAAGCGGAACTGCCCTTTTGGGTGGAGCTCCGCTTTAAACTGAACAAGTTGAAATTAGAAGCTGCATCTGATTCTGGATGCTCCAGTTTGAGTAAATCTACCCCTTAGTCACATGGGTAATAATGGGCAGTAGTGATTGACACACATCATACAGTATCTGATCATGATCTTGTATGTACAGTTGAAGCTCACACAAAAGTGGGGCAAGGTTTAAATATGCATGGAGGCATATTTAAGACCCCTATAAAACACAAGACAAATTGTCATTGATTATAACAGAGCAGTACACATGACAGTTCATAGAGCAGAGCAGGCCAAATGCAGCCTGACTACTTTAGACATAAAATGTGGCACAAAGGTTGAACCAAGGCCTAGGATCACAGGAAAAGTCTAACATTTTGGCAGTGATAGTAACTGCTTGGAGACTGGGTTCACACTGATGCGGTGCGGATTTCGCAGCGTTTTCTGTGCGAATTCTGCACCGCATCAGAATCGCACCCCATTCATGCGAACCTCTGCGGGTGTGTTTGTTAAGTTAACAACACCCCGAAATCGGTGTGTAAAACGGGGTGCAATGTGCATAATCGGATCGCATTGGTGTGAATACCCGATTCTAGTGCGGACCCAAAAAAGGGTCCTGCACCTTTTTGGTGCAGGTGCGGTGCGATTTGAGCTATACATAATGTATGGCTCCATTCGCACTGTACACAAATCACATGTGATTTGCACAGGAATGAGTTGCGGTTTCTGTGCGAATCACATGTGATGTACCACACCACATTAGTGTGAACCTAGCCGGAAACATACTTCTTTAAATTTGTTTTTTACGGAAGTGACTTTAACGTTATTCCATGAATAGGAAGCGGTTACACAGAGATTCTGAGATTGCTCTTATAATGTTGTGTTTGATTTGTTTCAGCTCTTTAAGTATGAATTGGAGGAGAGCCAGCTGAAAAATGAAATCCAGGATGCCAAAGACCAGAATGAACTGTTAGAGTTCCGGGTGTTAGAGTTGGAAGTAAGAGATTCCCTCTGTAAACTGTCACCAGGTGCAGAGATTGCATTTGAGTCCCGGATTAAATATATATAGTATACTTCACTTCCAGGAGATGTGACACGAGATGCCTTAATAAATTTCCCGGAATTTATGACTTGGCATGAAAAGTGATCAGTGTCTAACCCTTTATTGCACTTACCTGGATTAGGAAATGTTAACAATTTCTCCTTGTTTCCTCTGCCTTCCCATTTTCTGCATGTCTAACATACAATTGTAAACTGTGAATTTTGTTAATCTTGTCATTTTTAATGTTATGTTTTGTTGTGCATGGTTATCCCATTTTAAATGTTTGTTTGTTTTTTTTTTTTTGGAAAGAAAAATACTCATTATTTTCCGTTAATAAAAAGTATTTTGTATTTGAATATACTCACTCTTACTTATGCCATCATCATTCTTGCATGTTGTTGTTCACTTTTTATTTTTTGTAATCCTTTTTTTTTCTCCCATCACCCAGCATGAAACTTCTTTTCTTCACCTTGATTTTAGAACTGCAAAAAATATAGCTTTGTCTTTAAATATGACTATACAGATGGATTATTTTATTTAAAGTGTAGCTGTACACAAAACCAACTAAACTTGGCATCCACCCAGAGGATTGTGCATATGTGCACATCTTGTACGGTTTCAGTGCACTTCTTGGACCAGGGACCTGTTTTATGAAAATCTTGACTTTTTCATATTTGTCACTATAGGGTCTTACCATTCATCAGCGAGGCCATCAGTCAGACTGTGAGCTGTGGTGGGGACACGTACCATCTTCATTAGATAATGTAGATATTTGTAAAATAGAATAGATCCAGGATGCTGTGACGAGACCTCAAGGTACATGCAGGTATCAAGATCCTCTGGGTGTCTACTTTTTACTTTCCTGTACACAGTTTAGTTGTTTTTGAGTACAGATTCTGTTTAATAAGGCAAATGTATGGTGTACAGGATCCCCTTACATGAGCATACCTCTTTCAGTCTTCAGTATCATAGCATATGATTGGTTCCTCCACTATAGCATTGCCTTACTGCATAAATCTTTAATTTTCTGTAGGTTCACTCTTTACAGCTGACATTACCCTAGCTACAACACATGCCCTAGCTCTGAACAATTAAATGTGCTCATTCTTTTCTACACAGTACTGTATTTTTATAGTGCAAACAAGTAACTGGTTAATACAGCCAGCATAAAAAACACATAAAGGGGGCTGTACCTGCAAAACATGAAACACAACTTAAACCGGTACTTCAGAGGTACACTTTAGTTTGAACTGTCAGTGTGCTTCGCTAGCCCTTTGTGCCTGTTAATCAGCGGCCTCATTTCCTCCCCTTCTACAGTAATGATGCATAGTAACACACACAATTCTCCAGGCTTCTATGATGGAGAGTGATCTGGTTGTTTCTATGCTGAACTGATGCAGTGGGTGAACACATACTAGGAAAGATGTAGGGTTTGCTATCAACCTCACAGAGTAGGTGTTGCAGAAATCTTTTAGGTCATAAGTTATATTAAAGTTTGAAGAAGTGATTAATTCGGCCCTGTTTCTGTGGAGGTGCTTGAGAGGTGTTCCTCACATCTGTTGAACGCCCATCAGAAGCTGGGACTGTAAAGATGTATTGAGCCAAAATACAAAAAAAGCGACATGTTAAAAGCAATCGCTGAAAATTCCTGATGCAGTGGCCTTGCTTTTTGATGCTTTCTTGAGCAGGAGTGATGATCAGCCCCTAACTGTGCTTCCACCTTGATTCACATTGATACAGTGTGGAATTCGCAGCATTTTTTGTGCGAATTCCGCACCGCATCAGAATCGCACCACGTTGATGCGAACTGCTGTGGGTGTGTATGTTAAGTTAACAACACCCCGAAAGGGGTCCACAAAACGAGGTGCGATGTGCAGAATTGGATAGCATAGGTGTAAATACCCGATCCAATTCTAGTGTGGACCCAAAAAAGGGTCCTGCACCTTTTTGGTGTGGGTGCAGTGCAATTAGAGCCATACAAAATGTATGGCTCCAATCGCGGCACACACAAATCGCATGTAATTTGCTCAGGAATGCGGTGCGGTTCTTGTGTGAATCACATGTGATATACCACACCGCATATATGTGAACCCAGGCTCCAAGCCCTTCTGTATATGAATCCTTAACAAGACTTGGAAGTTAGATTAAATCCATTCCCAAGGGCCACCAACCGTACACACACAGGTTTTGTAATTAGTGTGTGCCTGTGCAGATATAAAAAAATACCTGCACTGTTAAACAGGTTTGGGAAACACTGTTCTAAAGTAAAATTTTTACTTTTGCCTCTGCGGGATTTGTATATGATTTTTGACACCAACAGTTTGGCCTATCTTTTTTTCCTAGTTGTTTGGACATACTAAAGATCTCTTTAAAGCATCATGGTATTTAGTTAAAAGGCAACGAGTGATATGGAGAGTTCAGTGATTCATAGCAACCAATCAGAAAATATATTTTCCCATGTTCTTACACTTCACCTTTATGCACCTAGTGGTATTTTAATTTCATACTCTTGGGTGTTGGAAAATTTATTGGTATGTGCATGTTCATGGAACTCCTTTACAAGCTTTTTGTGAATCCACAACTAGTATTTCAGTGTTGGGTGAAATCACCCAACTTTTTTGTCATCTCTTGGTGATTCTGTTAGCGAGTTAGTGAGATCTCTGCACTTAAATACTTAGGCTCTGCAATCTGCGGTGGCTGAGCTTCCTTCTTGACCACTCCATATAGGTGCAAATGTTTCTGATTAAAATCTCCTAAGTGTAGCCAATGGATGGGGTTGCCTGGAATCAGACGGTAGGAAGATGATATAGCAGACTGCTTTATATTGAGCAGAACATGTTAAAAGGTCTAATGCAGCTACTACAAATGGTCTTTACAGTTCAGGGAATGCAGTGAATTTAACATAGATTGACAGTAGGTGAATGATAGACCTAGACCTGCCTTAGTTACATTTTACTCCTGGAGTCCCACAGATGTAAAATAACCCACTGAGTAATTCATCCAGCAGACAATCGTGTAAATCTAAAATCTAATTTTTTGCTACACTGACACTCTAAACTGCTTTTGGTTTACATTGAAATTAGATTTTTACCCAGTCTGTACTATTACAGTTTTCATATTAGCCCTTTAAATG
The DNA here is from genome assembly GCF_062004578.1 of Staurois parvus. Taxonomy (NCBI): domain Eukaryota; kingdom Metazoa; phylum Chordata; class Amphibia; order Anura; family Ranidae; genus Staurois; species Staurois parvus. The sequence goes on from NW_028317982.1 coordinate 289,725, forward strand.
AAATTCTGTGAACATACTGTAGTTGTTTTTTTGGGGGTTTTTTTAGGCTGAATGTCAACATTAGCATGATACTCAGCCTGCACTGTAACTGCAGTGTCGAACATCTCTATATATGTTGGGCACATAATATTCATGCAGCTAGAATCTCATAAAAATGACATTGTGAAATAATGCACTTTGTAAATCATATATTGCATTAGCAGTTTTAATTCTAAAATACTTTAAGAAGCTGTGTGCCCAGTCTAAAATATTCACAGATTTTGGAAGAATTGTGGGTACAAATGCTCTGAGCACTTGTATAGGGAGCAATCTATAGACACAGCTGTATTTTCAGTTCTACTGTACATGTGTAACTGTCTCCAAAGTATTTTGGAAGATTGTGTGTGAGTGGGTGCAAATCTTTTGTTGTAGAGATACTTAGGGGTCTGTTTATAATTTCTCACACTTTCTAATTTAATTCAGTTGGAGTTGTGTGTGAATCTTGAATGGAAATTTGTATAAATTAATTTATAAATGGGTCCCTTAGTTTCTTTCCATTTCACTTTAACCAGTTTGTTTTCTTTGACTTGCAGGTGAAACTCAAAAAATTTGAATATCGTGCCAAAGTTAATTTATTTCAGTAATGCAACTTAAAAGGTGAAACTAATATATAAGATAGACTTATTACATGCAAAGCAAGATAGTTCAAGCTGTGATTTGTCATAATTGTGATGATTATGGCTTACAGCTCATGAAAAGCCCAAATCCACAATTTTAGAAAATGAGAATATTGTGAAAGGTGCAGTATTCTAGGCTCAAAAAGTCCCACTCTAATCAGCTAATTAAGCCATAACACTTACAAAGGGTTCCTGAGCCTTTAAATGGTCTCTCAGTCTGGTTCAGTAGGAATCACAATCACGGGAAAGACTGCTGACCTGACAGTTGTGCAGAAAACCATCATTGACACCCTCTATAGGGAGGGAAAGCCTCAAAAGGTAATTGCAAAAGAAGTTGGATGTTCTCAAAGTGCTGTATCAACGCACATTAATAGAAAGTTATGTGGAAGGGAAAAGTGTGGAAGAAAAAGGTGCACAAGCAGCAGGGATGACCACAGCCTGGAGAGGATTGTCAGGAAAAGGCCATTCAAAAGTGTTGGGGACTTTCACAAGGAGTGGACTGAGACTGGAGTCAGTGCATCAAGAGCCAGCACACACAGACGTATCCTGGACATGGGCTTCAAATGTCATATTCCTCCTGAACAACAAACAATGTCAGAAGTGTCTTACCTGGGCTAAAGAAAAACAGACCTGGTCTGTTGCTCCATGGTCCAGAGTCCTCTTTTCTGATGAGAGCAACTTTTGCATCTCATTTGGAAACCAAGGACCCAGAGTATGGAGGAAGAATGGAGAGGCACACACTGCAAGATGCTTGAAGTCCAGTGTGAAGTTTCCACAGTCTGTGTTGATTTGGGGAGCCATGTCATTTGCTGGTGTTGGTCCACTGTGCTTCATTAAATCCAGAGTCAACGCAGCCGTCTACCAGGAGATTTTGGAGCACTTCATGCTTCCTTCCGCAGACAAGTTTTATGGGGATGCTGACTTAATTTTCCAGCAGGACTTGGCACCTGCGCACACTGCCAAAAGCACCAAAACCAGGTTCAATGACCATGGGATTACTGTGCTTGATTGGCCAGCAAACTCGCCTGACCTGAACCCCATAGAGAATCTATGGGGCATTGCCAAGAGAAAGATGAGAGACATGAGACCGAACAATGCAGAAGAGCTGAAGGCCGCTATTGAAGCATCCTGGTCTTCCATAACACCTTAGCAGTGCCACAGGCTGATAGCTTCCATGCCATGCCGCATTGAGGCAGTAATTGCTGCAAAAGGGGCCCAAACCAAGTACTGAGTACATATGCATGCTTATACTTTTTAGAGCTCCGATATTGTTCTATGTACAATCCTTGTTTTATTGATTGCATGTAATATTCTAATTTTCTGAGATTGTGGATTTTGGGTTTTCATGAGCTGTAATCCATAATCATCACAATTATGACAAATAACAGCTTGAACTATCTTGCTTTGCATGTAATGAGTCTATCTCATATATTAGTTTCACCTTTTAAGTTGCATTACTGAAATAAATGAACTTTTGCACGATATTCTAATTTTTCGAGTTTCACTTGTAAATGAGATGTTAATATGTCAGGTTCTGCACTTTATATTGTTGATCTTGGGTACAGCACAAAACTGCTACATCCCTGGTGTATCTAGGGAATAGGGGTGTCAAATTGGTGGCCCTCTAGCTCTTGTCATACTTGTAACTATCAACCTTGCAATGCCTCATGGGACTTGTAGTTCCGCAACTGCTGGAGGGCTGCCAATTTGACAACCCTGCAAAGCTGTGCTGCGTCCAAGGGCAAAGATATATAGTATGTCTAAAAGTTTTGCATAAACAACCCCACATGATTATGGCTGCCACTTTTCAACACTGTGTTAATATTAGGGCAATATTCCATTACATTCCTACTAGGTTTAAATGTAAAATAACACATTTTTCCCCAGGAGAGAGAACGAAGGTCTCCAGCCTTTAACCTTCATATAGCCAGCTTCCCAGAAAATAATGGAAGCGCCCTGCAGCTATTCTGTCAGCAGGAAGGAATTAAGGTAGATCCGGATTCACTTCCCTCTTCTAGTGCATCCCATGTCTTTCACTGCCATTAACTCACTATTAAAACCAACATTGTGACAGAAGCATCCGTTAAACCTGTTACTACTGGTTTCCCCAATAATGTGCTGTCATGCATGGTTCTCCTCTCCTGTGTAAGGCCTATGTGTCTTGTGTAAGCCTGTAATGCAAGCTAACGTGTTTTTAGGGACTACTATGAGCGGCAGATGATGTGATACTAAACTACATTTATGGCTTTCACATACAAGAGGCAGCCATTGTCTGTCAAACCATCTCATGCTAATGTGGCTTATCAGTTCTTTATTGGGCCAAATGTATAAAACGTCTGCAAAGGCAAGTGAGAGCCATACTGAATAAGGTTTGTTTTATTTTTATTTAGTGTAGGTTTAATAAATTACTTTTAACACCTGACTGGTATCTATTGGCATCACTTTTCAGCTTGAATTGATATACCGTGTTAGCTGAGACCACAATATGGCTGCCTCTGGCTTGTGCATGTAGACAGGGCTACAGTGTTAGTAACTGTGGTGTTCTAAACAGCATTTCAACACAACCAACTGCTGCAAAAATATATTTCCATCGTATTAGTATTCTACATACTAATCATTACTGTATATATCACATATATTATTACTGTGTTCATTTATATATGAATATATAATATATATGTATAATTAATATATTTCAAGTAAGAGAATAAATTACCCAAAATGACACTTTAAAAATCTAGTTTGTCTCAGGTACCTGATAGTTTGTTCTCTTAATATAATCAGTTAGAACCCTGATGGTGCTGAACAAGCCCCAGTACTACAATGTGGGAACCTAACCGTACCAGTATGTACTTGGGAGGCCTGCTGTAGGTTCCTGAGTGGCCCAAATTCTTAAAAGAACAATAACATACAAATTTCAAAATTCCCTTGCTTTCCTCAGATTTCCCTTGGACCATCCCTATGACAAGCAGCCATATTGCCCTCCTGAAACATATAGCAGAAGGGAGGCAATAGGTGAGCTCTTGAAATGATCGAGTGTCAAAGTTTGCATTGTACAGGTTTGGAGATTTAGTGCACCCTATAGATAGAGGTTGGATAGAACCTTTGTTTAGTTCTGCAGGCTGTTCAGTACCATTTGGGTTTTGACTGATATAATCTGGCAAAAATACAGATATTCAAATAATAAAGGTTATACTTCTATTAATTACTAATCGGAGACTGACTTCTAAAACAAGAAAGTTCAGATGGTGCTTTGTGCCTTGGTCTCCACCTAGTTAGATTTGGCTGAAATCCATGTGAGAAAGTAGGATACCAACCTTACAAAGAAGTAACTGCTAGATTGGAAAAGTATCACCCTTACTTTTAATAGCTCTATAGAGGTAAAGGATTCCATTTGTTTTCTGTGCCCATACTGCCATAAGTTAATTGGTTTTGATTTGTTCACCTTTCCTAGAACAGTATTACTGTATATCCATTTTATTTTCAATCAGGTATTTGTAATTTAAAGAACCTCTGTAGACTATTGTATTAATAGACTACTACTGAAAAAATATCGCATTCTGATAACTGTTTATCTCACATGATATTTCTTTTTCTACACATTTCTATGCTAAGCTAACCAGCAAAAATGACAGAGGTTGGGGCAAATTATTACACAGCCAGGGGTGCTTACTCATTCAGATAGCATACAGTCTATCAAATTAATAATTCCACTTTTTTTTTTTTTTTCAATCCTCTGCCCTGCATGATACAAAATGATCAAAACAGCTTTTGCTGCAATGCTCCTTCCCACTGCTGTCCCCTGAAGACTCACCGCTCCGCAATCCAGCAACAGCTCACTTCTGGGTTGAAAGGCGCTGGGCCAAGGGCATCAAAGACCTATACAGGAGAACACTGCACAAAGTGTGTAAGAAACATTCTCTTTAGCATTCAGGACCCACTCAGTGCTGAAAGTGGACCTGTGATGCCCCTACCTGGACTGAAAACCCCATGATGAAAGTGTACATACAGCAATTCAGAAAAAAAAACTAGGGGCTCCAGAGGAAAGTGGACTGTGGTTAAGGGGATGGGGCTTTGGAGGAATTGGGCTTTGCATCCTCTTAAAAAAAAAAAAAACTTACTGGAACTTCTGCACCCCTCCATTACTATAGCCTGCCCCAAACCTTGTCCTTGTCACTTTTGATGGACACCTTGGTCTGTAAATGTGGAAAAAAAACATAAAGGGACATAGAATAAAAAAAGAATTTGTTTATCGAATACACTTATTACATTATGTATAGTTATTAGCAGGGGCGGACTGACCATTTGGAAACTCTGGCACTGCCCGAGGGCCCAGGGTCAGTAGGGGGCCCCATGAGATGCCCCTGGTACCTTTTTCATAGGCTTTTTTGAGTTTGGGCAAGGACACGGGCCCCATTATCCTCTATTGCCCAGGGGCCCCATGAGTTGTCAGTCCACCCCTGGTTATTCGTATACAATAACTTTCACAATAGAAGTCCCGTTAATGTGTTAATCCAAGTCTGACAGCTGAAAAGGGTAGATATATAAACTATGTATTTTATGTATGTTATTGCACAATAAACTTTAGCAGAAAGCACTTTCCTAGTCAGTGTGTGGCATGGTGTTCCATGTTGTAGCATGCCATGTGTTTGCATAGATCTACCTGTATTAATGCTTGAATAGTGATTCAAGCTCTTGAGTGATGGGAGACCTGCAGCCATGATTGCTCTACAATCTGTTGCAGGCCTCATTGGGACATAAAGAGCCTTCAGAATGTAGCTACATGGTATGTATCTGTCAAGACCATCTCCATCTTCCAGTTTCATTCTTGTGCTTCCATGTTTTGTAAGCTCTATGTACTGTATATCTGGATTCGGGGCCTGGGTCTGCCCCTGTCCTATCTCTTCATTATGTGGCTTCGCTCTCTTCCAGGATGTGGACATTTCAGAGCTCATGAAGAAGCTGGATATACTTGGCGACAATGGGGTAACTGAACACTTCTAACAACTAATGCTTTTCAAGACCTATTCTATTTGTCTATAATCATTGCATATTGCAAACTGGCAATACATTACATAGTGGGGTAGATTTACTAAAACTGGTTCACTCAGAACCTGGTGCTGCAGTGCATGGTAGCCAATCAGCTTCTAACCTCAGCTTGTTCAATTAAGCTTTGGCAATAAAACTTGGAAGCTGATTGGTTTCTATGCAAACATGCATCTGATTTTGCACTCTCTGGCTTTAGTAAATAAACCCCAGCACTCAGACCCAGTCATGTCAGTCTCTTCTCTAGTGACCTTACTGGTTCGCGTCCCTTCCACAGTCAAACAACATTTGCATTCATGAACTAATTTGGATGAACACGAATTCTGCAAAATCCTCATAAACATAGCTAGAACTTTGGACAGTGTCCTGTAAATGTAACACTGGAGAACTATTTGCTATTGATAGTCCACTTGGCCTAAAATATTTTACAAGTTGCCTACAGTGAGCATGTGAGGTGGGTAAAAATGTCAGCCAAAATCTCCAGTAAAAGAAGAGTCTTAATACCTAGCTAATCCTACTCCAGTTCATAGACTCTTCCCTCTGCTGCAAAGGGAAATTGGCAAATGTAAATATCATAGCTGTGCAACAGAAGGAAAAGTCCATAAACGGGAACAAAACCAAGCAAGTATAAAATGTCTTCCTTTACTGGAGATTTTTGGCTGACATTACTACCTCCTTCCCCAAAGAGGTTACTTTAATAGCTTCAAACAAGCCAACACTTTTACATGTAGATGTCACTGTGGAACAATTTTCAATTCTCACAAAGGAAGCAGGGAAGTCATCACACTCTCACACTTCAAATTGTACACCTGCTCTTTTACTTTAGAGATAAACAGACTGATGAGTTACTGCTGGAAGGTGACGCAAAAGGAGCTGAACTGAAAGAAAAAAGTGCTTCTGCTGTGAAATGTGAGAAATTGTTTCACAGTGACTGCAGCTACAGAGATCAGTGAGGCCTTGTTTTAATGCTTATTTAAATGTACGTAGTCTGACCAAAGTTCTACCAGGGTTTAAGATGCATAAAAGGATCATAGTGTGCTTGTGACATGCTTCAATATTCATCCAAGTGTTACCTATAGATCATGAATAAGATTCACTTCTTTTTTCTAATGCCAAAAATTGTCTTTTTTAGATCATTAAGGAGTGAGTATAGGAGTAGTAAGGTTTAGGACCTATTCAAATTGATCCATTGTGGTAATGCACCATACATGTGTCAGACTTTTGTGGTGGCATTCATTTTCAATGGCACCCTTGTGCACTGATAAAACACATACCCCAAAGCCCAGTAATGCACTATTGTATTTTTAAAAATGTGTTGTTTTTTTTAAATTTAACTGAATAGACTGCTTTGTATAAATCTGACCTTTACACCCGATGTTTTTCCATCTGTGTCCAATTTGAAAAAAAAATCCCTTAATTTCCTGTTCTGTAAGCACAACAGAAAGTGAGAAGAAATCTTTCCAAAGTTAGAGGAAATTCCTCTTAGACAGTTAGTCACTGGAACAAGTGTCCCCATTGGAATATTTTTTCCTTATTTCTGTTCTGGTGTCAACTCAGAGCTTTGATTTCTTCATTACTTTCAGTCCTGGCAAAATTTGTCAAAAGGACAAATATGTAGGATGAATCTCTCTGTTGGAAACACAAACCCAAGAGTTTATACTATGGTTACACTTTCATTGGACTTAAGTGCGGTATGAGGCTGTGAGGACCTGAGCAACAGTTCAGCCCTTAAAAATGGTTTGAAGGGTATTTGTCGCAAAATAAAACACCTACAATGGAAGTTTCCATTGTCTGATAAGACCTGCTACACCATTTTCGTTTCAGCGAAGTGAAGCTTTAATCTTAAACTGTTCATATGGCTGTTGTGCTCTGTGACAGAACATCTTTAATAAAAAGATACTCCTAAGAGAATAGAATGGGGTCAGTGATATTTAAGTTAAATTCATTTGTGACTTCGCATTAGATGGCCGAGCATTAGAGCGGGACAGCTCTCGAAGGCACAGAAGTGTGAAAAGATGTGATAGAAAATGATTGAGTTTAATAACGTGCTTATAGCCTCTCATCTCTGGCAACATGGATAATTTGACCACAGATTGAAGGTCATCTTTAATAGCAGTAAATTCACATTGTGCCAATTACACTGTTTCTGGAAAAACTGGCACATAGATTTATGACCTGTAGCCTTCTTTGGGGGCAGTTATGAGAAATGGCCCTCTCCAAATAAGGATATTGTGCTAAATCTATAGTTATATAGGGGAGCTATAACCTTCGCTAGGTGGAATAGTGGGTTTGATAATAGAGTTGGCAGCGCCTCCACCCAGGACAGGTTCAGGGTGAACAGAGGGGATTTCCTTCCTGGGAAATTATTTAATAATCTAAACAAAGTAATTTGGAGCTGAAGAACTACTGCAACCAGCATATAACATTCACCATGATTTTATGGATACACACCAGTATAGAAATAATACATGCTTTATATAAGAAGAGATTAATAACAATACATACATCCAATGTACAAACAAGTACCCTCTTCTCCTCTGTGACAAATGTCCTAGTGTATAACGTTCATGATTTTTATACTGGGAAACTATTCTAAATTTAACCCCAGACCTATGCAGTCTTAGGGCCCATTTGCAATATCACATTGCAGTAACATGCAAGTGACCATAATGTATGTTACATGCATCAGTGCAACGCACCATGCCACTGGACATGTATTGCAGTGCTACGCACAAAGGTGTGGTTTACTGCCAAAAATGGTGCATGTCTTAACACAATGCACATTTTTACATATTAACACTTGTGATGGGCTTTTCAAGTAGAATTATGAGCAAAATCAAAAAATATAAATACTGTATTGTGCAGTTTGTCATTAGAATTAACACATCAGTTCTTCTGTTATATCATTTATCCATGTCATGATATATCTAGTAATAGTGTTTTCCTTACACTCATTAGAACTGGCATTGACCTGCCATGAAACATCTTCATCGTTGCAAAACAAGCCCACTTAATTGTGACTACTACTAGATATACAATATCTTCTTATTACAGTATCCCTACTGTTGCATTATTTTATTAGCTGTTTATTCTGCCATTGATTGTCCACTTTATACTTTAAATAGACCCTATCACATTAGAAAAAAAGTAGTACATACCTGTAAAAAAAAAAAACTTATTCTGCCCTGTTGCCAAGAAAAGGTTCTCTGAAGTGTTTTGGGAAACTGACTTCTGTTTAGTGTGGGGGCCTTACTTTAGTTCACCTTCTGAAGCATTTAATGGTTCCTCTGGCTGACCTTCACGTTATTATGAGGCTTAGCAGTGATATAGAGGTCTGGAGTGGGGACCAGTAGAGTTGCAGGGTTCATTACTCCAGAAAGAGTTGGTTTCCCATCAAATCCGGGTACCATTTTGGCAGTAAAAAAGGTAAATGTTCTCTTTTGTTTGTTTTTACACTTTATTCCAATTTCCTTTATTTGATCTTTCGTACTTATGAGAAAAGAAACTCAGAAAATTGCAAACAAATTGAAGTCCAGCTAACACTTTTCAAGCAATCCATAGGATTGTTTTTGCTTTTAGAAAACAAAAAAGTTTAACTCATATGGATAATAGCTGACCTTTCTAAACCTTTGTTCCAATCCCTTAAACTACTATGTTTGCTGGACAGTATGGTTTGCTAAAAGAAGTGGAAAAAACAGATCTACTGTAGGGTCAACCGTTAATAAAATGGGGATGGGGGGGGGACTGCTTTTTTTGTATACCATCAAGAGTTCCTAATTAAAGGGTTTTTTACATCCAGCAGAAATCGTAGGAAACCTATTCCATTTGGTAGGTGAATTTGTTTATAATTTTGTGAAAACTTGGTTTTCCATTTAGCAATTTCTCATAACTTACATAAGCATACAGTAGTTCAGTTTTAATAGTATAATTTGCAAAATTAAAATCACTTTGACTTTTGAAAAAAGGAAAATTATAAATTAGTAGGGGTGGAAATGATGAACTGGAGTTGATCAGCTTTCTCTCTTTATTTGTTTTACAGAATTTGCGGAACGAAGAACAGGTTGCAGTAATTCAAGCGGGTACTGTGTTATCTCTCTGTGAAAAGGTGTGTAAATATTCCGGTATTATTAGAGACAAATGAGACTGAAATGTGAAACAGAGGCAACACATAAACTCTAGACCTGGCAATAGCTAATTAGCTGTGTCTTCAGGGATATAGGTTGGAGCACTCGCTGTTCCAGAACAGAGAGGTTTTCTCCTGTATACCCTGCAGTGGCCACGCAACTGAAATCACAGTACCAACAACAGGAGATGCATGGGAGAGTTTCTCAGTACTAAGCACCAGCTGCGTAGCTTTCCAGCACAGCTCTGCAGTGTATCCTCTTCAGAAAGCAGGATCTCCATCTGCAGTAGAACTCACAACATAAATGTTTTGTTACTGGCCAGTATAGGAAAGGGTACAGCCTAACTTTGCACAAGGTCCATAGATTTGGGCCTACACCAATGTTAGCTCACATCTTGTTTATGGATGAACCATTTGGGCTAAAAGTTTAAAAAAATCAGAATCCATTCTTCTAAAATTATAAAGATACAAAGTCAGTGCTGGTGATAACACGGTTCCCCTAAAGCAAAAACGGACTTCTTAAGCTCAGACTTAAAACGTATTGGACCCATTCTTATATTCATTTCCAATGACATTTGCCATGCTAGAAGTTCTCCTAAGCTATATATTTATTACCCTTGAAATTTCTCTTAGGTCTTGGAGAACCCCTGCTACAAATAAATACACCTACAATTCACAGAACATTAATGTAATCACTAAATTCTAGAATGCTTTAAATATAAGAATAAATAATATGCTGTCCCTGACCTTATTAACACCCTAGGCAGAAATTTGTTTACACATTCCTGCTCTCTATAACATTTTGGTAATAACCTTCAAATTAAAGGAATAATAACTGAATAGAGATGTAGACAGTAAAAATTGTGGTGTCCCTGATATAATTGGTTAGTGCAGAAGTGCCCCCTTGTATTGGTAGTCAGTGAAGGTTAGAGATCAATTTGCCATTGCTTGCTGCTTAAAGAGGAGCTCCAGTCGATTTTCTGAAAATGAAAAGTCAGCAGCTACAAAAACTGTAGTTTCTGACTTTTAACCACTTGCCTACCAGGCACTTATACCCCCTTCCTTACCAGGCCAATTTTCAGCTTTCAGCGCTGCCGCACTTTGACAATTGCGCGGTCATGCAACATTGTACCCATATGAAATTTTGATCATTTTTTTCTCACAAATAGAGCTTTCTTTTGGTGGTATTTAATCACCACTGGGCGCTTTACTTTTTGCGCTATAAATAAAAAAAGTGCAAAAAATTTGAAAAGAAAAAAAAAGTTTATTTGTTTCTTTTATAAAATTTTTTAAACAGGTATTTTTTCTCCTTCACTGATGTGCGTTGATGAGGCAGCACTGATGGGCACTGATAGGCATCACTAAAGGGCACTGATAGGCAGTACTAATGAGGTGGCACGGATAGGCGGCACTGATAGACAGCACTAATTAGGGGTCACGGATAGGCGGCACTGATAGGTGACACTGATTATGGGTACTGATAGACGGCACTGACTGGCACAACCCCTGGGCACTGACTGGTGGCACTGACTGGCAGCACTAAAGGGCTGCACTGGTGGGTGGCACTGGTGGGCAGCACTGGTGGGTGGCACTGGTGGGCACAGGTGGGTGGCACAGGTGGGTGGGCACAGGTGGGTGGCACTGCTGGGCACATGTAGGCGGCACTTCTGGGCACAGGTAGGTGGCACTGCAGAGTGGCACAGGTGGGTGCACTGCTGGGCACAGGTGGGGGCACTGCTGGGCACAGGTGGGTGCACTTCTGGGCACGGGTGGGCGGAGCTAGTGGGCGCACTGCTGGGCGGAACTTGCGGGTGTCACTGCTGGGCACCGATCATCAGGGCACTGATCATCAGTGCCCTGATGATCGGTGCCGATCCCCGCTCTGACAACTGCCGGTTCTCGGCAGTACTTTCCTCATGATCTGACAGCGTGAGGAAAGTGCAGCCGAGAACCGGCACTTGCATTTCCCTGTGATCAGCGTGTCATTGGACACCGCTGATCACGTGGTAAAAGGCCGCTGTGATTGGCCTTTTACCACATCACGTGATCAGCTGTGTCCGTAGGACACAGCGATCACGGAGATCACCGGGTGCGCGCCCCCTGGGGCGCGCAGGAGAGCGCGTTCTGGGAGGACGTCATATGACGTCCACCCAGAACTGGCCGGCCGCGGTGAAGCCGTCAGTCGGCTGTACCAGGATCCAGCAATGTGCTCAACTGAGGGGGTGCCAGGGACCATGTTCAATCCTTGGTGCTGGCATCTTAACTGTTGGCACCCGGCTGTGACAGCTTGTGGCTTCAGAGCTGGGTGCCCACTGTGCAAATGCAAGCCGTGCTACGCATTGTGAATTGTCACACAGTCTTCTGGGATCTGTCACATGTCCCAGAAGACTGCAGGGAGGAAGTGGGGAGGAGATCTTCTTAGGTAGTCGGAGCAGAAGTGGGAGCAGGTATCTGTCAAAATGAGGTACCCGCACCCCAAAATGCCAATTACTTACCGGAAGGGGGGGGTTGAGGCCTTAAAGCTGAACTTCATCTTTTCGGTGGTGCTGCGCTTCAAGGAACCCCTAGCATCCTCAGGAGGATCCCTACAGCTAGCCATAGATGGATCATAATTCAGGGACCAGCCGAATTTCAATCAATGTATGGCCATCCCTGTTCAACAGAAGTTGAACAGAAATGTTGGAAAACTTCTCTGGATGCAGCCACTGATCAGTGCATTCTGACAGCGGAGGGGTCCTGATGTCAGAATACAATGTCCTAGTGGGGGATATTCCTCTAGCTACCTTGCTTGTGAGTCCTCTATGGCCATCCTAAGAGTTCCACAGAACCCTAGTTGAGAGATGCTGCTTTAGATTGAGTATCTCACAGGTCATTTTAATTTGCCAAATGGTGTTAGAATAATGATTCAGTCAGCTAACTGAATTCAGTGTGTTACAAGTGAGGGAATGTTTTTTTCAGGTGAGTGAAATCAATGTGGTGCAGGTGAAGCAATTACCAAGAAGAGATCATATTTATGCTACTAATGGGTCTACAAATGTTTGTTTGGTTTAGGTCTTTGGAAGCCCAAAAACTATTTTCAGACCCAGACACAAAATAACTGTGTGTAAAAATAGCCATGGTTTTACTATTGAGGGTCCCTTGGGCACCCCAACATTAATGAAAAGTAGCGAAGTTCCCCAGGGAGCAGTGCTAATGTCATGGTTAGGGTTCAGGCTTGGAGACCAGTAGCTACATAGCTGTAGCAATAGAGAGGTCAACAGGAAGAGTACATGGGCAGGTCACCCTGGTAGATGGTGCAGACTCACCTGAGGTGTGAAGACTAAGCACTAATCAGTATTCACCAGAGCTCCTGATGGTGGAGATGGATTTTGCTGTGTGTTAGTACCAAGTTGCTGTTCTCAGGATTCGCCCATCAAGAGATGAGTAAGCCTGGGTCCAGTAGCAGATAGGGATCAAACAGAAGTGTAGTCAGTTAACAAGCCAAAGGTTGGTAACAAGTGGTTGTAGGTCGGGATCAAGCAGAAGTGTAGTTGAGGAACAAACCAAAGGTCGGTAACAAGTGGTAGTGAAGATATGGATGGCAGCAGGAGAGACGAGAGCGAGATATTGGCTGGGGAAAGCACAATAATCTGGCAAACAGTGCAAAGGCAAGGCTTTAATAGGAAGTCCATGGGAGGAGCAAGGGGTTCAAGGTTCAAGATAAACAAGACACAAGGCAAGGTTGTCTTAGGAGATCAGGCAGGGAGTTGTCCAGCATCTCAGGTGGCTCAGCAAGAAGAGACATTGCCAGACACAGCAAAGGTCGCAGGCTCTGACCTGAGTCCTGACAGGTTATATTTTCTTCAATAGTCTGTATCTCTACCCATTTTCCTACCTTTACTCTTTCAACCTTTTTTCTGTTCTTCAGTTTCCTTGTTAATCTTACTACTTTGAATATAGCTCTCCTCTATGTAGAGAGACAGTCTATCTGCCTGCTGCTTGGCCTATAATGCCAGACAGGAACCTTCTAACGCATGTCTACCCAACACTAGAGACTGAACAGAACACAAGGATGTCTGTGTGTGTATATAATACAAAATTACACTTTTAACCCTCTCTAAACAGAAGCAGTCAAACATTTAACACTCTCTAGGACAGTGGTCTCCAAACTGCAGCCCAGGAGTCAGATGCGGCCCTTTGCTTGCCTCTTTTGGGCCCTTGGGACACTATTCCTCAAACTGGCCACCCAGAACTGGCCGGCCGCGGTGAAGCCGTCAGTCGGCTGTACCAGGATCCAGCAATGTGCTCAACTGAGGGGGTGCCAGGGACCATGTTCAATCCTTGGTGCTGGCATCTTAACTGTTGGCACCCGGCTGTGACAGCTTGTGGCTTCAGAGCTGGGTGCCCACTGTGCAAATGCAAGCCGTGCTACGCATTGTGAATTGTCACACAGTCTTCTGGGATCTGTCACATGTCCCAGAAGACTGCAGGGAGGAAGTGGGGAGGAGATCTTCTTAGGTAGTCGGAGCAGAAGTGGGAGCAGGTATCTGTCAAAATGAGGTACCCGCACCCCAAAATGCCAATTACTTACCGGAAGGGGGGGGTTGAGGCCTTAAAGCTGAACTTCATCTTTTCGGTGGTGCTGCGCTTCAAGGAACCCCTAGCATCCTCAGGAGGATCCCTACAGCTAGCCATAGATGGATCATAATTCAGGGACCAGCCGAATTTCAATCAATGTATGGCCATCCCTGTTCAACAGAAGTTGAACAGAAATGTTGGAAAACTTCTCTGGATGCAGCCACTGATCAGTGCATTCTGACAGCGGAGGGGTCCTGATGTCAGAATACAATGTCCTAGTGGGGGATATTCCTCTAGCTACCTTGCTTGTGAGTCCTCTATGGCCATCCTAAGAGTTCCACAGAACCCTAGTTGAGAGATGCTGCTTTAGATTGAGTATCTCACAGGTCATTTTAATTTGCCAAATGGTGTTAGAATAATGATTCAGTCAGCTAACTGAATTCAGTGTGTTACAAGTGAGGGAATGTTTTTTTCAGGTGAGTGAAATCAATGTGGTGCAGGTGAAGCAATTACCAAGAAGAGATCATATTTATGCTACTAATGGGTCTACAAATGTTTGTTTGGTTTAGGTCTTTGGAAGCCCAAAAACTATTTTCAGACCCAGACACAAAATAACTGTGTGTAAAAATAGCCATGGTTTTACTATTGAGGGTCCCTTGGGCACCCCAACATTAATGAAAAGTAGCGAAGTTCCCCAGGGAGCAGTGCTAATGTCATGGTTAGGGTTCAGGCTTGGAGACCAGTAGCTACATAGCTGTAGCAATAGAGAGGTCAACAGGAAGAGTACATGGGCAGGTCACCCTGGTAGATGGTGCAGACTCACCTGAGGTGTGAAGACTAAGCACTAATCAGTATTCACCAGAGCTCCTGATGGTGGAGATGGATTTTGCTGTGTGTTAGTACCAAGTTGCTGTTCTCAGGATTCGCCCATCAAGAGATGAGTAAGCCTGGGTCCAGTAGCAGATAGGGATCAAACAGAAGTGTAGTCAGTTAACAAGCCAAAGGTTGGTAACAAGTGGTTGTAGGTCGGGATCAAGCAGAAGTGTAGTTGAGGAACAAACCAAAGGTCGGTAACAAGTGGTAGTGAAGATATGGATGGCAGCAGGAGAGACGAGAGCGAGATATTGGCTGGGGAAAGCACAATAATCTGGCAAACAGTGCAAAGGCAAGGCTTTAATAGGAAGTCCATGGGAGGAGCAAGGGGTTCAAGGTTCAAGATAAACAAGACACAAGGCAAGGTTGTCTTAGGAGATCAGGCAGGGAGTTGTCCAGCATCTCAGGTGGCTCAGCAAGAAGAGACATTGCCAGACACAGCAAAGGTCGCAGGCTCTGACCTGAGTCCTGACAGGTTATATTTTCTTCAATAGTCTGTATCTCTACCCATTTTCCTACCTTTACTCTTTCAACCTTTTTTCTGTTCTTCAGTTTCCTTGTTAATCTTACTACTTTGAATATAGCTCTCCTCTCTGTAGAGAGACAGTCTATCTGCCTGCTGCTTGGCCTATAATGCCAGACAGGAACCTTCTAACGCATGTCTACCCAACACTAGAGACTGAACAGAACACAAGGATGTCTGTGTGTGTATATAATACAAAATTACACTTTTAACCCTCTCTAAACAGAAGCAGTCAAACATTTAACACTCTCTAGGACAGTGGTCTCCAAACTGCAGCCCAGGAGTCAGATGCGGCCCTTTGCTTGCCTCTTTTGGGCCCTTGGGACACTATTCCTCAAACTGACACCAATGATGAGGCACCATTCCTCCCAATAACTCCATTAATTGGGCACTATTCCTGCCACTGAGACTGTCGATGGGGCACTATTCCTCCCATCCACCAATGATGGGGCATTGTTTACTTCAACTGATGTCGGGACATTTTCTACTCACACTGGCCACAGTCATGCCCCCCAAAAACCTGAAAAGTAAACTGTCCCTCTTTGTTTGACATTTGAAGAACCCTACTCTAGGAGATCTGTGGGCCTTAGACTTGGGTCATTTGACTGGAGACTCTAGGTCAGTGCCCAACAATATTTCACAGTGATGAATGGGTGGATTGGGGAAAGGAAGGTGTAAATAAAGGGCAGCTTATGTTTATAAATGTTTGATTTTACACTGGATTGGAGGCTGCCAGTATTTAATTAGGTCTGCCATACAGGAAGGCAAAAAAGCAGGTACTGGGCATGGACTGGAAAAAAAATTAGGCATCAGTTTACAAAAAACACGACATGGTCAAAATATTTAAAAAAAACGGTGTTTCTCTGCAATGACAATAAAATATAGTTTATAGTAAGATAGCACAGTGCAATCTCATCCTAGGGTGCATTTCTCACTTGTTATCAAGCTCTGAAAAGAGGAAAGCTTTCCTGTTTATTTAATTGGACTTCCATTAATGTGATTTAGCTGCAAATTAGACATGGTATTGAAGGAACTGGCGACAATTTCTGATGCTTCATCTCCTTTCAGAGAAGCGTGTTTTGTCTGCTGGTTGGTTGCTTAGAGCTGAGGAAAGTGCAGCACAAGTAATTGAACTAGCTGTGTTCTCATGGGAGGATAGGATTGAGTTAGATAATACTTGCAGAAACGAAAAGGGCAAAATGGAAACAGATATAAATTTAATGATGATATACAGTATGTCAGTGTACTGTATGTACAGTTAGGTCCATATATATATTTGGACACAGGCACAATTTTAGTTTTTTTCAGGTATTTACCAAAACATATTCAAACTATAGTTGTATAATGGATATGGGCTGAAAGTGCACACTCTCAGGGTTAACTTGAGGGTATGCACATCCAAATTGGAGGAAGGGTTAAGGAATTACAGCTCTTAAGAGTAGCCATCCCCCCTTTTTCAAGGGACCAAAAGTAACTGGACAATTGAATCAAAAGCTGTTTCATGGCCAGGTGTGGGCTACTCCTTTGTTATTTATTCATCAATTAAGCAGGTAAAAAGTCTAGAGTTCATTCTAAGTGTGGTATTTGCATTTGGAATCTATTGCTGTGAACCTACACCATGAGTTCAAAGGAGCTGTCCATGCAAGTGAAACAGTCCATTATAAGGCTTCAAAAATGAAACAATCCATCAGAGAGATGGCAGCAACATTAGGAGAGGCCAAATCAACAGTTTTGTACATTCTGAGGAAAGAAGAACTCGCTTGTGAGCTCCACAACATAAAAAGGCATGGACGTCCATGGAAGACAACAGTGGTGGATGATCGCAGGATCCTCTCTATGGTAAAGAAAAACCCATTCACAACATCCAGACAAGTGAAGGACACTCTCCAGGAGGTGGGCGTATCATTGTCCAAGTCTACAATCAAGAGAAAACTTCACAAGAGCAAATACAGACGGTTCACCACAAGGTGCAAACCATTCATAAGCCTGAAGAATAGAAAAGCCAGATTAGACTTTGCCAAAAAACATCTAAAAAAGCCAGACCAGTTCTGGAAAAGCATTCTTTGGACAGATGAAACTAAGATTAATCTGTACCAGAATGACAGGAAGAAAAAAGTGGAGAAGGCTTGGAATTGCTCATGATCCAAAGCACACAACATCATCTGTAAAACATGGTGGAGGCAGTGTGATGGCGTAAGCATGCATGGCTTCCAGTGGCACTGGATCATTGGTGTTTATTGGTGATGTAACAGAAGACAGAAGCAGCTGGATGAATTCTGCTGTGGTTAGAGATATACTGTCAGCCCAGATTCAGCCGAATGCAGCAAAGTTGATTGGACGGCGCTTCACAGTACAGATGGACAATGATCCAAAACACACTGCAAAAGCAACCCAGGAGCTTATGAAGGAAAAGAAGTGGAATATTCTGCAATGGCCGAGTCAATCACCTGACCTCAACCCAATTGAGCATGCATTTCACTTGCTGAAGGCAAAACTAAAAGGCAGAAAGACCCACAAACAAAGAACAACTGAAGACAGTGATTATATTAATTTGTCCAATTACATTTGAGCCCCTGAAAATGGAGGGACTGTGTATAAAAATGGTTGCAGTTCCTAAAATTTGTACTTGATATTTCTGTTCAACCCCTTGAACTAAAGCTGAAAGTCTGCCCTTCGAATTCATTTGGATTGTTTTCATTTATTCTGGTGGCATACAGAGCCAAAAGTATGAAAAATGTGCCTGTGTCCAAATATATAGGGACCTAACTGTGTGTGTGTGTGTGTGTGTGTGTATGTATGTATATGTGTATATATATATATATATATATATATATATATATATATATATATATCTTTAATAAATGATATTGATATGGTCAGTTAAGTAGTAGAGGGGGTTGTTATAATCAGTTTCAGCTGATTTGGTGTTAATGAAATTAACAACAGGTCCACTAGATTGGCAACAATGTGACGACCCCCCAAAAACAGGAATGATTTTACAGGTGAAGGCCACTGACAATTTTTCTTATCTTTTTTGACTGTTTTTCACTAGTTTTGCATTTGGCTAGGGTCAGTGTCACTACTGGTAGCATGAGGCAATACCTGGACTCTACAGAGGTTGCACAGGCAGTCCCGTTCCTCCAGGATGGTACATCAATACGTGCCATTGCCAGAAGGTTTGCTATGTCTCCCAGCACAGTCCCAGAAGGTCCTTAACCCATCAGACGGACCGGTATCTCCTCCTTTGTGCAAGGAGGAACAGGATGAGCACTTCCAGAGCCCTACAAAATGACCTCCAGCAGGCCACTGGTGTGAATGTCTCTGACCAAACAATTAGAAAGAGACTTCATGAGGGTGGCCTGAGGGCCCAATATCCTCTAGTGGGCCCTGTGCTCACTGCCTGGAACCATAGAGCACGATTGGCATTTGTCATTGAACACCAGAATTAGCGCCCTGTGCTTTTCATAGATTCACCCTGAGCACATGTGACAGACGTGAAAGGATCTGGAGAAGCCGTGGAGAACATGATGCTGCCTGTAATATTGTTCAGCGTGACCGTTTTGGTGGTGGGTCAGTGATGGTCTGGGGGGGCATATCCATGGAGGTACACACAGACCTCTACAGGTTAGACAATGGCACCCTGACTGCCATTACGTATCGGGATGAAATCCTTGGACCCATTGTCAGACCCTACGCTGGTGCAGTGGGTCCTGGGTTCCTCCTGGTGCACGACAATGCCCGGCCTCATGTGGTGAGAGTATGCAAGAAGTTCCTGGAGGATGAAGGAATTGATAGCACTGAATGGCCCCCACTCTTGCCTTACCTAAATCAAATAGAACTCCTCTGGGATATCATGTTTCGGTCCATGCAAGGCCGCCAGGTTGCACCTCAGACTTTCCAGGCGCTCACAGATGCCCTGGTCCAGATCTGGGAGGAAATACCCCAGGACATGATCCATAATCTCATTAGGTACATGCCCCAACGTTGTCAGGCACGCATACAAGCACACAGGGGCCATACAACTACTGAGTACCATTTTGCTGCAATTAAATTTCAGCAAACTGGACAAGCCTGCTGCATCATTTTTTCACTTTGATTTTCTAGGTGTCTGAATTCAGTCCTCTGTAGGTTGATAATTTTCATTTCCATCAAACGATGGGGCATCTTTACATTCATAACACATTGCCCAGTCCATATCAGTATAGATATCCAGCACAATATTTTTCCCCATTGAGATCTGATGTGTTTTCAAAGTGTTTAATTTTTTTGAGCAGTGTATATTACATTTATTAACATTTACCTGTTACTTTCATTCACTTCTATCTTATGGACTGGCCTAATTCAGTACACGGTAATGTACATTATCTCACAACATGAAAAATGATCTATGAATGAAGGGGGTGGACCTTTCAATCAACTGCTTTTCCTCGACTCATAGATTGGTTTTTTGTTTTTTTTTGTTTTTTCTTCATGGATATCAGTGCATATGACTGGTCCCTTGGCCCTATTAACCTCCTGCTTCACTGGAAGATTACTGCTGCAGGGGTAGAGTGGGGTATCAGAGGATGGAAAATTGTAACTAAAACTGCATCCTCAGAAGAAGGGACACATAGCACGGATTGTGATTTACTAAACTTAGGCTTTTAATCCAAAAACAAAAAATGTTATACCGGTATATTGCAGCTTACCAATCCTTAAATGTGGTGGCTATATTAGTTTTCTTTTTTTAGGATTTTTTCCTTTTTTTTTTTCACCTGCTGATCAGGCCAGTAACACACTTCTTGTGGGGTGGCTCCAGTCTATGAAGGAACAAAGTAGACACCCTTGGATAGCAGCATTGTTAACCTGTGGGTTAAATGAGTGTTAAATGAACTAACAGAATTAGATGGACCTAACTAACAAACTAAAGTCAACCTCCAGCTAACACTTTTTAAGCTGTTAAAGCAACAGTTTGTTTTCCTTCTGCGATAAAAGTTTTACAAAAATGAATAAAGCTGACCATTGTAAGCACCCCTGTCAGTGTTAAATGGTTTGTCTCAACCCTCTAAATGCTACTTTGCAGGAAAACTTGGTCTGTTAAGGGCTTATTTACACCACAATCCCTGTGTCTAGTGTGCAATTTCCGATTGCACGTTTACATGCATTTGTAATTGACTCACTTGGTAGTACAAGGGGTCAATTGCTTCTGGTGAGTGAGAGTGCAGTGTGAAGGTGTTAGAAGGCACTTATGTGGAAGATGTGGATGAATCCAAGATATTGTACCAGTGTGACTGGAGTGGCACAGAACACTTTCACTTGATTAAGACACACATGTTGGATTGATCACAGCATTTGTTTCAGCACTGTAGCCTGTGCTTCAGTGTTCCTTTTATGTTCTCTTGGGGTGTCAGAGCACCTTGTTACAGCAGCTTACAGTAGGATTGTATATATGTATTGTAAACAGAGCAGGTGTTTTGGGGAGATTTGTTTTTTTAGCAATTATGAATAACCACTCAGTCCATGAAACCCCCTCTTTGGGTAGAATTATTACTTACTGTCCTTTCTTTAAAAAACCTTTTTATCTGACTCTTGTCTCCTAAACTTCCTTTCAGAATTTGGTGGACTTGAAGCTTATCAAATTTCATAATCTCTACTGTCATCAATATCTTCCCTGCTTTACAAGACCAACATGGTCTGCCCAACTAAGAAGTATTTTGATTCCTAAATATTTTATTACCTCATATGCTAGATCAGGGCAGAACCTAGACCAAATGTCTCACTATATGAGCATAGAGTATGTGTAGCCATGACCTACATGCTGTGTGCCTAATATCACGATTGTACATGAAACAACTCAATAAGTCTGGTTCTGGTCCAGACATGCACACGCCAATAGGAATCTGACCATGGGTTCGCTAAGCTAATGATTGGAATGACATATGGACAACAACTAAATCCTCAAAAAATATAGTTGTTTTGAAAATCAATTACAAGAAATTGACCTATTGGTATTTGGTCCATGCCAGAATTTCTAAATTTGTTCCAAATTATCCAGAAACTTGTTTTCAGGGCTGTGGAGGAAGACCTTACCCAGGCTCAATTCAAATGACTTTTGCAAGTCACCCCAGCCTCCAAACAGACAATAGCAAAGGCCAAGAAGTCTAACTCCATCAGTACAGTAGAAACTAAAAATAAGGTCATTTAGGCTGTGATTTACACCACAATCGAAGCAATCATTATGGACGAAGTTCAAAAATATGGCAGCCATGGGTAGAACATTTCCTACCCCCACACTTTGCCTCATGCCTAATGCTTCCTTGACAGGCTTATCTTAACCCCTATTATGCATTTGTTGTTTTGGTGCCTGATTTGGGGATGAACTCTGGGAATCCTGCCCTTCTCTCATCCCTTCCCCTATCCTTTTCCCCCTATTTCTTCACTTGGATACTCTCTACCTCCTTCTTTCTACATACAGTGTACTTCTCTTGTTATATAATCAAGCTCCAGTTATTCTCCCTTTTTGATGTTTTTATATAACAAAAGGCATAATACGCCAGGGAGTTGCTGTACTCTTTAGTACAACTGGTCAAGTGTAGCTTATCTCTAGCACACCTACTCATATCTGTAACACCTGAAATGAATGTGGTAATGTCTAACTTTACTGATTTATGTTCCCTGTATATCTTGTGCCATAAGTGCCTCATGTGTTGTAAATTCTCTAAGTATTTTGAACAAGAAATAAATAAATTTTTCTTGTATATGCGTTCAGACACTATGTAAGAACGCACTCAGCTTCATCTGGTGTAAACAAGCCCTAAAGGAAGCTGAAAAATAACAGATTTACTGGCAAGATCACTAGGTAAAAATAAAGGGAAAAAAGAATTTAAATTCAGTCACCATTTGTAAGATTTAGAAATGAAGGCAGCCATGTATTTTGACACCCTTACAAATTAGGACTATTATGTCTTGAGATATACCGAAACTATCAGCAACTTCCAGCAACTTAATACTTTGAAGCAGCACCCTTTATAATTTTTGATACATGTAGTAAATTTTAAAGTTGATGCTCGAATGTAAGCCATAGCTCTAAACTACCACGGCCTTTACTGTATATTATTAGTTTTTTTTTTTTTTTAAAAAGACAGTCCTGATAAGTTTGTTTTAGTTTCCCCCTTTCTGTGGGCCAAGCTTAAAGGTTGAACATCTTTGCTGTTGAAAGCAGATTTTTTAAGGGATTTTTTTTTGGGATTCATCATTGTTGATGCCATGTGTCAATCACTGTTTGGCTTGTTCTATGTGTTTGGTTGTAGTGGCTAAAACAGATCGAGGTGACGGAAGCTGCCCTCACACAGAAAATGATCGATCTGGAAAATGAGAAGGTAAGACTCCCAGTAAGTGAAGTTTTTGTAAACTATTTCAAATTCTCCCAAACGTCTTTCATCAACCATTTCCAAAGTCAGTGATTCATCTCATAATATATTTTATTACTAACATACCACCATTCTTGCCTCTTTAAAGGGAACATAAATTGAAAAAATACACTTACAATAATAAATGTAATTTTTATGACATAAACCAATTTTTTACTATATAAAAGAATTATGAACGTCTTCTTTTCATTCTCAGGACTTGTTCAGCAAGCAGAAAGGTTACTTAGAAGAAGAACTTGACTACCGAAAGCAAGCACTTGATCAAGCATATATGGTAGGCATTTAAAAAGCGTGAACCCCTGCAGTGAGGACCCAAACCGAAATAAAAACCTGACAGAAATTCTAACCTTTCCCCACTGTACCCAAAACAAAAGTTTTTTTCTACCCTTTAAGTATACTTTACAGAGCTATTTCTTGGAATATAATTTTTCTGCAATATAACAAAGATTAACATGTTATTCTGTATGTACAGAAGGCATATATTCAGCACTTAAACTAATTCCATTTCAGGGGAACGGACAACCCGAGAGGACCAGAAAAACTCTCCAGCCCTTAAATACTTTCACACATGCCTGCACTTTAGGCACCTACCATACCTCTACGTGGCTTAGAGAAATGTCTCCATGTAACATCTGTGCAATTTACTTTTAAGTTTTTTTTTACAAAATATGTGAATATAATGCCATTATAATTCCAGGTTTTATTTTTACTATAAAGTTATATACAGAGTTACTGATGGGAGTCAGACGGTTTTGAAAAAAACACTACTCCGTAGATTTTCAACTTGAAATGTATTCATTTTTACAAAACCAGAGGTCAAGATTAGAGATGAGCGAATTATTCAAAAATTCGGTTCGGCTGATTCGCCGAATTCGCCGAATAAATTCGCTTCAAGCCGAATATATTCGCTGCGAATTTAACTTATAAAAAGGGTGTTTCTAGGCTTCAGAGAGCCTTTATATTAGTGCAGAACACTGTACCTTTAATTTAAATGCCCTTGGAGTCTGCTGGGGAAGAGAAATAATACTGTCAGTCAGTAGGACATGCAGATGAGTGCCGTCGATCTTAGAATCACCGCACACTTCACTCATTTGGGCAGTCACGGGGCCAAAACCAGAGTGTGGAGCCACAGTGTGGCGGTGGAGGCAGCAGCAATGGGAGGCCATACAGCACCCTATGACAAAATGGAACCCACCAGCAGTGTGAGGAGACCTGAAAGTGGCACATGGCAGAGTGTGGCGATGGAGACAGCAGCAATGGGAGGCCGTACAGGGACCCATGACACACTCTGGACCTGGCAGCAGCATGAGGAGGCGGTACAGGGGCCCATGACAGATTACGGGCCTGGCAGCAGCATGAGGAGTCGGTACGGGGGCCCATGGCAGATTACGGGCCTGGCAGCAGCATGAGGAGGCGGTACAGGAGCCCATGGCAGAGTGGCGGGGCGTAAGCAGCTAAAATTGAAGGCCATACAGAGGCCTATGTTAAAAAGTCCCCCCAGCAGCAGCGTGGGGAGACGACTATCAAAAGTCCAATGGCAGAGTGGCGGAGCAGAAGCAGCTTCAATTGAAGGCCATACACAGGCCTAGGTTTAAAAGTCCCTCACAGTTAATTCCAATAACGAACTCTACTCCTCCGTGCAATCTACTTACGAGACCCTGGGCAGGTCTGGGTCCAATTTGTGGTAGAGACTGGTTTTGTTCAGCCATGCTTGAGCGAGTAATAACAGGTCTGTGCTGCCCTTTGGTGTCTGGCTTAATGCGCACAACACTGAACGTCCCAGCGTTTGTCAACGATTTGCCGTTAAGTGATGCAAACCCGCTGAACCACGTTCATGAGGAGCCGGTACAGGGGGCCATGAATCAGTATGGACCTGGCAGCAGCGTGAGCAGACGACAGAGGCACATGGCGCAGGGTGGCGGTGTAGGCAGCATTATTC
This sequence comes from Staurois parvus, assembly GCF_062004578.1. Lineage (NCBI taxonomy): Eukaryota > Metazoa > Chordata > Amphibia > Anura > Ranidae > Staurois > Staurois parvus. The sequence goes on from NW_028317982.1 coordinate 314,851, forward strand.
TGAAGCCATACACAGGCCTAGGTTAAAAAGCGGAAGCCGTCAGCAGCGTGAGCAGACGACAGAGACACATGGCGCAGGGTGGCGGTGGATGCAGCAGTATTCGGAAGCCAAACACAGGCCTCGGTTAAAAAGCGGAAGCCGTCAGCAGCGTGAGCAGACGACAGAGGCACATGGCGCAGGGTGGCGGTGGAGGCAGCAGCAATGGAAGGCCATACAGCACCCTATCACAAAATGGAACCCACCAACAGTGTAAGGAGACCTGAAAGTGGCACATGGCAGAGTCTGGCGATGAAGTCAGCAGCAATGGGAGGCCGTACAGGGACCCATGACACACTCTGGACCTGGCAGCAGCAAGAGGAGGCGGTACAGGGGCCCATGGCAGAGTGGCGAAGCGTAAGCAGCTTAAATTGAAGGCCATACACAGGCCTAGGTTAAAAAGTCCCCCCAGCAGCAGCGTGGGGAGACGACTATCAAGAGTCCAATGGCAGAGTGGCGGAGCGGAAGCAGCTTCAATTGAAGGCCATACACAGGCCTAGGTTAAAAAGTCCCCCCAGCAGCAGTGTGGGGAGACGACTATCAAGAGTCCAATGGCTGAGTGGCGATCCGGGAAGTCAGCGTTGTGATTGCAGATGCAATGCAGAGATTCTATGAGGTGATGCCGTGGGTGCGAAGAAGATCATATACCGTCGTACTTCCATCCATAAGACGGAACAACCTGCGAACCGGGAGCTTTATTGCCCTGACCCGCTGAGCAGCTTCTGGGATACCCAAGAGTTTGGCTTCTGTGGGGAATATGGTTGAAAACTGAAACTTAAAGGCATGTTGACGGAAGGGCACCAGTGTCAGTGCTCCGGAGGGAATATAGCTTCAAAGCTGACACTTAAAGGTATATCGACGGTCAGAGACCACAGGAAGTGGAGCTTGCGTCTTAAATCGACTGAATGTGGCAGACGTGAAACGTCTACGGGCCGTATATGAAACGGGTTGTTCCTCTTTCTGGAATAAGTGTTGGAAATAGCCACTCTTTTTGGTGTGGCGTTTTGTCTATTTAATTCCGATAACGGACTCTACTCCTCCGTGCAATCTAGTTAGGAGACCCTGGGCAGGTCTGGGTCCAATTTGTGGTAGAGACTGGTTTTGTTCAGCCATGCTTGAGCGAGTAATAACAGGTCTGTGCTGCCCTTTGGTGTCTGGCTTAATGCGCACAACACTGAACGTCCCAGCATTTGTCAACGATTTGCCGTTAAGTGATGCAAACCCGCTGAAACACGTTCATGAGGAGCCGGTACAGGGGGCCATGAATCAGTATGGACCTGGCAGCAGTGTGAGGAGACCCGAAAGTGGCACATGGCGCAGGGTGGCGGTGGAGGCAGCAGTATTCGGAAGACATACACAGGACTAGTTTAAAAAGCGGAAGCCGTCAGCAGCGTGAGCAGACGACAGAGGCACATGGCGCAGGGTGGTGGTGGAGGCAGCAGTATTCGGAAGCCATACACAGGCCTAGGTTAAAAAGCGGAAGCCGTCAGCAGCGTGAGCAGACGACAGAGGCACATGGCGCAGGGTGGCGGTGGAGGCAGCAGTATTCGGAAGCCATACACAGGCCTAGGTTTAAAACTGGAACCCAGCAGCGTGAGCAGACGACAAAGACGCACATGGCAGAGGATGGATCTGGCAGCAGTATGAGAAGGCGGTACAGGGGCCCGTGGCACAGTGTGGTGATGGGGGCTACAGCAACTGGATGCCAGAAAGTGGCCGATAGGGCTATATACTGCATGGAATTATAAAGTTGTAAAGACAGCGGCCTATAAGGCTATACACACTATAACAATCATGACTTGATTGACCATTGGCCTATAAGGCTATACACAGCATGAATATCATGACTTATTCTGAGAGTGGTTTGGAAGGCTATATACAAAAAGTAATTCATGAGCTGTCCGGACAGCGGACAATAAGTACATATATACAAATCAATTCATCAGCTGTCCAGCCAGCGGCCTCAAAGGCGACACATATAGAAAGCAATTCATGAGCTGTTCAGACAGCGGCCTCTAAGGCGACAGATATACAAAGCAATTCCCGAGGTGTTCAGGGAGCGGCCTGAACGGCTAGGTTATTACTAAATATATTTTTGTGGCCAAACATCGGCCTATAAATAGATGTCTACACAGTGACAAAAAATTATGTCGCCAGACAGCGGCCCCTAAGGCGACAGATATACAAAGCAATTCCCGCGAGCGCACAGGGCCCACAGTGTCTGAGGATGGACGTTGGCGCAGAAAGGCAGAGACCAACTGACTACATAGGTGGTTTTTATAGTACTTTATTTTGGCCTCCCTCTCAGCAGGTGTGAAAAAGGCCATCATTTTTGAACGGTAGCGAGGGTCCAACAAGGTGGACAGCCAAAAGTCATCCCTCTGTCTGATGGTTATTATTCGGCTGTCGCTACGCAAGCAAGCGAGCATGCTATGGGCCATTTGTGCCAAGGAATGCGAGGGACTCCCTGCCTCCATCTCCACAGCATACTGCCACGGTGCGTCTGGGTCCTCTGTCTCCTCCTCCTCCTCTACCAGATGCTCCTGCTCCTCCACTCCTGTCCGCTGAGTGGAAAAACCACCCATTTCACTCAATAATTCCTGAGCACCAATGTCCTCCTCTACCTCCTCCTCTTCTTCCTGTCCTGCCCCCACAGGGGTCATGTGGCGTTGAGATCTGTGCACCACGTCTACCGCACCCTGACCAGCCATTGTTAACAGCATTTGTTCCAGGATGTGCAACAGGGGAATGACGTCGTTCATCCCATAGTCCTGCCAACTCACGAATAGCGTGGCCTCCTCAAAGGGCCTGAGCAAGCGGCAGGTGTCACGCATGAGCTGCCAATGGCTGACATCTAAGTTACACAGGGGAGTACCTTTATCCGCTTGTAACATCAGGAAATCGGTGATGGCCTTTCGCTGTTCGTAAAGGCGGTCTAACATATGTAGGGTTGAATTCCACCTTGTTGCAACGTCGCAGATCAGGCGATGCTGTGGAATTCCGTTCTGCCGCTGCAGCTCAAGGAGGGTGTGCTTTGCGGTGTAGGAATGGCTGAAATGCATGCAAAGTTTACGTGACATTTTAAGGATGTCTTGCAGTGGGATGGTGGATTTTAGGAACCGCTTGACAACCAGATTGAACACGTGAGCCATGCATGGTGCATGGCACAACCTTCCTTGACGCAGAGCAGACACCATGTTCTTTCCGTTGTCGGTCAACATGGTTCCGATTTTCAGTTTGCGCGGAGACAGCCATCTGTCGATTTCTCTGTTCATTACACTCAGAAGTTCCTCCCCTGTGTGACTACGTTCGCCAAGGCATACCAGGTGCAGCACAGCGTGACACCGTTGCGCCCTGCACATGTGATATGCCGGTCGGGTAATGGGACTTGGCACGGGGGTGGCGGCTGAGGACACGGCGGAAGAAGAGGTGGTAGAGGCGGACATCTTTGCTGGACCAAGTACGTGCAAACGTGGAGGCAAAAGCGGCGTGACCTGTCCAAGTTGCTGGTGCGGCTGTGCCGGCACCACGTTCACCCAGTGGGCCGTAAATGACATGTACTGTCCCTGACCGTAGTTACAGCTCCACACGTCGGCGCTGCCGTGCACTTTGGCAGAGACCGACATGCTCAAAGACTGGCCCACCATCTCTTCTACATGTGAATGCAGGGCTGGCACTGCCTTTTTGGCGAAGAAATGCCGGCTTAGCACTCTCCACCGCGGCTCGGCACAAGCCATCATTTCTCGGAAAGGTGCTGAGTCCACCACTTGGAAAGGGAGGGACTGCAGCACCAGCAACTTGGACAGGAGGACATTCAGCTTCTGCACCGTCGGGTGCGTGCTCGCAAACTGTTGTCTCTTGGAAACGGATTCCAAGAAAGACTGCTGACGGAATCCGTGAAGAGGAGTAGCAGGAGAAGGAGCATCTGAACGAGCGGAAGATGCCAACGAGCGACAACTCCCCTCAGCAGAGGTGTTGGAGCCTTGACTGGCTGATAGAGGGCGATTGATGTCGGGTGACGGAGCAAGTAACGGAGCTGGTGATGGAGCGGGGGCTGGGGCAGGCAGAACCGCCGTATCTTTATCACGGTTTTCCCAGGCCACCGAATGGCGACGCTGCATATGCTGACGCAACGCTGTAGTCCCAACATTGGCCCCCTGGCCACGCTTGACTTTCTGGCCACATAGTCGACATACGGCTACGTTTACTTCCTCGGGCGGCTTGACGAAAAATTGCCACACCGCCGAGTAGGAAACTTTGCCCCCGCTACTCCTCACTGGCTGACTGCTACTTCCTCCGTGCACACCGGCACCACTACTGGCCGTGGTGGTAGGCTGCAGTGGAGCTGGTGCTCTACTCCGTGGCCGTTTGGCTCCACTGACACTGCTGCGACCCTGCTGCCTCCTGGGCAACCCACCGACTGTTTTGCTCGCTGGCAAGCTGGCACCCTCTTCTCCTGATGATGCGGAAGCAATAGCCTGATGACGACGAGGCTGCCAAGTGCGATCAGCCTCATCATCATCAATTAGGGTCTCCGCGTCACTACTAGCCCCCTCGGCTGCGTGTGGGTCAGGAGACAGACCTGTCTCTAGACCGGCTACCGAGCCACTCTCCTCGCCAGTACTTCTTCGCCTGGCTGCTGAAGAGGCGGATGTCTCCCCCCGTTCCTGACCGCCCTCTGTTAGCTCTTCCTCACTGTACAGTGGGGCTGAGCCCACAGCATGCGATACTTCGCTTGGTGAGGGAACACCAAAGGATAGGGGCAGGTCGAGGACACGTGATTTCAGTGGTCTTGCTCCCGGGCCATGCCAACTAACGGTTGTGTCTGACGTACCCACCGACCGTTGGCTGTAGGTGTCAGAGGTGACCTGGGAAGAGGAAGACGACCGAGTCAACCAATCGATGACGGCAGGGTTGTCGGTGGAGACACGACCGCTGGATGACACCGGGAGCACTGGCCTCTGGCTGCGACTAGTGCTGCCTCGACCCCTTCCTCTGCTGCCACGTCTGCTCGCTCCTGAAACATTGCCTCCTCTGCCACTCCTCTGCGTGTTGTCTGACATACTCTTTAATTCAATAAGCACCCCAAAAATAAATACGGATTTAACTCTTTGAACGTACAATAGTGGTTGTGAAGCAGAAAGTCAGTTTATTTAGCACAATCGGTCAATTGCAGCTTGCCGTTGGCTGGAAACTGTACGTTTATGTCACTGGAATGCACTAATCACCCAAAAAATATTACCGCCACCCGGCGTGTATATGGATTTAACTCTTTGAACGTACAATAGTGGTTGTGAAGCAGAAAGTCAGTTTATTTAGCACAATCGGTCAATTGCAGCTTGCTGTTGGCTGGAAACTGTACGTTTAGGTCACTGGAATGCACTAATCACCCAAAAAATATTACCGCCAGCCGGCGTGTAAATGGATTTAACTCTTTGAACGTACAATAGTGGTTGTGAAGCAGAAAGTCAGTTTATTGTACACAATCGGTCAATTGCAGCTTGCCGTTGGCTGGAAACTGTACGTTTCTGTCACTGGAATGCACTAATCACCCAAAAAATATTACCGCCAGCCGGCGTGTAAATGGATTTAACTCTTTGAACGTACAATAGTGGTTGTGAAGCAGAAAGTCAGTTTATTTAGCACAATCGGTCAATTGCAGCTTGCCTTTGGCTGGAAACTGTACGTTTATGTCACTGGAATGCACTAATCACCCAAAAAATATTACCGCCACCCGGCGTGTATATGGATTTAACTCTTTGAACGTACAATAGTGGTTGTGAAGCAGAAAGTCAGTTTATTTAGCACAATCGGTCAATTGCAGCTTGCCGTTGGCTGGAAACTGTACGTTTATGTCACTGGAATGCACTAATCACCCAAAAAATATTACCGCCAGCCGGCGTGTAAATGGATTTAACTCTTTGAATGTACAATAGTGGTTGTGAAGCAGAAAGTCAGTTTATTGTACACAATCGGTCAATTGCAGCTTGCCGTTGGCTGGAAACTGTACGTTTATGTCACTGGAATGCACTAATCACCCAAAAAATATTACCGCCACCCGGCGTGTAAATGGATCTAACTCTTTGAACGTACAATAGTGGTTGTGAAGCAGAAAGTCAGTTTATTTAGCACAATCGGTCAATTGCAGCTTGCCGTTGGCTGGAAACTGTACGTTTATGTCACTGGAATGCACTAATCACCCAAAAAATATTACCGCCACCCGGCGTGTAAATGGATCTAACTCTTTGAACGTACAATAGTGGTTGTGAAGCAGAAAGTCAGTTTATTTAGCACAATCGGTCAATTGCAGCTTGCCGTTGGCTGGAAACTGTACGTTTATGTCACTGGAATGCACTAATCACCCAAAAAATATTACCGCCACCCGGCGTGTAAATGGATCTAACTCTTTGAACGTACAATAGTGGTTGTGAAGCAGAAAGTCAGTTTATTTAGCACAATCGGTCAATTGCAGCTTGCCGTTGGCTGGAAACTGTACGTTTATGTCACTGGAATGCACTAATCACCCAAAAAATATTACCGCCACCCGGCGTGTATATGGATTTAACTCTTTGAACGTACAATAGTGGTTGTGAAGCAGAAAGTCAGTTTATTTAGCACAATCGGTCAATTGCAGCTTGCTGTTGGCTGGAAACTGTACGTTTAGGTCACTGGAATGCACTAATCACCCAAAAAATATTACCGCCAGCCGGCGTGTAAATGGATTTAACTCTTTGAATGTACAATAGTGGTTGTGAAGCAGAAAGTCAGTTTATTGTACACAATCGGTCAATTGCAGCTTGCCGTTGGCTGGAAACTGTACGTTTATGTCACTGGAATGCACTAATCACCCAAAAAATATTACCGCCAGCCGGCGTGTAAATGGATTTAACTCTTTGAACGTACAATAGTGGTTGTGAAGCAGAAAGTCAGTTTATTTAGCACAATCGGTCAATTGCAGCTTGCCGTTGGCTGGAAACTGTACGTTTATGTCACTGGAATGCACTAATCACCCAAAAAATATTACCGCCACCCGGCGTGTAAATGGATCTAACTCTTTGAACGTACAATAGTGGTTGTGAAGCAGAAAGTCAGTTTATTTAGCACAATCGGTCAATTGCAGCTTGCCGTTGGCTGGAAACTGTACGTTTATGTCACTGGAATGCACTAATCACCCAAAAAATATTACCGCCAGCCGGCGTGTAAATGGATTTAACTCTTTGAACGTACAATAGTGGTTGTGAAGCAGAAAGTCAGTTTATTTAGCACAATCGGTCAATTGCAGCTTGCCGTTGGCTGGAAACTGTACGTTTATGTCACTGGAATGCACTAATCACCCAAAAAATATTACCGCCACCCTGCGTGTAAATGGATCTAACTCTTTGAACGTACAATAGTGGTTGTGAAGCAGAAAGTCAGTTTATTTAGCACAATCGGTCAATTGCAGCTTGCCGTTGGCTGGAAACTGTACGTTTATGTCACTGGAATGCACTAATCACCCAAAAAATATTACCGCCACCCTGCGTGTAAATGGATCTAACTCTTTGAACGTACAATAGTGGTTGTGAAGCAGAAAGTCAGTTTATTTAGCACAATCGGTCAATTGCAGCTTGCCGTTGGCTGGAAACTGTACGTTTATGTCACTGGAATGCACTAATCACCCAAAAAATATTACCGCCACCCGGCGTGTAAATGGATCTAACTCTTTGAACGTACAATAGTGGTTGTGAAGCAGAAAGTCAGTTTATTGTACACAATCGGTCAATTGCAGCTTGCCGTTGGCTGGAAACTGTACGTTTCTGTCACTGGAATGCACTAATCACCCAAAAAATATTACCGCCACCCGGCGTGTAAATGGATTTAACTCTTTGAACATACAATAGTGGTTGTGAAGCAGAAAGTCAGTTTATTTAGCACAATCGGTCAATTGCAGCTTGCCGTTGGCTGGAAACTGTACGTTTATGTCACTGGAATGCACTAATCACCCAAAAAATATTACCGCCAGCCGGCGTGTAAATGGATTTAACTCTTTGAACGTACAATAGTGGTTGTGAAGCAGAAAGTCAGTTTATTTAGCACAATCGGTCAATTGCAGCTTGCCGTTGGCTGGAAACTGTACGTTTATATCACTGGAATGCACTAATCACCCAAAAAATATTACCGCCACCCTGCGTGTAAATGGATCTAACTCTTTGAACGTACAATAGTAGTTGTGAAGCAGAAAGTCAGTTTATTTAGCACAATCGGTCAATTGCAGCTTGCCGTTGGCTGGAAACTGTACGTTTATGTCACTGGAATGCACTAATCACCCAAAAAATATTACCGCCACCCGGCGTGTAAATGGATCTAACTCTTTGAACGTACAATAGTGGTTGTGAAGCAGAATTCAGTTTATTTAGCACAATCGGTCAATTGCAGCTTGCCGTTGGCTGGAAACTGTACGTTTCTGTCACTGGAATGCACTAATCACCCAAAAAATATTACCGCCAGCCGGCGTGTAAATGGATTTAACTCTTTGAACATACAATAGTGGTTTTGAAGCAGAAAGTCAGTTTATTTAGCACAATCGGTCAATTGCAGCTTGCCGTTGGCTGGAAGCTGTACGTTTATGTCACTGGAATGCACTAATCACCCAAAAAATATTACCGCCAGCCGGCGTGTAAATGGATTTAACTCTTTGAACGTACAATAGTGGTTGTGAAGCAGAAAGTCAGTTTATTTAGCACAATCGGTCAATTGCAGCTTGCCGTTGGCTGGAATCTGTACGTTTATGTCACTGGAATGCACTAATCACCCAAAAAATATTACCGCCACCCGGCGTGTAAATGGATCTAACTCTTTGAACGTACAATAGTGGTTGTGAAGCAGAAAGTCAGTTTATTTAGCACAATCGGTCAATTGCAGCTTGCCGTTGGCTGGAAACTGTACGTTTATATCACTGGAATGCACTAATCACCCAAAAAATATTACCGCCACCCTGCGTGTAAATGGATCTAACTCTTTGAACGTACAATAGTAGTTGTGAAGCAGAAAGTCAGTTTATTTAGCACAATCGGTCAATTGCAGCTTGCCGTTGGCTGGAAACTGTACGTTTATGTCACTGGAATGCACTAATCACCCAAAAAATATTACCGCCACCCGGCGTGTAAATGGATCTAACTCTTTGAACGTACAATAGTGGTTGTGAAGCAGAATTCAGTTTATTTAGCACAATCGGTCAATTGCAGCTTGCCGTTGGCTGGAAACTGTACGTTTCTGTCACTGGAATGCACTAATCACCCAAAAAATATTACCGCCAGCCGGCGTGTAAATGGATTTAACTCTTTGAACATACAATAGTGGTTGTGAAGCAGAAAGTCAGTTTATTTAGCACAATCGGTCAATTGCAGCTTGCCGTTGGCTGGAAACTGTACGTTTATGTCACTGGAATGCACTAATCACCCAAAAAATATTACCGCCAGCCGGCGTGTAAATGGATTTAACTCTTTGAACGTACAATAGTGGTCGTGAAGCAGAAAGTCAGTTTATTTTGCACAATCGGCAAACTGCAGCACCAACTGTGCACAACAGCCGCCAAAAAAAAAAAGGGTGTATGTCACTTTAAATTTTCGATTCTTTGATAGCTGTGGCCCTAAGTAACGATTCTGTGTCCCTGAGTAACGATTCTGTGTCCCTGAGTAACGATTCTGTGTCCCTGAGTAACGATTCTGTGGCCCTGATTAACGATTCTGTGGCCCTAAAGTCTCTGTGGCCCTAACTCTGTCGCTTAATACAGACAGGTCTGTCTCTCTTGAATGACCGGAGGCTAATGGAGAATTCTAAGATGACCGCGATTTATAGTGCTGGCTGGCTGCTGATTGGGTAATGCGATCACGTCATGAATGCATTATGGGTCAGCACGCCTTGTCTGCGCGCCTTCCCAGAGATCCCCGCCCCATCTTCTCTGTCCATTTTCTCCGTGGCCACACATGTCGCCGCCATTTTTGGGAAAATTCGATTCGTGCATCCGAAGTTTGCTAATCTTCGGATTCGTCTCGAATAGAATTTTTCCAAATCTTCGGAACGAATTCCACTTCGTCATGTTCGATTCGCTCATCTCTAGTCAAGATATGTAATTTGAGTTACTTATTCATTTCAGAAAAATAATGTCATTTAGATGACGACCATCCTCTTGAATTCAGCTTTCAATCCTTTGCTTGAAATTGTCCATCACTTGGGCCAACAGCTGTTGATATATCATCTGTCCGGGGCTCCTAACCTGTGCCTCTCTCACCCTTGCAATGTTTTCCGGCATCCTTGCAGTGCGAGTTGGGCCTGGTGGTTTCTTGTTCATAATGTTTTCAGTTGTTCTGAAACGTTTAACCCACCTGAGGACTGTGTTGCAACTGGGAATTGCCCCTGTCGACCGACATTGAATTCTCAACGAAATAACAGCTGGGTTGCTGTGATAGACTCACCACTTTGAACAAAACTATCGTAAGCAAACAATGTTGTAAAGTCTACTTCTTCATTGTGACTGAATTGGCATTCCAGTGGAGGGAGTTGGAGACGCCTAGCTTGTCCCCCTCCCATCACCACCGCGTACTGCCTGTTCTAAAAACGTCTGATTCCCGTTGGTCACCCTGTATAATATACTGTACTATATAGTATACTAAATAATAAGACTGAAGTGACAACCGGTTGGCTGATTTCACTGCGGTGGCCATCTGTCCTCGTTATTGAAGTATTTGGGTTTTGAGCAGTGGGAAATATCTTCCCAACTAGAATTTGTGAAGTGGCCAGTTCTCCTTTAACACAGCTTTCACTTGCTGTTGAGTAGAAACCCTGCAACTTTAATTCTGGAACAGACTTTTCTTCTCTTACTTGTTTTTCAAGCTGAGAATATGTGAGAGGACTTTTTTTTCTTGTTTTTAGCTTCCATGAGATTGGATCCATGGGTTGTACACTTTGCAATACCTGTTGTAATCTCACTTCATCAATGGTTTTAGGATCCCTTTCTTTCCCTACATTTATTTTATAGAGTATATTATCTAAATATGAAAGGTATGTATTGTGAGGCACTAGCTGGCAGGATTATGGATGGTGAGTATGTGTCACCTAGGTTTCTTACCTCCAAATGGTGAAGGGCTCCAGGTATAATGGTTGATATAAAGTAAACAAACCTTTTTGCTTTTGTGGAATCTTAACAATTTATTTAGTCCTGATGCTTTGGTAGGATATAAGCTCCAAGTTCACATCTTACATGGTTGCCAGACTCTCAGCTGTCTGTATGTGAGCTGACTGATGCTCAGGGCTCTCTCGCTCTCTTTCACCCAGCCTGCTACTGGGTGAAAAGGCTGAGTACTGATAGAACACTAAAAAATACAAGAGCTGCTTGTTTGTTTCAAGAAACTCAATAAGTACCCTATTGGTCAGGAACTGACCTGAGTATAGTTAGTGGCTCAGATGAGCAGATGTTTAGTTTGTTTTATGCTAAGGACTTGGTATACAAAGCTGTCCTGACTCGAAACTGCAGTTCAGCACTGCCTTGCTGCATAAAAGTACAGAATAAGCCTGCTTAAGGTCCCCAGGAGCCGCCCAGGTCCCGCTGCTCGCTGGCTAGGGTGCATCGGTGTTCTGCGCATACGCCGCCCGGCACATCGCGGCAGGGACACCGATCCCTGACAGGGAGGACTCTGATGTGAAGGTATAGGGAGGACTGTGATGTGAAATGGGACTCTGATTTGAAGGGGGAATGTCTTATATCTTACGGGGCTTCTGACATTAAGTTATTTCATGGAGCGGTAATTTTATATTCATTTATAAAACGCATGCGCGGCCGTCACGATTGCCCAGGTCCCGCTGCTCGCTGGCTAGGTTGCATCGGTGTTCTGCGCATGCGTCGCCCGGCGCATCGCGGCAGGGACACCGATCCCTGACAGGGGGACTCTGATGTGAAGGTATAGGGAGGAGTGTGATGTGAAATGGAACTCTGATTTGAAGGGGGAATGTCTTATATCTTACGGGGCTTCTGATATTAAGTTATTTCATGGAGCGGTAATTTTATATTCATTTATAAAACTGATTATTTGTGGCCTGGGAATATTTGTAAAATATGGCCCTTACGCTGAATAAATTGGGGAACCCCTCCCCCCCCCCCCACACACACACACTAAATTGAGGACTGCACTATACAAAGGGTCCTTGATGAGGCAGTGCACATACAGTGTATTCAGGGTAGCCAACTGACCATACATTTAGAAATAGTTTGTAAAAAAACTAAAACATCTGTTTTTAGGGCCAGGTCACACCACAAAAACACATCCCAGGCATGTTCCAGGTGCATTTTTGATAAGTTTTGCTTTGTTCCAGTACAGTTCTCTGTAGAAAAAATGTAGCATGTTCCACTTTTTTCCTGCACTGGAACTGACTGCACTGGTGTGAACTAGGGCCATTGGAATACATGGAAAACACTGCACTTTCATTTTTGATGCAGGAAAAAAATGCTGGACTACATCTGGTGTGAACTGGTCCTAAATGCAGATTGTTAGACAGTGTAATTTTTTTCTTTTGCTGGCTAGCTTGTAATTGTGCTGAGAAATACTTTTTATTTTGTTTGCCATCATGATAGAAGGCAAGTAGGATGCAGCATTGATAAGAAGCTATTACATTGTCAATTGGATACAGCATAGATGACTTGTTGTAGGATACAGTAATGATCACTCATGATAGAAGAAACTAATAGACTATTAGTAGGGTAAAGCAATAATGGTTTGTAGTATATATAGGATGCCAGTAAGATAGCTGTATTTTATGAAATAAAAGGATATTGACAAGAATGGTATAACTCTTTCTATTTATAACAACATAATAAAAGGTCGCTAGAACACAATATTTTCTTATGGCTCAGCTTTTTATATTCATTTTTCTGTCTATATCTGTATTCTTATTGTTCCTTTTTTTATATTTTCTTCTTGAACACACAACTGCTGGTGACTGCTGTGACTTGTGCTAGAAAATCCAGGAGCTAGAGGCCACTCTGTATAATGCTTTACAACATGAGCCCGGGAAGAGAGTCAGCGAATGTTTGAATGAGGCCCAAAGAGAAGACTTGAGGTTGGCCGTAGACAAGCTGCGAAGGCAAATACTGCGGCAGAGCCGCGAGTTCGACAGCCAAATCCTTCATGAACGCATGGAGCTCTTACAACAGGCACAACAGGTACAGAAAATAAATCTTCAACACAATTCATGCTAAAATAGAATTTTGTAAATCCACTCTAATTTGTTGTACTCTCAAATCCAACCCTACCATGAAAGAGAGTGCAAATATCACTGGGAGGCAGCATGAGACACGTTTCATATATTGTGTGCATGTTCTTTAATTGCGTAATTGGAGTAGTGCACATGTAAGATTCACCACACTGATTTCCTAGTATTGGAAACAGTGGAAATGCTTTGGATGTGGCTTAATGATGAAAGTTGGACCTTGGCTTGGGATGTGGGTGGTATTTAAATATATATATATATATATATATATATATATATATATATATATATATATATAATTATTTTTTTGTTATTTATTTATATTTTGTTAATGTAATCAGGTAAAAACAATGCTAACTCATATTTTGTATAGTTCAGTTGAGGCAGCCTATGGAAATCTAGGGTTTTTTTCACACGTTCCAGCCTGTTGTGTACAGAGTTCAGTAGCTGAAGCAGAAATATATACACACACACATTTTCAACAAGAGACAGCCTGTCTGAAAGGAAATAACTCCAAGAATCCTTTGTCCTGTATTAAATATTATTAGCTGAACAAAGATTGTAATAATATTTTAAAATATATAACCTTTGAAAATAAATTAAAACAAAATTGACGCCATATAATTATAGTTTCCCTGTAAGTGACACATTTGTCAATATGCACTGAAGCCACACAGCACTCTCCTGACAAAGTATCTGCTTGGGTTGTCCTGCACTGAATGTAAGCTTATCAAATTGGGACATGTAAATGAACAGTTATAATACAAGCAACCTTTAGGAAGAGGTTTCTTCATCCCTCCAGACCGGTACTAAGTCAAACAAGAGGACCAGACTTAACACCTAAGGCTTTTCACACCTGGTCCTCACTGATGAAATGTTTGGGGGCAATCACACCAAATTTACTTACTCTACACCCTTTACAAGGTTGGTAAACCAAGACTGTGCTGTTAAAGAATGCACACAATTGCCCATATTTTCACTGTTACCACTTTTACGATCTGTTAGATTTGTTGCAACATGCCCCCTACTGGTGTATATATGCACTTACACATGCTGAGAAAGCCTTTGTATGCTGTAGCAAAACAAAGTGAAAATGCAAAAATTCCTAGAAGTCTTTGGCTCTATTGCCCCCTAAAAAAAGTGTTCTCCTCTACCACACAAATGTGACCAGTTGTGACTGGAAGTGAAGTTGGAGAACCAAATCTAAAAGAAAAATGTGCCAATCTGTCCTATAATGTAGATTTAAAGCTCAGTAAAAGCAGATTCATCCAATGCAAATATGTTATTTTTTTCATGTTTGCTAACATTGCAGAGCAACCAGCAGTGGACAACTGAAATTTATCCTCCTACACTATAGCAAAAAGCTGCATGGAGATGTAAGCTTTGATAGTCCTCTTTACCTGAACATTGCAGATAATTATTCAAAATGGCTGCAGTCACATTAAATATAGCACACATACTAGAAAACATAAACCGCTTTCAGAAACCTGATTCCACTTAATGGTGTGGGGAGGAAAGTTTCATAGTGATAATCAATCAAGTTTCCTGCATCAGGTTCTGAACTGTACCTGCTATTCCTTTGTATATCTTTCCTAACAGACATGTTTAATAATTTGTAGCTATACAATTATCTCTATATTTGCTTAACATCAGAACTTCAACACAGTCTGCTCAATGTTTAAAATAAAAGATATTGCCATGTTTCTTACCGTGGTGCTCAGATGCAGAATGCTCCTAGCTATAGGTTTTGTAGATACAGCGTGTACACTTGTATACATATGGTATGCAGACATAGTAATCAGCTTAGCTGGTTTGCCCTTGTTATTTCGTCAGTGTAATTCAGTTAGTTTGGCTGCTGCTAGATAGTCCTGGTGGCCTAATAAGTGTAGTCACAGGTATAGCTATAGCAGACAGAATAAAGCATGACCAGCAGGACAAACAGCCCAATGCCAGATATTAAAGTTGTCACTAAGCTTCAAAATTCAAACTGAACAAATGATGAAGAAATGCATATTCTGATCAGATTTATAGATTTAGGGAAAAGATCATGTCAGAATGATCAGTAAATGCAAAGATACAGGCAGCTGAAGTTATGTGTGAATCTTTCTAAGTCAACTTTGGATCTACCTTCTCTCTTCTGTTAAGACTCCTTATTGGTTAGTTAGCCTACCTATCACATTTAAGGACTAGGGATGAATTCAGACGTGTTTGGAGAGGAATCCAAACCTGCCTGAGCTATTCTGTTGGGAAGATGTCAAAGTAGACATCCAATAATAGGCGGCGGAGGCATTCCCTGCCCTGCATGTATGCAAGGGGCATGTATACATACTCTGAGGGGCAGAAATGTCTCTGCTGCCTATGATTGGCTGAGATGATCACCGTTAGGCTAGGTTTAGATGTGCGTGTAAATCCTCCGCCCCCCCCAGCCAGGATAATAGGATATTTCACACGTTTCTTCAATAACCAGTCTAGTGGTGGTGTGTTTGTTGTTTTTATTGTTGGAGAACTTGGATAGGGATGAGGGAATTAGGTGGGATACTCCAAAAACAAGAACTATGGACAACTTGAGGATTTAAGTATTCATCAGGTTATATTAAAGTCTGTGCTTGTAGCAAACAGTAGACTTTAGCTTTAAGGTAGTAGTAGCAGTAAATTAGCTGTGAATCTCTTTGAGTCCCATTTTAGGTAATAGATTAGGAGGACAAAGCTCTTTGGGACACCAGCCGGTGTCCCCTTTTACTAGACCTGCAGCTGACTCCCAGAAGGGTTTAGCAGCATAAAGTCTCTAAGATCCTTTAGGGGTGTCTGCAGGGGCGGACTGACAACCTATGGGGCCCCCGGGCAATAGGTAATCATGGGGCCCCCGTGTCCTTGCCCACACTCATAAAACCCTATAAAAAAGGTACCAGGGGCATTTCATAGGGCCCCCTACTGACCCCGGGCCCTCGGGCACTGCCCGAGTGCTCGAATGGTCAGTCCGCCCCTGGGTGTCTGTACGCGCAAGGCCCAAGGACAGCTGGTCGCCTTCCTCCATGATACCAAACCAGATCTACAGTAGACGGTCCCTCAGTCAGCTTTAGCAGAACCCGAGTCTCAGTATTCAGGCCCTTAGGTCGCCCACCAGAGGTCTACGAATGTAGATGCAGCATCATTGCCTGGAAGGGCAGCATGCCCCCTCTAGGCTGGACCAGTTCTATCCAGGAAAGACCCAGAACTCTGTGTGCTTATTGAATATATACAGTTAGACACAGCATGCCATCAGAGTATCTCTCTCTGGGATAGGCCAGGGCTGTGTTAATAGTCACGCTGCCATCTGCATAGCTCCACACCTATCATCCAGAAACTTCTAAAGCTTTCTGGATGCAGAGGGAGCTATCAGACTGGCCGCAGCTAAACACTCTGAGCAGACCTGACTAGCAGAACTATGCTTTTACCTAACAATCACAACCACACAAAACAAATAATAAATCTATCTATCTAAACCTAGCACCTATCTAGGAGGGTGCTACATAGAAGAGACTGACAGATGATGATGAGGTGTAACACATGTTTTCACCCCATTTTTGACTAACAAAAACACTGCAAACGTGCATTGCACGCAGTAGCAGGGTGTTTGTGGGGCTTCCTCATTCACTTACAGCCTGCTGATCGCAATATTTTGGATCATATTTTTTGCAACCATGAAATGAAGCACTGCATGAAGTATGTAAGCACCAATTTTTCCCTGCCATTGCAGCTTGAAGCGAAGCTCCACCCAAAAAGGGGAAGTTCCACTTCAAGGACTGCTCCCCCGCTCCCCATTATGGATTTGCACCTTTGGGGGCAGGGGGGGAGCGGGTACCTGATTTTGACAGGTACCGGCTCCCACTTCCGCTGCGTTCAGAAACGGAATTGGGCGATTGGAAACAGAAGTTGTCCTCCTACCCTCCCTCGCGGAAGTGTTGTGGGACATTTTACAGGTCCCAGAAGACGACGGGGCCATTCAGGAAGCAACGCTATTCGCGCATGCGCAGTGGGTACCCGACTGTGAAGCCACAAGCTGTCACAGCCGGGTGCCCACACTGAAGATGACGGCCTCCTGGAATACAGGATGGCCAGTGAAACGGGCTGTGGGGGGGGGGACACCGCGGGACCCAGGGACAGGTAAGTGGCTGTTTATTAAAAATCAGCAACTACAGTTTTCGTTGCTCCTGACTTTTATTTTTTGACAGGGTGAGCGGAACTCCGCTTTAAGGAGGGGTGGTTGGAGGCATTAACCATTTCAATGCTTCCCAACCACATGTCTAAACTTCGCCTTACAGACCAATAGGACTAAGCTTTACTTTTACAGAATGGAGATTTGCATATAGCTTCAGCTGTCGGTTATCTCTGGATCTACTAATAATTTTGACTTGCAATTTTCCCTGAAGCTGACCTCTGCATATGTATTTTATATTTATTCTCATGTTCTCTTTTGGTTGATGACAGGTTAATTTTAGTAATTCAGTTGCATTGTCATATACATTCTGATTGCTGCATGATCTTTCAGCTGAAAGATCATTATATACACACATATGAGCCTCTACCTTTCCCCCACGCTACCTAAAACTTAGAAGAAACATGTTTTGGCAGGAGTTCCATTTAAAATAATATTTCTTTGTCGTACATATTCTGTATTGATTGTATTTTTACTGTATGACTGAAGTTTTGCTCCAAGTCACTAAAATGAAAGCCGTGGTGTTCTATGGAAGAGAATGAATATCACGCTGAGTGTCTGTCATAGCTTAGCGGTGTTATTGGATTAGGATTTACTCTTTTCAGCTTTGAAATAGAATTACCCCACCACGTAATATCTCTAAGCCACCAAAAGAGGAAGAGAAAACCCATCAGGAGGAGGATCATCATTTTCACTAAGTATCCATCACACGATGGCTCATAAAAAAAAAAAAAACGGAGCCAAGGATAGCAACATGGGAGCTGCCATTGGTTACTTGCCTTTAAAGGCACAGGCCTCTGGATTGTCATCCTGATCCTGACTTTACTAGGAGTAGCTGCTAACCTGGAACAAGCATGTAGGATGGGAGTTCAGACATTTTAAATTCTTAGGATAAAATGAAAATGTTTGCTCAGTCCAGTGTAGAATTGTAGGTGTTTAAAGAGGAAGCACAGTGCAATTTCAGTGTTTACAGTGCAGTGTTTACCTTAGAGGACAAGTGCATTTTTAGCAAAATGCATACTTGTCACTCTTCCTAATGTAAAGCCTAGAAACCCTTCACCAGACTGCCTTATCTACTTTTTCATGACAGCCTTGACTGCTGTTTGTCTCCCACTGGGTGAGCCCATGCAGTGAGTCCTCATCATGGATGGTGAACATACTCCTCAATGTAAGACCTGGCTGGTTGGGTTTCTGGATACTGAACATATTCCTTAGTGTAAGACTCTACTGGTGGGATATCTAGTTGGTGAACATACTCTTCAGTGTTAGAGCTGGTTGGTGGGGTTCCTGGATACTGCACATACATCTCAATGTAAGATGTGGCTGGTGGCATTCATGGATAGTGAACATATTTCTTAGTGTAAGACCCTACTGGTGGGGTTTCTGGATGGTGAACATACTCCTGAATGTAATACCTATTTGGTAGGGTTCCCAGACAGTGAACATACTCCTTAGTGTAAGACCCTACTGGTGGGGTTCCTGGAAGTTTAACAGACTCCTTCGTGTTAAACCTGGCTGGTGGAGTTTCTGGATAATGAACATACTCCTCAATATAAGACCATACTGGTGGGGTTCCTAGATGATGAACATACTCCTCATTGCAAGACTTGGCTGGTGGGATTCCTGGATGGTGAACATACTCCTCACTATAAAGCCTGGCTGGTGGGGTTCCTTAGTAGTCAGGGTTATTGTAAGACCCTGCGGGTGGGGTTTCTAGATGGCAAACATACTCCTAGGTGTTAGACCTGGCTGGTGGGGTTCCTTAATAGTAAACATACTCTTTATTGTAAGACCCTGTGGGTGGGGTTTCTAGATGGCAAACATACTCCTAGGTGTTAGACCTGGCTGGTGGGGTTCCTGGATGGTAAACATGGACTACATTGTAAGACTTGGCTGTTGGGGTTCTTGCATGGTGAACATCCTCCTCCCATATAAAGCAATAACTGTACATCAAAACACATAACAAGCATTGGCCATTGGCTGTTAACCCCAAATTGTAAATTCAGAAAGGCATGTCAATGCACACTGATGAATGAAAATCCACCTGCCTAACCCTACAAAAAAAATCCCACAAATGGCTCTTAATGTTTGAGTCTGATAGCAAAACAAGCTGTTTCTGTAAATATAAATGTCAGAAAGGATCAGATGAATGCTTTGTTACTGTTTGTTAAAAAAGAAAGCAATGACAATAATAATGTTTGTGTTGTTCCTTTACATTTCCAGAGAATCCGTGAACTTGAAGATAGGATAGAACTTCAAAAACGACAGCTGAAAGAAATAGAAGAGAAGGTAAAGGAGTGTCACTTGCACCTTATTGTATTAAGCATTCAGCAGTGTAAGTGATGTGATGTGTCTGGGTTGCTGCTGTGTAATTTACTAATTAGACTATTAGGATGCTCTGAGCAAAGCACACATTTAGATCCGGAATAAAATCATTAAGCCAAAGCAGTGGTGACAGTGTTACAGAATGTCAGGGGAATATACAGTATGTGACTTGTTTACAGAGCCAGCCTAGTAACCCCACACTTCCATGTATTCATTGAACGAAAGATACATACTATGAAATGTCCACACTCAACTGCTTGTAAATCATTCTTCTTGTGTTCCTTTATAGAATGTAACGAGACACTCTTAATAAAGAGAATTCTAAATCATAACAATTGCAGATAAAAATTAATACCAGTTTGTGGTGTGATTTTTATAACAAAATAAAGCTGCGAGAAGATATTTGATAAAGAGGATTCTAGAGGATATGTATTGCTGTCAGCAGCCTTGAATCTGTCTACTATATCTGTCAGCATGTAAGGTGTTGATTAGGGATGAGCTCAGGTGTGTTTGGATCTTAGTCTGAACCCCCCATGAGCGAGTCCTCCAGCAAGCTGTCACTGTACTGTGCCAATCATAAGCAGCCAGTACATATACACACCAATTGTGAGAGCAGAACTGTGACCAGTCACCCTGCATAAGGAGAGAGAGCAGCAGTGACTGGTCCTTATTACAGGAAGCTCCTGTACATAGACACAATTTCACATTTTTCCAAGAAAAAACAGATCAGTTTACATCCGTTTTTCATCAGTTTACATCCGTTTTTCATCAGTTCACATCCGTTTTTCATCCGTTCACATCCGTTTTTCATCCGTTCACATCCGTTTATCATCAGTTCACATCCGTTTATCATCAGTTCACATCCGTTTTTCATCCGTTCACATCCGTTTATCATCAGTTCACATCCATTTTTCATCCGTTCACATCCGTTTATCATCAGTTCACATCCGTTTTTCATCCGTTCACATCCGTTTTTCATCCGTTCACATCCGTTTTTCATCCGTTCACATCCGTTTTTCATCCGTTCACATCCGTTTATCATCCGTTCACATCCGTTCACATCCGTTTTTCATCCGTTCACATCCGTTTATCATCCGTTCACATCCGTTTTTCATCCGTGTACATACGTTTTTCATCCGTTCATCATCCGTTCACATCCGTTTTTCATCAGTTCACATCCGTTTTTCATCAGTTCACATCCGTTTTTCATCCGTTCACATCCGTTTTTCATCCGTTCACATCCGTTTTTCATCCGTTCACATCCGTTTTTCATCCGTTCACATCCGTTTTTCATCCGTTCACATCCGTTTTTCAGTTCACATCCGTTCACATCCGTTTTTCATCCATTCACATCCGTTTTTCATCCATTCACATCCGTTTTTCATCCATTTACATCCGTTTTTCATCCGTTTACATCCGTTTACATCCGTTTTTCATCCGTTCACATCCGTTTATCATCAGTTCACATCCGTTTTTCATCAGTTCACATCCGTTTTTCATCAGTTCACATCCGTTTTTCATCCGTTCACATCCGTTTTTCATCCGTTCACATCCATTTTTCATCCGTTCACATCCGTTTTTCAGTTCACATCCGTTCACATCCATTTTTCATCCGTTCACATCCGTTTTTCATCTGTTCACATCCGTTTACATCCGTTTACATCCGTTTTTCATCCGTTTTTCATCCGTTCACATCCGTTTTTCATCCGTTCACATCCGTTTTTCATCCGTTCACATCCGTTTTTCATCTGTTCACATACGTTTTTCATCCGTGTACATACGTTTTTCATCCGTTTACATCCGGTTTTCATCCGTTCACATCCGTTTTTCATCCGTTCACATCCGTTTTTCATCCGTTCACATCCGTTTTTCATCCGTTTACATCAGTTTTTCATCCGTTTTCATCCGTTTTTCATCCGTTCACATCCGTTCACATCCGTTTTTCATCCGCTCACATCCGTTTTTCAGTTCACATCCGTTCACATCCGTTTTTCATCCGTTCACATCCGTTTTTCATCCGTTCACATCCGTTTTACATCCGTTTACATCCGTTTTTCATCCGTTTACATCAGTTTATCATCCGTTCACATCCGTTTTTCATCCGTTCACATCCGTTTTTCATCCGTTTACATCCGTTTTTCATCCGTTCACATCCGTTTTTCATCCGTTCACATCCGTTTTTCATCCGTTCACATACGTTTTTCATCCGTTCACATACGTTTTTCATCCGTGTACATACGTTTTTCATCCGTTTACATCCGTTTTTCATCCGTTCACATCCGTTTTTCATCCGTTCATATCCGTTTTTAATCCGTTCACATCCGTTTTTCATCCGTTCACATCCGTTCACAACCGTTTTTCATCCGTTCACATCCGTTTTTCATCCGTTCACATCCGTTTATCATCCGTTCACATCCGTTTATCATCCGTTCACATCCGTTTTTCATCCGTTCACATCCGTTTATCATCCGTTCACATCCGTTTTTCATCCGTTCACATCCGTTTATCATCCGTTCACATCCGTTTATCATCCGTTCACATCCGTTTTTCATCCGTTCACATCCGTTTTTCATCCGTTCACATCCGTTTTTCATCCGTTCACATCCGTTTTTCATCCGTGTACATCCGTTTTTCATCCGTTTACATCCGTTTTTCATCCGTTCACATCCGTTTTTCATCCGTTCACATCCGTTTTTCATCCGTTTTTCATCCGTTTACATCCGTTTTTCATCCGTTCACATCCGTTTTTCATCCGTTCACATCCGTTTTTCATCCGTTTTTCATCCGTTCACATCCGTTTTTCATCCGTTCACATACGTTTTTCATCCGTGTACATACGTTTTTCATCCGTTTACATACGTTTTTCATCCGTTCACATCCGTTTTTCATCCGTTCACATCCGTTTTTCATCCGTTCACATCCGTTTTTCATCAGTTCACATCCGTTTTTCAACAGTTCACATCCGTTTTTCATCCGTTCACATCCGTTTTTCATCCGTTCACATCCGTTTTTCATCCGTTCACATCCGTTTTTCATCCGTTCACATCCGTTTTTCATCCGTTCACATCCGTTTTTCAGTTCACATCCGTTCACATCCGTTTTTCATCCATTCACATCCGTTTTTCATCTGTTCACATCAGTTTTTCATCCGTTTACATCCGTTTTTCATCCGTTTACATCAGTTTTTCATCCGTTTACATCAGTTTTTCATCCGTTCACATCCGTTTTTCATCTGTTCACATACGTTTTTCATCCGTGTACATACGTTTTTCATCCGTGTACATACGTTTTTCATCCGTTCACATCCGTTTTTCATCCGTTCACATCCGTTTATCATCCGTTCACATCCGTTTATCATCCGTTCACATCCGTTTTTCATCAGTTCACATCCGTTTTTCAACAGTTCACATCCGTTTTTCATCCGTTCACATCCGTTTTTCATCCGTTTTTCATCCGTTCACATCCGTTTTTCATCCGTTCACATCCGTTTTTCATCCGTTCACATCCGTTTTTCAGTTCACATCCGTTCACATCCGTTTTTCATCCGTTCACATCCGGTTTTCATCTGTTCACATCCATTTTTCATCCATTTACATCCGTTTTTCATCCGTTTACATCAGTTTTTCATCCGTTCACATCCGTTTTTCATCCGTTCACATCCGTTCACATCCGTTTTTCATCCGTTCACATCCGTTTTTCATCCGTTCACATATGTTTTTCATCCGTGTACATACGTTTTTCATCCGTTTACATCCGTTTTTCAACCGTTCACATCCGTTTTTCATCCGTTCACATCCGGTTTTCATCCGTTTACATCAGTTTTTCATCCGTTTACATCCGTTTTTCATCCGTTCACATCCGTTCACATCCGTTTTTCATCCGTTTACATCAGTTTTTCATCCGTTTACATCCGTTTTTCATCCGTTTTCATCCGTTCACATCCGTCTTTCATCCGTTCACATCCGTTTTTCATCCGTTCACATCCGTTTTTCATCGGTTCACATCCGTTTTTCATCGGTTCACATCCGTTTTTCATCGGTTCACATCCGTTTTTCATCGGTTCACATCCGTTTTTCATCCGTGTACATACGTTTTTCATCCGTTTACATACGGTTTTTATCCGTTTACATACGTTTTTCATCCATTCACATCCGTTTTTCATCCGTTCACATCCGTTTTTCATCCGTTCACATCCGTTTTTCATCAGTTTACATCCATTTTTCTTCAGTTTACATCTGGTTTTTTTTACATCCTTTACCAAAGGAAAAACGGACAGTATGTCCATTTACATCCATCCTCCTGGACACTTTCCTCTCTGCCTTAGAGTGTATCTCTAGGCGAAACCTTAGAGATGCTCACAGAACGAGAAGGGGAAATATCCTAGTGGGGACACCAGCTGTCTAAAATGGGAATTCCTCAAACAAAGGTTTTGGCTATAGATACACTTTAATAATTGGTTTTATTTAGTGAGGCAAAAAGAAGTGCAGTGAAGCAAAGTAACCATTTAGATATAAATTTGATTTTAACACATTTCTAATTGTAATCAGATCAGCAAAAAAAGTATTGGTTGCCATAGGCTACTCCATGTTTCATATTACTCTATGCTTTTTTTAAGGGGTTCAGGGTTTTTTTTATTTGTCGTTGGAATTTTCTGACCAGTTACCCCCTGACCAAATTAAAAGTTTAAATAAACTTACCGAATTTGGTTTGTCATGTTATCACTTACTCTAGCTAAAAAAACAAGAAAAAAAAAAAACCCGACCTGCACCAATGCTTAGCTCCCGCTGAATGACAGCTCCGTTGCCTCTCTTTTTTGGTGAATGAGTAGGAAGGGCCCGGATCTAGGGGCCCCTTTGTTAAAGGAGGCTTCCAGATTCTGATAAATCACGCCCCGCACCCCCACAACCACCAAACCAGGGTTGTGGGAAAAGGCCCTTGTCCTCATCAACGTGGGAAAATGTGCTTTGGAGGGGAGTCTCCCCTCCCTCAAAGCACCTTCCTATGTTGAGGGCGTGTGGCCTGATATGGTTCAGGAGGGTGGGCTGCACACTCCCCTTCCCCCCTTTTCTGTCTTGCTAGGCTGCATGCTTGGATAAGGGTCTGGTATGGATTTAGGTGGGGACCCCACGCCATTTAAAAAAAAAAAATTGTTGTAGGGTTCATACCAACCAGAAGTGTATAGATTGGGGGGACCCCCACTCTGATTTAATAAAAAAGTATTTAATGTAGGCATTTTTTTTTGTTAACATTCTGCTAGCAGCAGGGAATCCCTCTGGCAGCAGATGAGTTGTGGTTGTCAAGGACGTGGCGGCTGCCCGCTACTTAACCAACAGTTTACTGATTGCTAAGGACGCCATTGGCTGCCGGATCCTTAACAACAAGCTAAAGTAAAATAGATTCCTTAACTATCGCCCTCCTGGAGCACTATTTATTTATTTCCCTTAGTGAATTGACTTTAACACCATTTTATGCGACTAAAACTGACATAGTCTATTGTAGTTTAACTAGCGGTGTTCAAATATTGGTATTTATTCATTGTTCTGTCACCAGACTCTGGACATGTGAGAAGCTTGTAGGCCCATATGGTAATTCTGTGTTGGATAATTTTTACTACTTAACAACATAAGTAAGGAAAAGTTTGATTTCTTTGACCTGGATTGGATTTTCCTTACTGATCAAAAGCATTAATTTGATGATCAAATGTCCCATTTAGTGCACTCAATTTGTGGGAGTTACAGATAAATCTTTTTATCAGATGACCGTGTTGTTCCCAGTATGGTTGGCGTATGAATGATGCTCTTCTTGTAGAAATATTGTACAAAGCTATGAAACTTACTTCTCTGCTTCTCACTGCATTTCTTCTTTTTTCTTTTTTTTTCTGTTTTATTTTGATCTTATTTTATAGTTTTTGTTCCTTTTTTTGTTTTTCTCACTAGCATTCATTCTGTGGCCTTGATGATCTATTCCAGCAAACAAAGATGGTTGGTATTTACTGAACATTATTTTTATTTGATACTATTGGTGGTTGATGCCTTTGGGTCTTTGGAATTCTGCGCCATGTACTTTGTAATATACAGTTGCAAGAAAAAGTATGTGAACCCCTTGGGATTACGTGGAGTTTTGCATGAATTGGGCATAAAATGTGCTCTGAACGTCATCTAAATCACAACAATAGAAGAACACAGTCTGCTGAACATAATACTATACAAACATTAGATGTTGCCATGGTTTAATTGCACATAACATGTAAACATTCACAGTGCAGGGAGGAAAAAGTATGTGAACCTTTGGACTTAATAACTGGTTGACCCTCCTTTGGCAGCAATAACCTCAACCAAACGTTTCCTGTAGTTGCAGATCAGACCTGCACAACGATCTGGAGTAATTTTGGACCATTCCTCTTCACAAAACTGTTTCAGTGTAGCAATATTTTTGGGATGTCTGGTGTGAATCGCTCTCTTAAGGTCATACCACAGCATTTCAATCGGGTTTGGGTCAGGACTTTGACTGGGACACTCCAGAAGGCGTATTCTGTGCTGTTGCAGCCATTGTTTTGTTGAATTACTTGTATGCTTTGGGTCATTGTCCTGTTGCATCACCCATCCTCTGCGGAGCTTCAGTTGGCGGACAGATGGTCGTACGTTTTCCTGCAAAATGTCTTGATAAACTCTGGAATTCATTTTCCCATTAATGACAACAATCCGTCCAGGCCCTGAGGCAGCAAAGCAGCCCCAAACCATGATGCTCCCTCCGCCATGTTTTACAGTGGGGATGAGGTTTTGATGTTGGTTGCTGTGCCTTTTTTTTCTACACACATAGTGTTGTGTGTTCTTCCCAAACAACTCAATCTTGGTTTCATCTGTCCACAGTATATTTTGCCAGTAGTGCTATGGAACATCCAGGTGCTCTTTTGCAAACTTCAAACGTGCTGCAATATTCTTTTTGGACAGCAATGGCTTCCTCCGTGGTGTCCTCCCATGTACTCCATTCTTGTTTAATGTTTTCCTTATTGTAGATGTGTCAACAAAAATGTTAGCATGTGCCAGAGATTTCTGTAGGTCTTTAGCTGACACTCTGGGATTCTTCTTTACCTCATGCAGCATTCTGCGCTGTGCTCTTGCAGTCATTTTTACAGGACGACCGGGCCTAGGGACAGTAGCAACAGTGCTAAACTTTCTCCATTTGTAGACAGTCTGTCTTACCGTGGACACATGAACATCAAGGCTTTTGGAGATACTTTCGTAACCCTTTCCAGCTTCATGCAAGTCAACAATTCTTGATCGTAGGTCTTCTGAGAACTCTTTTCTGCGAGGCATGGTTCACATCAGACAGTGCTTCTTGAAACCAGTAAACCCAAAACAGGTGTGTGTTTTTTAAGGGCAGGACAGCTGTCGGCAACACATCCAATATCATCACACTGATTGGAGTCAAGGTTGGCTCACTCCTGGCTCCAATTAGCTCTGGGAGAAGTCATTAAGCTAGGGCCTCACATACTTTTTCCTCCCTGCACTGTGAATGTTTACATGTTATGTGCAATTAAACCATGGCAACATCTAATGTTTGTGTAGTATTATGTTCAGCAGACTGTGTTCTTCTATTGTTGTGACTTAGATGATGTTCAGAGCACATTTTATGCCCAATTCATGCAAAACTCCACGTAATCCCAAGGGGTTCACATACTTTTTCTTGCAACTGTAGATAGCAGCAGAGCTATTTAAGTGTTGCTCGTGGATTTTTTTGTAATTTTTAATTAAAGCATTATTGCTTTTAATGTCCCTGCAGGAGAGATTCACCCTCTCTATTTGACCTAGTAACCATAGTAATTAGGACTGAAAGTAAGGGAAAATCTTCCAACAGTGACAGCTAACTAAAAGGAGATATCTTCTCACTTCCTCTTTCAACTTGAAACAGGAATTTAAGGGAAATCTCCTGCATTGTATGCAGATGCCAAAAAATTACATTTTGTATAAAACCTTCCCTATTCAGTTCAAAATAAACAATATTTTTGGCTTAAAGTGTTACTAAATCTACAGCAGTAAAATCAGTCTGTATATGCAGTAAAGCATGCTTGTTATGCTCTGTCAATCATCACTGTCCAGACAGAGGTCAGGGGTTCTGCATCCTCCTAGAGCAGAATAAAAACTCCTCCTACAATCTTTAACATGTGCTTGGCTGGACACTGATAGAAGTCACAAGACTTCTCTAACTTCTGATGAGAAAAGGTATTTAGCAGTTTATATTTACTAAAATAATTGCACTTCCATGTTCTGTGGGAGAACAGATATAGCGAATGCAGGGTCCTTGGTTTAGTAACACTTTAAAGTTTACTAAAAGTGGTAGTCCACCCAAAGATGCTTTTTAATTTCTAGAAGATGTATGATGGGCTGAATCACCTGCAGAATTTTTAGATGTGTGGGTGCTCCGGGGGCACGATATTTACCCTTCAGCTCCTACCTTATTTTTAATCCAAATTCCAATATATATATACAGTATGTATTTAAAAATATAATGTACAACATTATATACAGTGTACGCAAAGCACAATTGTTTTAAAAATAATAAAATGCAGATCTGGCTGCAATCTGACCTTCTCTTTGGTGCTCTGTCATGTCCCTGAGGTCCAGCACTGGTCATCTCCTCTGCTGACGGGCACTGGTCCTATTCGCTGTGAGTGCAGGGCATTATGTAGCTTCCTCCTGGAGATGCACCATCTTGGCTCTATACCCTCACAGTACAATAAATGCAGAGATGCTATCACACCTACAATCCTCTGCATTATTAAAGTGGAAAACAAAGCTCTAACTATTCCCAAAATTGTTCCCTCCCCGTCCTCCTACCTATTCTGTTTACCCTGTGTAAAAAAGATCTGTATATGTACCTGTTTTCAATCTGGTCCAGTCTGGTCAAGTGATTCTTCAGCTCTTGCTCTCCTGTGTCAGTGAGCTGGTGCTGCAGAGCAGAAAAGGGAGCGCCGACAACAGCTGGGCCATGGGAGCCTATGGGTGACATCACAGCTCCGGGAATACACTGTCATTGTCGAGCATTCCCTTAGAAAAGGGAGTCAGAGCTGCAGGATCATACGACTGGACTGAATTAAAAATAGGTAAGTACACAGATCATCCTTATACAGGGTATGTAGGATAGTTAGGAGGAGGGGGAGGGAATGTTTTAAGCATAGTTAAAGTTGGCCTTTACTACCACTTTAAGGATGTCCCAGTTTTTGTTAAAGAGACTTAGAAGAGGAGGACACATGTCACAGGAGTGGCCAGAAGACATTTGAAAAAAAAAAAGGTAAGTATATACAAAAATAACATATAAATAAAAAATAGTACAACAAACACAAAATGTAAAAAAACACAAAAAAATTAGGGAGAATGATGAGACTATTTATAATGGCTCTGGCAGGTAGAGTCCTTGAGAGATGAATAATTGCAAATATTTGTTAGGTGGTTTATCTCTTCAGCATCTTAGTGGACTGAACCTTTAACTGCTACCTGAGGGCATAATAGTAAAAGAAGCCGGTGCTTATACTGTTGGGGTGGTATAAAATAGCAATGCAAAAAACACTGATGTGCTGTAGACTAGAACAACCTGTAAGAAACAATCTCTCAGCTAAACTCCTGTCAGTAAAGTGAAAGAAGAAGAAAAAGCGTCAGAAACCTCATTTTCACAATGTTGTTCACTACAGGTGAAGAGTGGTAGGTGTTATGTAATACTATGAATACAGAAGGTGAGAATGTCCAGGCACCCACTATGGAAGCATGTCAGCAGAATTCAGCGATTTTTGCAATGCAGGAACAAACACTGTTTATGTGAGATATTCATTTTGAGTGTCATTATGTCAACCAACGCTCGTGCTACTGAAGCCATTGCAACATGTAAACAAATTATAAAAGAACTATTTCCCCTGAGATCTCACAGTTTGACCATCAGAAATCTCTGGATGGGAATAGTGACGTAGCCTTCCCAGGGGGTAACTGGAAAGCACTGGCTATGTTACCAGTGCCTCAAAAAAACAATGTAATGGGTAATGTAAGGGGCATTCTCTTCACTTGCCACCATTGTAAGGGGGCCCTATTCCCACTGGCCACTTATTTAAGGAGATCATTGTCCCACTTACCACCATTTTAGGGGACACTTATCCACTGACCGACAATAAGTTTGTAATTTATATACTGTACCTTCCTTAGTGTTACAATAGAATACTGTCAGTATAATGGCAGGAGGTGGAATTACCGTTCTCTAATAATCTTCTTTTTTTTTCTCTTTTGTTTTTATTGCAGGGTTTGAAAAGAGCACATGGGGTAAACATCTGAATCTTCTGCAACTGCCAAAACAGACACACTGATCTCATTTTATTTTTTAATCACGGGACTGGCCTGAACTGCCAGATGACTCTTTAAATTATAAGTTTTGTACCTATTTAGTTTTTAACTGGACTAAATTTGTTGCACAGCAATAGTCCCGATATTCAGAGACTCTAATAAAATGGATGAAAACATAGTAAATAAAAAAAATTAATAAATGCACAATAGCACTAAATGATCTTTATCTTTTTTTTGCATTTCTTGTGTAATCTTTATCTTTTTAGCTTCTGAAATTATACCCCTTTTAAAGTAATTGCCCAGTATTTTGTACAGGGTTTCAAACAGGTGTATCATTTTCAGGATGATTTTATATCTGATTTCTTCAAATGATTTTATATCTGGTTTGTATTCAGTTAGATCAAAGATTAGACACTTCAATGTCTTTACATGAACAGAAAACTTTTAAACTTGGTATCCCATAGCATAAATCCAGAGACCCTGATTTACTGTTCACTTTCAAAGGTCAATTTCACTTTGCAATTGTAATATTCACGTATCTTAGTGAATGAGGTGAAACAAAAGACCCAATCATGTAACCAACAAATAAAAGAAAATTGACTTTTGCTGCACATGAATGATTGACTCATTGAAGTCAGCACACATTTGTCTCATTCAGTAGGTAACATGAAAATTCACTTAGCTTAGTGAACACAATCATGACTTAGTGAATGCAGACATGAGCAAGTAAAAATCCTTTTTTTTCCTTGCATGTGATTGGGTATTCTTTGAAGAGTGAATTCTTATGTTACTTTACCTCCTTCAGTAAGACAAGTTAAAATTAGTTGAACATGTTCTATTCCTTTAGTAAATCAACCAAAAAAATCAAAATGGTTGCATCATGCTGCATATCAGACATATGAGAATGCAGGGATTGGGCGACTAAGGGCCCGTGTTGACAGGCTTTTCCACATACCGTAAGTCTTTATTTATGGATCCTTTAGACATCTATAACAAGGAAATGGAATCACATATTGGGCTCTGAAGTTGACAAAATCAGTGTAACAATTTTAACTGGTAGCGAGGATTTCTAATGAAACTAGAGCCAGCTGTCTACGAGGTATAAAATAAAAAGGTTAGTATGCAGTGAAAGTTGTATTCCAATGTGCAAGGGTTTTAAAGAGGAATAGAAGAAGATCATACTTCAGTGGCCACACAGTAGAATATTGTCACAATGGAAACAGAGAAATAAATCATAGGATCAGGTGCAGGTGAACTATGGAGAATGCATTTTCAAGCTACTGTTCTATAAATGTATCTGGTGAACATCCCTTGGTTCCTTCAAGTACATCTGAAGGAGACCATTCTGTCTCAACCAGTTGTCAAAGTGAAGGAAAGCCGAGGGCTGGGCCCACAGATTCAGAGGGTACACAATGCCACACAGACAGCGGTTCTTTTAAAACAATTACGTTTACTGAACAGTTATAGTGATCATGTAGCTGAGCATACGTAAGCAGAATGATAACAGCACATAACCATACAGTAAGAATAATACTGTCTAACACTAACCCCGTACTTGCGGACTTTCCCCAATGTCCAGAAAGCAGCCTGGCTGCGCCTGAATGTTCCTGAGCAAGATATAACGTTGGGGTGCACCCTAAGTATTGCGCAATACTATTTGTAATCCAAAGGAAAGTGGAGTGTGTCTCTTGTAACTTCCTGGTATATCCAAAATGTCACTGACCACGTGCGGTGCGATGTGCTGCGGCAAAGCCGCACTTACAGTTCCTTGGCAGGCTCTTGGTGCTTTTTCCTGACCCACTCCGGAACCGGACCATACAGTCACTTGTTTCCTGGCCTCGTTGTGGATCTTCCTTAGGTGCCCTTGCCAGATTCCTCTGTGAGCCGTAAATCCTCTTCCAGGCCCCACACAGATTCTCCAGACATCCTAAGCATCCATCAGCCAGACTCCACTTCCTCCTCAGCACAGGAACTCCTCCCCTTCCCATAGAGTTTGTGATGCAGTAATAATTTCTTAATTGCAGCCTCAAACCTGCATTTACAGTTCACTATGACCCTTCTGAGGGTCCTACTTAGCCCCTAAATTAGTATTCATTAAACTTTATAGGGTAAATAAGCATTTATCTTGTTTTAGCAAAAGTCACTACAAAATCGATTCTTGTACTTTGCTGCTATCTACTGACCAAAGAGCATATTGCAGTTTAACATTACACACTAGAATTAATCCATGCGTCACACCCTTACAAAAGTACTCAGCACGGTTCTGCCCCACTGTGACCCGCCACTCAGGAGTAGCCAATTTATCATCCATATGTGACCACCAATCCTTCACATTATAGATCTTCCATTCTGACTCCCACACTCAGTCTTGGTAAGTGTGGAAATCCTGGCAAAGTAGACCCACATCCACTCTAACCTGCACCAAAACTCCTATCAGGGCTGTTCTATTTGCTGTAATTAAAGCCAAATGTTCAACACTGGATTTCAACAGCGGTAAACTGGTTAGAAAAAGTATCTTGATCCAGTAAAGGGTCATCTCCACAGCTACAGTCATGGCAAAAAATATTGGCAAACCTACTTTTCTGCCAGATAATGCACCTGTTCAGTCAGAAAATTGTTGCAATTTAAAATGTTTAGGCATTCTCACGTTCATTTCTTTTGTTTTTATTGGTATAACACAAAAAAAAGCAGAGAAACTAAAAGCCAAATCTGACACATTTCACACAAAACCCCAAAAATAGACTGGGTAAAATTATTGGGACCTTCTCAAAATTGTGAGAAATAATTGCATTCCAAGTTTGTGATGCTCCTGTAATTTGCAATTAAACTCACCTGTATCGATTAACGGGCTGACAATATCGAAATCACACGGCAACCAGTTAAAATGGTGAAAAATTGACTCAACCTTTCTGTTGTGTGTCTCTGTGTGCCACATGAAGCATGGAGAAGAGAAACCGCAGAGAATTGTCAGAAGATTTGTGAACAAAAATTGTGGAAAAGCATGGGCAATCTCAAGGTTACAAGTCTATCTCCAGAGATCTTAATGTTCCTGTGTCCACTGTGCACAACGTTGTCAGGAAGTTTACAGTCCATGGCACTGGAGCTAATCTCCCTGGACGTGGATGAAAGAGTAAAACTGATCAAAGATTGCAATGAAGGATTATTCGAATGGTGACTAAAGAACTTCATTCAAGCTGTCCTTCAGGCACAGGGTACAACTGTGTCAGCTCTCGCTATACATTTCCATCTGAATGAAAAGGGACACTATGGTATAAGACCCAGGAGGACCCCATTGCTGACACAGAAACATAAAAAAGCCAGATTGGAGTTTGCCAAAATGTACCTGAGGAAGACAAAATCCTTTTGGGAGAATGTGCTGTGGACAGACATAACATAACAGCTCATCATTCTACTGCTTGCAGATGAGGCCTTTAAAGAATAGAATGCAGTCCCTACAGTCACACATAATGGAGGTTCACTGATGTTTTGGGGTTGCTTTGCTGCTTAAGGCACTGGATGACTTGACTGTGTGCATGACATTATGAAATCTGAAGACTACCAAAGAATTCTGGGGTGCAATGTAGAGCCCAGTGTCAGAAAGTTGGGTCTCCGTCTGAGGTCATGGGTCTTACAGCAGTAAAATGACCCAAAGCAGATATAAAAAAGTACCTAGAAATGGTTGCAGACAAAGCACTGGAGAGTATTGAACTGATTAGCAATGAGTCCAGATCTCAATCCCATAGAGCACCTATGAAGAGATCTCAAAACAGCAGTTGGGAAAAGGAACCCTTCCAATCTGAGAGACCTGGAGCAGTTGGTGAAAGAAGAGTGGCCCAAAATTCCAGTAGAGAGGTGTAAGAAACTCATTGATGGCTACAGGAAGCGATCGATTTCAGTTATTTTTTCCAAGAGGTGTGCTACCAAATATTAAATTGAGAGTGCTAATAATTTTGTCCAGTCCATTTTTGGGGTTTTGCATTGAAAGTGTCAGATTTGGCTTTTTGTTTCTCCACTTTTTGTGTCATACAAACAAAAGAAATAAACATGAGAATGCCTAAACATTTGTCATTGCAATACGTTCCTGGGCGAAGCAGTGCATTATCTGACAGAAATGCAGGGTGCCAATATTTTTGCCCATGACTGTATAGATGTATCACAAGAGTATCTCCACCTTTATGTTCGTATACACACAAGGAATGTCAGGCATAACAGCTCAGGTCTTCGTACACCTCCACAATATAACATTTTGAAGGGAGAACTGGAGTCTGGTAACAATCCTTCACAATACTTTATTTGGTAAAAGAGAAGCAATCTGGCATACCCAAACAAACCCAGCAGAATGCTAGCTTGTTCCCATCAAAACCTTAGTAATAGCTTCACAGCCAGCTAAGGAAGCCTCTGGCTTAGCATTTGGCTTGGTTATGTGGATGATGGGGTTGGGGATTGTTTATCTGTGGAAGGTGAATGCTCTGGAGTTGTAAGATTAAAACTGGGCAGAAGGTGCACAGGTATAAACAGGATAATGTTCTCACATGGTGTGCTGAGATGGAGCTCCTAAAATCAGTGGCTGCTCACATTCTAAGCTGAAGCCACTCTCCCATTTTATCTATTTTTTATACTTTTTATTACTGTGTAAATGTGCCATTCTCGCTTTACAAAGCAAGTCAGGATTTCTAAAAAGAAAGCCTAGCACTACCTTCAAGCTTAGAGGTACTTTGTGTATAGATGACAAATAAAAATTGGGGGTTGGTGGTTTTGGAATCCTCCTATTTATATTTAAATTGAGAATGATCTTGTCGGTCCTTATAATTAGCTAGTCTATCCAAGCTCTGACAATATTGATGGAAGCAATATATTACAATATTAGCTATACTAATAAACACAATATTCAAGGAAGCAAGGTTTTATATATTTACAAAGGAAGTAAAACACTTACAGAGAAATCTAAACAAATATTACAGAGCATATAGAAATAAAGTAGTAAAGATGATACATTATGTAAGTTTGTCCTCAAAGTTGAGTATCCTTTAGCTGGGCCCTGGGTAGAAAGAGGGAAGAAGAGAGCAAGCATGGCCAGACTTGCATTTAAAAGCACTCTCAGACACCATCCACACAAACACCCCTGACCCGCCTGGTGTAGTCCTCCGTCCAATGGGCGACAGTCCATAACTCATAAGGGGCTGTCCTCCCTACTCATTAGGATGTATAGTAATACCCCAGCCATCCTCCCGGAAGTATGTCGTTGTCTCCACCAGGGGCCACTGCTATATTGCCAAAAATGCTATGACCCAGGTCAGCATTCCAGTCCACATCCATTTCTTCCTTCTGGCTTGAGGTGATTGTAGCCGTATTACTGCATTTGGGACAGGAACAATTGAGTACTGTCCGTGATACTTTTTTTATTTGCACTAAATTATGAGGACAAGCTTTTGGGGAATGTCCCCTTTTTCAGGTCTAAGCAGTACTGAAACAAAGATTTAGCAGAATGTTAGAAGAGATTTTTTTTTTCCCATCTCTTCTAACATTCTGCTAAATCTTTGTTTCAGTACTGCTTAGACCTGAAGAAGGGGACATTCCCCGAAAGCTTGTCCTCAAAATTGTATGTTAGTGCAAATAAAAAAAGTATCACGGACAGTACTCAATTGTTCCTTCTGGCTAGAAGCCATGTAATCTGTCCTTTTCATCTTCCTGTCACCAAGGAATCTGGGCTGAGGCTCCCTTATCTCCATGCCCCACCGCTAGGGGGGGGGGTATGTGAACTCCCAGGACCAGGATTTTGGGATGCAGCCTTTTGTTACACACATCTTGTTTTAAATTCTTGCTTTATTGACACTCCAAGATGACATCCAACAGGCCAAATGGTTCTTTGATAACCAGGCAGTAAGAATCCATAAATGTCTGATATAAATACAAGTTGCCTTCCAACAGTGACTAAACCAAATAAGTGACTGTTAGGAGAGGGGGAAGGGGTGGAAGTCTCTTGTCTTCTGGAAGTCACTCGTCAGTTTGGGTCGTATGATCTCCCCTGATCTTCACCAGTTGTTGTGTAAGACCAGTATAAACAGAAAAAAGGTGAGAAGACGGCCACTACCTACTTGAAAATATGTTGGTGAAATGAAAAACAATAAATATGCACATTTAAAAGACATTAAAAAGCACACATGACATCATCACAGCCATCTCTGGCCCTACAATGCTTCCCTGCTGTCCACAGAGGTTCTCATCCATGTGACATACGGACTCAGACTGCTGCTTCGCTGGCTCTTCCTGGCGTTCCGCTGGTCATCTTCCTAGTTCCAAGCACCTTACATCACATCCACGTGGAGGGGCTTCTCACCACTGACCACCTGGAAGGTCTCCAGACATATTGATACGCTTTTTAACTTTGTGCCTTTACGTCAGCCCACATCGGAGCCTCCCTGTGTGTCACCTGAACACAGCGGATCACATTACCTCTGTGTCCAATCACAGCAATCGCATAGTAAACCATGAAAAGTGAAACTAAAGATTTGTTTTCTCTGCTTTCACTGTGAGAGCAGAGAGAAGTGATGCTGCAGCCTGTCAGGATGCTTGTACACTCACAAACTGCAGTGCCATCCAACCCAGTGTCCCAGATCACTGCCCAGTGTTCCTGATTACTGTCCCAGTGTAGTCCCTAACAAATAATTCAGCCAGCACCTGTCACCTGTCCCAGTGCTAACAATAAAAACTGCCAAACGCCATACAAATGTCCTGATCATCACCATACCAGCATCCTGATCACCGCCATACCCCATACCATTGTTCTGGTTCTGATAACCCCATATGCTATACCAGCATCCTGATCACCGCCATACCCCATACCAGTGTTCTGATTACCCTATATTCCATAACAGTGTCCTGATCACCACCATACTCCACACCACCAGCATCCTGATCACCGCCATACCCCATACCAGCGTCCTGATCATCACCATACCCCATACCAGTGTTCTGATCACCCCATATGCTATACCAGCATATTGATCACTGCTATACCCCATACCAGCCTCCTGATCACCCCATATGCCATAACAGTGTCCTGATCACCACCATACTTCACACCACCAGCATCCTGATCACCACCATACCCCATAACAGTGTCCGGATCTTTGCTATTCTTCATACCAATGTCCTGATCACTGCCATACCTCATACCAGTGTTCGACATTTTAGGGTCAGTTTTCAGATATATATCTCTTAGTTCAGGCCTTGAAATTTCTGCTCGTTTGCTCGCCAATGGCGAGTGGAAATTATGGTGAGGGCGAGTGTGTCCCCCAGGGCCGTCTTGGTAAGCAGGCTCGGAGCTCACGCCGGATCTGTCATTGGCACTGGGAGCCGTCAGACTGCTCAATAGCTGAGCGCATTGAAAGCAAAGCAAGCAGTGTGTGCTGTGCTCTCTGCCTCCCCCTAGAGTGCAGTACCCAGCTCTGTGAGTGAACAGCAAAGTACTGCAACTTTTTATAGGGTCGTCTGTATGTATGTGTGTGTGTGTGTGTGTGTGTGTGTTTGTGTACCTAATTTCAACTCACTCTGGTAACATGATCCTCTATGTCAGCCAGTGGTGGCTTCAGGGGAGAGGAGAGAGCACTTAACAGCGTGTGTGTATGCATGTCTGTGTATGTACATGTGTGTATCTGTACATGTGTCTGTGTGTATGTACATGTATGTGTGTGTGTGTACGTACATGTGTCTGTGTGTATGTACATGTGTCTGTGCATGTGTATTTCTGTGTATTTACATGTATCTGTGTGTATGCGTGTCTGTACGTGCCTGTGTGTGTATACATGTGTCTCTGTGCGTGGGTGTACATGTTTCTGTGTGTGTGTACAGGTGTCTCTGTTTGTGTGTGTTTGTTGGTGGCGAGTAACTCTTAAGGCCTGGCTAGTAGCTCAGGAATTTAAATTTGAAGCCCTACCTTAGTTTGTAGACCCTATCAATTTCACACAAATTAAAAATATACACTGTTTTGGGTTATTTTTACTCAAACAATGTGGCAGAATACATTTTGGCCTAAAGTTACGAAAAAAGATTATTTGCAAAATTTTATAACAAAAACTAAGCAAAAAATGTTTTTTTTTAATTTTTGGTATTTTTCCATTTATATAGCAAGAAATAAAAAACCCAGTGGTTATTCAGTACTATCAAAAGAAAGCTCTATCTGTTTAAAAAAAAAGGATAAAAATGTTATATGGGTGCAGTGTTGCATGACTGTGTAATTGTCAAAGTGTGACAGTTCAAAGCTGAAATTGTGCCTGGACTGGAAGGGGGTGAAAGTATTTGGACTTGAAGTGGTTAATGTCTTTTAAATGTGAGTGCATATTTATTGTTTTTTATTTCATCAATACATTTTAATAAATGCTACACTTAGTAGCATTTTTCTCTCCTCCTTTTTTCTGTTTATACATGGATTGCTGGCGGGAGCAGGGGCAGACTGACCATTTAGAAAATCGGGCACTGCCCGAGGGCCCGGGGTCAGTAGGGGGCCCCATGAGATGCCCCTGGTACCTTTTTCATAGGCTTTTTTGAGTTTGGGCAAGGACACAGGGGCCCCATGATCCCCTACTGCCCAGGGGCCCCATGAGTTGTCAGTCCGCCCCTGGGCAGGAGCCTTCCCGAATCCTGCTTGGAACAGAAACTGCTGACGCTGCCACAATGTGAACTCTATGCCACAGTGTTTTATATGGACTTTTCTCAAGGACTAAAAAGACTCCTTTCATTCGTTTATCATTATTTGGCTATTTGTTTTGGGGTTTTTTTGGCAGTTGTACCAGTGCTCCCCCTTTTTGCAACTGGGTACGTTTAGGGTGCTAATGCCCTTTACCAATCTCTTTCTAGTTACTGTGTAAGACTTGTAGTGTGCTGCTCCCCCTAAATGTGCGGACAGCAGCCTGGATCCGGACTGAGTGACAGTTCTCTCCGGCTAATCAAGGAGTCCCCAGCAGAGGTTTCCCACAGCAGTGATTGGCTGTTAGGACTTCCAGAATTCTTATAACCAATGACATCACATGGATGCCCTGCCTCCAGCATCACAGGAGGACAGGGATGAATCTTTCTCTGTCCGGATCTGCAGCCTGCCTCCCGACTACAGCAATATGCCTGCCTGGTTCTAAAAGGTATGGGGTCACTGTAGGGGGCAATCTGATGTAAGGGGCACCTGATGTAAGGAGGCACTCTGATGTAAGGGGGCACATGATGTTAGGGACACTTGATGTAAGGAGGCACTCTGATGTAAGGGGGCACATGATGTAAGGGGCACCTAAAGTAAAGAGGCACTCTGATGTAAGGGGCACATGATGTAAGGGGCACCTGAAGTAAAGAGGCACTCTGATGTAAGGGGGCACATGATGTAAGGGGCACCTGATGTAAGGAGGCACTCTGATGTAAGGGAGCACATGATGTAAAGAGGCACTCTGATGTAAGGGGGCACATGATGTAAGGGGCACCTGATGTAAGGAGGCACTCTGATGTAAGGGGCACTCTGATGTAAGGAGGCACTCTGATGTAAGGGGCACATGATGTAAGGGGCACTCTGATGTAAGGAAGCACTCTGATGTAAGGAGGCACTCTGATGTAAGGGGGCACATGATGTAAGGGGTACATGATGTAAAGAGGCACTCTGATGTAAGGGGCACATGATATAAGGGGCACTCTGATGTAAAGAAGCACTCTGATGTAGGGGGCACTCTGATGTAAGGGGGCACATGATGTAAGGGGTACCTGATGTAAAGAGGCACTCTGATGTAAGGGAGCACATGATGTAAGGGGCACTCTGATGTAAGGAAGCACTCTGATGTAAGGAGGCACATGATGTAAGGGGTACCTGATGTAAAGAGGCACTCTGATGTAAGGGGCACTCTGATGTAAGGAGGCACTCTGATGTAGGGGGCACCTGATGTAAGGGGCACTCTGATGTAAGGGGGCACATGATGTAAGGGGCACTCTGATGTAAGGGGCACATGATGTAAGGGGCACTCTGATGTAAGGAAGCACTCTGATGTAAGGGGCACTCTGATGTAAGGAAGCACTCTGATGTAAGGAGGAACTCTGATGTAAGGGGGCACATGATGTAAGGGGTACCTGATGTAAAGAGGCACTCTGATGTAAGGGGCACTCTGATGTAAAGGGAACATGATGTAAGGGGCACTCTGATGTAAGGATGCACTCTGATGTAAGGGGCACATGATATAAGGGGCACTCTGATGTAAAGAAGCACTCTGATGTAGGGGGCACTCTAATGTAAGGGGGCACATGATGTAAGGGGTACCTGATGTAAAGAGGCACTCTGATGTAAGGGGGCACATGATGTAAGGGGCACTCTGATGTAAGGAAGCACTCTGATGTAAGGAGGCACATGATGTAAGGGGTACCTGATGTAAAGAGGCACTCTGATGTAAGGGGCACTCTGATGTAAGGAGGCACTCTGATGTAGGGGGCACCTGATGTAAGGGGCACTCTGATGTAAGGGGCACTCTGATGTAAGGGAGCACATGATGTAAGGAGACATTCTGATGCAAGGGGGCACATGATGTAAGGGGCACCTGATATAAAGAGGTACTCTGATGTAAGGGGGCACTCTGATGTAAGGGGCACCTGATATATGGAGGCACTCTGATGTAAGGGGCACTCTGATGTAAGGGGCATCTGATATATGGAGGCACTCTGATGTAAGAGGCACTCTGATATAAGGGGGAACTCTGATGTAAGGGACACCTGATGTATGGAGGCACTCTGATGTTATGGGCACCTGATATATGGAGGCACTCTGATGTAAGGGGGCACATGATGTAAGGGGCACCTGATGTAAGGAGGCCCTCTGATGTAAGGGGCACTCTGATGTAAGGGGCACTCTGATGTAAGGGGCACTCTGATGTAAGCCGCACCTGATATATGGAGGCACTCTGATGTAAGGGAGCACATGATGTAAGAAGGCACTCTGATGTAAGGGAGCACATGATGTAAGGAGGCACTCTGATGTAAGGGGCACTCTGATGTAAGGGGCACCTGATATATGGAGGCACTCTGATGTAAGGGGCACTCTGATGTAAGGGAGCACATGATGTAAGAAGGCACTCTGATGTAAGGGAGCACATGATGTAAGGGAGCACATGATGTAAGGAGGCACTCTGATGTAAGGGGCACATGATGTAAGGGGGCACATGATGTAAGGAGGCACTCTGATGTAAGGGAGCACATGATGCAAGGAGGAACTCTAATGTAAGGAGGCATTCTGATGTAAAGGGGCACATGATGTAAGGGGGCACTCTGATGCAAGGGGGCACATGATGTAAGGGTCATTCTGATGTAAGGGGGCACATGATGTAAGGGGCACCTGATATAAGGAGGTACTCTGATGTAAGGGGGCGTATGATGTAAGGAGGCAATCTGATGTAAGGGGGCACATGATGTAAGGGGCACCTGATATAAGGAGGTACTCTGATGTAAGGAGGCACTCTGATGTAAGGAAGCACATGATGTAAGGGGCACCTGATGTAAGGCGGCACTCTGATGTAAGGGGGCACTCTGATGTAAGGGGCACCTGATATATGGAGGCACTCTGATGTAAGGGGGCACATGATGTAAGGGGCACCTGATGTAAGGAGGCACTCTGATGTAAAGGGCACCTGATATATGGAGGCACTCTGATGTAAGGAGGCCCTCTGATGTAAGGGGAACTCTGATGTAAGGGGCACCTGATATATGGAGGCACTCTGATGTAAGGGGCACTCTGATATAAGGGGGCACTCTGATCTAAGGGGCACCTGATGTAAGGAGGCACTCTGATGTAAGGGGGCACATGATGTAAGGGGCACCTGATGTAAGGAGGCCCTCTGATGTAAGGGGCACTCTAATGTAAGGGGCACCCTGATGTAAGGGGCACCTGATATATGGAGGCACTCTGATGTAAGGGGCACTCTGATGTAAGGGGGCACTCTGATGTAAGGGGCACTCTGATGTAAGGGGCACCTGATATATGGAGGCACTCTGATGTAAGGGGCACTCTGATATAAGGGGGAACTCTGATGTAAGGGGCACCTGATGTATGGAGGCACTCTGATGTAAGGGGCACTCTGATATAAGGAGGTACTCTGATGTAAGGGGCACTCTGATGTAAGGAGGCACTCTGATGTAAGGGGGCACATGATGTAAGGAGGCACTCTGATGTAAGGGGGCACATGATGTAAGGGGCACTCTGATGTAAGGGGGCACTCCGATGTAAGGAGGCACTCTGATGTAAGGAAGCACATGGTGTAAGGGGCACCTGATGTAAGGCGGCACTCTGATGTAAGGGGGCACTCTGATGTAAGGGGCACCTGATATATGGAGGCACTCTGATGTAAGGGGGCACATGATGTAAGGGGCACCTGATGTAAGGAGGCACTCTGATGTAAGGAGGCACTCTGATGTAAGGGGCACCTGATATATGGAGGCACTCTGATGTAAGGAGGCCCTCTGATGTAAGGGGAACTCTTATGTAAGGGGCACTCTGATATATGGAGGCACTCTGATGTAAGGGGCACTCTGATATAAGGGGGCACTCTGATGTAAGGGGCACCTGATGTATGCAGGCACTCTGATGTAAGGGGCACCTGATGTAAGGAGGCACTCTGATGTAAGGGGCACCTGATGTAAGGAGGCACTCTGATGTAAGGGGGCACATGATGTAAGGGGCACCTGATGTAAGGAGGCCCTCTGATGTAAGGGGCACTCTAATGTAAGGGGCACTCTGATGTAAGGGGGCACCTGATATATGGAGGCACTCTGATGTAAGGGGCACTCTGATATAAGGGGGAACTCTGATGTAAGGGGCACCTGATGTATGGAGGCACTCTGATGTAAGGGGCACTCTGATATAAGGAGGCACTCTGATGTAAGGGGCACTCTGA
Organism: Staurois parvus; assembly: GCF_062004578.1. NCBI lineage: Eukaryota > Metazoa > Chordata > Amphibia > Anura > Ranidae > Staurois > Staurois parvus. Next base: position 357,879 of record NW_028317982.1, read on the forward strand.
TGTAAGGGGAACTCTGATATAAGGGGGAACTCTGATGTAAGGGGCACCTGATATATGGAGGCACTCTGATGTAAGGGGCACTCTGATGTAAGGGGGCACTCTGATGTAAGGGGGCACTCTGATGTAAGGAGCACTCTGATGTAAGGGGCACTCTGATGTAAGGGGGCACTCTGATGAGGGCGGCTGATGTACGGGTCACTCTGTTGGGGGAACACTGAAAACTAACAATAAAAGTGATTGCAATCCTATAGAAATTGCACATAGCTTATGTTTTGTAGACATAAAATAATTACATATACAGTCTACTAGGATATGAGTCTTAGCACAAACATGAGATTCAGACCTCTGCTGGAAGAAACTTTTACAGACAGGACCTCCTTGTATTTTAACCCTTTGTCGCCGACCGCCTCCTGGCACTTTAGGGGTTCTAAAAGCTGGGAGATGGAGGTGGGCCTTCAGGTCATGTGACTGCTGTGATTGGATTGGGTATGGATGGGGAGCTTACCAATCACTGCCAAGTACTGTGCTGGGAGCGTAGGGTGGTTTTAGCAGGGGGCAGAGTTATATAGTTACATCGTCTGGCTGAAAAAAGACAAAAGTCCATCCAGTTCAACCATAAAAAAAAAGTATCCAGTTATATTCTGTGTATCTAAGAAAGACTCCAGGACTTTTTTAAAGCAATCCACTGATCTGGCCAGAACCAACTCTTGAGGGAGTCTATTCCACATTTTCACAGCTCTCACTGTGAAGAAACCTTTCCATGTTTGGAGATTAAATTTCTTTTCCTCCAGATGTAAAGAGTGCCCCCTTGTCCTCTGTGATGACCTCAGGGTGAATAGCTCTACACCGAGTTCACAATATAAACCACTGATGTATTTATACATGGTGATCATATCCCCCCTTAATCTCCTCTTCTCAAGAGAGAATACATTCAGTTGCCATTTATGCAGCCGCTTGGCGTGAAGGCCCAGGTTCATTCCGTACCCCTGTATTGGAGGAAACTGCTACATATGAATTGCTATATTTTACAACAATGATACAAAGAATAAAAGGGTACACCCACTGAATGTTAATAGTAAAAAAAAAAACATTTGTTGCAAGAAGAGTACTAATGATTTGACTTATGTGGATTTTGCAAGGTGACTACTAAACAAAACCATGAACCATGTCATAGGAATGGGTGCCATATTTTGGAAAAAAGGTTCTTAGAAAGGCTTTATTCCCCATACAGTATGTAGCACTTTGTAAATACAATGATAGCATCTTCTATGATACATCCTTCTAAACATTCTCTTTCAGCCTTTCTGCCGGTACGGAGTGACACACTGCCCTCTACCTTAAGAAGATGGTATGGCAAAGACCTTCATGGTATATACAGTATACTGGAAACTGGAAGGCTGCAAATGCTGCATTAGCTGGAAGAATAAACTGAAACATTATTTGTTGAGTGTTTCATATTCAAAGGGATTGATTTACTAAAACTGTAAATATTGTGCAGCACTGCATAGAAACCAATCAGTTTCCATGTTTGTTTGTCAAAACCAGGGGCGGGCTAACCATTTGGGAACTCGGGCACTGCCCGAGGGCCCGGGGTCAGCAGGGGGCCCCATGAGATGCCCCTGGTACCTTTCATAGGCTTTTTTGGGACACAGGGGCCCCATGATCCCCTATTGCCCGGGGGCCCCATGAGTTGTCAGTCCGCGCCTGGTCAAAACTTAATTGAACAAGCTGAAATTAGATGCTGATTGGCTACCACGCACAGCTGCACCAGATTTTGCACTCTCCAGCTTTAATAAGCCTCCATTCACACTTTCATTTTCATTTCGACTTTAAATTGCGGTTTGATGCGACTTTGGCGCTACTTTGGCTTTGAGCAAGGATGATTGTTTGTGCGGTACATAGTCGCACACAAGTAGCAAGTATAACATTCAGGTGCAACTTTTATGCGACATTGGAGGGTCTACATTGAAATCTATAGCCCTCAAGTCGCATGAAAGTCAGACTAAAGTAGTGCAGGAACTTCTTTTAAGTTGCTGTGACTTGAAGTTGTACAATTATGAATGGTAGTCATTGGGAAACATAGGATGCGACTTTGGACCCAAAAGTTGCATGACAAATCACACAAGTGTGAATGGGCTCTAAATCAACCCCAGAGAATAACCGATTTTGTTCCTGCTTATGGAACACTGGCTCAGGTGTTGAATTTATTCACACTTTCCTCCAAGCTGCAGTATACGTATCTACACATTGTGAGCGTATCACATGTGCCCTTTACATATGTACTCAATGGAAGTGTCCCCTAAGATTCGGTTCACACTGTGCATTCTGGTTGCGGGTGCAAGAATTACATTGGTTCCCGCAACCACCCACAGCTGAATCACGCTGCTCTTAGGAGACACACAGGGCTGCCATTCATTCTGAATAGCACCCACACGCATCTCAGCCCACAGTGCGATTGTGGGTGCGGGAACCCCAAGGTCTTGTTGACAATGCAATTTCCCTGTGGCCAAGTTTTCAAAACGTTGCATACACCTTTTTTTGTGCAGAATCGCAGATACAGCAGCCCATTCAAACAAATGAGCTTCCGTGCCCAAGCAAACACGGGCCACATGGTCCACAATAGTGTGAACCAGGGCTAAGGGCTAGTTCACATAACATGCATTCCTGTGCTTTTTTTCTGTATCCAAAACGCATAGAAAGTAGGTTGCATGGCTCACACCAATGCTTGCGGTTCCAGAAAAAAAGGTAGAACATGCTGCATTTTTCCTGCACAGAACTGTGCTGGAACATGATAAAACACACCAAAAACGCACCTACATGCATCAAAAAAGCACTGGACCCCAGTACAGTGAAGAAAAAAGAAGAAAAAAATAATCTGGAAAGTATCCGGAAATGCATCAAAAACGCACCAGAATTAATCAAAAAGGCATTAAAAATGCACCTGGAACAGATCTGGAGTGCGTTTTTGTGGTGTTATATTTTTTCACTATATATCTTTTTCTTCACTATATTATCTGTTAAAGTTTTTTGCATGTTTGAATAGAGTGAAACGCAGCACATTTGGGTTTATTATTTGAGTCATAAAACACATTATATGTGAGAGTGTGTATTTTGTGGGTGATTCACTCTTATTGGGTATTTGCAGCACAGCAGCTCACAACAGATTTTGCTGTATATTGTAAATCGGCCCTAATTTGCTTTCCAAATATTCACTAAAGAACAAGTAAACACCAATTGAATGACATTTATTTTGCTAAAGCACCGTGTATCAGAAACAATTACCATGTTTTTTTTTCTAATGACTTTGTGACCAAAATATAATTTTAAATGTCCAAATAAAAAATGCCTCTTGTCATATGAAAATTATTTATATCTTTTATATATTTTTGTTACTGTTCTGCCTCCAATGCAAGAATGTACAGCCCTGGACAAAAGGTTTGAGAATGACATAAATATTACAGTGCATCCAGAAAGTATTCACAGTATTTAACTTTTGCCACATTTTATTATGTTACAGCCTTATTTCAAAATGGATTAAATTCATTTTTTTTCCTCAACATTCTACAAACAATACCCCATAATGACAATGTGAAAGAAGTTCGTTTTGAAATCTTTGCAATTTATTAAAAATAAAAACCAAAAAAAAACACGTGTACATAAGTATTCACAACCTTTGCCATGACACTCAAAGTTGAGCTCTAGTGCATCCTGTTCCCACTGATCATCCTTGAGATGTTTCCACAACTTGATTGGAGGCCACCTTTGGGAAATGCAGCTGATTGGACATGATTAGGAAAGGCATAAACCTGTCTATATACAGTTGTGTCCAAAATTATTCAACCCCCAATGCTGTAAAGGGGTTTAGGGACTATAGTGTACATTTGGAATTGTATTCAGAATCAAATCCTACAAGGACGTTGTAACTACCCAAATGCAACTAAAATGACATCAATTGTTTATGTAATACAGTAGTAAATGGTTCTTATGTGGTTTCTTCATTGCCACAATTATTCAACCCCTTAAAGACTACCACTCTGAAGAACAGAGGTTCATACAGGTGCTTTCCATCAGGTATTGAAAACACCTGTGGATGTCACCGAGCAGCAATCAAGCATAATAAGCACCAATTAGGCAGCTTTAAAATGACTGTGATACTCAGCTCCTTCTAGACATTTACTGGTGTGGTTACAAACATGGTGAAGGCAAGAGAATGGTCCAGGAAGACAAGAGAAGAGGTGATTTCTCTTCACAGGAAGGGCAATGGCTATAAGAAGATTGCAAAGATGTTAAACATACCAAGAGACACCTTAGGAAGCATCATTCGCAAATTCAAGGCAAAGGGCACTGTTGAAACGCTACCTGGTCGTGGCAGAAAGAAGATGCTGACTTCGACTGCTGTGCGCTACCTGAAGCGTAGAGTGGAGAGAAGTCCCCGTGTGACTGCTGAGGAACTGAGAAAAGATTTGTCAGATGTGGGTACAGAAGTTTCAGCCCAGACAATAAGACGCACACTGCGTAATGAAGGCCTCCGTGCCAGAACTCCCAGGCGTACCCCCTTGCTGTCTCCAAAGAATAAGAAGAGTCGACTGCAGTATGCCAAAAGCCATGTGGACAAACCACAAAAGTTGTGGGATAGTGTTCTGTGGACTGATGAAACAAAATTAGAACTGTTTGGGCCCATGGATCAACGCTATGTTTGGAGGAGGAAGAACAAGGCCTATGATGAAAAGAACACCTTGCCTACTGTGAAGCATGGTGGAGGGTCAATCATGCTTTGGGGCTGTTTTGCTTCTGCAGGTACAGGGAAGCTTCAGCGTGTGCAAGGTACCATGAATTCTCTTCAGTACCAGGAGATATTGGATGGAAACGTGATGCAGTCCGTCACACACCTGAGGCTTGGGAGACGTTGGACCTTTCAACAGGACAATGATCCCAAGCATACCTCCAAGTCCACTAGAGCATGGTTGCAGAGGAAAGGCTGGAACATTTTGGAGTGGCCATCGCAGTCACCAGACTTAAATCCGATTGAGAACCTCTGGTGGGACTTAAAGAAAGCAGTTCCAGTGCGCAAGCCTAAGAATGTGACTGAACTGGAGGCCTTTGCCCATGAAGAATGGGCGAAGATACCCGTAGATCGCTGCAAGACACTTGTGTCAAGCTATGCTTCACGTTTAAAAGCTGTTATAACTGTAAAAGGATGCTGTACTAAGTACTAAGATTGAATGTCACTTGGGGGTTGAATAAAACTGATAATGCTGTGAGCACAGAAAAGACATTTGTGGTTATTTCATTATAACTGTTATGTTATATTTGTCTGACCTACAAGTGCCTCTTTAATGTAAATGTAAGCAAGATGACTGAATGATCAAAAGCAATGTCAAACTGGCCAAAACACTCAATTTCAGTGGGGGTTGAATAATTTTGGACACAACTGTAAGGCCCCACAGTGAACAGTGCATGTCAGAGCACAAACCAAGCCATGAAGTCCAAGGAATTGTCCATAGACCTCCGAGACAGGATTGTATCAAGGCACAGATCTGGGGAAGGGTACAGAAACATTTCTGCAGCATTGAAGGTCCCAATGAGCACAGTGGCCTCCATCATCCGTAAATGGAAGAAGTTTGGAACCACCAGGAATCTTCCTAGAGCGGGCCGCCCGACCAAAATGAACAATCGAGGGAGAAGGGCCTTAGCCAGGGAGATAACCAAGCACCCGATGATCACTCTGAAAGACCTCCAGCATTTCTCTGTGGAGAGAGGAGAACCTTCCAGAAGAACAACCATCTCTGCAGCACTCCATCAATCTGGCCTGCATGGTAGAGTGGCCAGACGAAAGCCACTCCTCAGTAAAAGGCAAATGGCAGCCTGCCTGGAGTTTGCCAAAAGACACCTGAGGGACTCTCAAACCATGAGAAAAAAAACTCTGGTCTGATGAAACAAAGATGAAGTCTTTGGCCTGAATGCCAAACGTCATGTCTGGAGAAAACCAGGCACCGCTCACCACCTGGCCAATACCATCCCTACAGTGAAGCATGGTGGTGGCAGCATCATGCTGTGGGGATGTCAGTGACAGGAACTGGGAGACTAGTCGGGATCGAAGGAAAGATGAATGCAGCAATGTACAGAGACATCCTTGATGAGAACCTGTTCAAGAGCATTCTGGACCTTAGGCTGGGGTGACGGTTCATCTTTCAACAGAATAACGACCCTAAGCACACAGCCCACATAACAAAGGAGTGGCTACGGGCCAACTCTGTGAATGTCCTGGAGTGACCCAGCCAGAGCCCAGACTTAAACATCTCTAGAGCTGAAAATGGCTGTGTACCGACGCTCCCCATCCAACCTGATGAAGCTTGAGAGGTACTGCAAAGAAGAATTGGAGAAATTGCCCAAAAATAGGTGTGCCGAGCTTGTAGCATCATACTCAACACGACTTGAGGCTGTAATTGGTGCTAAAGGGTCCTCAACAAAGTTTTGAGCAAAGGCTGTGAATACTTATATACATGTGTTTTTTTTTACTTTTAATAAATTGCAAAGATTTCAAAAGAAACTTCTTACACGTTGTTTTTATGGGGTATTGTTTGTAGAATGTTGAGGAAAAAAATGAGTTTAATCCATTTTGGAATAAGGATGTAACATAACAAAATGTGGAAAAAGTTAAGCGCTGTGAATACTTTCTGGATGTACTGTAATTTACCTGCAAGGAAACACGTGCAGTTATCATTGCTTTGTACAAAAAGGGATTCACTGGCAAGGATATTGCTGCTACTAAGATTGCACCTAAATCAAACATTTATCGTATCAAGAACTTCAAGGAGAGAGTATCAATTGTTGTGAAGAAGGTTTCCGGGCACCAAAGAAAGTCCAGCAAGCGTCAGGACATCTCCTAAAGTTGATTCAGCTGCGGGATCGGGGTTCCACCAGTGCAGAGCTTGCTCAGCAATGGCAGCAGGCAAGTGTGAGAACATCTGCCCGCACAGTGAGGGGAAGACTTTTGGTGGATGGTCTGGTATCAAGAAGGGCAGCAAAGAAGCTACTTCTCTCCAGGACAAACATCAGGGACAGACTGATATTCTGCAAAAGGTACAGGGACTGGACTGCTGAGGACTGGGGTAAAGTCATTTTCTCTGATGAATCCCCCTCCTGATTGTTTGGGGCAACCGAAAAAAGTCTTGTCTGGAGAAGAAAAGGAGAGCGCTGCCATCAGTCCTGTGTCCTCCCAACAGTAAAGCATCCTGAGATCATTCATGAGTGGGGTCGCTTCTCAGCCAAGGGAGTGGGCTCACTCACAATTTTACCTAAGAACACAGCCATGAATAAAGAATGGTACGAAAACATCCTCCGAGAGCAACTTCTCCCAGCCATCCAAGAACAGTTTGGTGATGAAAAATGCCTTTTCCAGCATGATGGAGCACCTTGCCATAAGGCAAAAGTGAGAACTAAGTGGCTTGGGGAACAAAACATCGAAATTTGGGTCTATGGCCAGACCTTTAATCTCATTGAAAACTTGTGGTTAATCCTCAAGAGGCAGTTGAACAAAAAACCCCCACAAATTCTGACAAACTCCAAGCAATGATTATGCAAGAATGGGCTGCCATCAGTCAGGATGTGACCCAGAAGTTGATTGACAGCATGCCAGGGTGAAATGCAGAGGTCTTGAAAAAGAAGGGTCAACACTGCAAATATAAACATATTACATAAACCTCATATAATTGTCAATAAAAGCATTTGACACCTATGAAATGCTTGTAATTATACTTCAGTATACCATAGTGACATCTGCCAGAAAGATCTAAAAACACTGAAGCAGCAGACTTTGTGAAAATTAATATTTGTGTCATTGCCCCGAACTACATCACTGACCTAATATCCAAGTACCACCCAGCACGCACACTCCGCTCCTCACAAGACCTCCTTCTCTCTAGTTCCCTGGTCTCCTCCTCCCATGCCCGCCTCCAGGACTTCTCCAGGGTGTCACCCATCCTCTGGAACTCCCTGCCCCAACCCATCAGATTATCACCTACTCTCCTCTCCTTTAGGCGCACCCTGAAAACCCACCTCTTCAGGGAAGCCTACCCCACCCCCTGCTAACTTGCCGACCTCCTCCACTCTTCCTACCACTCCATCCCCCACAGCTATCTTTTCCTGTGCCACTATCCCCTCCCTCCTAGATTGTAAGCTCGAAAGAGCAGGGCCCTCAATCCTCTCATGTTTTGCATTGTATTGTTATTGTTCTGTCACATGTTCTGTCCCCCTTTGTAATGTACAGCGCTGAGCGAACCATTGGCGCTTTATAAATACTGTATAATAATAATAATAATTCTCACAACTATTGGCCAGGGCTGTACATTTAGTACTTTGTCCTATGTTGCTAGGTGCTTCCTAACCATAGCTGTAAGATCTGACCTTCACCTCTACCCTCCTTTCATGGCTGATCCAGCAACAACTAGGAAGGAGACAGATGCTGCATAATGGCAGTTTGCCTTGGCTCTGAGCACCTTCCAGAGACAACTGCAAGAACAATGCAGAGGCTGACATGCCGACTTCCCTCTGCGTTCCTCTTGCTATTGCTCGTTCGGGGGAAAGTGCTCAGACTTGAGACAAACTGCCATTATGTAGCATCTCTCTCCTTCACTGATTTTGTCAGATCAGCAAAGACAAGAGGGAAGGCAATGCAGATTTGACCTTATATCTAGGGTTAGGAACAGGGGCGGACTGACAACTCATGGGGCCCCTGGGCAACAGGGGATCATGGGGCCCCTGTGTCCTTGCCCAAACTCAAAAAAGCCTATGAAAAAGGTACCAGGGGCATCTCATGGGGCCCCCTATTGACCCCGGGCCCTCCAAATGGTCAGTCTGCCCCTGGTTAGGAAGCAACTGTGTGTATTCTTAGTTGTCAGACCAATTGTCAATCAGAAAAATTAGTTATAGAGTTAATGTCAAGTTAACTGATGCATACAATCACTGCTGAACTTTGTCTGAGTGTCTAAGTTTCAAAAATTCTGATTATTGTTTTGTCATCCTTTGATGCATCTCAGTACTGCTGACCTCCTGCAGCCTTTTTGCAGCTACTTTATGTCTAAATGTGTATACTCCAGCAATGGCTGCATTACATTTCTCATCCTCAGTTTTCTGATGGTGACAACGTACTTTGGTATGGTGACTTGTAGTCTCTTTTCGGAAAGTAGTTGAGAAGATGCCAATGCAGGAAAACAACTGGGAGACAAAGCGTTGTTAGTCTATTACAGGAGGTGCCTGAACAAGGACCTTCCTTTACCATGTTAAATCATAAATGGAGTTTTAAAGATTGGATTCACATGTACTGTAAGGTTATAAATGGCTAAAATACTTGCTCTGTTTGGTTTTAAATTAGGTTTACTATTTAGAGAACTTTTTATTTTAATTTTACACAGGGCTAAAACCTGTCAAACGTTTCGCTTGTAGTATCTGTATTAATGGCTGAAAAAGTTATACTACGTGCCTCTTTGATGTACTGTATTTCAAGAACTGCACTCTGATCTAAAGCATTTAAAGTTCTCAAAACAGGTGCCTAAAATACCAATAATGAGCACTATGGATCTCTAATTTCCCAAGAGGATACCAGGCTGTGCTTTTGCTTCCCACAAACAGCTATGTTAGCAAAGAAGAAAGAGCTGCATACAGCTTTAATAATTTGTTGATTCTTGTTTAGGTTTATAAGTGTTAGAGTGTGTAAATATCACACAGTTGTTATTTTTTACAGTTGTGGTCACTTTACATGTAAATAGCTCTTAGCAGATACACTATATTGCCAAAAGTATTGGGGCGCACGCCTTTACACGCACATGAACTTTAATGGCATCCCAGTCTTCGTCCGTAGGGTTCAATACTGAGTTGGCCCTTTGCAGCTATAACAGCTTCAACTCTTCTGGGAAGGCTGTCCACAAGGTTTAGGAGGGTGTCTATGGGAATGTCTGACCATTCTTCCAGAAGCACATTTGTGAGGTCAGGCACTGATGTCGGACGAAAAGGCCCAAAGGTGTTCTATCAGGTTGAGGTCAGGACTCTGTGCAGGCCAGTCAACTTCCTCCACCCCAAACTCACTCATCCATGTCTTTATGGACCTTACTTTGTGCACTGGTGCTCAGTCATGTTGGAACAGGAAAGGACCATCCCCAAACTGTTCCCACAAAGTTGGGAGCATGAAATTGTCCAAAATGTCTTGGTATGCTGACGCCTTAAGAGTTCCCTTCAGTGGAATTAAGGGGCCAAGCTCAACCCCTGAAAAAAAAACCCCACACCATAATCCCCCCTCCACCAAACTTTACACTTGGCACAATGCAGTCAGGCAAGTACCGTTCTCCTGGCAACCGCCAAAAACAGACATGTCCAACAGATTGCCAGACAGAGAACCGTGATTCATCACTCCAGAGAACACGTCTCCACTGCTCTAGAGTCCAGTGGCGATGTGCTTTACACCACTGCATCCAACACTTTGCATTGCACTTGGTGATGTAAGGCTTGGATGCAGCTGCTCAGCCATGGAAACCCATTCCATGAAGCTCTCTACGCACTGTTGTTGTGCTAATCAGAAGGACACACAATGTTTGGAGGTCTTTAGCTTCTGACTCTGCAGACAGTTGGCGACTCGACTTCTGTGCACTGTGGACTTCAGCATGTGCTGACCCCCGCTCTGTCATTTTATGTGGCCTACCACTTTGTGGCTGAGTTGCTGTTGTTCCCAGTTGCTTCCACTTTGTTATAATTCCACTAACAGTTGACCGTGGAATATTTAGTAGCAAGGAAATTTCATGGATGGACTTATTGTACGGGTGACAACCTTTCACAGTACCACGCTTAAATTCACTGAGCTCCTGAGAGCGACCTGTTTTTCACAAATGCTTGTAGAAGTAGTCTGCATGCCTAGGGGCTTGATTTTATACACCTGTGTTCTCATATATCCAAGTCATGGTACAGCTAGTAGTAGTCACATTCAACTGAAAGTGTTCTGTAATGGTGAAATGATTAACAGAGTTCCTCATTAGCACTCACATTTTCTCTTTGGCTGTACAATAGATCCATATTCAGCAGACCCTTATGATGGAATTATGTACAATGCAAATCAGCCATTAGAGCAATATTCGCCAACAATAACTGGGTTGTCAGTGAGACACATGGATATCTACCAGCATGTTGTGTCAGGAGCAAAACTCAGAATGGTCCTCAATGATTGTTCAAAAGATGAGTGCATGTGCTGCTCAGTGTATGTACATGTTTATGGCATGTCCCTGTGCCATGATGGTGACTGCATTGTAATGTTATCACAGCCCTGCCAATCAAGTGGCTGCAGAGTCAGCATGTCTGAACCCAGAAGGAAGACTGGAAGAACATGGAACCACCCATGGACAATGGGAGGGAATTGCTTGCCGGGTAAGTTTGCCATAATGTGCTAATATGCTGTGTATACTAGAACAATATGGATAAAAGCGTCTGGAGGCAGTTTTTATTTTGCAGAGATTTAATTCTTTTTTAAAGCCCATCTCCCCCCAGCCTTCCACAAACCCTCATGCCCACCCATTCAGCAAAAAAAAAAAAAACAGTTTAAAGCCCCTTTTGTATTCACCTATGTCCACCTGTCACATGTCCCGTCACCCCTTTTTTATGGAGTGGAGACCAGTGATCCAGCACAATAGTCTGTTTCTGAGCCAACCAGTCAACTTGTCATTGTACTTTTCTAAAATGTTTATTTAACATTTCAGTACAATAAATGTTTAGCTTCTAACCTACATTGGTAACTCATAGCTTTCTGCACCACTTCCTCAATATATACACTAGATGGCAGTATAATTTGCAAAAAGAAAAGCGCTTTATACTATATACAGCTGCAGTATACAGAATGCATCTTATGAACTACAGACAACAGACTGATGGTTTACAAGTCTCTAATACAGAAAGCAAATGATACTGTCCACAAATTGTAGTCAGACAAGTGCAGCATTTAGCTTTTCTGCACATTTATATCAAGGATATCAGGACATTATTCTTTGGGTACATGGCTTTGCTAATTCTTTCTTTTAACCACTTCCAGTCCGGACACTTTCACCCCCTTCCTGTCCAGACCAATTTTCATCTTTCAGTGCTATCACGCTTTGAATGACAATTGTGCGGTCATGCAACACTGTACCCATATGAATTTTATAGCATTTTTTTGAGACAGATAAAGCTTTATTTTGGTGGTATTTATTCACCACTGGGATTTTTATTTTTTTTGCTATGTAAATTAAAATGTCCAAAGATTTTGAAAAAAAGTGTTTTTCTTATAAAATTTTGCAAATAAATAGTATTTCATCATAAATCTTGGCCATAATTTATTCCGTTATATTTTTAGTAAAAAAAAACCCAAATTAGTTTATAACCAAAAATTACAATTTTTAAACTTTTTTTTACATTTTTTTTATATTATTTATTATTATTTTTTTACAGACTGTCACCCTAGCAGTACAGTGTCATCATGGTGACACTGTACTACTTGTGGGGGGTGATGAAGATTTTTTTTTTTACACTGATTGCTTTTACACCCATAACTGATGTAAAAGCAATCATTTCTCCTTCTCTCTAGCTGCATTCTTGCAGCCATTGAGAAATACTGTGTGAACTGTGATTGGTCACAGCTTGTCATATGGTACAAGGCTGTTGTGAATAGCCCTGTACCATGTGATCTCTGTGATCATTCACAGATGTCACACGTAGTAAGCAATGATGTCAGAAGTGACATCTTGCTTACTACTCTGCATGTGATCACTGATTGCCTGAGAGACTCTTATAAGGACTTCTTGTACACCAATGCATTCATATACCCTGTTTTAAGTACTTGTATGCCAATATTGCCATTATCATCTTTTACTTTATATTTTTAATCCTTTTCACCCTTACACTACTTATGTGCACCAGAGTTACCTGTTCTGCATTCAATTTTACTAATACTGCGCATATAATTAATTGTATATTATAGGTGCCATCAGTGCTGGGACAAGGTCATCTAAAGCCCAGGGCGAACATGTCAAGTTGCACCCTCCCCAAGATGTTTGAGTATTATGTGTAAGCAACCCCCCCCCAAAGAAAAAAAAAAACAAGCACTAATGGCATGCTTACCCCCTAAATATAAATTTCTCCTCCACTCCATACAAATCTGCCCCCCTGCTGAAATCCCCCCTCATAGCACAAATATTCTCCCTCCCCCTATCCCCCCAGCTCAAATCTTCTCTCTCCCCATATGTCCCCAGCACAAATCCCTCTAAAAATTTCCTTCTCCTGGCACAAATCCACTAACCCTCAAATTTATCCTTTGAGCACAAATCCTCTCCCTCCCAAATTTCCCCTCCGATCACAAATCCTCTGCCTCCCCACTCCAAATCCCCCCTCCTAGCACAAATTCCCATTCCCCAATCCTCCATCCTAGCACAACCCCTCCCCCCAAAAAAAAATGTCCCCTCCTAGCACAAATACCCCCCAATCATCCCTATTAGCATAAATCCCCCCCAAAAAAAACCACATTTTTCCCTAGCACAAATCCACTCCCCCCATCATATGACGTTTTCTAGCACAAACTCCCCAATTCCACCTTCCTAGCACAAATCCTCCTCCCCCATCATCCCAAACACAAATCTACCCAAATCACCACTCCTAGCAAACCTCCCCAAATGTCCCCTCTTAGAATAATTCTTACCCCCTGCCACTCCCCAAATTCCCCCTCCCAACACAAATCTCCTCCCCCCAATCTCCTAATGGTGCCTTCACACCTCACATTATACCACAATGCCCAGGGCAGCCGTCCCTTCTGCCCATCCCTTGTCCCAGCCCTAGGTGCCACTATTTATTCATATACAAGATGCACTCTTTCCACAACTTCCTGCATTCCCTCCCCATGCTTTGCAGCTTCTCCTCTGCTGTTACATACATAGTTACATAGTTAGTCTGGCTGAAAAAAGACAAAAGTCCATCCAATTCAACCAAAAAAAAAAGTTATAATCCTATACTCACAGTTGATCCAGAAGAAGGCAAAAAAACCCAGCAAAGCATGATCCAATTTGCTCCTGCAGTGGAAAAAATTCCTACCTGATTCCCCAAGAGGCAATCGGATATTCCCTGGATCAACTTTACCTATAAATGTTAGTATCCAGTTATATTCTGTGCATCTTGGAAAGAATCCAGACCTTTTTTAAAGCAATCCACTGAGCTGGCCAGAACCAACCCTTGAGGGAGTCTATTCCACATTTTCACAGCTCTTACTGTGAAGAAACCTTTCCGTGTTTGGAGATTAAATTTCTTTTCCTCCAGACGTAAAGAGTGCCCCCTTGTCCTCTGTGATGGCCTCAGGGTGAATAGCTCTAAACCAAGTTCACTATATGAACCGCTGATGTTTTTATACATGTTGATCATATCCCCCCTTAATCTCCTCTTCTCAAGAGAGAATAAATTCAGTTCCTCTAATCTTTCCTCATAGCTGAGCTCCTCCATGCCTCTTATCAGTTTGGTTGCCCTTCTCTGTACTTTCTCCAGTTCCCCAATGTTCTTTTTGTAAATTGGTGCCCAAAACTGAACTGCATATTCCAGATGAGATCTTACCAATGATTTGTACCGGGGTAATATGATATCTCTCTCTGGAGTCTATACCTCTTTTAATACAAGAGAATATTTTGCTCGCTTTAGAATCCACAGCTTGGCATTGCATGCCATTATTAAGCTTGTGATCTACCAGAACCCCCAGATCCTTCTCCACCATTGATTCCCCCAGTTGTACCCCCCCCCCAGTATGTATGATGCATGTATATTCTTAGCCCCCAAGTACATAACCTTACATTTATCAACATTAAACCTCATTTGCCACATAGTTGCCCAATTAAACAGTGCATTGAGGTCGGCTTGTAAGTTGGAGACATCCTGTAAGGACGTTATTCCACTGCACAGCTTGGTGTCATCTGCAAAGACTGAAATGGTATTTATAATCTCAGATTCAATATCATTTATAAATATATTAAAAAGTAAGGGTCCCAACACTGAACCTTGGGGTACACCACTGACATCCCTAGACCATTCAGAGTATGAATCATTAACCACTACTCTCTGAATACGATCTTTTAGCCAGTTTTCTATCCATTTACGTACAGATTTTTCCAAGCCCGTAGACATTACCTTACACATTAGCTGTGTGTGGGGAACTGTGTCAAACGCTTTTGCAAAATCCAAGTACACCACATCCACTGCCACCCCTCTGTCCAAGGTTTACTTTCCATTTCTAAGGACTACATATCCCATGGTACCTTGCTGTCTGTAAGCAGTGATTTCTATATTGACTCCTGTAACTCCTCTTCTCATCACCTCTGTAGGTCAGAAGGCAGGTTCTGTGAAATGTGTGACACAGCAGTGCCTATGCACAGGACATAGTTAATATATGTCACAAAACTCAAGGAAGTAAATGTGTGGGGATCTTCACAAAAACTTACAAATATCAAAATCTTTCAGATTAACCAGTTCCCGCCCACCCACAGTACATATACTGTGAGCAGGAGGCAGGGGCAGTCTGGATCATATACATGTACACAGGGCTTTTTTTCACAGAGAATAGGTGCAGGTACTCCCCCCTTCTGAGTCACCCCTCGCCTCTGCCCCCTGCCCACCTTGGAGCACCGTGCTTTTGTTCCACCCCTTACCCACCTCCCACTGCCACCACTTTTTAGAGAACAGAGAACCAAGGTTCATTTTGTGGTGCTAAGTAATTTGTATTGAATTTTTTAATAATAAGAAAAGCAGTAAAACAGATCCCTGGCAGCCAGCAACAATAGCCCTCCCCAGAAACAATTGACTCCCCAGCAACATTAAATCCCCCAACAACAATAGACCCGCACAGCAACAATAGATCTCCCAGCATTATGACACCCCCCCAGCCACCATAGACTTCCTGCAACAAAACCCCCCTCCAGTAACGATAGAGCTACCCCAGCAACAAAAGACCCTCTAGCAGCCAGAATTAATAGACCCATCCATCAACAGTAGATCTCTGCCAGCATAAACTAACCCCTAGCAACAATAGAACCCCACCAGCAACTATAGACCTCCCCCCACAACAATAGAATCTCCCCAACGACAATAGATCTCTCACTAGATAGCAACAATAACGTCGCCCTCCAGAACACCCCATCGCCCCTTACCATTAAAAATATTCATAGCAAGAGGTGCTGGAACTGTGGTCCACCACATTCCCACTGAAAAAAAGCCCTACATGTACATCATCCAGCCTGCTCTGGGTTTGGGGTACACATGCGCATACACCCTGCTAATCAGTGCTGTCACTGGCTACAGTGGGATTTTGTCAGCAGGTCCTGGCAAATGATTTATGGCTGCGACATACTGATCAGTTGTAGCCGTCACACACAGGGCTCTGTACACAGATCAGCAACCTGGATGTTTGTTCTCCCTGCAAAGGGAGAAAAAAACAGCCAGATCTGTAAGTAAAAGCAGCATACAATACACTTGTTAGGCACACAGTTAACCCCTTCATTTCCCCTTGGTATTAACCTCTTCCCAGCCAGTGTCATTAGTACAGTGTACAGTATTATATCGAATCACTGTAATAATGTCACTAGTGATGTCAGTGTCAGTTAGTGTACCTCCCAGCAAGGGTCTGGTAGCGCTAGATTGCCTTCCAAACTATCACAGTCCTACCAAAAGTCATCACTGCCATAACCAGTATAGCATCATAGCTGAGTAAATTCCAGTATATATACCATAGTTTGTAGACGCTATAATTGTTCTGTTTTGTTTGTTTTTTTTACACAGCACTAAATAAATAAATAAATTTGCACAAGTATGAATACTTGTGCAAGTATTCATTATTGGCACCAATACTGGTATCAGTGCAACCCTAGTTGTAACCCCTGTCATTTTTTTTTTTGCCATCTGTGTCCCCTTGAGGAGATTTACATTCACTTCCTGCTCCATAGCCAAAACAGGAAGTGAGAGGAATCCCTGCAAATTGAGGGAATCCATTGGGGCCCACCAGGTCATCAGAACTAGTGTCCCCATTGGAAGAGTTCCCCTCTATTACTTTTCTGGGGACAACCTAAACTTTTAAGATTTTCTTTCACTTTCAATGATAATGGTAAACAGGACAAATAAAGAGAATGAATCTCCCTAGGGGGCCACAGACAGCAATAAAAGCCTAATGGGAGTTCTAATCCATATCTACTCTATCCAAACCTATAAAAAAGAAGTTTTGCCTTTAGTTACACTTTAAGGCTACGTTCACACTAGCTTTGTCAGCAGGTGTCAGACAGGCATTTGGGAAGTGTTTTTAACGCTTCTCAAACACCTATGAAAATTCTGCACATGGCAGAACACAGTGATGTTCACACTGAAGCGTTAGCGTCACATCGCGGCAAAAACTGATGCCTCATGTCGAGTCAGGAGGAGTTGAAGCCTCCCATTCAAGTCTATGGTGCTGCTCCTCAAACGCCTGGCAGGCATTTGTGGAGCGTTTGCAAAGCATTTACGGAGTGTTAATACCATTAAACATCATTATAGGCGTTTGTGGTGCAGTTTTAACACTTTCCAAACGCCTATCAAATGCCTCAAAAATGCGCATAGGTGTTTGAGAAGCGTTAAAAACACTTCCCAAATGCCTGTCTGACATTAAAAACGCTTCCCAAACGCCTGTCTAACACCTATCAAACGCTATAGGGGCGTTTGGCAGGAGTTAGAAATAAAGTCAAGTGTGAACGTAGCCTTAGTCTGCCAGTGCTGGCTGTCCTCTTAAAATGCTCATTGCCTGGCTGCTGTGTTGTGGCTCTAATTCAATTCACCGACCTGAACCAGATGTTGTGACTTCAGCACTTTCCAAGTCACAGATCTGAAATATGTAAGCATCCAAAAAATCCAGAGGCTCAGTGAGGCCAGCAAGCAGCTGACATTTTCATTATATGGCATTGTGTCTGTGTAATGTGCATCTGTAAGTGGATGTCCTGGTTTGTATTTATTATAGTTTGCATTGGCTCATTAAAGACTTTTTGGATGTGGCCAGTACTGAATCCAGTTGATCTATTTTATGTTGGCATTGCATGATCCAGTAACTGTTCTAGTCATTTCCAGATGCTCAGATGTTATACGGTACAATTCAATGTGTGCTCAGTGACCAGTTTAGAATGCTTGTCCCGGTGCTATGACGTCATGCAATGATTGTCCGCAGGCCATGCTTTTTAATTATTGTCATTGAGAAGGCCATGCTAAGCCAGGGCAGATGTGTTGAGGGTTACACAATCAGCCTGCCTTCACTTTCTATGACAAATCGGGACCGAATCTCCAGAGGAACAGCCTTAACCCGGCCTATTGATGTTAAAATCCATTTGTCAAGTAAGCTGTCAGTGCTGCAAGTACCAAAGGTCAATGGATAATTGTGGTATAAAAGGCCTACAACAATGGCCCGCCTGCAAATAAAATAACACTGTGGTCGATTGTATTCCTACATGACATTTAGATAAAAAATGTATGACTGTAGTTTAATTCTACAGTACAGATGGGATACAAACACATAGAAGGTACATGAAATGAATGTGAATTGTTTGTTCATTGAGGGATTAAAGCGGTATTAAACCCAAAAACATTTATTATATTGTAGCTTACCAATTCCTGTTTTGGGGGTTTTGCCACCTCCCTTATTCACTTGATGATAAATATAATAAGTGATTACAACCTTTTGTCTATGAAAGAATCCAGCCAATCCTCATGCAGCGATTACCAAAAGAAGTTAATACCAAATGAAAACAACTGTCCTAAAAAATAAAAATCTAATTTATTTACACAGAAAAGAAGCTTGCTATTAATCAAATATAACAAACTATAAAGTAGCTGGTATAACTTTAAAAGTAGTGATATTACACTGTAAATACAGAATGTTACCAATACATGGAGACAACTACAGGAAAGAAAGTTACAGAAAAAAGGAACAAAGAATAATGATGATACGTTACGCAGACAACCTTACGTTCCCATTGTGTTCAGTGATCAAGAGATCCAGAGAAGAGAAAGGAAAGAGTGGGGGTCTGGCTTTTGTGTTATATACTCTTTGCAAAGACCACTCCTAGACTCACCCATCCAGCTAAAGTCACACCCTTCCACATGTCTTAACCTCTAATGGGTGGGCTCAAGACACTGGTCAGTTTAGATCACCAACTGTTAAAAAAACAGAAAGTCCTAGCTGCCTTCCTTCCTCCTCACCTCAGTCGAGTCCTTTTGAAGTGGCATTGCCCACAAAGCTATTTATCACATACCCCTTTAGTGCTATTTAACATGACAGATTACACTACCAGGTGGCCAGAGAATTCCAAGGCTGCCTTATAATGTCCTTTTATTACAGCGGTTCTCAAAATGTCCAGTTCCAAGAATTTCTTTAGAACTGAGACTTAGATACCCATCAAAAGTTCACAATAATGTTCATGAAGGTAAAAATTATTGTAGGTCCAAAATTTCTATTACATTTCTCCCTGAAGTTCATTTGGGAACTTATGCCCTCCCTCAATGATTTTGTACCCACCCATGACAGCCCAGAAGGCCCACCACCACCACCGCTGCAGCCTCCTCTTCTTTCTTGAGCACGATGGAACTTCTCATCTGTTCTGATGAACACATCAAGATAGACTTGAGCCTGAGCAAAGAAGTCCTGGTGCCTTGGAGACCTCACATCTGGACCATGAATGCCTGTGCTGCAATGTTTCCTCGCCCCTCTGCCATGGAAGGACGGAACTCCAACATCGATGGTGGGATCCTGCTATCTTTAGTCCCATAGCTTGGGAACACTGTGTGATGTTTCCTGCCTGTAAGTTTTTTTGGGGGGCATGGGGGGGGGGGCTTACGGGCTGAGGAACAATGAAATGATGGTGGTGGGGGGGTAACAATCATTGGTGCTTTGATGAGAGGTTTGCGCAGGAGGGGGGATGGAGGCTCTTTGTGCTAGGAAGAGTAATGGGGATGATGGGGGAGGGGTTGTGCAAGAAGAAAGAATGAGGAGATATGTGCTATGGGATTTGGGTAAAGTTAGAGGATTTTATGCTGGGAAGGGTAATTTGTAGGAGTTTAAGCTAGAGGAGGGATTTGGGGAATGTGTCCTTGGTGGGGGGATTGAAGGAAGAGGATCAGTGCTTGAGGGAGGATTGGAAGGATTTGTGCTAGGAGGGGGGATTGGGAGGGAATTTGTGCTAGGAGAGGAGCTTTGTGTTAGGAGAGGGGATTCGTGTTAGAAGGGGGGATTTATGTTGGAGGGGTTGGGGGGAATTTGTGCTAGGAGAGGGGATTGGGGGGATTTGTGTTAGGAGAGGGGATTCATGTTATAAGGAGGGATTTGTGTTGGAGGGGTTGGGGGGAATTTATACTAGAAGGGGCGATTGGGGGTGATTTATGCTAGAAGAGGGGGTTAGGAAGGTTGTACTAGGAGGGAAGATTGGGGGGGGGATTTGTGCTAGGTGGGAGGATATGGGGGGGGGGGGATATACAGTTAGGTCCATATATATTTGGACACAGGCACAATTTTAGTTTTTTCCAGGTATTTACCAAAACATATTTAAGCTATCGCTATATAATGGATATGGGCTGAAAGTGCACACTCTCAGGTTTAATTTGAGGGTATGTACATCCAAATTGGGAGGAAGGGTTTAGGAATTACAGCTCTTAAGAGTGGCCATCCCAACTTTTTCAAGGAACCAAAAGTAATTGGACAGTTGAATATAATTATAAATAAAATGTTCATTTTTAATATTTTGTTGAGAATCCTTTACTGGCAATGACTGCCTGATATCTGGAACCCATGGACATTACCAAAGACTGGGTTTCCTCCTTTCTGATTCTTTGCCAGGCTCTAACTGCAGCTGTATTCAGTTGTTCTTTGTTTGTGGGTCTTTCTGCCTTTAGTTTTGTCTTCAGCAAGTGAAATGCATGCTAAATTGTGTTGAGATCAGGTGACTGACTCAGCCATTGCAGAATATTCCACTTCTTTTCCTTCAAAAGCTCCTGGGTTGCTTTTGCAGTGTGTTTTGGATCATTGTCCATCTGTATTGTGAAGTGCCGTCCAATCAACTTTGCTGCATTTGGCTGAATCTGGGCTGAAAGTATATCTCTAAACACTGCAGAATTAATCCGGCTGCTTCTGTCTTGTAACATCATCAATAAACACCAATGACCCAGTGCCAGTGGAAGCCATGCATGCCCATGCCATCACACTGCCTCCACCATGTTTTACAGATGACGTTGTGTGCTTTGGATCATGATCTGTTCCAAGCTTTCTCCACACTTTTTTTTCTTCCCATCATTCTGGTACAGATTGATCTTAGTTTCATCCATCCAAAGAATGCTTTTCCAGAACTGGTCTGGCTTTTTAGATGTTTTTTGGCAAAGTCTAATCTGGCTTTTCTATTCTTCAGGCTTATGAATGGTTTGCACATTGTGGTGAACCCTCTGTATTTGCTCTTGTGAAGTCTTGATTGTAGACTTTGGCAATGATACGCCCACCTCCTAGAGAGTGTCCTTCACTTGTCTGGATGTTGTGAATGGGTTTTTCTTTACCATGGATAGGATCCTGCGATCATCCACCACTGTTGTCTTACGTGGACGTCCATGCCTTTTTATGTTGCTGAGCTCACCAGTGCGTTCTGCTTTCCTTTAGAATGTACCAAACTGTTGATTTGACTACTCATAATGTTGCTGCTGTCTCTCTGATGGATTTGTTTAGTTTTTGAAGCCTTACAATGGCCTGTTTCACTTGCATGGACAGCTCCTTTGTACACATGATGTAGGTTCACAGCAATAGATTCCAAATGCACTTAGAATAAACTCCAGACCTTTTACCTGCTTAATTGAAGAAATAATGAAGGAGTAGCCCACACCTGGCCATGAAACAGCTTTTGATTCAATTGTCCAATTACTTTTGGTCCCTTGGAAAAGGGGGGATGGCTACTCTTAAGAGCTGTAATTCCTAAACCCTTCCTCCAATTTGGATGTGCATACCCTTAAATTAAACCTGAGAGTGTGTACTTTCAGCTCATATCCATTATATAACTATAGTTTTAATATGTTTTGGTCAATACCTGAAAAAACTAATATTGTGTCTGTGTCCAAATATATATGGACCTAACTGTATGCTAGCAGAGGGGATTGTGGGAGATTTGTATTTGGAGGGGGGATTGGGGGGGGGAATTGTGCTGGGGGGGGGCAGGGGTTGTGCTAGAAAGGGGAGTTTGGGTGGTGAGGAAGGATTTGTGCTGGCAATGGTAATTTGGAGGGGGTTGTGATTAGAGGAGGGATTTAGGGGGATTTTTGCTTGGAGGTGGGGTTTGGGGATTTATGCTAGGAGGGGGGATTTTTTGGGTGGGGGATTTGTGCTAGGGTGGAAAGTTTGAAGGTAAAGAGGATGTACGATAGGAGGGGTGAAGTAGAACTACAGGTGCAGTTTTATTTTTTGGGGGGAGAGGCAAGTAGCTGGCACTGGTCCTGCCTCTCTTCCCTTGCTGTGTGCCCCTATTTGAAGCAGAACTAAAGGCATTTTTCATTTTGGATAAAGTAAGGAAGGGTTATTACCTTGGTCAGGTTTTTTCTTTCACCTCCAGTGTTAGCCCTGTCCAACTATCTTTTGCTGAAAGTGTTACTAAACCCAGGACCCTGCATTCACAATATCTGGTCTCCCACAGTACACAGAGCATGGAAATACAATTATTTTAGTAAATATAAACTGCTAAATACTTTTTCTCATCAGCAGTTAGAGCAGTTGTGTGACTTCTATATCAGTGTCCAGCTGAGCACTGGTTAAAGCTTGTAGGAGGAGTTTTCATTCTCCTCTGACTGTCCTGTGAGGCTGCATGACCCATGAACCTCTGTTTAGTTATCGCTAATTGGCCCTGTGCTGATCACACGCACCCTCCCGAAAAAAAAAACCACAGCCTCTCCAGCAATACACGCCAAACTGAGCTTGTGCAGAGTGACTCCTGGACTATCAGCAGATGGATTGGAGAAAGCAGAAGAAGGGGAGAATCAGAAAAGTAATGATCAAACAGCCTTTTTACAAAATGCAGAGGATTAACCCCTTAAGTTCCACAGTGAGTATAACAAGCATGCTTTACTGCATATACAGACTGATTTTACTGTTGTCGGTTTAATAACACTTTAACTACTCAAACCATTCTCTTTTATACTCTTTTTAACATAATAACTAATTATTCTATATTTCCAAGATAACAACTAGGAGGGCTAATTACTGTCCATTAGATAACACAGGTGTGCACAGGACACAGGCCAGCTCTAGATTTCTAACATTATGTACAGGTATTTTTGCACTTATTGATGGGATATAACACAACTCTTTCACTGGTATATTTAACATGGTGAAAGGGAGCAAACAACAGAAGTTTTTTGTTAGGATTTATGAACACTTACTACATTAAAGCGGTATTAAACTGAAAGGCAAACATTTATTATATTGCAGCTTACAAATTCTTAGATGTGATGGCTGCATTAGTTTTTTTTAGACTTTCTTTCCCTTATTTTCCCCTGGTGATCCTGACAGTAAGTCTGCTGTTTTTCAACAGAACAAGTTGTCCTGCAGACGTAACAGTTAGGGGGGTGAGACAAACCATTTACCACTGACAGGGGTCCTTACAATTTGTTTGTGTAAAACCTTTACCCAAAAAGGAAAATAAACTGTTGCTATAGCTGATTAGAAAGTGTTACCTGGAGTTTGCCCGCAATTTGTTGGCGTATTTAAATCTGCTAGTACATCGAACCCTCCCCTCCCCCCTGACTGACAATGGTGCTGTACAAAGGTGCCCCCTGTGCTCCTTCATCCAGAGCGAAGGCACTCTAATACAAGAGGTGTGTTACCGGCCAGATCACCAGGTGAAAAAAGAGGGAAAAGAAGCTTAAAAGGGGAAGTTCCGCTTTAAGGACTGGTCCCCTGCTCCCTGTTAAGGATTGGCATATATAAAGGACATTTATTCTGGAACAATGTAAAACCACTCACATGGTAAAACTGTAACAAAAGCTCATCGGTATAGTGGAGTATCAAGATGGTGTGTATACCGTGGTCTGCGCTAGGGGACTTGGACACCATCTCGACACTCCACTATACCGACGAGCTTTTGTTACACTTTTACCTTGTGAGTGTTTTTATATTGTTCCGGAATAAATGTCCTTTATACTGCACTTAGAGGCGCTTTTCTTCTTCCTTTGTGTCTTCACCTAGAGCCTGCTGCAGCCTCAAGAGCTTGCCCTAGTGCTATGTGGACTTACAAAATTGGACTTTATTATGTATTTTTACTTTGTTCCTTGGCATTATGATTTGGGATATTTGTTTGCGCTGACTTTTCTGTTCTTTGGAAAAAAAACGTGGTAATAAGGTTTGGGCATATGCTCTTCCACAGTCAAGTGCGATGTGCGCAGTGCGCTGTATCAAATATTGTGTGTGGTTCTCATTGCGCTGAATATTTTCTGTGGCTTAAAATGACGCAGAGTTCAGGGGACAGTACTAAGTGATGCAGAGTTCAGGGTTCCATAGAAAGTGGTGGTGGTGGGGGAGGGTGGACATTTTTGAGAATAGTTATGGATAGGCAGGAATTCCACTTTAAGAATAAATGAAATAACATACCAACCACATAGGGAGTGTATTGTTTTTAAATCAGAAAACTAATTTCCAGTGGGACAAGCAGTGTGGAATAAGGTATGCATAAGATACCTTGACTGGGGAGGAAAGTTGAGGTGGGTAAGAGAGTGGAATGAGGGGGAGGTGGGTGGAACTTGCTGTAACCTGGGAGGGTGGGTTAGGTGGGTGACAGTAAGGTGCAGTGATTAGGAAGGGATAGAGGGAGGTGCTATACCTGGAAGGGAGAAGGTGAGATGGTATGAGAGGTAATTGAGGCTGTATGAGGGGTAGATGAGGTGGTATAGGGGGAAGTGAGGTGGTGGTGATGGGGGTGAGGTGGTATGAGGGGTTGCTGGGGCGGTGTGAGAGTTTGGTGCAGTGGTATGGCGGGGAAGGTTAGGAGGTAGGGGGTTATGTGGTATGAGGGGTTGGTGAGGTGGTATGAGAGGTAGGTGCAGTGGTATGAGGGGTTTGTGAGGTGTTATAAGGGGTGGTGAGGTGGTATTAGGAGAAGGTGAGGTGGTATGAGGGGTTGGTGAGATGGTAATAAGGGGTAGGTGAGGTGGTATAAGGGGAAGGTTAGGTGGTAGGAGGTGATGTGGTATGAGGGGTTGGTGAGGTGGTGTGAGAGGTAGGTGTGGTGGTATTAGGAGTTGGTCAGGCTGTATTAGGGGTAGATGAGGTGGTATGAGGGGTTGGGGAAGAGGTATGAGGGGTAGGTGAGGCTGTGTGAAGGGTAGGCGAGGTGGTATGAGGGGTAGATTAAGTGGTATGAGGGGGAGGCGAGGCGGTATGAGGGGTTGGTGAGGTGGTATGAGAGGTAGGTGAGGAGGTATGAGGGGTAGGTGACGCTGTTTGAAAGGTAGGCGAAGCGGTATGAGGGGTTGGTGAGGTGGTATGAGGGGTTGTTGAGGAGGTATGAGGGGTAGGTGAGGCTGTATGAAGGGTAGGTGAGGCAGTATGAGGGGTTGGTGAGGTGGTATGAGGGGTTGGTGAGGTGGTATGAGGAGTTGGTGAGGAGGTATGAGGGGTAGGTGAGGCTGTATGAAGCATAGGCGAGGCCATATGAGGGGTTGGTGAGGTGGTATGAGGGGTTGGTGAGGAGGTATGAGAGGTAGGTGAGGCTGTATGAAGGGTAGGCGAGGCGGTATGAAGGGTTGGTGAGGTGGTATGAGGGGTTGGTGAGGAGGTATGAGGGGTAGGTGAGGTGGTATGAAAGGTAAGTGAGGCGGTATGAGGAGTAGGTGTGGTGATATGAAGGGTAGGTGAGGCGGTATGAGGGGCTGGTGAGGAGGTATGAGGGGTAGGTGAGGCTGTATGAAGGGTAGGCGAGGCCGTATGAGGGGTTGGTGAGGGGGTATGAGTAGTTGATGAGGTGGTATGAGGGGTTGGTGAGGAGGTATGAGGGGTATGTAGGACTGTATGAAGGGTAGGTGAGGCTGTATGAAGGGTAGGCGAGGTGGTATGAGGGGTTGGTGAGGTGGTATGAGGAGTAGGTGTGGTGCTATGAAGGGTTAGTGAGGAGGTATGAGGGGTAGGTGAGACTGTATGAAGGGTAGGGGAGGCGGTATGAGGGGTTGGTGAGGTGGTATGAGGGGTTGGTGAGGTGGTATGAGGGGTAGGTGAGGCTGTATGAAGGGTAGGGGAGGCGGTATGAGGGGTTGGTGAGGTGGTATGAGGTGTTGGTGAGGTGGTATGAGGGGTAGGTGAGGCTGTATGAAGGGTAGGCGAGGCGGTATGAGGAGTTGGTGAGGTGGTATGAGGAGTAGGTGTGGTGGTATGAAGTGTTGGTGAGGTGGTATGAGGAGTAGGTGTGGTGGTATGAAGGGTTGGTGAGGTGGTATGAGGGGTAGGTGAGGCTGTATGAAGGATTGGTGAGGTGGTATGAGGGGTTGGTGAGGTGGTATGAGGGGTAGGTGAGGCTGTATGAAGGATTGGTGAGGTGGTATGAGGGGTTGGTGAGGTGGTATGAGGGGTAGGTGAGGCTGTATAAAGGGTAGGTGAGGTGGTATGAGGTGTTGGTGAGGTGGAATGAGGGGTTGGTGAGCGGGTATAAGGGGTAGGTGAGTGGGTATGAGGGGTAGGTGAGGCTGTATAAAGGGTAGGTGAGGCGGTATGAAGGGTAGGCAAGGCGGTATGAGGGGTTGGTGAGGTGGTATGAGGGGTAGGTGAGGGGGTATGAGGGGTAATGAGGCTGTATAAGGGGTAGGTGAGGCGGTATGAGGTGTTGGTGAGGTGGAATGAGGGGTTGGTGAGCGGGTATAAGGGGTAAGTGAGTGGGTATGAGGGGTAGGTGAGGCTGTATAAAGGGTAGGTGAGGCGGTATGAGGTGTTGGTGAGGTGGTATGAGGAGTAGGTGTGGCGGTATGAGGGGTTGGTGAGGTGGTATGAGGGGTTGGTGAGGGGGTATGAGGGGTAGGTGAGGCTGTATAAAGGGTAGGTGAGGCGGTATGAGGTGTTGGTGAGGTGGAATGAGGGGTTGGTGAGCGGGTATAAGGGGTAGGTGAGTGGGTATGAGGGGTAGGTGAGGCTGTATAAAGGGTAGGTGAGGCGGTATGAGGTGTTGGTGAGGTGGTATGAGGGGTAGTTGAGGCTGTACGAAGGGTAGGCAGGTGGTAAGAGGGGTAGATTAAGTGGTATGAGTAGTTGATGAGGTGGTATGAGGGGTTGGTGAGGAGGTATGAGGGGTATGTAGGACTGTATGAAGGGTAGGTGAGGCGGTATGAAGGGTAGGCGAGGTGGTATGAGGGGTTGGTGAGGTGGTATGAGGAGTAGGTGTGGTGGTATGAAGGGTTAGTGAGGAGGTATGAGGGGTAGGTGAGACTGTATGAAGGGTAGGGGAGGCGGTATGAGGGGTTGGTGAGGTGGTATGAGGGGTTGGTGAGGTGGTATGAGGGGTAGGTGAGGCTGTATGAAGGGTAGGGGAGGCGGTATGAGGGGTTGGTGAGGTGGTATGAGGTAATGGTGAGGTGGTATGAGGGGTAGGTGAGGCTGTATGAAGGGTAGGCGAGGCGGTATGAGGAGTTGGTGAGGTGGTATGAGGAGTAGGTGTGGTGGTATGAAGGGTTGGTGAGGTGGTATGAGGAGTAGGTGTGGTGGTATGAAGGGTTGGTGAGGTGGTATGAGGGGTAGGTGAGGCTGTATGAAGGATTGGTGAGGTGGTATGAGGGGTTGGTGAGGTGGTATGAGGGGTAGGTGAGGCTGTATGAAGGATTGGTGAGGTGGTATGAGGGGTTGGTGAGGTGGTATGAGGGGTAGGTGAGGCTGTATGAAGGGTAGGCAAGGCGGTATGAGGGGTTGGTGAGGTGGTATGAGGGGTAGGTGAGGGGGTATGAGGGGTAGTGAGGCTGTATAAGGGGTAGTGAGGCTGTATAAAGGGTAGGTGAGGCGGTATGAGGTGTTGGTGAGGTGGTATGAGGAGTAGGTGTGGCGGTATGAGGGGTTGGTGAGGTGGTATGAGGGGTTGGTGAGGGGGTATGAGGGGTAGGTGAGGCTGTATAAAGGGTAGGTGAGGCGGTATGAGGTGTTGGTGAGGTGGAATGAGGGGTTGGTGAGCGGGTATAAGGGGTAGGTGAGTGGGTATGAGGGGTAGGTGAGGCTGTATAAAGGGTAGGTGAGGCGGTATGAGGTGTTGGTGAGGTGGTATGAGGGGTAGTTGAGGCTGTACGAAGGGTAGGCAGGTGGTAAGAGGGGTAGATTAAGTGGTATGAGGGGGAGGCGAGGCGGTATGAGGGGTTGGTGAGGTGGTATGAGAGGTAGGTGAGGAGGTATGAGGGGTAGGTGACGCTGTTTGAAAGGTAGGCGAAGCGGTATGAGGGGTTGGTGAGGTGGTATGAGGGGTTGTTGAGGAGGTATGAGGGGTAGGTGAGGCTGTATGAAGGGTAGGTGAGGCAGTATGAGGGGTTGGTGAGGTGGTATGAGGAGTTGGTGAGGAGGTATGAGGGGTAGGTGAGGCTGTATGAAGAGTAGGCGAGGCCGTATGAGGGGTTGGTGAGGTGGTATGAGGGGTTAGTGAGGAGGTATGAGGGGTAGGTGAGGTGGTATGAAAGGTAGGTGAGGAGGTATGAGGGGTAAGTGAGGCTGTATGAAGAGTAGGCGAGGCCGTATGAGGGGTTGGTGAGGTGGTATGAGGGGTTAGTGAGGAGGTATGAGGGGTAGGTGAGGTGGTATGAAAGGTAGGTGAGGCCGTATGAGGGGTTGGTGAGGTGGTATGAGTAGTTGATGAGGTGGTATGAGGGGTTGGTGAGGAGGTATGAGGGGTATGTAGGACTGTATGAAGGGTAGGTGAGGCTGTATGAAGGGTAGGCGAGGTGGTATGAGGGGTTGGTGAGGTGGTATGAGGAGTAGGTGTGGTGGTATGAAGGGTTAGTGAGGAGGTATGAGGGGTAGGTGAGGCTGTATGAAGGGTAGGGGAGGCGGTATGAGGGGTTGGAGAGGTGGTATGAGGGGTTGGTGAGGTGGTATGAGGGGTAGGTGAGGCTGTATGAAGGGTAGGCGAGGCAGTATGAGGAGTTGGTGAGGTGGTATGAGGAGTAGGTGTGGTGGTATGAAGGGTTGGTGAGGTGGTATGAGGAGTAGGTGTGGTGGTATGAAGGGTTGGTGAGGTGGTATGAGGGGTTGGTGAGGTGGTATGAGGGGTAGGTGAGGCTGTATGAAGGGTAGGCGAGGCTGTATGAAGGGTAGGCGAGGCGGTATGAGGGGTTGGTGAGGTGGTATGAGGAGTAGGTGTGGTGCTATGAAGGATTGGTGAGGTGGTATGAGGAGTAGGTGTGGTGGTATGAAGGGTTGGTGAGAAGGTATGAGGGGTTGGTGAGGTGGTATGAGGGGTAGGTGAGGCTGTATGAAGGGTAGGCGAGGCGATATGAGGGGTTGGTGAGGTGGTATGAGGGGTGGGTGAGGCGGTAAGAAGGGTAGGCGAGGCGGTATGAGGGGTTGGTGAGGTGGTATGAGGAGTAGGTGTGGTGGTATGAAGGGTTGGTGAGAAGGTATGAGGGGTTGGTGAGGCTATATAAAGGGTAGGTGAGGCGGTATGAGGTGTTGGTGAGGTGGTATGAGGGGTAGGTGAGGCTGTATGAAGGGTAGGCAGGTGGGAAGAGGGGTCAGTGAGGTGCGGTGGTGGGAAGACATTTTTACAGGTACTGCTTACCCGAATCCCTATGTGCTGCTGGTCACCCTGGAAAGTCCATGCACCCAATGTCCCAATTTCCTGCCTGCAGTGATATAACTACCTGCACAGTGAGTGTTGTTGAAGTGCAGGAGAGTGGTGTTAGTGTTTGAACCTGAGTCATTAGTTGCTGGTGCCTGTTACACTGTGCCAGTATCTACAAGCTGCATGAACAGAAATGTGCTGATTCGATCACCGGTGAAGTCATCACATGTCTGTTCATGGAGCCTGTAAGCAGTAGCACAGTGTTACGGGCTCCAGCAATTGATCAGTGTCAGGGACAAGGAGCTCCAATCCTGCACTTCAGCAGAACAGAGAGCACACTGCAGAACAGGGCAGGCTTTCAGTGGCAGCTTTAGGAGACAGATATATTAAACCTTTCCTTGCAGCCCTAATGCTGGGACACAGTCATAGAGGGAGTGCCTGATACTGATGCTTCTCCGCAGCCAGATGAAAAATAGATCCTGCCTGCCTGAGCCAATTGGTGGAGGGGCTGGAATGCAGTTCTGCCAGAAAAAAAGGCCTTGGGGAGAGCTATAAAAATACCCATGCACTTCCCCTGCGCTGCCACTGCTGTGCTGTTGACAAGCAGTGCAGCAGCACTTGGCACTTGGATGCTCTGGGGGGTTTGAACCCCCCTGACCCCCCCCCTTACCTACACCCCTGTCATTGTACTTGCAGTCCATTGATACCTCCTCCAGCTCTCCAATTGAAAGCTCATACCTTGGTTTGGGCAGGGAGCTGGAGGAAAAGTCTGCAGGATCACAGTTGCAACTGTACATTTTTCTTTCTGCAAATATATGAGCATGTATTTTTTTATTATTTAAAGGTGGACATAACTTTAAAGCTAACATTTTGTTTTCTTTAGAGAATGAGAATAGGTGTGAAGGTATCAATTAACAATCGGGTACCAGGAGCTCTCTAACTAAGCTTAATTAAATTCACTTTGTATCAGTGTTTTTCTTGCTTAATAGACTGAGATGCAATTAGTGCACCTAATTGATTTCGTTTGCATTCCTTGTTTTAATTAAAACGTAAGCATAACAAACAATCTAGTAGGATATTTAGCATTCCCACTGTGCACATTCATAAATCTTTCATAATGTGTTGTGCTTAGAGAGTCCCTCACCTGGAACATGTAAGTACAGTATATATTAGGTGTCCTGACTCTGGATATGCACATGTTCCTGGTTATCGATTCTGTATTGAAGCTTCTTGTGGCCTGGTTTCTTCTTTTACAATATTTGGATTGTCTGCGTTAATTTCTATTTCTATGCCACTTTGTTGCTTATCTTCATGTGACACTAATGTGGAATTTCCTTCAGTATGAAGTGTTTGTGTTAGTTCATGAAATGTTGAACACAATTAAGTTTCATCTGCAATTACACTTCTACTGATAGTTACCGTGTTTGTGTCTTGGTGTATTGTTCTGTATCCCTTTTGAGATTCACTGTACCCCATAAGCACACCTTCCTTTGCGCAAGCATCTCATTTTGTAAATTTTTCTTTTAGGATGTGCACATAGGCTTTGCTTCCAAAAATGTTTAGATAGTTCCACTTTGGGACTTTTCCTTTCCACAGTTCATATGGAGTTTTCCTAGTAGTCAATTTTGGAGATAGTTTGGGGTCATAATTTCCTCCCAGTATGTGCTTGGCATACGTATCTGCAGCAAGCAGCATGGTTCTTCCACTTTCACACAAAGTACAGTTAATTCTTTTTGCAACTCCGTTTTGTTCTGGGTTGTATGGTTCAGTACTTTGAAATATTATGCCATGCTGTCTGAGAATCGCCTGTGTGTTATCACCTGTATATTAGGTTCTATTGTCTATGCGCAATACACGCAGCATTATGCCAAATTTGTTGCTTACTTGAGCCAATTACTGTTCAAGTTTCTCTTGTACTTCACTTTTGTTGTGTAACAGATATAGTGTAGTATACAGTACCTGGAATAATCATCTTTAAAAGTGAGAAAACACCTCTTCTTTCCTGGCATCAATTTTTCAATTGGACCGGAAAGATCTGAATCATTTAAGTCCAGAGGTTTCTTAGCTCAGTTGCTACTCTGTATGGGAAAGTCTTTTCTGGTCATTTTTCCTTTTATACAGCTGGTGCATTTTATTGTTTGATCACATGGACCAATTTTTATTCCACATGCATAGCCATTTTAAGTTAATTTCTTTATTATGTCAGGACTTCTGTGCCCAAGGCATCTGTGCCATGTGTGAATACAGTATGAAAGTTGTTATTCCTTGTCAGTATTAACCACCTCATTGCAGTTCAGCTGATACAGTTCATCTGTAATTTTAGCCTTTGCAAGTAAGATATCCCCTTTTGCGAAGGCAGAACTGTCATATTGGAAGGTCACTACATTGCCTTGTTTTGTGAGGTTCTTTACTGACAAAAGATTTGTTTCAAGAGCAGGGACATACAGGACATTTTTCACAGATGAGGTGCAGTTTGTGTATCGAAAAACATATTAATTATCTGAAGAAAAATACGTTTCTTCCTTCATATTTCATCTGGACATGCATCAAGTGCTGTGACAAGCGTTTCATAACTTTCTGGTAAACCACTAAGTAATAGTACTGCATCATGAAAATCCTTTACTCTTTCTCCTATACCACTCAGGCGTTTAAACATTTCTAAGGTTTGCCTTATGTAACCCTGCATATCCTGGCCTTCATCAGCTTGATTTGGAATAGCTTTCTAATCAAATACAGTTTATTGCTGAGATTAGCTCTTTCATGCAACTATTGTAATCATCCTTACATTTCTTTAGCAGTTTCATACTTACAAATATGTATGAATTGATCTTCTATGCTAAGAAAGATTGTGCTCTGAGCTTTTTCATCTATCTCTATCCACTCATCTGGGTGTTCGGGCCTAACTTAATTTATTCATTTCCATTCATTTCATTACCTTCTGTTATCAACAGAATTTTCATTTGACTTTCCATCTATCATTGAGCTATCATAGATGCAGCTACAAACCTTTAAACACTGCAATCTACTGGTTGAAGAAGATATCTCTACTGAATACTGTTGGTGTAGTTGTTGCACAAAAATACATGAACAGTGTATTCCAACAAAGGGCAAGATAAGATAAGCCCCAGTATAAAGCACTTACAAAATATATGTTGATAATGGTGGAGCAAGAAAATATATCCTGCCAGATTTCTTTTAACCACTAGCCTACAGGGCACTTATACCCCCTTCCTGCCCAGGCCAATTTCCAGCTTTCAGCGCTGTCGCAATTTGAATGACAATTGCGCGGTCAAACAACACTGTACCCATATGAAATTTTTAGCATTTTTTTGTGACAGATAGAGCTTTCTTTTGGTGGTATTTAATCACCTCTGGGTTTTTTATTTTTTCCTAAACGAACCAAAAACCACTGAAAATTTTGAAAAAAATAATGTTTTTTCTTAGTTTTTGTTATACAATTTTGTAAATAAGTGATTTTTCTCCTTCACTGATGTGCGCTAATGAGGCTGCACTGATGGGTACTGATAGGCTGCACTGACGGACACTGATAGGTGGCACTGATGGGCACTGATGATGAAGCGCCGGTAGGTGGCACTGATGGGCATTGACAGGCATCACTGATAGGCACTGAAAGGCAGCACTGATACATGGCACTGATATATGGCACTGATAGGCAGTACTGATAGGCGGCACTGACTGGCACTGATAGACAGCACTGACTGGCACTGATGCACACTTATAGACAGCACTGACTGGCACTGACAGGCGGCACTGGCTGGCACTGATAGGTGGCACTGATTGGCAGCACTGATAGGTGGCACTGACTGGCACTGATGGGTGACACTGAAAGGCAGCTCAGATGGGCACTGATATGTGGCATTGATGTGCACTGGTGTGCACTGATATGTGGCACTGATGGGCACTGGCACGAGGCACTGACATAAGGCACTGATGGACACTGACAGGTGGCACTGCTGGGGCTACACTGATCATCAGGGCACACTGATCATTAGTGCCCTGATGATCAGTGTACATGTCCCCTCCGCGGAAAGCCGATTACCGTCTCTCCTCTCTTCTCGAGCTGTCAGCGTGACAACTCGAGAGGAGAGAAATGCCGATAACCGGCATTTCCCTGTTTACATGTGATCAGCTGTGATTGGACACATGACCGAGCCGACATCTTTGGCTCTTTCCGTGATCGGTGATCTGCTGTGTCCGAGGGACACAGCGCACTGCCGATCGCAGCGCTGCATGCCCCCTGAGCCGCACATGCGCAGTGATAATGGGAGGACGTCATATGACGTCCTCCCAGAACGAGAGAACCACCTTGCACCCATCATATTACTATATGGCGGGCGTGAAGTGGTTAAAGAGTAGTTGCAGGTAAAAAGTGAAATTGATCAGTGAGCTACTACTGCTAGCCAGCAAGAATTGCAGCTGGGCTATAAAGTGATAGTAAACACCACTTGGACATTTGTACCTATAGCTAAGCTTATATTAACCTCTTGCCGACCGCGCATAGCCGAATGACGGCTTCACTGCGGCCGGCCAGTTCTGGGTGGACTTCATATGACGTCCTTCCAGAACGCGCTCTCCTGCGCGCCCCAGGGGGCGCGCACCCGGCGATCTCCGTGATCGCTGTGTCCTACGGACACAGCTGATCACGTGATGTGGTAAAAGGCCAATCACAGCGGCCTTTTACCACGTGATCAGCGGTGTCCAATGACATGCTGATCACAGGGAAATGCAAGTGCCGGTTCTCGGCTGCACTTTCCGCACGCTGTCAGATCGTGAGGAAAGTACTGCCGAGAACCGGCAGTTGTCAGAGCGGGGATCGGCACCGATCATCAGGGCACTGATGATCAGTGCCCTGATGATCGGTGCCCAGCAGTGACACCCGCAAGTTCCGCCCAGCAGTGTGCCCACTAGCTCCGCCCACCCGTGCCCAGCAGTGCACCCACCTGTGCCCAGCAGTGCACCCACCTGTGCCACTCTGCAGTGCCACCTACCTGTGCCCAGAAGTGCCACCTACATGTGCCCAGCAGTGCCACCCACCTGTGCCCACCAGTGCCACCCACCTGTGCCCACCCACCAGTGCTGCCCACCAGTGCCACCCACCAGTGCAGCCCAGCAGTGCTGCCAGTCAGTGCCAATAGTCAGTGCCCAGGGGTTGTGCCAGTCAGTGCCGCCAGTCAGTGCCCAGCAGTGATGCCAGTCAGTGCCGTCTATCAGTACCCATAATCAGTGTCACCTATCAGTGCCGCCTATCAGTGCCGCCTATCCGTGACCCCTAATTAGTGCTGTCTATCAGTGCCGCCTATCCGTGCCACCTCATTAGTACTGCCTATCAGTGCCCTTTAGTGCTGCCTATCAGTGCCCATCAGTGCCACCTATCAGTGCTGCCTCATCAACGCACATCAGTGAAGGAGAAAAAATACCTGTTTGAAAAATTTTATAAAAGAAACAAATAAACTTTTTTTTTTTTTTCAAATTTTTTGAACTTTTTTTATTTATAGCGCAAAAAGTAAAGCGCCCAGTGGAGATTAAATACCACCAAAAGAAAGCTCTATTTGTGAGAAAAAAATGATCAAAATTTCATATGGGTACAATGTTGCATGACCGCGCAATTGTCAATCAAAGTGCGCACTGAAAGCTGAAAATTGGCCTGGTAAGGAGGGGGGTATAAGTGCCTGGTAGGCAAGTGGATAAAGCTTACCTACATGTATAAGGAGTATCTCCTAAATGTGTTTAGGAGATATTCACTGTTTCTGCAGCTGGTGATGTCACGAGCGCATGCGCTCAGAAGGGAAGGCATACTCATGAGGTCTGTGCCACAGGAATGATGTCATTCAAACGGCCGGAAACCCACGAACACGGAAGGAAAACTGGGTGAAAATGGAAGCAGTGTCAAAGGTGACAGCATGCCACTGGAGGGCTTCATTTTAAGGTAAGTCTTTCTTAATGTGCTAGTATAAGATGCATGCTAGCAAATTATTACCCTAAATTGCAGAAAGAAGTTTTTTTTATAAGAGTGTACTACCGCTTTAAAGTAAACCTGTGCTTAGGCCCATGCAGGACACTGCAACAGGTTACTTTAATGCTCACTTCCCCAGCGGCACATTGCCTTGTAACAGTGGAACAGGTTCATTTTATTATATTTATTTATTATATTTATATTTATTGCCTGCTCTAGCAGCATATACTCACCATTTCTCCTAGATTGTATACTCCAAGGAGCAGGGCCCTCCTATCCCTCTTGCATTGAACTGTATTGTTGCTGTATTGTCTCCCGCTATATTGTAAAGCGCTGAGCAAACTGTTGGCGCTATATAAATCCTGTATAATAATAATAATTTCTCTGCTTCCCTGTCATGATGTTTAGCTACCAAGAAAGAAGAAATCCAGCTTTGTATAAGCTGTAGTTTTATGTAGATGGTGCTTACCCGGGGCTGCTGACTCTCTCCAACCAAGGTTAAAACTGTGTAAGGTACAACATAATGTATCCAAGTCAATAGCAGGGCAGTGCAATGTACAATACAGTTTATACATTGCAGTGATCAGGACTATGTAACATACAACATAAAGTATAAGGTGCAGCAGTTAGGACTATGTAATGTATAACATAGCCTATACAGTGCACTAGTCAGAGTGACAGAACTATATAATGTACAGCACAACTTGCAAAGTGCAGTTATCAGAAGCAAGTACTCCCTTAGCTTGGCGATCAATGGTGAGTACTATATTAAATTTTGATTGTCAGTGATGAGCAACCCCATAAATGTTGGTGGTCAGTGGTGTGTAACCCCTTTATTATTGCTGGTAAATGGAGTGTGTGTCTCTTTAAATACTCCTGGTCAGTGGTCTTTGCCCTCCATTGGTGGTCAGTCTTGTGTGCCCTCCATTGGTGGTCAGTCTTGTATGCCCCCCATTGGTGGTCAGTCTTGTGTGCCCCCCCATTGGTGGTCAGTCTTGTGTGCCCCCCCATTGGTGGTCAGTCTTGTGTGCCCCCCCATTGGTGGTCAGTCTTATTTGTGATCTCTCATGTTTGCCCCCATTGGTTGCTCAATTGTGTGTCCCCATTGGTGGTCAGTCTTGTGTTCCCCCCATTAGTTGATCAATCTTGTGTGCCCCCCATTTGTGGGCAGACTTGTGTGCCCCCCATTGGTGGTCAGCCCTGTTTTTCCTCTTTTATTGGTGGTCAGTGGGAGCAGTGTTCACTTACCTGAAAAAATATCTGGCTGCCACTATGATGGCAACAGTGGGCTGGCTACCCCTCCAAAAGGCACTGCCTGCATACAACAGAGCGAGTCAGTTTGACAGAGTGACTTGCACTCAGGGGCGGACTGACAACTCATGGGGCCCCCGGGCAATAGGGGATCATGGGACCCCTGTGTCCTTGCCCAAACTAAAAAAAGCCTATGAAAAAGGTACCAGGGGCACCTCATGGGGCCCCCTACTGACCCCGGGCCCTCGGGCAGTGCCCGAGTTTCCAAATGATCAGTCCGCCCCTGCTTGAACTGTTAGGGCTTCTTAGACTCGGGTCTAACAATGAACAATGCCAAGTATAGGGATTAATTACCTCTCACTGAAATCACAATACTTCCATCTGATGATGCCTTAATCTTTTTTTTTTTCCCAGAAGGATAGTGCAAACTTTTTTCAGACATCATCCAGGGTTAGCATCTACTTCATGGACTAAAATACTACCTATGAAATGACATAACCATGTAATTCCTGAAGCCTGTCCTGTCTTGGATGTTTTCACAAATGTCTGGCACAGATTAGCCCTCTATTGCAGCCTCTTAATTTACATAAGCCTTATCTTCTGCAGAGCAATCCTCAGAGGATTGCTTTTCAGAGGGTGACTGATAGGCAGTGAGGAGGAAAAATGTTGTCTCTTCACTAGCTGTTTTAATCCCCAAAAGTCCAAACCATTGTGTCACAACCGTATTCATTGCATGTGGTTGCAGTGTGTTTGACTTGAATGGGTCACGTTCTGCAGATAGTACTGCCCACTGAATGCGACAAGGGTTATAATTGCCTCTACACTATGATGCAAAGCAGCTGTGCTGCCCATACGGTAGAAAAATATATTTGAAATGTATTTAAAAAATATTCTTCCCAAATATATTGACATATATTTGAAATGCTACAATATTGGCCATATTCAATATATTTCAATTAACAAAAAAAATTATATACACACACTCTACATGTTGAAATGCGTTTTTATTACAATATACAAATATGTGAAAAATATTTTTAAAAATACATT
Source organism: Staurois parvus (assembly GCF_062004578.1). Classification (NCBI taxonomy): domain Eukaryota; kingdom Metazoa; phylum Chordata; class Amphibia; order Anura; family Ranidae; genus Staurois; species Staurois parvus. The sequence goes on from NW_028317982.1 coordinate 395,952, forward strand.
TCAAATATACTGTATGTCTTTAAAAATACAAACCTACATTTTTGGAATGCATTTACAAATATATGTAAAAATATATGTTAACTGCATGCCGCCCAGCCACTGTACATATACGGCGGCAGGGCGGCACTCACAGGCAAAAGCACGTTTTAAGACGTGTGTTTTGTAAACAAATAGGGGGCGCGCGCGAGGCACACCGCCGCCCTATTTGTCCCGCGGATCACCGCCGCAGATGTCAGTCCCCGGGTCACAGCCGCTCCTTAGCGGCTATGTCCTGGCGATCGGCGGCAAACAGTGACAGAGAGCACAGCTGCAGTAGCTGTGCTGTCTGTCACTTCCTTCTCAGCTCGAGGATGAGCTGATCGAGAAAGAACAGTTTCTCTTTCTCGATCAGCCTTGTCCCGTCCAGTACACCCCCCCGCCCCCTAGTAAAACACTCCCCTCACTCCTATAACCCTTCCCTGAAAAATAAAGTTAACCCCTTCCTCCCCAGTGTCATTAGTACAGTGTCAGTTTTTTTTTTTTTGCACTGATCACTGTATTAGTGTTTTTGGGGATGTCAGTGACCCCAAGTCAGTACCCCCCAATTTCAAAATGTCCGCCGCAGTCCCGCAGTCCTGCAGTCCCGCCATAAGTCGCTGCCATAAGTCCCTGATCGCCGCCATAATTTGCTGATCGCTGCCATTATTAGTATAAAAAAAAACCTAAAAATCCCAGTATCTTTCTCGCCATTTGTAAACGCTATAACTTTCACGTAAACCAATTAATTTACACGTATTGTTTTTTTTCTTTTAGCAAAGACATGTCGCAGAATGCATTTTGGCAGAAATTTATGACTAAATTTTTTTTCCTCAAAATTGTCAGCATTTTTTTTTTATAGCGCAAAAAATAAAAACTGCACAGGCGATCAAATACCACCGAAAGAAAGCTAAATTTGTGGGGAAAAAAGGATGTAAATTTCATTTATGTACCATATTGCATGACCGCGCAATTGTTCATCAATCTAGCGCAGCTCTGTATAGCAAAAAAATGGCGTAAATTGCAGTATTTATACCACAGTTTGTAGACGCTATAACTTCCACAAAAAGCAATCAATATACACTTATTGGGATTTTTTTTTACCAAAAACATGTAGCAGAATACATTTTGGCCTAAATTTATAACCAACTTTGAATTTACTATATATTTTTTATAGCTGAAAATAAAAAATATTGTTTTTCTTCAAAATTTTTGGCCTTTTTTTGTTTATAGCGTGAAAAATAAAAAACGCACAGGTGATCAAATTACACCAAAAGAAAGCTCTATTTGTGTGAAAAAAAGGACGTAAATTTCGTTTGGGTGCAGCACTGCATGACTGCGCAATTATCAGTTGAATTAGTGCAGCGCCGAGTAGCAAAAAGAGGCCTGGTCATTAAGGGGGGTAAATCCTCAGGAGCTCAAGTGGTTAAAATGACTTTTTTATATGTGAAAAAAAATCTAAATATATTTAAAAAAATTTTTTTTTTCAAATATATTCTTCAGATTTAAAAAACCGCCTGCTTTTACCTCCCCCCAGGTATAAACGTAAAGTGTAAGCTGATGGCAGAAGCCACTTAAGTGGAGCTCAGGGACTTCTTTTTTAACCCTTTCTCACTCACCATGGTGTTCTTTTAAAAAGTTCTGAACAGGAAAGATCAGTCAATCAAATGACTACTGTGAGTGGCTTTCACAGTGGTCACGTGATCGGGAGCCATCCTGCTGGCTACTGATCATTAGTGGGGACCAGGAGCTGTCTTTCACAGCTCTGTCTCTGTGATAGGAGAGTGCAGCAAGCGCTCTGTCAGCACAGAAACACCGGCTGCCTAGCAATCCCTATGTGCGGCTTTTGCCACTCTTTTGCCACTGCACATATGTATTAGGCAGTCGTAAAGAGGTTAATGTTAAAAAGCAAAGCAATTTTTGAGAAATCATACTGTTGTTGTATTTTCTGACATGTCGAGAATTTATTTATGAATTTACGGGAAGGAGCCCAAACAACACTATGTGAAGGTGCCATTTAATGAAAGTGAATGGCCCTAGTATTATTAGCTGTACAAGCTCCGCCGCTGTACTCTGGTCAATACTCCTGTAATCTTTTCTTGTAATTAGCACTAGTGCAAGATAAGAACTTTACAGTCCAGGGAATGAATAATAAATAAGGGCTCTATATTAAGTCACTACAGTAACCATATTTAATGCACATTGTGCAATTGCAAGACAGCTAAAGAGTGATTAAGGAGCTGCAGAAAAAAACTCGGGTTCTTTATTTTGTGATCAATCAGGCAGGAAAGCTGAACAAGGACAATGGAAATGGTGCCTGGCATGTAAAAGTGACAGGAGTTAATTTCTAAAGGGAAGTGCAGTATAGGTCAGCTCCTAGTTTCAAGGATGGCATTGTTTAATATTGTTTACAAAAATGTCTCACTCTGATGGGCTTGATGGAGAGTCACTAATGGCAACATTCTTATTCATTTCAAGGAGAAAGTCCCCATTGCATTAAAGAGGTTTTAGAACCTTGGATGATAAAATAAAACATACTCGGTTATGATTCCTTTATATATGCATTCTGGATTTGTCAATGTTTTCTCTTTTCCTTCTTTACTAATGTCCTTCATCTCCTATCAATCAGATTTCCATCTCCTCCATAAAGCAAGCAGCAGCTCACTGTCTATGGTTGCTTCTCTTCCACAGCGGTTATGTAATTTGGCATCCCCAAACTACATAATTGGGGAGATTTACTAAAACTGGAGCACTCAGAACCTGGTGCTGCTGTGCATGGCAGCCAATCAGCTTCTAACTTCAGCTTGTTCAATTAAGCTTTGAGAATAAATCCTGGAAGCTGATTGGTTTCTATGCAGAGCTGCACCAGATGTGCACTCTCCAGTTTTGGTAAATCCCCCCCCAAGTGTATTACCTTAAAAACTTAGGGTGTGAAATAAGTTGTTAAAGTGTATGTAAATGCAAAATTTGTTTTGTTTTAGGGTGTACTTTTGTATGCGTGTTTCCGCACACATATCTTGGGTACAGCAGCCCTTTAATTTGAATGAGCTAGTGTACCCATGAGAAATGCAGGGAACGGGCGGACTGACCATTTGGAAACTCGGGCACTGCCCGAGGGCCCGGGGTCAGTAGGGGGCCCCATGAGATGCCCCTGGTACCTTTTTCATAGGCTTTTTTCAGTTTGGGCAAGGACACATGGGCCCCATGATCCCCTATTGCCCGGGGGCCCCTTGAGTTGTCAGTCCGCCCCTGGCAGGGAAGGAAGTCCCTGATCCTTGTTTAAAAAATGCACTGCATGGAACTGTATGGTGTTGCGGGAATTTTGTCAATGTGAAGGGGTACCATTAAGAATTAATGGCACCCCTCCCCCCCCTATTTGCTAAAGGGCAGTGCTTTCCTCTTGTGGGTAAGGAATGCTTTCAATAATTATTATTATTATTATACAGTATTTATAAAGCGCCAATAGTTCGCTCAGCGCTGTACATTACAAAGGGGGACAGAACATGTGACAGAACAATACCAATACAATGTGATACACGAGGGGTTCGAGGGCCCTGCTCTTTCGAGCTTACAATCTAGGAGGGAGGGGGTGGTGGCACAGGAGGAGATAGCTGTGGGGGATGGGGTGGTAGGAAGAGTGGAGGAGGTCGGCAAGTTAGCAGGGGGTGGGGTAGGCTTCCCTGAAGAGATGGGTTTTCAGGGTGCGCCTAAAGGAGAGAAGAGTAGGTGATAATCTGATGGGTTGGGGCAGGGAGTTCCAGAGGATGGGTGACACCCTGGAGAAGTCCTAGAGGCGGGCATGGGAGGAGGAGACCAGGGAACTAGAGAGAAGGAGGTCTTGTGAGGAGCGGAGTGTGCGTGCTGGGTGGTACTTGGATATTAGGTCAGTGATGTAGTTCGGGGCAGTATGGTGGACAGCTTTGTACGTCAGCGTTAGGATTTTGAATTTGATCCGTTGCGCATGTTCCCGACCTGCACATATGTGGACCTAGTCTCACACTGGACATGGTTGATCATGCTTGAGTACGATTGCCCCCCTTTTCACTCCCCTGCTGATATGAACTCACACAGCTTTAAAGATATCATTCCCAGGCATGCTTTTATTACCACCTCTACCAGCCAAACCACTGTGATCCCTACTTCCATGCCCAGTGATCTATGGAGAGCTCTGTGCTCTGACATGGCTTGCACCCACATTGAAGTGAACCATAGTGGACTCCATGTGAACTGTGCCCAAGCACCTTTCAAGCCAACGTGAGCACAAAAGACTTGATCATACTAGGCATGGTTCAGAGAGCTCACACTACACAAATGAACCAGACTAAGTGGGTGAACAGTGTCCACGTACAGATAAGTATGAAGGGTACAGAGTATAATGGGTTAGAACCTTTTGTTGAGTTATTTTTTGCTGTCTGTACCATTGCTGGGGAGATTCAGCCCTCTTTTTGTCTTGGGAACCATTGCCACTGTGACAGAAAGTGAGGGGAAATCTAAAAAACTGTGTAGTCACCAGGCCAGAGATGAGGGAAGATCCTAGTCTTATACTGTAAGCTAGATGTATGTTGTATGTACACATCTAAGGTAGGCCATAGATGGAGCGGATTTGCTCGATTCTTCCATAAACACAGTCAGTGTTGATGGGTAAATTCTTCCCATAGAGCCTTTGTGTTCTCTTGGTGGGGGAAGCCATCCTCGTCGGGAGAAGACAGCGATTATTGCTAGCAGGTATAATAGCTGCTTGCGATAATCGCATGAAAAATCTGTCAGGCTGGTTGTACCCAAGCTGATTGATCAATCAACTTGGGTACATTCAGCCTGACCACACATGGTTCTAATCTCGGCTGGTTCCTGCCGAGATATGAACCGTCTTTGACTTAACGGTATTGTCCTAGATGTTTTTTTCTTTTTAATTTTCTAATATGGAGCTTTTAAGGTCTATTTCTGAAGAGTGAGATATGTTGAACTCAGAATGCAATATATGATGTGAAAGAAGGAAACATAACACACTTATTACATCTTCTGAGCCTAGATCTTATATCACACCACTGGGCATAACTAGGCAGTGCCCCGGGCTACATCCTGAAGTACTCAGTGGGCTCGCTGAGCAGAGTGTCCAAGACTCACTCTCTGCCTCTTCAGACACAGATTGATGTTCACCCATTGGTTTGATTTCTTTTCCTCTTCCAGGAGTCCACTAAATTGTGCCTCTTCCTGTAGGGTAGAGACATTCTGTCCTCTATCAATGTAGCTATTTTTTTTATAACTGCTGCACACTTTGTTTCTGGCACAACATTCATCCCCCAACAGGCATCTGGTGCTATCTAGCAGTACTTCAGCCCAAGGTATAAAAAAACCTGGGTGAATATTGTCCCCACATGTTCCCTCCAGGAATGGGTAGAAACTCAATCTCCAACTCCATCAAATGAACATATGGGAGGTGTAGTTGTCTCTCACAAACTAGAAAGTTTTCATGATTTCAGAATGACCTTCACACAGCAGCAACAGGTGTCCTTTTTCTTGATGGTAGGAGTATTTCCTCAAATCTGAGAAGAAAACCTCTTCTGCTATGCTACAGTGTGAAGAATAGAACCAAACTATGTATGCAACTCTTAGATTGTAAACTCCCAGGAGCAGGGCCCTCCTTTCCCTCTTGTATTGAACTGTATTGTTGCTGTATTGTCTCCCGTTATTTTGTAAAGTGCTGAGCAAACTGTTGGTGCTATATAAATCCTGTATAATAATAATCATAACAGTCATAATAATAATATTAATAACTCTTACCAGCTGAGTTAACATTGTCTGAATTGAGTGACATCCATCTTGGTATCCTGATGCTTTCCTTTACTCTCTTGCAAATAAAAAAGGCACATGATTATAGGTTCTGTTTTATATCTACACCTACTACAGTCAGGTCCATAAATATTGGGACATGGACACAATTCTAAAATTTTTGGCTCTATACACCACCACAATGGATTTGAAATGAAACGAACAAGATGTGCTTTAACTGCAGACTGTCAGCTTTAATTTGAGGGTATTTACATCCAAATCAGGTGAACGGTGTAGGAATTACAACAGTTTGCATATGTGCCTCCCACTTGTTAAGGGACCAAAAGTAATGGGACAATTGGCTTCTCAGCTGTTCCATGGCCAGGTGTGTGTTATTCCTTCATTATCCCAATTACAATGAGCAGATAAAAGGTCCAGAGTTCATTTCAAGTGTGCTATTTGCATTTGGAATCTGTTGCTGTCAACTTTCAAGATGAGATCCAAAGAGCTGTCACTATCAGTGAAGCAAGCCATCATTAGGCTGAAAAAACAAAACAAACCCATCAGAGAGATAGCAAAAACATTAGGCGTGGCCAGAACAACTTTTTGGAACATTCTTAAAAAGAAGGAACGCACCGGTGAGCTCAGCAACACCAAAAGACCCGGAAGACCACGGAAAACAACTGTGGTGGATGACCGAAGAATTCTTTCCCTGGTGAAGTGTTTCGGGCAATATTATCTGCTCATATTCAGCCAAATGCTTCAGAACTCATTAGACGCCGCTTCACAGTGCAGATGGACAATGACCCAAAGCATACTGCAAAAGCAACCAAAGAGTTTTTTAAGGGAAAGAAGTGGAATGTTATACAATGGCCAAGTCCATCACCTGACCTGAATCCGATTGAGCATGCATTTCACTTGCTGAAGACAAAACTGAAGGGAAAATGCCCCAAGAACAAGCAGGAACTGAAGACAGTTGCAGTAGAGGCCTGGCAGAGCATCACCAGGGATGAAACCCAGCGTCTGGTGATGTCTATGCGTTCCAGACTTCAGGCTGTAATTGACTGCAAAGGATTTGCAACCAAGTATTAAAAAGTGATAGTTTGATTTATGATTATTATTCTGTCCCATTACTTTTGGTCCCTTAACAAGTGGGAGGCACATATGCAAACTGTTGTAATTCCTACACCGTTCACCTGATTTGGATGTAAATACCCTCAAATTAAAGCTGACAGTCTGCAGTTAAGGCACATCTTGTTTGTTTCATTTCAAATCCATTGCGGTGGTGTATAGAGCCAAAAATGTTAGAATTGTGTCGATGTCCCAATATTTATGGACCTGGCTGTATATAAGCAGAGCCAGTGTCTGGGGAAAAAGAAGTCCTGGTATATAATGCACTGCATCCTACAACTTTTCCAAACCTAGTTGAGCCAAAATACTTATGTATTAGCACTGCTTGATTGGTTTCCAAGTTAGGGACATACAGGTTTCCATTATTGTTTCTTTTTTTTTAAATGAAAATTGGGCTGGAACAGGCTAAGCAGCCCCCTGGAGCTTAAATAGGACAATAAATATTCTCAGACCACTAGTCCTTATGACAAATACCAGAATGGCTTTATTGCCAATCCAGGTCTGCCTGTATGTGTTTAGGACCTAAACCAATGACACTGTCTGTTCCTTCACTCCAACACAATATCAATATTCAGCCACAGTATTATTGTGTATTACAGTGGCAACACTTGTCACATTAAATGACACAGCTGACGTAAGTGATGAAAAGCGATAAATAGCAAATGACTCTGTACAGACTCAGTGAGAAACTGAATAAACATAACAGACCACCTTCATTAATCCACATGGCATGTTTATGAAGACATTACCAGCAGAGGATAATCTTATTACACAGTTATAGCAGACATACAGTATTTAAAGGGTCAGTCCATTCTGTTCTAGTGTTCTGGTCAACTGAATCTTCTACGTTGCAGAGTCTTCACTGATGAGATCCCAGCTCTGTCCTCAAAGGCACAGAGTGTTAGTCCTCTTACTGTACTTACAACAACTTGTAAAGTACAACAGGCACAGAAACCAAAGAACAGCAAGTCTGAAGAGCGCATGAAGCAGAAATGATAAAGGTTGTTCCTTATGATGCTGCAATGCCTGCCATCTGTTGCACAGTGGCCACCCACCTTGTCCATGCCACTGGTCTCTTCAGAGAACACTCAGATTGGTGCAGCCTGTGACATTTTGCCAGAAAGGTCCTCAAAGTTGTTGATTGAGTGCCTAGGGCCCCTTGCACAACAGATCTGCTGCAAGCATGGAGCCAGTAAATCAAACTACATGTGCATTCTGCACAAACAAGCAAATGTTTTTCCAGTAGACTTACTAGCTAGCCTGCCCAAAAAACAAAATGGCACTATTTACCAATGTGCAATAAAAACAGAGGTTTTAGTTGCGCACATTTGCAAATATATGTGGAAGCCACAAAGGCGTAACTAGAATTTTCAGGGCCCCGGTGCAAGAAACTATGAAGGGCCCCCTTGACCCATGGCCAGAGCCCTTCCCTCTGGGCCCGGAGCCCTTCCCACTGATCCTTTACTCCCATTGCAGGGCCCTTTATTATGGTCCCGCAGCAGGACCCTTTCACATGTTCTGCAGTGGCCACCCTTTCTGCCATCTTGGGGCCCCTCCCACGGTGGCAGGACGCCAGGGACCAGTCACAAGGGTGACCTTTGTGGCTCTGGTAGTTCCACCACTGGTGTTCGTAGTTTTTTTATTTTCGTTATTTTAGATTAATATTTTTTTCACTATTTTATTTTATTTTTTATGACTTTTTAACAATTTTTTAGGAGCCCCGTTGGGGGGCTTTGGTGAGCTATCAGGGATCTAATCAGACCTATGATGTTCCACTTTAGAGATGGAACATTTCAAGCTGCTCAGAATGAATGGACAGGAATAGCTTTGTACAGAGCTTCCCATTCATTTACAAACCAAAGCATAATAAACACATTTCATGGTACAACTGACTCTGTTCAAAACAGGAAGAGGCTGGTAAACTACATATTTATTGGCCCCTTCTCCTCTCTCAGTCCTGACACATGTTGTCAGGGATCCCGGGTCCTCGGCGGTGCGCGCATGCGCAGACGGCCGATCTGTCCCGGCCGACGATCGCGCCGGCAGCCGCGCATGCGCAGTAGCGATCGCGGCCGCACCAATGGGAGAGCAGGGCGCTCTATTTAAAGCTGCCCTGTGCATCTCCAGGTTGCCGCAAGGTCTTGTTCCTGATTCTGTAAGTACGCTTCCTAGTTGCCAAACTCTGCCTGTTCTGACTTATGCTGACCCTCTCCTGCTCTGACCCCGGCTCGTCCCTGACCATCCTCCTGCCTGACCCCCTGTACCGCGCTGCCCGCTACCTGCTGATCCTGGCTTGTGACCCCGACCATTCTCCGCTTACTCCCCCTGTACCACGCTGCCCGCACGATACCGACCCGGCTAGTCTGACCTTGCTCGCTCCTAGCTGTCACCCATCCATCCCGCTCAGATCGGGATCTGGCATCCGTCATTCCCGCTCGGATCAGAATCTGCCACCCCATCCATCCGCTCGGATCGGACCTGTCGTCCCCTTCGCAGCAGGCTCATCCCGGGCACATACCCCCAGCGGGACCCCTCTACCACCGCCGGGGGTGCCCAGGGGCGCGACCTGGTCTCAGTCTTGCACCAAGTCCATCCCCACCATCAGGGGCCCTGGTGAAGAGGCAGACTGGGACTTAGACTCCGCGTCCTGGGAAACCCCGTGCTGTGGACCACTAGAGATCCCGTTGGGCGGAGCCTGACAGTACCTTGCGGCCATGACTGAGCCTGGAAGGGGAACGTCCCCTCTGGATGACATCTGCCGACAGATGGAGACCCTTACATTGGGAATTAGGGGTCTACAGGAGGGTTATACTAGATTGGACAATCGCATGCAGACCATAGCTACATCTACCGGGGGGTCTGGGGAACCCACTAGGGAGACACCAGGGTTGTTACCCGCACCTGAACCCCGTGTCCCCACACCAGAACGTTTTTCTGGAGACCGAAGTAGATTCAGGGCCTTTCGTAGCTCCTGTCAGCTATACTTTGACCTCCAGCCTCAGACCTTTTCCTCCGAATCAGTGAAGGTAGGGTTCATCATTGCCCTACTACGGGGTGGACCCCAAGACTGGGCCCACCGGCTCCTAGAGAATCAAGACCCGCTGTTGAGGTCAATGACAGTATTTTTTGAGGCTATGGCCCTCTTGTATGACGACCCGCTGCGCACCGCAACGGCCGAGAGGGCCCTATATACACTCAGGCAGGGTCACCAGACAGTGGAGGACTATGCCGCCGAATTCAGGCGTTGGCATAGTGACAGCCAATGGAACGAGGCGGCTTTGCACCACCAGTTCCGCATTGGGTTAGCTGAATCACTGAAGGACGAATTGGCCCGAATAGACATACCTAGTACTTTGGAGGCCCTAATAGCATTGACTATTCGAATTGACCGCTGGTTGCGGGAGCGCAGGCAGGAAAAGTGCAACCAAGGACGAGGACCAACTGAAACACCCCCTCAGGCTTCAATCCAGTTCCAGCCGGCAAGCCAGAACCAGGATGCTATGGATACACCCAAGACCGGGCCACCGGGAAGGACACGGCTGACACTTACACCTGAGGAACGCCAGAGGCGTCTTACCAACCATCTCTGTCTATACTGTGGGGGAGCAGGCCATGTGGTACGTACCTGTCCAGCCAAGGGGGGTAAGTGTTCCGCTGTTTTTTCTACGATCAATTCTACCAGTGTGGGCAACACTAGTTATCTAGCGGTACCTGTGTCACTTCAGCTGCCAGGGAGAACGGTGGTGACCACAGCAATTGTGGATTCTGGGGCGTGTAGTTGCTTCATAGATTTGGACTTTGCAGTTCAGCAACGAATCCCCCTACAAGCAAAGGAGGTGGGATTGAATATTTTCCTGGCAGATGGATCCCGTATTAAGTCAGGGGTGGTGGACCAAGAAACCCCACCTATCCGTACCACTATATCGACCCATCATGAAGAAATCCTTCGGTTAGACGCCATAGCGTCCCCATTATTTCCAATTATTTTGGGGCTCCCGTGGTTACGAGCCCATAATCCCCAGGTGGACTGGAAGACGGGTTCTATCCAGTTCCTCTCCACATACTGCCAGCAGCATTGCCTCCCTAAGACCTCCCCGATTCCGGAGACCTTGTTGTGTCTAGAGACAGATGTGGAACTGGCGCAAGTCATTCCTTCGGCCTACCATAATTTTTTGGATGTGTTTAGCAAGCGGGGGGCGGACACTCTCCCCCCGCACCGAGGTTATGACTGCCCAATTGATCTCCTCCCAGGGTCGGAGATTCCATTTGGGCGGATATTCCCCTTATCCGAGCGGGAGTTAGGGGTACTGAGAGAATATATCGATGAAAACCTCCATAAGGGGTTTATTAGACCCTCCACGTCGCCAGCTGGGGCGGGCATTTTCTTTGTGGAAAAAAAGGACAAGTCCCTCCGGCCCTGCGTAGATTACCGGGACTTGAATAAAGTCACGGTGAAGAACCGTTACCCGCTACCACTAGTCCCCGAACTTTTTCAGAGGTTGAAGTCAGCATCTGTCTTCACTAAATTAGACTTGAGAGGTGCCTATAATTTAGTCCGTATCAGAGAGGGGGACGAGTGGAAGACAGCATTCCGTACCAGATTCGGACACTATGAATATTTGGTTATGCCCTTCGGCCTATGCAACGCTCCAGCCACCTTTCAGCATTTCATAAACGATGTGTTCAGGGACTATCTGGATGTCTTCGTCATTGTATACCTAGACGATATCCTTATCTTTTCCCCAACCTTGGAGGACCATAGGGGTCATGTGAAGCGCGTGTTAGAACGGCTCCGCCAACACAGCTTGTATGCCAAGGCAGACAAGTGCTGTTTTGAACAGAGGAGTATTTCATTTCTGGGCCTAACCATCTCGCCCATGGGAATAGCCATGGATCCCCAAAAGGTTTCGGCCATCTTAGACTGGCCAGCCCCCACCGATAAGAAAGCGGTCCAACGCTTTATTGGCTTCGCGAACTTTTATAGAAAGTTCATTAAGAACTTTTCGGGCCTAGTATCCCCTATCACCCAGCTGACCAGGCAGGGGGTCCGCTTCCAGTGGACGCCTGAGGCACAGAGGGCTTTCGAAGCTTTAAAAGAGTTGTTTACGGCAGCTCCTATTTTGAGCCACCCTGATTCGTCCTTGCCATATATCTTGGAGGTAGACGCATCCGAGAATGCGGTCGGGGCAATCCTGTCCCAGAGGAAGGGCATCAAAGAGCTTGTGCACCCGGTGGCTTTCTTCTCCAGGAAACTAACTCCTGCTGAAAGGAATTACGATATCGGGGATCGGGAACTCTTGGCGATCAAGGTGGCACTAGAGGAATGGAGATACCTGTTAGAGGGGGCGGTACACCCGATATTGATTTTCACGGATCACAAGAACCTAGAGTATTTGAGAACAGCTAAACGTCTGAGGCCACGTCAGGCCAGGTGGGCACTGTTCTTTTCACGGTTCTTTTTCCATATAACTTATAGGCCAGGGTCTAAGAATACGAAACCTGATGCGCTCTCCCGCATGTTTGGGGACCCCGAAGAGAGTCCCAAGCCGGACACCATCCTGACCCCAGGGAATTTCCTAGCTCTCCAATCAGAGCTTCATTCTCAATTGCAGACCGCATCCGTAGGTATGCAAGGCCCACCCGGTGTCCCCTTACTAAATAGGGAGGGACTCCTCTGGAAGGAGGATCAGATTGTGGTCCCTGAGGAAGCCCGTACATTGGTATTGGGATACTGCCATGATCACCCACTGGCCGGGCACTTTGGGGTACGTAAGACCTTGGAGCTGTTACAGCGTACCTTCTGGTGGCCTAATATGGCCAGAGAGTGCGAAACTTACGTAAAAACCTGTCCTGTTTGTCAGAGGAACAAGCCTACTAGGAATAAGGCTTGGGGTCTCTTGCGTCCATTACCAATACCCGACAGACCATGGACAATGATTTCCATTGACTTTGTTGTGGAACTTCCACCCTCTCAGGACCACACAGCAATCTTCGTGATTGTAGACCGCCTGTCCAAGATGGCCCATTTTGTACCTCTAAAGGACACACCTACGGCCCTTGAGACAGCACGTGTATTTATTAAAGAAGTGGTAAGACTCCACGGAATTCCCAGGGATATTGTATCTGACAGAGGGGTTCAGTTTACATCCAGGTTCTGGAAAGCTTTATGTGATACCCTGGGAATTAAGCTGTCATTCTCCTCTGCTTACCACCCACAGACCAATGGCCAGACGGAGCGTACAAACCAGACCCTAGAACAGTACCTCAGGTGCTATACCACCTTCCTCCAAGATGACTGGTTTACTCTCCTGCCACTTGCGGAATTCGCATATAACAATGCGAGTCACTCGGCTACTGGACAGTCCCCGTTTTTCGCAAACTACGGGTTCCACCCTGTATTCCTGCCAGATCTGATCCCGGAGGTCGCAGTCCCGGCCACGCAGGATATGTTGAACTTTTTGTCAACCAATAGTAAGGTATTGCAGGAAGCAATGGCAAAGGCCCAGGGTGACAATAAGAGGGCTTTTGATAAGAAGAGAAGGGGGGAATTGAGTTTGCAGCCAGAGGACCAGGTTTGGTTGTCCACCGCAAATTTGAAAATGCCCTGCCCTTCGAAGAAACTGGCTCCCAAATTCTTGGGGCCCTTTCGTGTGAAACGTAAGATCAACGAGGTGGCATACGAGCTTGCACTGCCCGAGTCTATGAAGGTTCATCCGGTCTTCCACGTGTCCCTGTTGAAACCAGCAACTCCAGATCCCTTCCCGGATCGAAGGTCCAAACCACCGGAGGCAGTAGACGTGGATGGGGAGGAGGAGTTTGAAGTTGAAGCTATCTTAGATTGTAGGAAGAGGGGAGGCCGAACTCAGTTTCTGGTTAAATGGAAAGGATATGGGGCGGAGGAAAATTCATGGGAGCCCAATATGTGCATGCCCCAAGACTTGTGCGGGAATTTTTTCAGAACCAGCCATTCGGTAGGGGTCGGTTGGGCATCCGGAGGTTGCCCGTAGGGGGGGGGCAATGTCAGGGATCCCGGGTCCTCGGCGGTGCGCGCATGCGCAGACGGCCGATCTGTCCCGGTCGACGATCGCGGCGGCGGCCGCGCATGCGCAGTAGCGATCGCGGCCGCACCAATGGGAGAGCAGGGCGCTCTATTTAAAGCTGCCCTGTGCATCTCCAGGTTGCCGCAAGGTCTTGTTCCTGATTCTGTAAGTACGCTTCCTAGTTGCCAAACTCTGCCTGTTCTGACTTATGCTGACCCTCTCCTGCTCTGACCCCGGCTCGTCCCTGACCATCCTCCTGCCTGACCCCCTGTACCGCGCTGCCCGCTACCTGCTGATCCTGGCTTGTGACCCCGACCATTCTCCGCTTACTCCCCCTGTACCACTCTGCCCGCACGATACCGACCCGGCTAGTCTGACCTTGCTCGCTCCTAGCTGTCACCCATCCATCCCGCTCGGATCGGGATCTGGCATCCGTCATTCCCGCTCGGATCAGAATCTGCCACCCCATCCATCCGCTCGGATCGGACCTGTCGTCCCCTTCGCAGCAGGCTCATCCCGGGCACATACCCCCAGCGGGACCCCTCTACCACCGCCGGGGGTGCCCAGGGGCGCGACCTGGTCTCAGTCTTGCACCAAGTCCATCCCCACCATCAGGGGCCCTGGTGAAGAGGCAGACTGGGACTTAGACTCCGCGTCCTGGGAAACCCCGTGCTGTGGACCACTAGAGATCCCGTTGGGCGGAGCCTGACACATGTCCTGTAGCAGCCAGGGGAAAGGGGAGGGGGGAAGCCAGCAGAGCTGCAGGGGAATGACAGGGGCCAGAGGAGCACACGGGAGGCCAGGTGTTAAACACCGCCTGGCGGCGTCTCTAGCAGCCCACAGCACGGGGTTCCTCAGTCCCAATCTGCTTATTCACCAGGGCCCCTGATGGTGGGGATGGACTTGGAGCAGACTGAGACCAGGTTGCAACCCCTGAGTATGTTCAGCAATGGTAAAGAGCGCCGCCAGAGGTGTGCAGGTAATGGAGCCTGACGTGAAGAGGCTGGCAGACCTGGTAACAGGGACAGATCCGTGCGGGATGGATGGATCGTCTGGGTAGCGTAAGGCGTAGTCAGGCAGGCCAGGTCAGCAACGTGCGGGCAGTGAGGTACCATAGGAGCAGGCAGAGAATGGTCAGGGTCACAAGCCGGGTTCAGTAACTTACGGGCAGCGCGGTACAGAGGATCAGGCAGAAGGATGGTCAGGCAAGCCAGGGGTTAAACAGGAGACGGTCAGCAGGGTCAGGAAGAATGCAGAGGTCGGCAACAGAAGATTCACAGGATCAGATATCAGGAACAGAGCAGATAAGACCAAATGGCAATTTGACATACCTCCTGTCCTGTTTAAATAGCCTGCCCTGCGCTGTCATTGGTGCCAGGCGCGTGTCTGTGATCGCGAGTGTGCATGCGCGGCCATCGCGATTGCCCAGGTCCCACTGCTCGCTGGCTAGGGTGCATCGGTGTTCTGTGCATGCGCTGCCCAGCGCATCGCGGCAGAACCACCGATCCCTGACACCAGGGGAGCACACGGGGCCTGGTGTCAGCAGGACCTGGATAGGAGGAGCATCGGGGCAACATATAAAGGAACCGACACCCTCCATTTTCCTCCTGAAGCCGCTGAATGCCTGCCGAAGGGAGAGGAGGAGAAGCGTGCTGCAGGAGGAAAATGGTGGGCATAAGTTTCTCTATAGTATATGCTTCCCCTAATGCCCCTCCTATCCAGGTGTACAGGGGAGCTGCATGGGCCCCCTGGCCAATTGCGACCCCTGTAGTTAAGTCCCTGGGAAGCCACTGTCATGTACCACCTAGCGGTATCTCTAGTAACCCACAGGACAGAATTCCCCAGGGCGCGGGGTCTAAGTCCCAGTCTGCTTATTCACCAGGGCCCCTGATGGTGGGGATGGACTTGGAGCAGACTGTGACCAGGTCGAGGCCCCTGAGTGCACCTGCCTGTGGTAGAGGGAACCGCCAGAGGTATGTACTGGAAGAGAGCCTGATGTGAAGAGGCGGATATACCTGGGCAGCAGTGACCGGATCCGTGCAGGATGGATGGATGGATTGCAGGGTAATATAGCGTAGTCAGACAACCGGGTCGGTAACAGCGGAGACAGAACGGTACAGAGCAGCAGACAGAGAGTAGTCGGGTCACATGCCAGGTCCAGCAACAGGAGGTCAGATAATCAGGGGTATGCCGGAGAGTAGTCAAATGAGCCAGGGGTCAGAGCAGGAGATGGTCAACAAGGGTCAGGATCAAGCAGGATCTGCCTAGGTCTTAGCGCCCGCTGGTTAGAGTGTATCTGCGCATGTGCAGACTGGCGCGCTGCCGCAATCCCTGACAGCCACACTGCCTCGTTAAGGCCCCTCTGTAAAGTGTGGTCCTAAGGCTGGCCAAAGACTCATTTTTTTCTAAGGGGGCTGATTGAAAAAAAAAAAAAAAGGAATAATTTCCACCATCCACACAAGCAAGGGGAATGGAGGAATCCTTCCCTGTTGTACCATTGTACACTGCTCAAAAAAATTAAAGGAACACTTTTTAATCAGAGTATAGCATCAAGTCAGTTAAACTCCTTGGATATTGATCTGGTCAGTTAAGTAGCAGAGGGGGTTGTTAATCAGTTTCAGCTGCTTTGGTGTTAATGAAATTAACAAAAGGTACACTGGATGGGCTACAATGAAACAACCCCCAAAACAGGAATGGTTTTACAGGTGGAGGCCACGTTTTTTCCCTACTCATCTTTTCTGACTGTTTTTCACTAGTTTTGCATTTGGCTAGGGTCTACTGGTAGCATGAGGCGATACCTGGACCCTACAGTGGTTGCACAGGCAGTCCAACTCTTCCAGAATGGCACATCAATACATGCCATTGCCAGAAGGTTTTCTGTATCTCCCAGCACAGTCTCAAGAGCATGGAGGAGATTCCAGGAGACAGGCAGTTACTCTAGGAGAGCTGGACAGGGCCGTAGAAGGTCCTTAACCCATCAGCAGGACCGGTATCTGCTCCTTTGTGCAAGGAGGAACAGGATGGGCACTGCAATCTCATAAGCAGTGAGTGAGTTACTGCATGGAGGTGGAGAAAGTAGAGAGTTAAAAGTAGAGAAGAGACGACGAGGACTGGATGACAAGGTGTTAATTAGAGTGACAAAGTAGGCTTGTTTGGCAGTATGGATGGAGGAATTGTATGTTAAGAAAGCAGATTTATATAGGGTGAATGCTTGCTGGGATTTGGTTTTAAGCTACAATTGCTCCAGTGCACGACTATGTCTCTTAAGATTTCTAGTGTCGTCAGTCTATCACGGTTGTAATGGTTGGGGCCTGATGCTTCGTGTAGCAAGAGGAGCAAGTGAGTCTAGTGTAGATGAAAGCGAACTGTTGTAGACAGCAATGGCCAGGTCAGGGCAGGACAGGGGAGAGATTCGGTCATAGAGGTGGTCAGAGTGGAAAAGAAGGGTTTAAGTTGTGAAAATTTCTGTGGGCAATTGTTTGTTTGGAGAGAAGTGTTTGAAGATGAGGACACCGTGAAGGTGATGAGATTGTGATCAGAGAGAGGGAAAGGAGTGTTTGTGAGGTTGTATGGAGTGCAAAGATGGGAGAAAACAAGGTCTAATGCAGAGGAGTCCCTAGGGTTGGTGTCACCCTCTGCGGTAACACTTGGTGAAACCCCCTCCGACGATCCCCGCAGAATGGATCAGATCTGCGGATTGAGCATAATGGATCGGCCTCCGATCCATTATGCTCAATCCGCAGATCCAATCCATCCTGCGGGGATCGTCGGCTTGCTTTACAACTTACCTTTTTGTGGAGCGGGTCCGGTGTCACCCCGTGCAGTCGGTGTCACCCGGTGCGGACCCCAACCCCTGCACCTGCCTTGGGACGCCGCTGATCTAATTTCTTCCCATCTGAGTGAGTGGAGGACTGTGTCCATTGTGTTAAGGCAAAAGATGAGGTTAGGTTGAAGAGTTGGGATGTAGCTGGGGTGTTCACAATAATGGGGATGTTAAAATCTCCAAGAATGATAGTGGGTATTTCAGAGGAGAGAAATTAGGGTAGCCAAGCAGAGAAGTCATCAAGAAAGCAGGACACCGGTCCAGGAGGCCGATAGATCACTGCAATCCTCAGAGAAATGGGAGAAAACAGCCGAATGCAGTGAGTCTTGAAAGAAGAGAAGGATAGAGAGGGAGGGTTAGGGAGGACTTGAAAGGTGCTCAGCGGGGATAGTAGCAAACCAACTCCACCACCTTTCCGACCACTGGGTCTGGGTGAGTGGGTCCACAGAAGGCCTCCCTAGGAAAGTGCTGCAGGAGAAGTAGAATCTGCTGCTTGAAGCCAGGTTTCTGTAATTGCTAGTGGGTTAAGGGAGTTGGAGACAAAAAGGTCATGGACAGAGGTGAGCTTATTACAGACAAATCTGCGACTTCAAGTTCCAGCAACACTACTTTGGTATGGCTTTAATGCGACTTTAGTCCAGGAAATGTAAAGTCGGATCAAAGTCACACCACAAATCACATCAAAGTCGTGCTCCAAAGTCATACAGGAAATGGCGCAATATTGGAGATGCACTAATATGAATGTAGCCTTAGCCTGCAAAAAAACAAATAACACAACAAAATGACACTTTCTAACAATTTACAATAAAAACAAGTTTTAGCTGCACACATTTGCAAATACGTGTAGAAGCTACACTGCCTCATCAAGGCCCCTTTGTAAAGTGTGGTCCTAACTTAAATTTTCAGAGCCCCCATATTGGCGCACACATATACAACAATGCATAACTTAAAGGCAGGGCTGCCTGGAGACAGTCCATTCCACTGAAGGTGCAGGGACACATTAGAAGCTCAACAAGAGTACAGTGACGTGTGTCCTGCATTAAGTGCACCAGGAAGAATGATTCAAGAATAGCATTGCTCTTCCACCATCACACGGGTTCTAGGCGGGGAGCTTATCAACTATGGACACCATTGGATATGGACACCATATGGATTACAGCACTGGACTGGATGTGCTCATAAATGTGCTCATAAAATCACACATGACTCTTTTACTGGTAACACTGCGCACAACAATGTACTACTGTGCATTTACTACATACTAGCACTGCAAGCTGTTGTAACAAAAGCGTTACTGCAACAGGGAAGTGAAAATCTAGCCAGAAAGTATTTAAGACATAGCCAGAAAACTGGTATTTTCAGACATAGGTCAGGTGGTAATTCCTGGCTCATGGTTTTCAAATGTTGCCCTGGCATTTCAGCTCTGCAAAGTTTAACTCCAATATGGTTGACCTATGCTGGTCATACACATATAGATTTTCCCTAGGTGCACACCTAAGCATTTTCTACAGAATTTTGCAGAAACGCAGTACAGTCCATTTAACATGATTTCCTATGGGACAAGTTCACATCTCCACATTTTCACCCGGTGTGTTTTTTGGAAAGGGCCAGGGACTTTTTTGAACGCAAAACATTGTGTTTTTGGTTATATAGACTTCAATGGGAATGCTGCAGAAAAGCATGTATTGCATTTTTGCGTTTAAAATCTGTCTAGCAAGAAGAAACATTTTAAACAATACAAAAAAGCAAAACGCATAAAAACCGCAAGTGCAAAAACACAAAACACAATGCAGAAATGCATCAAACGCAACCTGCATAGGTGTGATCCTAGACTGAGATAGTTTTTGCTTCAAGAATATTTGTTTAAACTTCTAATTGTTAATGGGGTCAAATCGATATTTGTTTTCGAATTTTGAAGGGGCAGGAAGGAAAACTGTTCTTGGTCCGACAAATTTTCAGCCTGTCTATTTGGTTATCGTTCAGAAATTACATTCGTTTTAAAATCAAATGTTAAAGGCAAAAGACAATTTTCAAACAACATTCGTCCATTCATCGAATGTACAAAGAAATTTCATAAGGCTTTTCTTACGAATATTCTCATCCAAAAATCTACATGTGTATGGCCAGCTTTAGGTGACTCCCCCATCATCAGTCTGCATCAGATCTACCCTCCAGGAAAAGGGCCGTAGCCTTCTAATCCTCCCAATGTAATGTTTGTAAGATTCTCACCAGCCATCAGCCATAGTAATGTCACCGGTAAATTAAAGTGCAATTACACACACTGTCATCACTCTGAACTCCATAGAAAATCTTCTGTAATAGCTGTACAACAAGGTGTTGTGAAAAGCCAGAAATCAGTTACCAGTGCCTGCATGGGTAAGCAATATAAGTAGCTGAAAGCTCTGTGAAGATGGAGCCCAACTCCATGAATCAGCCTGTACACAGTATTGATTGCTGTATCAGTTCCAAAGCAAATTGCTAGCTGATGGTGATCAGTTTTATGGATCAATATGTCTAAAGAACAAAGGCAGGAAAGAACTTTACAGTTGTCATACCTCTGCAACCTATTTATCAGCCCTTTACAAGTCATATAAGTAATATATACAGTACATTTATCTCTCAAATGGTTTTCCATTTATGGCGTCAAAGTCAAAGCAGCAACTCAGAAGCAGTTGAAAGTATCTCCCAGGATCTTGCTGGAAGAATTTTGATGATACCCTTTCCAGTGCAGAAGCTGGGGTAACGTAAGTACATTGTGTAACTTATTTTTACATGCCTCTTGTGTAGACTATGAAGCTGCACAGGGACCCTTTGGGACTTTAGTGGTTGTAAACCTTTACATATACCTACTGAAGTGACGAGCCTGAGGTGATTGTACCTGTTTATCTGCAAACCCTATCTTCTCTACAGCCGTTCAAAGTCCAGAATTTACCCAGCATTTCTGAGCTTCAGAAGGCAGAGGGTCAGGGATCTGATGTCACACATAGGGGGGAAGGGAAAACTTTTAATGAACGATCACATAGTTACAGCAAGGCAATGTTTCGGAATCTCGCAGGACCTTTTCATCAGATGTGTCAAATGCCTGATGAAGGGGTCCTGCGAGACTCCGAAACCTTACCTTGCTGTAACTATGTGATCATTCATGAAAACTTTTGGACCCATATTGGTGATCCTCGGTGTGCTGGTGACATTCTCCCTTGCTGATTCTGGTTGGTTCTAGCTGACGGTTGCTGCAGAACCCACTTATACGCACAGCCATTTTTAATGCAGGAACATGCGCGTTTGAATTGTACACTTGCTTGCTGATGTCACACATTACACAGCACATAAGGAAACATGAACAGCTGAGGCTGTCAATCACCTGTTGTGTGCTGATGTCGACCTAAACTGTTAGAAGTGACTTATGCAGATAGCTGAGGAATGATAGAACAGACAGAAATCACATTAAGTGCTTTGGATTAAGGCATGTAGCAGGATATGATTTGTTCATTTTACATTTCAAAAGTTTACAGCAACTTTAAAGTATTATTAAACCCACATCATTAAAAACTATCAATAAATGTTGTATTACATGCTGTTTATATTCACTATGGGAGTAGTTCTGGGTATTCTGAAAAAAAACTTGATCCTGTTCTCTGATTTTCCCTTCTGTCCATGACCCCACTGCAGTTGGGGATTTTGCAGAACAGTGTGTAGTGCACATGCCCAATATTTCTACCCTGAGAATTTTTCTATCACATCTTAGCAGCTCTTGTGACTAAAGAGTCACACATGTGGGCATACACACAGCGGTAAATGATACCCTACTTCCTCCCTCCTCCTCTATGCTCACTAACCAGCTAAACACAATGGGAGGGTGGGATATTACATCTTGATTAATG
This sequence comes from Staurois parvus, assembly GCF_062004578.1. Taxonomy (NCBI): domain Eukaryota; kingdom Metazoa; phylum Chordata; class Amphibia; order Anura; family Ranidae; genus Staurois; species Staurois parvus. Next base: position 417,611 of record NW_028317982.1, read on the forward strand.
GAGGCTTCACCTCCATGTTATTCTAAGACACAGGCTGAAGGGGCGTGACACAGCCTATGACTGCCAGAAATCCCCCCACACCATGTTGTCACGGATCCCACCCACACGCACACATCCTCAGCGACTAGCTAACCGAGGCGTGCACATCCGGCCATGACTTGAGGTAAAGAGGGAATGAGGGGGACTTATTCTGAATATATATAAGACCAGTTCTGATACACTTTCACAGCCCGCACTATCTCTGGCCACCACTAGAGGGAGACTCCAATCCAGCTGGCTGACCACACACAGGCAGATACGAATCTTATATATAATCTGGTGCACGCTAAGGGTTGGGGAGCAGTCTAGCAATTGGCACACCCTTCTAGGATTCCTCCAGCTATCCTACAAGCTAGAACCCCGGTGTTAATCACTCTTCCAGTGTCCACACACCCCCACACCAGACACACAACAAACGGTAGCTTGCCACAACCCAACAGTTTATCCGCAGACTGGTCTGCTGGGCCACCACACACACACAGATCTCCATCTGGCAGATATGGTACTTTACAATCTGCATGCAATCTGCCAACACGCAGTGCAATTGCATAAAGATAGGCAATGAACTTGACTGAGCATATATAGACAGTGCAATACAATGCAATCTCTCTGGAGAGCTTAACTACCCAGAAGTCACTTATTAATTTTATGATTTAATATCCCGAGAGTGGGCAGTGCATAAAATATGTACAAAGAAAAAACAATTACAGAAAATACAAAAAGACACACAATTGGCTATTCACTATAAAATAAAAGGGAATAAAAACAAAAATAAAACTTTTACCAAGAGTTATCCTGCGACTAGAGAAAGTCAGAGAAAGTCTGCGATTCGCCAGTCAAATAGAAACGGCTCCGTACGAATCACACCGTCCATATCTCAGGGTCCTCAATTTATTGAAATATGGACGTAGGCTGGACATTAGCCCTTGGCCAATCAACCCTGGACGTTCTGGGTACTGAAGTGCCCAAAGTCGATTGGACAAGGAACGGATTGAATCACCAAGTCAGGGATAGAATTTCCAACACCAACGCATCAGCCTGATCGCGACAGTAGCAATCACTGTTCAGCTGTCGCAATCAGGTGCCATATAACCATATTCTGCGTTTCTCTGGGATTCCACAGAGGCTACAAATACAGTTTTACATGCAGATGTAGCCTACAGTGTGCCCAATCAAAAGGAAGTATTTTCATCTCTCTGCAACTAATATTTTAGCTTTCATGAGAGATGAAATATTTTTCTTTGATCTGAGTATATAAGTTATTGCTCCCAGACAGATCGGAGCCCTCTCCTGCTGCTTCCGGAAGCCAAAATGGCTAGAGCCCTTCTTTTTACATTTCTAGAAGGTGGAAAACTGTGACTAGGTGACAATGTTTTATTGGCATCTAGGTGTCACCTCCAGTCTAGAAGCTGCTCTGTCCTTTCAGATGCTAATTGGTGAACATATGTCTCTGACTGAATACTGATCACTTAACTTGTTATCTTTAATAACATGGAACTAAGCTAGATATACAATGACATATTTCTACAGATCACATCTCAGCTACTCGAATCTTACATTTATGTTACACGTTACTGCCAAAAAATACGAAGATTTGATTTCATATATATATTGTAAGGCGCTGAGCAAACTGTTGGCGCTATATAAATCCTGTATAATAATAATAATAAAAAATATATACAGTATAAAGTATAACAATTTAAAACAGCTTATTGATGCTAATTATTTATTTGTACTCTGTATCCCAAATGCTGTTTTTGTTTTTTGAACATGTGACTAGCAACAGAGGTCTGGAAGTTCCTCCTGCCACCGTTTCACTGATTTGATTTCATATATATATAATTAATTTAAAACAGCTTATTGATGCTAATTGTTTATTTTACTCTGTATCCCAAATGCTGTTTTTTTTTAACATGTGACTAGCAATAGAGGTCTGGAAGCTCCTCCTGCCACTGTTTCACAGACAGGCTGGGAAAGAGCTGGGTCAGGTGACACCTGTATATTTGTAAGAAAAAAAAAGGTACTTAAACCTTTTTTTTTAACAATTACACTGTCATCATCCACATACAGAAATAGAAGGGATAATGTAAATTAAACAGTGTGTGTTTTGTATCCATAAGAGTTGATGGTTAAAGTGCTGCCATCCCCTTCCACTGTCATGGAGACCTAGACACTGCTGGTGAGAAGTGAGAGGTATTCTTTATGGTGATCTAACAGAGAGTTTGTGATAGACAAATGGCGTTGGACAGCAGGCTTCTTTACTTCTTGCTTGCTGAGTATTGAGACACGCAGCATGCTTCTTCTATTTCCTTTTGGTACCAAATGCACTGGAAGTGAAATGTTTGTTCAATGTCTTATTTCAGATTCATATCATAAACCTGGAAAAAGTTCCAGGGATTCAAATATGACTTTTCCTATCTTCTTACCAGAACAGTTCAGCTCCAGGCTGAACTCGGTGCACCAAGGTCGCTGCTTCCATTGTTTTATGAAATGTCACACAGAGGACTCACAGCACGGTAGTAAAACGTAAGCCTCTTACGAAGGCTAGCATAGCAATGATTACTATTTGCATGATAGCAGGTTTGTTCATATGTTTGCAAATAAAAATATCTGCCATGTAAGCACTGGTAAGAGGTTTACTTAACAGGATAAGTGCAATTTTATTTAAGAAAAAAATCAATATTCCTCCAATATTTGCTTGTATCGACTACAGGCAAAAATGGAAGAACGATAAAAAAATAGCAATATTCTTCCACCATCACACGGGTTCTAGGCAGGGAGCTTATCAACTATGGACACCAATTTCCACCACAAAAAAAGAGCTGGAAAGGGGATTACAGCACTGGACTGGATGGGACCTGTTCAAAATAAACTTAGGCTCCATGTACACAGGACATTCTGAACGATGGAAACTGACTGCTTGAAAACATAGGTTAAAAAAAGTCTGTTTAGCCGCGTTGGCATACCACGTTTAAGCGCGTTTATGAACGTTTGCATTTAGAAGCGTTTTTAAAGATAACCTCAGGAGACCTTCCATAATGCCCAGAATGCACTGAAAAACAGAAAAAAATTAACTATTTTAGACATTGAGAGAAATGGTGAAATCAGAAGCAGAGAGAGCAGTATTTGTTGAGATTAGCTGTCTTTTTTTTTTTCTTGCGGTGTTTGGATGTGTTCCAGCTCATTTCTGTGCAGAAATTATTGCAGCAGTGTCTAACATATTTTCTTTCATACGAAACCTCAAAGTATGGTGTATCAGGTCCATTTGAGTACGGGAAAACACTTTGCATGCATTTTTTATGATGAAAAAAGGCTCTGGACATCATCTGGAAATGGAAGAGGTAAAAATTTTTTCCAAATGCAAGCGCTTATAAATGCGGTTAGCCGCGTTTACAAGTTTGAAATGCTGATAAAATCTACTCCTGAATGGAAGTTTGGCGCGTTCAAAAAAATGACTGGAAACTCAACTGTAAATGATGATGTGTACATGGACACATAGGAAAACATTAGGGAGTGTTCAGGGGCTGCTGAAAAAAACGCAGAAAAGCTCCTGAACATCAGTTTATCTGCTGTAGTGTACATGCCTTAAATGTGGCAAAAATGTGTACTCAGAACACAGCTTTGCACTAACGATCAGTAGACCATGGGTGCAATGCCAGGCTCCTGAAGACTCTTCTGCCAGCTCTCTGCTGCAGTGACAGACAGGACTTGTAGCTCATTCACTCATTCGTAGTTCATTCATTCATTCACAGGTCTCTGTGAATGAACAACACGGCTGTGCTGGCAGAGCCCTGCAAAGCCATGCCAATTTCAAGAGTGACAGCATCTGCGGGGGAGAAGAACCATTGCACGCTGTTTCTGGGGGTGGTTTGAGGGTAGGAACCATTTGCATTTTCCCTATATATGGATGTAACATGGTACTAAAGATGGAGTAAGCCTTTAGCCTAGGTTCACACATGTACTGCTGCATAATCATGTACTTTTCAGAGCGTTTATACTGTACAGTTGCAAGAAAAAGTATGTGAACCCCTTGGGATTACGTGGAGTTTTGCATGCATTGACCGTCATCTAAGTCACAACAATAGAAGAACACAGTCTGCTGAACATAATACTACACAAACATTAGATGTTGCCATGGTTTAACCACTTGAGCCCCAGATGATTTACCCCCCTTAATGACCAGGCCTTTTTTTGCTGTTTGGCGCTGCACTAATTCAAATGATAATTGCGCGGTCATGCAATGCTGTACCCAAACAAAATTTACGTCCTTTTCTTCACACAAATGGAGCTTTCTTTTGGTGGTATTTGATCACCTGTGCGCTTTTTATTTTCTGCGCTATAAACAAAAAAAACGAAAATTTTGAAAAAAAACAATTTTTTCTACTTTCAGCTATAAAAAATATATCGTAAACTCAAAGTTAGTCATAAATTTAAGCCAAAATGTATTCTGCTACATGTTTTTGGTAAAAAAAATCCCAATAAGTGTATATTGATTGCTTTGTGTGAACGTTATAGCGTCTACAAACTATGGTATAGATACTGTAATTTATGCCTTTTTTTGCTATACAGCGCTGCACTAATTCAAATGATAATTGCGCGGTCATGCAATGCTGTACCCAAACAAAATGTACGTCCTTTTTTTCACACAAATAGAGCTTTCTTTTGGTGGTATTTGATCACCTGTGCACTTTTTATTTTCGGCGCTATAAACAAAAAAAACACGAAAATCTTGAAAAAAAAACAATTTTTTCTACTTTCAGCTATAAAAAATATATCGTAAACTCAAAGTTAGTCATAAATTTCAGCCAAAATGTATTCTGCTACATGTTTTTGGTAAAAGAAATCCCAATAAGTGTATATTGATTGCTTTGTGTGAACGTTATAGCGTCTACAAACTATGGTATAGATACTGTAATTTATGCCTTTTTTTGCTATACAGCGCTGCACTAATTCAAATGATAATTGCGCGGTCATGCAATGCTGTACCCAAACAAAATGTACGTCCTTTTTTTCACACAAATAGAGCTTTCTTTTGGTGGTATTTGATCACCTGTGCGCTTTTTATTTTCGGCGCTATAAACAAAAAAAACACGAAAATCTTGAAAAAAAAACAATTTTTTCTACTTTCAGCTATAAAAAATATATCGTAAACTCAAAGTTAGTCATAAATTTCAGCCAAAATGTATTCTGCTACATGTTTTTGGTAAAAAAAATCCCAATAAGTGTATATTGATTGCTTTGTGTGAACGTTATAGCGTCTACAAACTATGGTATAGATACTGTAATTTATGCCTTTTTTTGCTATACAGCGCTGCACTAATTCAAATGATAATTGCGCGGTCATGCAATGCTGTACCCAATCGAAATTTACGTCCTTTTTTTCACACAAATAGAGCTTTCTTTTGGTGGTATTTGATCACCTGTGCGCTTTTTATTTTCGGCGCTATAAACAAAAAAACACGAAAATCTTGAAAAAAAAACAATTTTTTCTACTTTCAGCTATAAAAAATATATCGTAAACTCAAAGTTAGTCATAAATTTCAGCCAAAATGTATTCTGCTACATGTTTTTGGTAAAAAAAATCCCAATAAGTGTATATTGATTGCTTTGTGTGAACGTTATAGTGTCTACAAACTATGGTATAGATACTGTAATTTATGCCTTTTTTTGCTATACAGCGCTGCACTAATTCAAATGATAATTGCGCGGTCATGCAATGCTGTACCCAATCGAAATTTACGTCCTTTTTTTCACACAAATAGAGCTTTCTTTTGGTGGTATTTGATCACCTGTGCGCTTTTTATTTTTGGCGCTATAAACAAAAAAACACGAAAATCTTGAAAAAAAAACAATTTTTTCTACTTTCAGCTATAAAAAATATATCGTAAACTCAAAGTTAGTCATAAATTTAAGCCAAAATGTATTCTGCTACATGTTTTTGGTAAAAAAAATCCCAATAAGTGTATATTGATTGCTTTGTGTGAACGTTATAGCGTCTACAAACTATGGTATAGATACTGTAATTTATGCCTTTTTTTGCTATACAGCGCTGCACTAATTCAAATGATAATTGCGCGGTCATGCAATGCTGTACCCAATCGAAATTTACGTCCTTTTTTTCACACAAATAGAGCTTTCTTTTGGTGGTATTTGATCACCTGTGCGCTTTTTATTTTTGGCGCTATAAACAAAAAAACACGAAAATCTTGAAAAAAAAAAAATTTTTTTTACTTTCAGCTATAAAAAATATATCGTAAACTCAAAGTTAGTCATAAATTTAAGCCAAAATGTATTCTGCTACATGTTTTTGGTAAAAAAAATCCCAATAAGTGTATATTGATTGCTTTGTGTGAACGTTATAGCGTCTACAAACTATGGTATAGATAATTTGAAATTTACACAGCTTTTACTTTCTGACCGCCCATCACATCTCTTGAGGTGCTAAAATACCAGGATAGAACAAACACCCCCAAATGACCCCTTTTTGGAAAGCAGACACCCTAAGCTATCTGCTGAGAGACATATTGTGTCCATGGAAGATTTATTTTTTTTCCACAAGTTTCTGGAAAATGACAAAAACTTTTTTTTGTTTTTTTTTTTACACAATATTGTCATTTAAATGATTTATTTCTTGCACAAGCCATGGGTATATGTGGAATTATACCCCAAAATACATTCTGCTACTTCTACCGAGTATGAGGATACCACACATGTGACACTTTTTGGGAGCCTAGCCACATACAGGAGCCTGAAATCCAATGAGCACTTTGAAAGCCTGAAAGTGCGTAACTTCTTCATTTCACTTCCCCACTACCTATCACAGTTTTGGAGGCCCTGACATGCCAGGATAGCACCAAACCCCCCCAAATGACCCCTTTTTGGAAAGTAGACACTCCAAGGAATTTAAAAAGAGGCATGGTAAGTATTTTGCAGATCTAATTTTTTCTCACAAGGTTTTGAAATATAAAAAAGAAAAGAAAAAATATATTTTTATTTTCTTTCTTCATTTTCCAAAAACTTGTGGTAAAAAAATAAATTCTTCTATTGATTCAACATGCCTCTCAGCAAATAGTTTGGGGTGTCTACTTTTTAAAAAGGGGTCATTTTGAGGGGTGGGGGCATTTTATGCCCAGCATTAGAGGTTTATGCCACACATCACTCACTCTTCTAACCACCTGAAGACCAAGCCTTTTCTGACACTTTTTGTTCACATTAAAAAAATCTGTATTTTTGCTAGGAAATTAAAGTGAACCCCCAAACATTATATATTTTCTTAGAGCAGACACCCTAGTAAATAAAATGGTGGGTGGTGCAATTTTTTATCTCACATATTACTTACACAGCGATTTTTCAAACGCAATTTTTTTGAAAAATATACACTTTTTTAATTTTAATGCACAAAATTACAATATATTGGCCAATTATTTGGTATGATATAAAAGATGATGCTATGCTGAGTAAATAGATACCAAACATGACATGCTTTAAAATTACGCATGCCCTGTGCAATGGCGACAAACTGCATACATTTTTAATATCTATAGGCAACGCTTTAAAAGCCTTTACAAGCTACCATTTTAGATTTACAGAGGAGGTCTAGAGCTATAATTACTGCCCTTGTTCTGACGTTCGTGGCGATACCTCACATGCATGGTGCAATCGCTGTTTCCATACTGGGAAAGGGTCAACGCTCACGACCGCAGGTGTGCGCGTGCGCGGATGGGCGAGGGTCCTTTTTTTTTTTTCTTTTTTTTTTTTTTCTTTTTTTCTGATTTATTTAATTATTTTTACACTGTCCCTTTAATTTATTTATTTTTTAATCACTTTTAATGCTATCTCAGGGAGGGGGAGGGGGCCCATTTTCTCCCGCTGCTTGTAAAGGCAATTCTGCAGCTAATTAACCACTAGGAATGCTTTTACATGAAAGCCCATTGCCGGCTGAAAAAAATAAAACCAGGATGATGCCTGCAGCTGCAGGCATCACCCTGGTATAACCATTCAAAGTCCAGTGATGTACCAATACGTCACTGGTCCTTGTTGGGTGTATATGCTATGTTCTTTTTTTCTTTATGCAGCCTGTGGGCTGAATGAAAAAAAAGAGAAGAAATCTCTGCCAGAAAAAGTGTGTGGTATGCCCACCATTAGAAACCTCCCTCAATCCACCCACTTCTAATGGTGGGCACATATGAAATGTGCCAACAAATATAAAATATATATGCCGAAGCATGGGGGCCATCCACCCACTGGCCACCCCAGGCCCCCATGCTTTGGCATACATTCTCTTTTTTTTAACTGCGGATGAAAAATCTCATCAGACAGCACTGCACACACCTACTTATGTCTATTCTGAAAGCAAGACCCTGTTGCTGTCATAATAAACAGGTCAGTGCTGCAGTTTGACGTTCCTGCAAAGAAATCAACAATGGTTAACAATAAAACATAAACTCAATAAAACAACTTTATAAGGAAAAGGGTGTGGTGGTATGCCCACCATTAGAAACCTCCCTCAATCCACCCACTTCTAATGGTGGGCACACATGAAATGTGCCAACAAATATAAAATATATATGCCGAAGCATAGGGGCCATCCACCCACTGGCCACCCCAGGCCCCCATGCTTTGGCATATATTCTCTTTTTTTTAACTGCGGATGAAAAATCTCATCCAACAGCACTGCACACACCTACTTATGTCTATTCTGAAAGCAAGACCCTGTTGCTGTCAGAATAAACAGGTCAGTGCTGCAGTTTGACGTTCCTGCAAAGAAATCAACAATGGTTAACAATAAAACATAAACTCAATAAAACAACTTTATAAGGAAAAGTGTGTGGTGGTATGCCCACCATTAGAAACCTCCCTCAATCCACCCACTTCTAATGGTGGGCACATATGAAATGTGCCAACAAATATAAAATATATATGCCGAAGCATAGGGGCCATCCACCCACTGGCCACCCCAGGCCCCCATGCTTTGGCATATATTCTGTTTTTTATAACTGCGGATGAAAAATCTCATCCAACAGCGCTGCCCACGCTGACTTATGTCTATTCTGAGAGCAAGTTCCTGTTGCTGTCAGAATAAACAGGTCAACGCTGCAGCTGAAAGCATTCCTGCAAACAGAAATGGTTAACAATAAAACAACAATAAACCAGTGAAAGTCGAACAATCACAAAAATGACAACAACAAAAAAAACTATAACTATTTTTGGTTTTTATATTTTTTTATTTTTTTGGGGGGTATTTGAACTTTTATTTATTTTTTTTATTTTTTTAACTTTTTTTTTCCAAACTTCAAACATTTAAACAGCTGGTAGGGTCTCTCCAAATGCGATAGCCAGTTTCCTGACTACCTAACATCTTTTGAGACCCTGTGTAAATGTGCCCTGATCTGTGCCGTGCTGTACCCTATACTAATAGTTCACTAGTGTATGGTAGAGGCGGAAGCAGGGCTTGATGCAGAGGCCAGGTTGGCCAGGACAGGAGGGACAACAATAGCGGCTGTCACGCCTAATTCCACGTTTGCTGCAGACACGACATCTTTTTTGGGGTCTTCTTTGGGTTGGGGTACCAGGAATGGTATCGAGAAAATGTCTCTCATGCAGACGGCTAACTGCATCTGGGAGAGGGATTTGGGGCGCAGCACCTTCTGGATACAAAAGGGCCCTGATGTTCTCTAACTGGAAATTTAGGTATGATCCACTATGTCCAGTTGCTTTATAGAGAACAAAAGCATTATATAGAGCCAATTGAAATAAATAAACTGACACTTTTATGTACCAGCGTTTGGATTTTCGGGAAACTAAATACGGCTGCATCATCTGGTCATTGAAGTCCACCCCTCCCATGTTAAGGTTATAATCGTGGACACAGAGGGGCTTCTCAACAACACCAGCTGCCGTGGTAATTTGGACGGTCGTATCTGCGTGAATGGAAGACAGGAGGTAAACATCCCGTTTGTCCTTCCACTTCACTGCGAGCAATTCTTCATTTCTCAAGCAGGCTTTTTCCCCCTTTTTAAGACGGGTATTTACAAGCCGTTGGGGGAAGCCTCGGCGATTAGATCGCACAGTGCCACATGTGCAAATTCCCAAATTGAACAAATGTCTAAATAGTGGCACGCTTGAATAAAAATTGTCCACGTATAAGTGGTACCCCATATGGAAATAGGATGACGCCAAGTCCCAAACTATCTTGCCACTGCTCCCCATGTAGTCTGGGCATCCGGGGGGCTCCAAGTAACTATCTTTTCCCTCGTAAATCCGAAACTTACATGTATAGCCTGTTGCCCTCTCACAGGTCTTATACATCTTGATCCCATATCTGGCACGCTTGCTGGGGAGATATTGTTTGATTACAAGGCGGCCAGAATATTGAATGAGGGACTCATCGATGCAGATGTTTTTCTGGGGAGTATACACATCCGCAAATTTTTGGTTAAAGTGATTTACGAGGGGCCGAATTTTGTGGAGCCGGTCAAATTCAGGGTCACCCTGAGGACGACTGAGTGAGTTGTCGTAGAAGTGCATAAAACGCCTTATCGTCTCATATCTATGCCTGGCCATGGCAGCAGAGAACACGGACATGTGAACAAGAGGGTCGGTGGACCAATACAACCGCAATTGATTTTTATCATTAATGCCCATGTTGAGGGTTAGGCCCAAAAAAACTTTAAATTCGGAAACCGTAATGGGTTTCCATGCGAATGGTCTGGCAAGGTTTGAATTTGGGTTGGCGGCGATAAATTGGCGTGCATATAAATTGCTTTGATCCACAATCAATGCATAAAGATCTTCTGTGAAAAACAGCTCAAAAAAATTAAGGGGAGTATTTAAATTTGCTGTTTCCACCTGAATTCCGGGTTGGGCAGTGAATGGGGGAATTACGGGTGCTGCAGAATTTGTGGGCTGCCAATCGGGATTTGCAAGCACATCCGGAAGGACACTAGGGGCTCTACGGGCCTGTCTGCGAATTCTTGGTGGCCGCGGGACACTACTTGTGCTCGCCACCGCACCAGCTTGTACTGCACTTATGGGACTCACCACGTCACCAAGTGATACTGCAGTGCTGGTATGCCTACGACCAGGACGTACTAGGCCGCTGGTGCTCACCAGTTCACCAAAAGATACTGCGGCACTAGTACTGGCACTCTGCTGCATATGAGAGTCATCATGCATTTGTACCACCTCAGCAACCTGTGAATGGGATCGGGTACGCCTGACCTTAGCAGGGACCACTTCCTCGTCGTCTGAGCTAGCTGTCAGGGTGCCGCTGCTGTCTATAGGTTCGTATTCTGAGCCTGGTTCTGCCAGTGAGTTTTCCCCTTCGCTCTCACTTGACATGCTCAGAATCCTATAGGCCTCTTCACTAGTGTACCTTTGCTTAGACATTTTGGCCACTAAATTTACAGGTACCTAGTGCGACTCATGGGAAAAAGAGCGCCTGGCTGTCAGGGACTGCTTGAACCGCTACAAAAAATTTACCGACAAGTGCTAACAGATATCAGGCCTGATTCTGTGAACACTGCGGTTTTGTGTGTAATATGTATCAAGTGACAGTTATCTACTGACACTGCACTTGCCGGGGGAGAAGGGGGGGGCGTAGGGGCTAAACGCAGGTGCTGGCAGGTGTTGGGGCTGATCCCGCTAACACTGCGTTTTTGGGGATACTAAAGTAATGTGAATGCTGGTATAGCGCTGATCTGATCAAAGATATTGATCCAATCAGACACTATACTAGCAATGAAGGTTTAGCGTGCAAGTAAGCGTGTTCCTGGCAATCAAGGGGTCAAATGTGATTATTTGTGTACTAGCGGGCAAACTGGTGCTATCTGGGAGGGGCGCTAAAACTATCGGAAGTCACCAGTACCAAGTCACCAGTACCAATACAGTGATCAGTAAAAATCTGTTCACTGTAATCAATGACACTGGTGACAGGGCAGTGAAGGGGTTAACTGGGGGGGGGGGGGCGATCAAGGGGTTAAATGGGATTACTGATGTACTGGCGGGTAAACTGGCGCTATCTGGGAGGGGCGCTAACACTATTGGAAGTCGCCAGCGACACTGATACAGTGATCAGTAAAAATTGGTTCACTGATCAGTGACACTGGTGACAGGGCAGTGAAGGGGTCAACTCAGGGGGGGGGGGGCGCGATCAAGGGGTTAGACGGGACTACTGGTGTATTAGCGGGCAATCTGGCGCTATCTGGGAGGGGCGCTAACACTAACGGAAGTCGCCTGCGACACTGATACAGTGATCAGTAAAAATTGGTTCACTGATCAGTGACACTGGTGACAGGGCAGTGAAGGGGTCAACTCAGGGAGGGGGGGGGGCGATCAAGGGGTTAGACGGGACTACTGGTGTATCAGCGGGCAATCTGGCGCTATCTGGGAGGGGCGCTAACACTAACGGAAGTCGCCAGCGACACTGATACAGTGATCAGTAAAAATTGGTTCACTGATCAGTGACACTGGTGAGAGGGCAGTGAAGGGGTCAACTCAGGGGGGGGGGGCGATCAAGGTGTTAGACGGGACTACTGGTGTATTAGTGGGCAATCTGGCGCTATATGGGAGGGGCGCTAACACTATCGGAAGTCGCCAGCGACACTGATACAGTGATCAGTAAAAATCGCTTCACTGATCAGTGACACTGGTGACAGGGCAGTTAAGGGGTTAACTGGGGGGGTGGGGGGGAATTAAGGGGTTAAATGGCTTTATTGGTGTACTGGGGGGCAAACTGGCGCTATCTGGGAGGGGCGCTAGCACTATTGGAAGTCGCCAGCGACACTGATACAGTGATCAATAAAAATCGCTTCACTGATCAGTGACACTGGTGACAGGGCAGTGAAGGGTTAACTGGGGGGGGCAATCAGGGGGTTAAATGTGTCCTAGACTGTGTTCTAACTGTCAGTGTGCTGTTTTACTCACGTTTAAATGTCTCTTCTTCTCTGTCTGGAACGGAATGTGTCCAGGCAGAGAAGAATGACATCATATCCTGCCCTGTGTAAATATCAACACAGGACAGGATAGGACAGGGACCGATCATCCGATTTCAGCCAGAAATCACTGGATGAAATCTAATGATTGATCCCTCCTGGATCGAATCGGATCACCCGCGGGTCGGCGGGAGCGCGCGCGCGCGCCCCCTGCCGGCGAAAGTGTCGGGAGCGCGGAACCCGTTTTTAAACGTGGTTTTGCGCTCCACTGCCGCCCTGCACACGTATATACACAGTGGCAGGGCGGCAAGCGGTTAATTGCACATAACATGTAAACATTCACAGTGCAGGGAGGAAAAAGTATGTGAACCTTTGGACTTAATAACTGGTTGACCCTCCTTTGGCAGCAATAACCTCAACCAAATGTTTCCTGTAGTTGCAGATCAGACCTGCACAACGATCTGGAGTAATTTTGGACCACTCCTCTTCACAAAACTGTTTCAGTGTAGCAATATTCTTTGGATGTCTGGTGTGAATCGCTCTCTTAAGGTCATGCCACAGCATTTCAATCGGGTTAAGGTCAGGACTCTGACTGGGCCACTCCAGAAGGCGTATTCTGTGCTGTTGCAGCCATTGTTTTGTTGAATTACTTGCATGCTTTGGGTCATTGTCCTGTTGCATCACCCATCCTCTGTGGAGCTTCAGTTGGCGGACAGATGGTCGTACGTTTTCCTGCAAAATGTCTTGATAAACTCTGGAATTCATTTTCCCATCAATGACAACAATCCGTCCAGGCCCTGAGGCAGCAAAGCAGCCCCAAACCATGATGCTCCCTCCGCCACAGCAGACTGTGTTCTTCTATTGTTGTGACTTAGATGACGTTCAGAGCACATTTTATGCCCAATTCATGCAAAACTCCACATAATCCCAAGGGGTTCACATACTTTTTCTTGCAACTGTACATGTTTTTACACTCATTTTTATGTTTTTTCAAGTCAAAAATACATTAAAACACATGTAAATGCATTTTTCATGCGCTTTTCATTTGCTCCCATTGAAGTCTATGGGGCAGCAAACACACTATGAGGTTGATTTACTAAAACTGGAGAGTGCAAAATATGGGGAAGATTTGCATGGTAGTGACCGTACGTTAAAAAAAACAAAAACAAAAAAAACAAATAATAATCTAAAAAAAAATTAAATTACATTTTTTATTATAATTTTTGTCTATAAACTAATTTTGGTTATTTTTTTTTACTAAAAAGATAGCTGAATACATTTTGGCAAATATTTATGATGAAAGGTTATTTTTTTGCAAAGTTTTATAAGAAAAACACTTTTTTTCAAAATCATTTGACTTTTTCATTTATATAGCAAAAAAATAAAAATCCCAGTGCTGAATAAATACCACCAAAATAAAGTTTTATCTGTCTCAAAAAAAAATGCTAAAAAATGCATATGGGTACATTGTTGCATGACCGTGCAATTGTCATTCAAAGTGTGATAGCACTTTTCACTGGGGCCTTAATGTATATACAGTTAGGTCCATATATATTTGGACACAGGCACAATTTTATTTTTTTTTCAGATACTGGATTTTACACTATTTTGGACACTATTTTGGTGATTTTTCTTTACGCATATTTTTTGCACTCACATCAGATTTCTTATTTAAAGGCACAGTAGATTTTAGAAGTGGATTTAGTGGATTTTGGAAGTGTTTATTTAAAGGCACAGTGCTTCAATGTAATAATTAATTATTGATTGATTTTGTGAACATAATTCCTTTCTCCACATTTAATGATATTTGATTGTTACATGCCAACATATTTGATTTATAATCTCTTAATACACATTTGTATTTGGGTGTGTTTGTGAATGCAGCTGTATACAGGATTCTCTACATGAATTTTTTTTTGCACACAAGGTCTAATTTTGCACTAAATTCAGTTTTTTAGAAATTATTTTTATCAATTTTTATTGCTATGGGCTACTGTGCCTACAACACTTAACGTGCCACTGAACAGAAACCGTTTTGGGTTTATATAATGAGGCTCCTAGGTCTATCCTAAAACCATCCTATAAACCCGTGCTCCATTTTGCGGCCCTTCACAGGTGCCAGGGTGGGGAGAGTCTATCTTTTCCCACAACGATTATGTTTAGGTCACATTTTTCTATCCAATAAAAAATTGGGCCAAATCTGAAAAAAAAAATTTCTCCTGCAGCTTCCCGAGATGCTTTGTCCTGCCATGTCTAAGTGCATTAATCCCTCGCCTTGCTATCTGCAGACCTAAATACATTATTGACTGAAGCACCAGCTTTCCCCATCTGTCTAGCATGCAAGGGTCACATGAAGGTTACCATGGTAACCTAATTTTCACAGCACACAGCCGAGAACAGGATGTGTTTTTTGAATAAGGGACTGTGACGCAGCGTCTTATTAATGCGCTCATTGAAGAAATGCCAACTCATCGGAGACTCATTCACACCTTGGTTCAGAGAGAGTTCACTGAATATTTTCATGTTTAGACACGTGGTTGGATAATCTGGGATATTTATGTATCTCTCTATTGGAATATGCTGAGACAGATCTTATTTTTAGATACAAGGAGCATTCATCGTCTCACGCCATTTTCCTGACCGCATGGAAAGTTTGGATATCATGATCTAAATTAGTGCAAGCTGTAAAATAATTAGTAAACGTATTTATTCAGTAAAATACATTATTGTCAGCGTTACTTAGATTTACTTACTTAACCTCCTCGGCGGTATGATTCTTTCCGATTTTTTGTGCTAAAAGCGGTACCATTTTTTTGCATGGAAATATGTAGTTTTTTATTGTAGGCTGTAATTTTTAGGAATAACTCACTGAAATCTGTACGAACAAGAGTCTAGTAAACATCCCGGGGATGATAAAACTTGAAACACGAAATCATAAATTATAATTTAATAAATAATCATAAAAAATAATAATATAATAATAATAAATTTAATTCAATAAAATAATCAAACCAAAAACACTGAAATTTGAAATACAGAGGCAAATTCGCACATCGCTGAGCAAAGTCGCAAAAACGTTTTCAGTGTCTGATGACGAATTTCACCACAAATCATTATCACTCAATTCTGCAATTGGTTCTGATTTACTATCGCTGTTCTAAAACCGCTTTTGACGTAAAGGGATGCTTTTTGGACGCCATGGACTTTTCTAAGTTTCCAGGCAGAAAGAACAGTCAAAATGCAGGCAGGGCACAGGACAAAGCAGTAGGGACAAAATGTATGTGAAATGCATTGAAACAGCAATGACAGCACAAATGACATTTTTTAAAAATTTCAAATTTCCCGCCATCACAGGGATCGGAACACGGAAGCCGGATGCAGGAATCGGCCGGAGGAGATGGCCGGGGACGCTGCAGGGGACACATCGCGGGAGCGAAGGACAAGGTAAGTGCTGTAGGGACCCCTGAGCAACGCCGCATGGTAAGCCCGAGTGTAGCTCGGGGTTACCGCTCTTGGTATTGAAATTTTACCCCGAGCTGCACTCAGGAATACCGCTAAGGAGGTTAATAAATTCATAAAAATATGGAGCTTACTATTGCTGACTCCCATCTGAAAATGCTAGTTTACTGGCTGTGTCTGTTTTCAGTACTTCGGAGAACCTTACTTGAAACAAGCACGTGGCAAATAAAATCCTAAGAAACAAAATCAATCAGTGCATGGGGCTTTTGCATTAATGTAATTGTAAAGCTTCCATTTTCTTTTTTATTACTATAATATATATGTCATACACACCTGCTCTGTGCAATGATTTTGCAGAGAGCAGCCCTGATCCTCTTCTTCTGGAGTCCCCCTCAGGGTTATGACCATGTACCAACTGAATTTACAACATATCTGACCCTAATAACTAAAATCTTACATAAGCTTTCACATGTTAATGTAATGTGTTTCCAGTTATTCTTGAACTATATGTAAACCCTCACCTTGTAAAACAACCCATTCAGTTTAAAAAATGGTAAAACATGTGTATAGATGTAAAAAAAATCATTATACACACACCTTTTTTGCTTTTCTTATGTGATCACATACACTCTAAGCTCCCTATGCCTCTGAGAGCAGAGAGCTGGGGGAGGAGAAACAGCAGAACACTGGTCTTCCCAGTGAATGGCTGTGCAGGGGTGGGTGTGTTAGGACAAATCTGATCATTGGAGGAGAGAAGGCTGATTTTCCAGCACAGCTGGAGAACTGATCACGCTGTGCTCATGCCTACTGTGGTCAGTTTTTAATAGGAAAGCAGAGGGACTGGTAGGAATGCCAGGGATTTAACACAAAGGAAGCAATACAAAGAGAACACAATACTTTTTCATACAAGTACATGGTACAGCGGACACAAATCAGGAATATGAAATGTTGAGTTTTCATATTCTTTAATCTGCAGCTTTTCATAAGATTTCATTTAGGGTCTACAGTTGTGCTGAAATGTTTGTATACCCTGGCAGAAATTTTGGCTGAAATATTGTGCCCAAAAACTGTCTTTTATTGAAGGACAGCGATCATATGAAGCCATTTATTATCACATAGTTGTTTGGCTACTTCTTAAATTACACTGCTCAAAAAAATGAAAGGAACACTTTGAAAACACATCAGATCTCAATGGGGAAAAATATCATGCTGCATATCTACAGTTGCAAGAAAAAGTATGTGAACCCCTTGGGATTACGTGGCGTTTTGCATGAATTGGGCATAAAATGTGCTCTGAACGTCATCTAAGTCACAACAATAGAAGAACACAGTCTGCTGAACATAATACTACACAAACATTAGATGTTGCCATGGTTTAATTGCACATAACATGTAAACATTCACAGTGCAGGGAGGAAAAAGTATGTGAACCTTTGGACTTAATAACTGGTTGACCCTCCTTTGGCAGCAATAACCTCAACCAAACGTTTCCTGTAGTTGCAGATCAGACCTGCACAACGATCTGGAGTAATTTTGGACCACTCCTCTTCACAAAACTTTTTCAGTGTAGCAATATTCTTGGGATGTCTGGTGTGAATCGCTCTCTTAAGGTCATGCCACAGCATTTCAATGGGGTTGAGGTCAGGACTCTGACTGGGCCACTCCAGAAGGCGTATTCTGTGCTGTTGCAGCCATTGTTTTGTTGAATTACTTGTATGCTTTGGGTCATTGTCCTGTTGCATCACCCATCCTCTGCGGAGCTTCAGTTGGCGGACAGATGGTCGTACGTTTTCCTGCAAAATGTCTTGATAAACTCTGGAATTCATTTTCCCATCAATGACAACAATCCGTCCAGCCCTGAGGCAGCAAAGCAGCCCCAAACCATGATGCTCCCTCCGCCATGTTTCACAGTGGGGATGAGGTTTTGATGTTGTTGTGCTGTGCCTTTTTTTCTCCACACATAGTGTTGTGAGTTCTTCCCAAACAACTCAATCTTGGTTTCATCTGTCCACAGTATATTTTGCCAGTAGTGCTGTGGAACATCCAGGTGCTCTTTTGCAGACTTCAAACGTGCTGCAATATTCTTTTTGGACAGCAATGGCTTCCTCCGTGGTGTCCTCCCATGTACTCCATTCTTGTTTAATCTTTTCCTTATTGTAGATGTGTCAACAAAAATGTTAGCATGTGCCAGAGATTTCTGTAGGTCTTTAGCTGACACTCTGGGATTCTTCTTTACCTCATGCAGCATTCTGCGCTGTGCTCTTGCAGTCATTTTTACAGGACGACCACGCCTAGGGAGAGTAGCAACAGTGCTAAACTTTCTCCATTTGTAGACAGTCTGTCTTACCGTGGACACATGAACACCAATGCTTTTGGAGATACTTTTGTAACCCTTTCCAGCTTCATGCAAGTCAACTATTCTTGATCATAGGTCTTCTGAGAGCTCTTTTCTGCGAGGCATGGTTCACATCAGACAGTGCTTCTTCAAACCAGTAAACCCAAAACAGGTGTGTGTTTTTTAAGGGCAGGACAGCTGTCAGCAACACATCCAATATCCTCACACTGATTGGAGTCAAGGTTGGCTCACTCCTGGCTCCAATTAGCTCTGGGAGAAGTCATTAAGCTAGGGCCTCACATACTTTTTCCTCCCTGCACTGTGAATGTTTACATGTTATGTGCACTTAAACCATGGCAACATCTAATGTTTGTGTAGTATTATGTTCAGCAGACTGTGTTCTTCTATTGTTGTGACTTAGATGACGTTCAGAGCACATTTTATGCCCAATTCATGCAAAACGCCACGTAATCCCAAGGGGTTCACATACTTTTTCTTGCAACTGTATACTGATATGGACTAGGCAATGTGTTAGGAATGTAAGGATGCCCCATCGTTTGGTGAAAATGAAAATTTACAACCTACTGAGGACTGAATTCAAAGACCCCCCAAAATCAAAGTGAAAAAATGATGCAGCAGGCTAGTCCATTTTGCTGAAATGTCATTGCAGCAACACAAAATGGTACATTGGTAGTTTGTATGGCTCCCACGTGCTTGTATGTATGCCTGACAATGTCAGTGCATGCTCCTAATGAGACGACTGATGGTGTCCTGGGGTATTTCCTCCCAGATCTGGACCAGGGCATCACTGAGCCCCTGGACAGTCTGAGGTGCAGCCTGGAGGTGTTGGATGAACAGTAACATGATATCCCAGAGGAGTTCTATTGGATTTAGATCAGGCGAGTGTGGGGGCCATTCAATGGTATCAATTCCTTCATCCTCCAGGAACTGCCTGCATACTCTCGCCACATGAGGCAGGGCATTGTCGTGCACCAGGAGGAACCCAGGACCCACTGCACCAGTGTAGGGTTTGACAATGGGTCCAAGGATTTCATCCCGATACCTACTGGCAGTCAGGGTGTCATTATCTAGCCTGTAGAGGTCTGTGTGTCCCTCCATGGATATGCCTCCCCAGACCATCACTGACCCACCATCAAAACGGTCATGATGAACGATGTTACAGGCAGCATAATGTTCTCCACGGCTTCTCCAGACCTCTTCACGTCTGTCACATGTGCTCAGGATGAACCTGCTCTCATCTGAGAAAAGCACAGGGTGCCAGTGGTGGACCTGCCAATTCTGGTGTTCAATGGCAAATGCCAATCGAGCGCTATGGTGCAGGCAGTGAGCACAGGGCCCACTAAAGGATGTGTGGCCCCCAGGCCATCCTCATGAAGTCTGTTTCTGATTGTTTGGTCAGAGACATTCACACCAGTGGTCTGCTGGAGGTCATTTTGTAGGGCTCTGGCAGTGCTCATCCTGTTCCTCCTTGCACAAAGGAGCAGATACCGGTCCTGCTGATGGGTTAAGGACCTTCTACAGCCCTGTCTAGCTCTCCTAGAGTAACTGCCTGTCTCCTGGAATCTCCTCCATTATCTTGAGACTGTGCTGGGAGACACAGCAAACCTTCCGGCAATGGCAAGTATTGATGTGCCATCCTGGGGGAGTTGGACTGCCTGTGCAACCTCTGTAGGGTCCAGGTATCGCCTCATGCTACCAGTGATGACACTGACCCTAGCCAAATGCAAAACTAGTGAAAAACAGTCAGAAAAATGAGTAGGGAAAAAAATGTCAGTGGTCTCCACCTGTAAAACCATTCCTGTTTTGGGGGTCATCTCATTGTTGCCCATCTAGTGCACCTGTTGTTAATTTCATTAACACCAAAGCAGCTGAAACTGATTAACAACCCCCTCTGCTACTTAACTGACCAGATCAATATTACAGGAGTTTAATTGACTTGATGCTATACTCTGATTAAAAAGTGTTCCTTTCATTTTTGATCAATGTATAATGATAACATAAATCACACGAATGGCCCTGATCAGTAGTTTACATCCCCTGGAATGTTTGGCCTTAGTACAAACAAGTTGACACACACGAGTTAAAATGGCAATTAAAGATTAATTTCCCACATCTGTGACTTTTTAAATTGATATTAGTGTCTGTATAAACTATCAATGGATTTGTTAGCCCTCATGTGGATGCACTGAGCAGGCTAGATACTGAGCCATAGGGAGCAGAAAAGAACTGTCAAAAGACTTGCATAACAAGGTGATGGAACTTTAGAGAGACGGAAAAGGATATAAAAAGTTATCCAAAGCCTTGAATATGCCAGTCAGTGCCGCTCAATCACTTATTAAAAAGTGGAAAATTCAAGGATCTCTTCATACCAAGTTAAGGCCAGATAGACCAAGATAAAGATTGCAGCCACAACTTCCAGAAGAATTGTCTGGGATACAAGAAAAACCCACAGGTAATCTCAGGAGAAATACAGGCTGCTCTGGAAAAAGACAGTGTGTTTTTTCTTAAGGAGCACAATACGACAATACTGGAGCACCAATGAGCTGCCTGGTCGATTTACCAGAAAGAAGCCTTTACTGAGCCAAAGCCACAAAAAAGCCTGGTTACAATATGCCTGACAACACTTTGACACGCCTCACCTGGCTTCACTTTATCATTCAATTTTTTTATACTTCGGACTTTATTTATAAAACAAAAATTTGCAAATGTCTGCGCATTCGTACAAACATCACAAAAAAATCCTGTAATGTATTGAATGTTTATTATCTTTGATCGTCAGCACCATCTATTGATCATAATGTGGTATTTTCCTGAATTACAGTACCTCAATCAAGAAAATACTTATCCTTTAACGGGAATGCACAGTCTTTTTTTATGTCTTTTTTAGATCAAATGTACATATTTTAAATGTTTTCTAACCTCCAATCCTGTGACAATGGTTACCAGGATAAAGCAAATCTCCCCAGAGGGCTTACAGAAAACTATGAAGTTCTAACCTATCACAAGTTTATAGAAATGAAAAAAAAGTTTACTCTTTATAAAGAATGAGCAACTTCAAGAGCCCCATCTGGAGCTGCCCAGAAAACTTTTATCGGAATGAACTTTGCTGGCCATTAAAACCGGTCACTGGGGATGTTAGTGACAGTTAGTCAGTTCCAACCCCAGTGTCAGAATGCCTGCCGCAGTCCCGCTATAAGTCGCTGATCACCGCCATTACTAGTATAAAAAAAAAATGCCAGTATATATACCGCCATTTGTAGACGCTATAACTTTCATGTAAACCAATTAATTTACATGTATTGGAATTTTTTTTTAGCAAAATCTTGTAGAAGAATACATTTTGGCCTAAATTTATAACGAAATTTAATTTTTTAAATTTTTTTACTGGACATATTTAATAGCAAAATGTCAAAAATATATTTTTTTCTCAAAATTGACAGTCTTTTTTTTCTTTATAGAGCAAAAAATTAAAAACCGCACAGGCTATTAAATACCACCAAAAGAAAGCTTCATTTGCTGGGAAAAAATTGTAATAAATTTCATTTGGGTGCAGTGTTGCATGACCGTGCAATTGTCAGTTAAAGTAACGCAGCACTGTATCGCGAAAAATGGCCTGATCAGGAAGGGGGGTAAATCCTCAGGAGGGTAAGTGGTTAAGTAAATAAGGCTCCTTTCACACGTATGTCTGTTTTTCATCTGTCCATTTACAGATAAAAAACGGACCCCCATGTATTTCTATGGGCTTGCGGATGTAAACGAATGAACATCTTTTTATGTCCGCATCCGTTTACATCCGTTTTTTTGAACGGAAGAAAACACTATTTTTCTTCTGCAAAAAAAATGGAATGGAAAAAATGGATTTCAACTGATGTAAACGGACCAAAAACGGATGTAGACAGATGAAAAAATGGACATAAACAGATCAAAAATGGATCTAAATAGATCTAAAAGGATAAAAAACAGATGTAAACGGATGAAAAAGGATGAAAAACGCATGAAAAAATGCACGAAAAAATTGATGTAAACGGATTAAAAAGCGGATGTAAACTCATTGTTTTTTCTTTGAAAAAAATTTAACTGAACTGAAGAAAAAAGAACGGAACGCCTTTGTGAAAGGACCCTAAACCCCTGGTTCTAGCCCAGATTTGGGGTCAAGAAAGAGTTGGCTGCAGTTTTTGTTTTTTGCAAACTGTAGTTTTTACTTAAAAGCACATTTAGATTTAGTTTTACTTACATTTCCATTGAGCAGAAACATGCATTTTGACACACATTGGTGTTTTTTCAATGCATTTCTTAATTTCAAATTTGGAGAAAATTATCAGAACCATTGACCAAGGCTTGCTAATACTTGTTACCAACCAGGGGCAGACTGATAACTCATGGGGCCCCCCGGGCAATAGGGGATTATGGGGCCCCTGTGCCCTTGCCCAAACTCAAAAAAGCCTATGGAAAAGGGACCAGGGGCGTCTCATGTGGCCCCCTACTGACCCCGGGCCCTCGGGAAGTGCCCGAGTTTCCAAATGGTCAGTGCGCCCCTGTTACCAACACATCAAAATGCATGTTATATGTGTTTTGATGCACTGCATTTAACGTCTTCATTTCCCAATGCATAAAAGGCAAAAAAAACAATGTCACAATTTTGAAAATACACTTCAGCACTGTTATAAGGAAAGACACAAATATTTTTTATGGGGAGAAGTTGGACACGTGCATTACATAATGTGTGTTCATATGCAGAGTGCACACTGCAATATTAAGTCGTAATATATGTCTACTGAACAACACCATGCTTTTCATTTACTAGATGTTATTTCTGGACCAATTGCAAGTTCAGATGACTACAAAGTAGCTGTGATTTTATAATACCTAGTCACCTAACGTTACATGGTGAATATTTTGTAGAACACACAAATACATGATATGAATTTAAATTGAATTGCTGCAGTAAAAAAGGAAACAATCTATTAAATTCCTATTTCAGAGCTTTAAAAAGCCCTATTCCCACATACATGGACACTTACAGTACTGTATGGCTTGATTTTCCCTGTCTGGGAGTGATTATCTTTTATTTTAGTGGATCAATAAATCAGTGTTCAGAGTACAATATTATTCAGCACATTCCAGGCTCCAGGGAGTTGGAGTAGGCACTTTGAAAACCACAATGTAACCAAATAGAGCAATTAATAAGCGGAGTATTGTTTCTTGATCTGTCTGCTCTCCAAACACTCATTTAGAAGTCACTTCCTATATCTGTCAGTCTCCATACTTATACATGACACTAGACTGTCTTTATTATTAAAGGAAAAGAACCCTATAAAGCACTATTAACACATACACTTGGCACGCAATAGCATTTTGATGCAATTTCCAACTTTTTCTGTGAAAAGGAAACAAAGTGAAAAAATTAAACATGCATTGAATTTTTAAAGTGCGATAACTTATTGAAGCCAAACAACTTTCATATTCCATCATGGGAATGCAGTGAAATTGGCATCCGCTTGGCTACTCTGGATTATTGCACATAGTCATTTCACTTTGCACTTTGCAGTATTATTAAGGGCCAATTAAGAGCCTGTTACATAATATAAATGACCTCCTGGATGCTTTAACCACTTGCCTACCTGGCACTTTTACCCCCCCCCCCCCCACTTTCAGCACTGTCACACTTTGAATGACAATTGAGCGGTCATGCAACACTGTACCTATATGAAATCCTTTAACAAAACGTTCTTTTGTTGGCATTTAATCTGCACTGGGTGTTTTATTTTTTTGGCACTATAAACAAAAAAATATTTGAAAAAAAAGTTTATCTTTGTTTCTATTAAAACATTTTGCAAACAAGTAATTTTAGAGATTACCTTTCCTTTCCCTCTCACAAGCTACACATGATCAGCTTTGTTTCATTGTTTCATTCTCCTACAGCTCTGTTTAATTGCCAAGAGCAAAGCCCCGTGTAAGCTCCAGATCACCAAGAGCACATGGACAAAGCTTAAGTTCACTCCAAGGTTATAAAAAGGGCAAGGCATAGGTGATACTTGAGGATTTGGAGCGATGATACTCCCCCCCCCCTCCTTCACAACAATCACCACCACCATCTCTAAAATAATATACGGGTCACTTTGGTATCACAATTAATGGGGTTAATAGGCCCATAGATGAAATGTCAGAAGTGGTCTAGTTTCTATGATAGACCTAAGCAAATTGCGGTCCCAGGGCCACATCCAGCCCTTCGGCTGTCCAGTATCACAAAGTTCACATTTGCGACCCGGCCTTGGTGTTCCACCACTGTGGGGGGGCTGCTGCCTGAAGGTTCTTCTCTAGTTACCCGGGAGATAGTACACTACTGCCATAGTAACTGCACAGCTCTGCCCACCCAGTCTCTCCTTCCATTCAATTCACAGCTGCAGGCAGATGGGGCATGCCGTCACTGGGTGGAAACTGGAAGAGAGCCAGCTGACTCTGCTGACCTGGTGGTGGGAAGGGGGAGGAGCTGGAAGAGGTGTCTGCTGTGTGTGGAGACACCATCTCGGGACAGAGTGACACAGGGGACAATTGGAGGAGTGAGGGTCACTGATCCGATCTTCCAAATATCAGCATTGCCACTGATCACACCTCCCCCCAGCACTGCCACTGATCTCCCCTCCAGCACTGCCAATCATCCCATTCCCCAACCAGCACCACTGCCACTAATCCCATCAACCCCCCAGCACTGCCACTCATCCCATCACCCCAAAAGCACTGCCACTCATCCCATCCCATCCCCCCCAGCATGTCACTGATCCCATTCCCCTGCACCACCACTGCACCACCACTGCCACAGATCCCATTAACCCCCTTGTACTGCCATGGATCACACCTGCCCAGCACTGCCACTGATACCTCCCACCCGACAACACTGTCACTCATCCCATCTCCCCCAGCACTGCCACTGATCCCATCAACCCGCCAACACTGTCACTGATCACACCCTCTCCCCCAGCACTGCCACTGATCCTATTCACCCTCACCACCACTGCCACTGACCCCATCAACCACCCAGCACTGCCACTGATCCCCCCCCCCACCAGTGCTACCACTGATTCTATTCCCACCCCACCACTGCGACTGATCCCATCAACCCCCCCAGCCATGCCACTAATCAAACCCCTTCGCAGCACAGCCACTGATCCCACCCCCCCACCACTGATCTCATCAACCCTCCGAGACTGCCACTGACCCCCCCCCCCCACTAGCACTGCCACTCATCCCAACCCCCAGCACTGCCAATCAACCCATACTCCCCAGCACTTCCACAGATCCCATCAACCCCCCCCCCCCCACCAGCACTACCACTGATCACACACCCCCATCAGCACTGCCACTGATCCCATGAACCCTCCAGTACTGCCACTGATCCCATTCCCCCCACCAGCACTGCCACAGATCCCATCCCGCCACTAGTACTGCCACAGATCCCATTCCTCCCACACACACAAAACACACACTATTGGCACTGATCCCATCCACTCCCCAGCACTGCCACTGATCTCATCCCCCCAGCAGCACTGCCACTTCCCCCACACAGAACTGCCATTGCTCCCACCCCATCCCCGAAGGAACACTGCCATACTGATCCCATTCCTTCCCCTCTTGCTGGCCACTGAAGATTTAATGGGGTGGGGGCTTCATAGTTTCTTGCATCGAGGGGTCTGAAGGTTCTAGTTACACCTCTGACTGTCAGGATGTCTTTCCGAGCCTGTTACCTTCCCCAATGAGGAAGCTGAAAGGCTTAGAGAGGCATGATGGCAGATATCCATGTGGAGAGTTGCAAGAACTGGAAGGAGAGAGCCTGAGGAGCTGATCAGTACAGCAGGGAGGCTCAGTTCTGCTGGGAAAGTGCTGCCTAGGAGATATCCCTATGATCTGCCGCCATTCTGCTAACCAGCCAAGTTCTTCTTGTGTTAGCTCCTGTGTGTTGCAAACCCCAGAAGCCGTGTACCTGTTCTTCACTCCAGGTCAGGATCTGTAGAACTTCCCGCTGTATGATCTCAGGCTCTCTGCTTCCAGTCATAGTGCTTTTCAAGAAGGCATTTGAGAGGCACTGAGGAGGTGTTATATAGCCTGCTTACCACCTGATTTAACCCCATAATGCTGCTCTACACGTGCATGCATTGCACATTATTGTGGTACAGCCCCATAGAACATAATGAGCTTGTCAAAGTCTACAGGCCAAGTTGGAAATGCTGTGGCCATGGCATGTAAATAGCTCTATCCAGCTGTTATTTTACAGTTCGGGGGGGGGGGGGGGGGAGTTTTGGTGGTGTTAAAACTGCAGCCTAGCTGCCCATTTTTACCACCCATCTGAAAGAGACCTGTTTTAGGAGCAGTTGTACCTGATTTTCCTAGTGCCAGGTGTTTGTTTTTTGCAGTATATTTTTACATACTTACAGACCTTCCCAGATCCAAAATTAATATTGGGCAGAATTAGGTTTTGTTCTCCAGTGCAGTCCTAGTTTCTCATCTTGTCCCTTGGGAAAATGAATCGCCCTCCCCTGTTCTAAGGTGTACACAGCCACTATTCACATTGTAGTTACATAAGGCTTCTTACCTACATGACACAGGGTGCTGTACAGTTTCCTCTTCTCTGTGCTGATGCAAGCAGAGGATCTTGAAAGCAAGTAATGATGTCACTCCGACATCACAAAATAATTTTTTGAGTTTGGTAAGTCAGAATAATGAATAATCAAAGATCAGTCAGTCTCTGGTAGCAGGCATGGGAGATTGTGAAATAGAGTAGGCAGCACACCAAAGCTGAAGTTTCCTTAGGGGAGATGGGGCAGAAATAATTACAGGCATAGGAAATGTGGTCTCATTCTTCAGTATAAAGTGGCACCTAAAAGAAAGGAATTCACACATAGTAAGTGGGCAGCACAACTATTTGAAATCTTTTGAATAAGGTACCTCTTTAGGAGCACTTAGATATGTACCAGTTCAGGAATAATATAATGGAGATATGGAATAGCGATGACCGAAATTTACAGTTTTCAATTGGAAATTTTGGCAACCATAGTGGCAAAATGCAGTGGGGATTGTGAAATGAGTGTAATTTTGGTGTGTTATATACAGCACAATATATATATATATATAAAGTAGAATTTTCCTTGTAATGTGTTTTGGTGATGGAAACAAGCACGGGTTCACGGGGACAATAGTGTGCAGTACAATGTCTGCTAATATTGTATTTTGCATGGCCATCTATATTCATTATTCCAGTGAATAGAAGACACAGTACCAGATTCAGTACCCGTTCACATATTTGCTGACTGAATGTGATTTAAACTGCATCCAATCTGCATGACATGTGAAATAACATAGCTTCCTATGGTGCCTGTTCACACATGTCTGGTGCACAGTGAGGATTTAAAAATGAGCAGTGTGGTCCAGTTCAGATGCAGATTACAGGCTGTTGAATTCTAAACCATATGTGTGAACAAGATGGGATCCTGAGCTAATCCTGTCCTGAACCTGACATGAACCTTTGAACAACTACTGTATCAATTAGCTATGAAATCTGAGCTTCAATCTGCATCGCACATGTGTAAGAGCTGATTCACACACGTGCGGTGCAGATTGAAGCTCAGGTTTCACAGCTAACTGATACAGTAGTTGTTCAGAGGTTCATGTCAGGTTTACATCAGG
This sequence comes from Staurois parvus, assembly GCF_062004578.1. Taxonomy (NCBI): domain Eukaryota; kingdom Metazoa; phylum Chordata; class Amphibia; order Anura; family Ranidae; genus Staurois; species Staurois parvus. The sequence goes on from NW_028317982.1 coordinate 446,075, forward strand.
TTCAGGACAGGATTAGCTCAGGATCTTATCTTGTTCATAATATACTGTATGCTGTTTAGAAACAGTTCCCATAGAAGTCAATAGCCTGTAATCCGCACCTGAACCGGACCGCACTGCTCACAAATCGGACAGGACTCTTGTTAAAACAGCTCTGAATCTGCACCGCCAGTGCACCGGACATACTGTATGTGAACACGCACCAAAAGAAGCAATGTTATTTCACATGTCATGTTCAAACCGCATCCAATCGGCATATATGTGAACAGGCACTGAATCAGCTCTGAAGGATACAGCCAAGCTAAGTGTCTAGGGAAGGGATGTGTATCTATTGATTGCCAACTGGACCTTGGTCAAGAATCATCCAAAATGTGCCACTGCATATTCTGAGCAGTTTTTGGCCAGTGTGTTATTTTCCAGTGTTTAGGTATTTTATGAGGAATCTGAGTTTTTATTCCTATTTTAGATGTAGGTTATATATAAATACAGTTGCAAGAAAAAGTATGTGAACCCCTTGGGATTACGTGGAGTTTTGCATGAATTGGGCATAAAATGTGCTCTGAACGTCATCTAAGTCACAACAATAGAAGAACACAGTCTGCTGAACATAATACTACACAAACATTAGATGTTGCCATGGTTTAATTGCACATAACATGTAAACATTCACAGTGCAGGGAGGAAAAAGTATGTGAGGCCCTAGCTTAATGACTTCTCCCAGAGCTAATTGGAGCCAGGAGTGAGCCAACCTTGACTCCAATCAGTGTGATGATATTGGATGTGTTGCTGACAGCTGTCCTGCCCTTAAAAAACACACACCTGTTTTGGGTTTACTGGTTTCAAGAAGCACTGTCTGATGTGAACCATGCCTCGCAGAAAAGAGCTCTCAGAAGACCTACGATCAAGAATTGTTGACTTGCATGAAGCTAGAAAGGGTTACAAAAGTATCTCCAAAAGCCTTGATGTTCATGTGTCCATGGCAAGACAGACTGTCTACAAATGGAGAAAGTTTAGCACTGTTGCTACTCTCCCTAGGCGTGGTCGTCCTGCAAAAATGACTGCAAGAGCACAGCACAGAATGCTGCATGAGGTAAAGGAGAATCCCAGAGTGTCAGCTAAAGACCTACAGAAATCTCTGGCACATGCTAACATTTTTGTTGACACATCTACAATAAGGAAAACATTAAACAAGAATGGAGTACATGGGAAGATACCACGGAGGAAGCCATTACTGTCCAAAAAAAATATTGCAGCACGTTTGAAGTTTGCAAAAGAGCACCTGGATGTTCCACAGCACTACTGGCAAAATATACTGTGGACAGATGAAACCAAGATTGAGTTGTTTGGGAAGAACACACAACACTATGTGTGGAGAAAAAAAGGCACAGCACACCAACATCAAAACCTCATCCCCACTGTAAAACATGGCCGAGGGAGCATCATGGTTTGGGGCTGCTTTGCTGCCTCAGGGCCTGGACTAGTTGTTGTCATTGATGGGAAAATGAATTCCAGAGTTTATCAAGACATTTTGCAGGAAAACGTACGACCATCTGTCCGCCAACTGAAGCTCCGCAGAGGATGGGTGATGCAACAGGACAATGACCCAAAGCATACAAGTAATTCAACAAAACAATGGCTACAACAGCACAGAGTACGCCTTCTGGAGTGGCCCAGTCAGAATCCTGACCTCAACCCGATAGAAATGCTGTGGCATGACCTTAAGAGAGCGATTCACACCAGACATCCCAAGAATATTGCTACACTGAAACAGTTTTGTGAAGAGGAGTGGTCCAAAATTACTCCAGATCGTTGTGCAGGTCTGATCTGCAACTACAGGAAACGTTTGGTTGAGGTTATTGCTGCCAAAGGAGGGTCAACCAGTTATTAATTCCAAAGGTTCACATACTTTTTCCTCCCTGCACTGTGAATGTTTACATGTTATGTGCAATTAAACCATGGCAACATCTAATGTTTGTGTAGTATTATGTTCAGCAGACTGTGTTCTTCTATTGTTGTGACTTAGATGACGTTCAGAGCACATTTTATGCCCAATACATGCAAAACTCCACGTAATCCCAAGGGGTTCACATACTTTTTCTTGCAACTGTACAGTTTTAAAGCGGTGTTAAAGTCAAATTTGCAAAAACCACTGACAGGCAAGGTTTTTTCTATAACAGAAGAGACCAGGGGCGGACTGACCATTTGGAAACTCGGGCACTGCCCAAGGGCCCGGGGTCAGTAGGGGGCCCCATGAGATGCCCCTGGTACCTTTTTCATAGGCTTTTTTGAGTTTGGGCAAGGACACAGGCGCCCCATGATCCCTTATTGCCCGGGGGCCCCATGAGTTGTCAGTGCACCCCTGGAAGAGTCCCTAGTGGTCTCTTCTGTCATAAATGCCTCTCCTGACCTCTCAGCAGTAATGTATTCTGAGCTGTGCATTCGCAGCTCAGACTACATTTACAGAACTTGCCATTCAAGAGGTTGAAAAAACAGAACCTGGAGGGAAGACTGGGTGAAAATGGAAGCGCCTGGGATCAGCAAGAGTGGTGACAGTACAGCACTGGTGGGTTCCATTTGACAGATAGGTGCATACTATCACCTTATGGCATAAACCTGCAGGGGGCCCATTTGAAAATAATTTTTGCAGGGTTTAACACTGCTTATAGAGGCAAACCACCTAAAACTGATATTTCCATTTTTGGCAAAAGCTGTAGTGATAAAACAACTGACAGTTTTTTATATGGTCCTGATGGTGAGATACTGTCCTTGAGTACTGTCCTTGAGTTCCTTGGTATGCTCACCTGGTGTGAAAACATAAGGGGTTCCCACTTTCTGTGTTGTAGTCACTCAATTTATATCAATGGAAATATCACAGGAACAGCTGGAACCACACAACGTTTGGTGGGAACATCCAAACCTCCAGGGAGGTTGGGGACAGCATCAGGAATTATGGCAAGGAGATGTTTCTCCAAGACAAAAAATGTCATGAGCTGGAAAAGAGCGTATGTTCCACCTCTTTTGGGAGCAAGTAAATTACTACTGGAAATGTATATCCTTTCTAGTCACCAGAGAAATATGGGGGCTGCCATTGATGTCTGGCTGATAGGTCCCTTTCACAGGGGTCAGACTCTGTTTTGGTCAGGAGGGGATCTGTCCCCTGAACAGAGCAGAGCTGGCGGGTGACAGTTCCATGTCTGCTCAGTTTATGCAGAGCAGACATGGGTGGCTGGGAGTAAATGAACTCCTGACTGCCCTCTGATCTGAACTGCCTAGACAGAAGGGATGAACATCCTTCCATATTTTTTGTGTGTGGACCGGATGAGATTGGAGGTACACAAGTTTGTTTCCACCCACAGATCCATAGGGGTGAATAGACCATCCGATCAGGTTCACGTGTTGGCTCGTATTCTGACCTTATGGCTTCACTACTTTCTGAGCCACCGACCCAGAACCAGCATGCTGATCAGGTCGATGTTAAACCCAATGGGTCAGCATGACAGCTTTTATTTTCAGACAGAGGGGGCAGAAATAGCCGCCTGTTTCTCCTGCTATAGGTTTCCTTTAAGGTGGAACTCCAGCTAAAAGTGTTTTCTTCGTTTTCGAACCAAGAGTAGGGAGGAAGTAGAAACTTGGTCAGCTTTCTATAATTGTCTGTGTCCCAGTTAGGGAAATTTTTTCATTATTTCCTGTCCTGGCTGCCACCAGCAGCCATCATAGTGAAGGTAACTCTCCAAGATAAGGGCCAATTCAAACCAGAAGCAGTAGGATGCATTTTTGACAGTATTACAATTGCATAAAGACAGTCCAAAATCCAGGTTATTGTATGGACATTGTTCACATTATTGCAGTGCAGTGAAAAAAGTACAGCAATCTGCATATTTCTGCATTGCAAATGCACAGAAAAGCATATTAATGCATGAAGATGCACTGCAACACAGTGCAGCGTACATAAAAGCAAAAAGTGCACAGTAAGAGCGTGGTTTCTGGTGCGAAATGGGCCCTAAATAGGGGCGGACTGACAACTCATGGGGCCCCTGGGCAATAGGAGATCATGGGGCCCCTGTGTCCTTGCCCAAACTCAAAAAGCCTATGAAAAAGGTACCAGGGGGATCTCATGGGGCCCCCTACTGACCCTGGGCCCTCTGGCAGTGCCCGAGTTTCCAAATGGTCAGTCCGCCCCTGGCCCTAAACAAACAAACAATACAAACCTCACAGTATTTATAATGGTTCTTCCCAAGAAACAGTGCTTTCATTGCTGAAAATTGGAAGGGCTCATTCGCACCAGCGAGCTGCACTGCACACAGGGCTGCCGGCTGTTTGGCACAGTACCAATTTGCCAATTTCAGTGCATTATAGCAACACTGCGCTGCAAACAGAAACCATTGGGAACAATGCAATGATGTGCATTTTTTTCAACAGAAGAAGCAGAAATACTTTATTTTCTTTACCTTCTCATGCATTGCAGCACCTTGCTCTGTGTTTAAGGTTCAGTTCACACTAGCTTTGTCAGCAGGCGTCAGACAGACGTTTGGGAAGCGTTTTCATCGCTTCTCAAACACCTATGAAATTCTGCACATAGCAGCACACAGTGCTGTTCACACTGAAGTGTTAGTGTCGCGTCCCGTTGCGGCAAAACTGACGCCTCGTGTTGAGTCAGGAGGAGTTGAAGCCTCCCATTCAAGTCTGTGGTGCCGCTCCCCAAAACGCCTGGCAGGCGTTTGCGGTGCAGTTGCGACGCGGTTACAAGGCGGTTGCGGAGCGTTAATACCATTTAACTTCATTATAGGCGTTTGTGGTGCGGTTTTAAAGCTATAGGGTCGTTTGGCAAAAGTTAGAAATAAAGTCAAGTGTGAACGAGCCCTAAATACAGCACGCCCCATGTTTACTGGGTCCAAATCAACACAGCTAGTGTGAACTGGGCCTCATTGTGAGCCATAGATTTTAGGTTGTCATTGCATTGGTCCTCTGTTTAATGACAGCCCAATGTTGTATAAATGGGTCCTTACGAGAAAAGAGTAAAAAACCTAACAAAACTTCCAACTATTGTCTCACTTTAATCCCTTCACTGCCAGCCCTGGAGTCCATGTACACCTAGGGGATTGGAAGGATCAGTTGGTCCTATGACCACTGTGATCGATTGTCTTTGACAGCTTGGTCGATGTGCTGGGAGCGGGCATTGCATGCACATTCAGTACAGAAAGAATTGCCAACCATAGACGTGTGGGCAGGGCCTGGGACTGAGGTACCCAAACTGGGAGCGATCTCACCCACGCTGAGGGATGTTGTATAATATCTTGTGTTTTGTAGTCAGGATAAAATGATTAGAAAGGACAATTTTTACATTTAAAGTAAACAAGATGTTATACTTACCTGCTCTGTGAAGTGGTATTGCACAGAGCAGTCCTTTACCCCCACGGGCGCTGACCACACCTTCTTACGAGTGCCCCCTCAGCAAGCCATGTGCTGAGGGGGTATCTCTGCAGATGCAATCCCGAGCCGGGCTGTGTGTGTTCATAGGTACACACAGCGCAGCTCAGACTTGCTCCTGCTCCCTCCTCGCAGAAGGAGCCTATGGTTCCTATGTTTAGGGATGGGGAGAGGGGACAGGTATTAGAAGGGGTTTTTATCTTAAGCAGGCCATAGACTTCCGATAAAGTTGACAAATTATTGGCCAATAAAAAAAATCGGCCGATATTTGGATCGTTAGTGGGGAAATCGGTCAGCTGTTTTTCGTAATTTTAAGACATTTAGAAAATCGGCCCTGCTGGAAAATCATCGGATGATTTGGCCATTCGATTACCGATTTTCGTGGTAATTATGGTCAAATCGGCCGTTCTTTTTGCAGATTTTCAAATAAATTGAATATGAAGAAAAAGAAGAAATAGAATATCAAGAAGAAGAAGAAATAGATTTTGCAGATTAAGAAGAAATAGATTTTGCAGGAGAAGAAAAAGTTGCAACATTGTATCTATTTGTATCCATTTCGGATACAGATGTGTCTATTCAAGTACAAATAGATACAATGTTGTTTCTTCTTCTTCTGCATAATCTATTTCTTCTGTCAAATATAATAGCGGGGCTCTATGCAGGGACACCGCTAATATATTAATTGCCGGCCGTAGACGGGACGAAAACCAGCCAACTTTTTTTTACAATGGTAGTAACGTCGGCCGACTGAATGACCAATTTATCTATTTTCTAAAAAAAAATGTCCGGTTTTCTCCAAGTCTATGGCCTGCTTTAATGTAGAGAATGTATTATCATAACAAAATCTTTTGAGTTTGGAACTGCTTAACAGAGATAATTAGTAAAACACAGTATTGCAGCAATATATTACTCAGCAATGGCACAGTATTGCAGCAATATATTACTCAGCAATGGCACAGTATTACAGCAATATATTACTCAGCAACGGCACAGTATTACAGCAGTATATTACTCAGCAATGGCACAGTATTACAGCAGTATATTACTCAGCAATGGCACAGTATTACAGCAGTATATTACTCAGCAATGGCACAGTATTACAGCAGTATATTACTCAGTATTGGCACAGTATTGCAGCAGTATATTACTCAGCAATGGCACAGTATTGCAGCAGTATATTACTCAGCAATGGCACAGTATTACAGCAGTATATTACTCAGCAATGGCACAGTATTACAGCAGTATATTACTCAGCAACGGCACAGTATTGCAGCAGTATATTACTCAGTATTGGCACAGTATTACAGCAGTATATTACTCGGCAATGGCACAGTATTACAGCAGTATATTACTCAACAATGGCACAGTATTACTGCAGTATATTACACGGCAATGGCACAGTATTACAGCAGTATATTACTCAGCAATGGCACAGTATTGCAGCAGTATATTACTCGGCAATGGCACAGTATTACAGCAGTATATTACTCGGCAATGGCACAGTATTACAGCAGTATATTACTCAGCAACGGCACAGTATTACAGCAATATATTACTCAGCAATGGCACAGTATTACAGCAGTATATTACTCAGTATTGGCACAGTATTACAGCAATATATTACTCAGCAACGGCACAGTATTACAGCAGTATATTACTCAGCAACGGCAGAATATTACAGCAGTATATTACTCGGCAATTGGAACAGTATTACAGCAGTATATTACTCAGCAACAGCAGAATATTACAGCAGTATATTACTCAGCAATGGCACAGTATTACAGCAGTATATTACTCACCAATGGCACAGTATTACAGCAGTATATTACTCAGTATTGGCACAGTATCACAGCAGTATATTACTCGGCAATGGCACAGTATTACAGCAGTATATTACTCAGAAATGGCAGAATATTACAGCAGTAAATTACTCAGCAATGGCAGAATATTACAGCTGTGTATTACTCAGCAATGGCACAGTATTACAGCAGTATATTACTCAGTATTGGCACAGTATTACAGCAGTATATTACTCGGCAATGGCACAGTATTACAGCAGTATATTACTCGGCAATGGCACAGTAGTACAGCAGTATATTACTCAGAAATGGCAGAATCTTACAGCAGTAAATTACTCAGCAATGGCACAGTATTACAGCAGTATATTACTCAGCAACGGCACAGTATTGCAGCAGTATATTACTCAGTATTGGCACAGTATTACAGCAGTATATTACTCGGCAATGGCACAGTATTACAGCAGTATATTACTCAACAATGGCACAGTATTACTGCAGTATATTACACGGCAATGGCACAGTATTACAGTAGTATATTACTCAGCAATGGCACAGTATTGCAGCAATATATTACTCAGCAATGGCACAGTATTACAGCTGTGTATTACTCAGCAATGGCACAGTATTACAGCAGTATATTACTCAGCAATGGCACAGTATTACAGCAGTATATTACTCGGCAATTGCACAGTATTACAGCAGTATATTACTCAGCAATGGCACAGTATTACAGAAGTATATTACTCAGCAATGGCACAGTATTACAGCAATATATTACTCAGAAATGGCACAGTATTACAGCAGTATATTACTCAGCAATGGCACAGTATTACAGCAGTATATTACTCAGCAATTGCACAGTATTACAGCAGTATATTACTCAGCAATTGCACAGCATTACAGCAGTATATTACTCAGCAATGGCACAGTATTACAGCAGTATATTACTCAGCAATTGCACAGCATTACAGCAGTATATTACTCAGCAATGGCACAGCATTACAGCAGTATATTACTCAGCAATGGCACAGTATTACAGCAGTATATTACTCGGCAATGGCACAGTATTACAGCAGTATATTACTCAGCAACGGCAGAATATTACAGCAGTATATTACTCGGCAATTGGAACAGTATTACAGCAGTATATTACTCAGCAACAGCAGAATATTACAGCAGTATATTACTCAGCAACAGCACAGTATTATAGCACTATATTGGCAGTACTCCTCTTTACTGGAGGACAGCTTATGCTGAAGGGGTAACAAACTGTATAGAAGCAGCACTTCTAGAGAGATCCTCAATTGCTGTTCCAGGTACTGATATGTAAGCCTGTAGAGACAGAAGGTGTCCTTCCACTGACCCTACTTGATCAGAAAACTCTGCCTGAACTGATTACCCTCCCTAACAATGGCTAGGTTCACATCTATGCAGGTTGCTTTTGAGCCGTTTCTGCATTGCGTTTTGCACCTTCGTTTTTGTCGTGGTTTTGATGCTTTTTTTTTCTTTTTGTTGCTAGGCAGATTTAAAAGGCATAAAAAACGCAGCAAAAGCACTGCAAAAATACAGCAAAAGCTCAATACTTGCTTTTTTGCAGCGTTTCCATTGAAGTCTATAGAACCAAAAATGCAACTTTTTGCATTTAAAAAAGTCACTGACCCTTTCCAAAAAATGCACCAGGTGAAAACGCAGAGATGTGAACATGTCGCATAGGAAATCATGTTAACTGGACTGCGTTTCTGCAAAACGCTGCATAAAACGCTGCATAAAACGCTTAGGCGTGAACCTAGGAGAATGAGTCTCTGTCCTTCACCTATACACATGCTCCAGGCATGCCTAAATGGTGAAAGCACCCTAATTGATGGCACAGGAACGATTCTGTCATTTAATTATTTTGTCATTTTTAATACATTGAGGTAAGCAATTTTCATGTGTATAATGTAGTAACCCATAGAGGCAAGACTTGACTTTTGATCAATGTAAAGCAATCAGGACAGTGAAACAAGGATTACGATTGGCTGTTAATGTTCATCCCTCTTTCCTTTACCAAATATTTCCATTTTCTATATCCTAGTGGACAAGGAGAGATACAGTAGTGCTGAACAGACACCTCCCAGGAACAGACTGCTTACTCATTATCTCTGATAGAGAGCCCCGTACAATTATTATGTATAATTTGTATAATGCTTTACAGCAATATACAGAACATACATCAACTGTCAATGTAGCAGCCAGCAAGGACTCTCATTATATTACGAAGGATTTCAAAGACTTTACAGGTTTTCTAAAGCTATTGAGTCTGTCTGGACGAGCTTACAGCTTTTCCATGTCAGCAACACCCAGTACAAACCATTTTACTGCAGGCTCTAACCCAGATTCCCACCCCGCTATATGTCATTATATGTTAAAGCTGTTAAACAGAATGTACCAGAGAAAATAATCTGCCTGCCTTGCACAGATCCAGGCTGTACAAAGGAGGGACAGTGGTAATGATCACAATTTCATCACTGAAGTTAACCACTTCAGCTCCGGAAGGATTTACCCACTTCATGACCAGGACATTTTTTTTGCTATTCAGCACTGTGCTAATTTAACTGGTAATTATGCGATCATGCAATGCTGTACCCAAACGAAATTTAAGTCATTTTTTTCACACAAATAGAGGTTTTTTTTGGTGGTGTTTGATCACCACTGGGTTTTTTATTTTTTATTATATAAATGAAAAAATACTTAACATTTTGAACAAAAAAAATATATTTTTTTTACTTTCTGCTATAAAACATATACAATAAAAAAAATTTAAAAATTCAAATTTCTTCATAAATTGAGGCCAAAATGTATTCTGCTGGATGTCTTTGGTAAAAAAAAAAACACACAAAAAGTGTATATTGATTGGTTTTTGTGAAAGTTATAGCATCTCCAAACTATGGTATATATACGGGAATTTTTATTATTTTTTTTTGTATACTAGTAATGGAGATGATCAGCAATCTGACACTGACACTGGCTTAGAACCGACAAACTGACATCATCAGTGACATTAATACAATAAACAGTGCTAATGCTATACACTGTCACTGTACTAATGACACTGGCTGGGAATGGGTTAACATCTCACGGTGATCAAGGGGTTGGGTGTGTGCCTAACAAGTGTTAAGCAGGCCATACATGGGTCGAATTCCAAACTATTTTTTGATTGAAAATCAAAAACATTGTTCGTTCTGTAATCTGATGGTGCCACCAAGGATTTCGAAAATCAGTAGTTTTTCATGAATTTTACAGCATTCCCTGATAAACAAAATGGGGAGGAACCATGAAAATCGGCCAATGCCATTGCCCCACTAACAGATCAAAAATCGTCTGATTATTCTTAGGTCCGATTTTCGAGCGAAAAATTGTTTGAAAATCGACCCATGTATGGCAAGACACTGTAGCTCCTATCTGACGCATTTCGTGCTCTAGCACATAGTCATAGATGAGACAGTTATATCTCAAATGTGTGATTAAATCGTGCATCTGGTGAGTGTGCAATGTACCTATTATCGGTCACACCATCTACCAATCTGGAATAAGAAATTGGAATACCTATTTTGAGATCTTCCATGATCCCCACGTTCAATATATTGGACTTTCACCTATCACTTTAACCACTTCATGTGGTTTTGATCACTTTAGTGCATTTACATATGTTTTAACACCTATGTCACTATTTTGAATTTTTTGCACTATCAACACTTTATGTGTTTATGAGTTGAATGAGTCATCATTCTCCATCTGCATCAAGCACTTTTGTATACATTTATTTGTTATTAGCGTGGCACCCATTTCAAGTTTATTTATTCCTAGGAGGTTTATGGTTACCTTTGGTGTTTCAGCTGATTTGTGTTTGTAGTGCTCGCTTAGTCCTTTTTTATATAATGTTATAACATAGATACATAGCTGCTCATCAACATGTTCATTCTCAAAGGGAGGAGCACATAGTGCCAATGACCCCCTAATGCAGTTTCATCATTTTTATATCCACAATGTTACTGAAGTATGGATAAATGGGCCATAGCCTATAGTGGAGCGTCCGTCCTGTTGGTCAACGCATTTCACAGATCAATTTGGATTCTTTAGGATGGAAGTATAGTAGAAATCTACTATTGTAGTTATATTCTGTAGTTACCTATAGTTATTCTTTCCTTTTTTTTTGTTTTTCCGCTAATAGTTACGGATGTGATACTTGGTTGGCCCCTCCTTTATAGAGGTGGAGAGTGAGTGCAAAGCACTGCTCATTTGTCTTTTTTTTTAAACTTTATTTGAAGTGTCATATAATAACGCTTCATTTAAGTCTCTGCTTTGCAGTTACAGGTGGTGCCATCCAGAGCGCTGCAGGAAAAATGCTGCATTTTGGGGCAGGTCACCGCACCAGCATTGTGGTATGGTCAGGGCACATAGAAAACAATCATGACCTGTGTGGAATTATCTAGTGAGGAAAATGCAGGTCACCATACATAGTGCGAATCAGCCCTTAACCGCTTGGCGCCGGCGCCTCTTGGCCCTTTAAGGGTTTCAGAAGCCAGGAGGCGGGGTGGGGTTTTAAGGTCATGTGAAAGCCAGGATTCGCCGTCATGGCGGTCACATAATCGGGAAAGGTCCCGATGGAAAGAGGAGATCGGGACCCTTCCGGGAGTACCAGACATGTGTGCTGGGAGCGCACAGGGCGCGCGCTCTCAGCACATATGTTTTTCTTAATTGCACGCAAATGTGCGGCCGCTCGGCGTCAAGGCCCAGACGCAGGGAGGCCACACATTTGCGTGCGGCCGGCGTGAAGAGGTTAATCTTAGCGCCGGATGTTCAGCACTTACAGGATGGTTGTTGATGATGGGGGGTGCTGTGGGGGCATGGTTGAGTTTTTGCACCTTTTCACTCAGAACTTTGGATTTTAACCAAAGTTTTCCTGAATGCAGCAGCAGCCACACATAGTACAGTCATCAACTGAGGTAGCTTATATTTAAATACCAAATGTAAAGTGAAATTGTCATAGAGTTCAGCTTTAAACTGTAACTTCATATATGTATGGGTGTACTATATTCTTGCAGGAAGAGGATAATTGAAAAATACATGTGTACAAATGAAGCTTCAGCGCAACAAATAACTTCTCAAATTCCTGTGTATAACAGTGCTGCTGACACTTACATGCGTTTCCACACACAAAAGATATGTCATAAAATAGTGCCACGCATATATCTCTATAACCTCCTGAGGAAGTCATGTGATGTGATGTAACGCGTAGGGTGGGCCAATGACGTCAAGCTGCTAAACAGGAAGTTTATGAGCCGCCATCTTGGAAATTCCTGGACGTATTGAAATACATTATAACAAGGTTTTTTACTGTGGTGTCCCAGCAGGACACTTTTAAATATGAGTGCACGTTGGTTTTTTAATAAATCACACTATATTATAATACTACACTATGGCAAGTGTTTCTGTCTACATATGCGGAGGATTTGTGGGATAAAGAGGAGATGGTACCGTTTGCAGCAGAGTGAGGAGGAAAGTGGAGTCATCTATACAGGATACCTACCCCGGTTTAAAAGGGAAAGGCGGTATTTGACCTATGCAATTTGGGTCATAAAAGGAGATGAGAGTATATACTGTATGTATGTCTCTGGTGGAGGAGCACCTATAGGAATATATGTGGATATAAGCAATAAAGAGCACCTGTTTTGTGAACAAATTATAAAGGCATGGATTAAGCACACATTATGGACTTTTAAGTTGTATTCAATGTATTCACCGTTGTTGCATAATCACATGGTTTGGATGCTTTAATTCACATATGAGGTTATAGAGATATATGCACAGCACTATTTTATGACAATTGAAAAATTTAGTTTGGAGAATGTCCAGCATGTCTGAAGGTGATTCATAAGTAGTTCTCAATGCAAGAATGAAAAGAGGTGCCTAAACTAGATGAGAGGAAAGGCCATGCACAGAAAGGATATTGTATCTGGGGGAGCAGCTGGAAAGTAACAAGGAAATGTACAGATGGAACAGAACAGAAAGAGATTTGTTGATTAGAGTTAGCAGTTTGGACTGAATTGAGAGCCAGGAAAGGAACTGTCAGAAAGAAGCAGCAATTGAGTGGGAGAAGAAAGGTGGAAGAGGCAAGCAGCAGAATTGAAGATGTTTTAGAGGGCTACCAGTCTGCTCTTTGGTAAACCCAAGAGGAGGGGATTGCAACAGTCAAGTTGGAATATGGTGAAGGCATGCAATCGTGTGTTCTGCATAATAAAGGTGTGGATGTGCGTTGCTTTGTCCATTCATTTATTTCAATTCAGATTTCGAAAGGGAAAGTTCTAGAAATTCAAGCACGGTCATCTTATTTTTGACATCTCTGTCTTATATAGGATGTATCATCAGTGTGCAGTCTTTTCTTCAGATGATAATTAAAAAACCATTTGGTCTTTCAACCCACTGCGTTCCTCTAAAATTGTATAACAGCTATTGGTTAGCCTAAATCTGCATCTGTTTACTATGTGTTTACACAATGGTCACATAATTTCCCTTCATGAATCTTCTGTTGAATACATCTATCAAAAAAGATGTACCCCGATAAAATTGGCAAACAGCAAAAAAGAAACAAGGAAGTTGCCCTTCAGGGACTTTGGAAATAGCTCTTTTACCTCTAAAGCAAAAAAAAAAAAAAATAATGGAGAAACCCACACCCTTCCCTTTTTATGTATGAGTCAACTAGAATGGTAGTCTGGGCCTTTACTAAATTTCAATGTGACTGTTGTATCATGAAGACATTTAACTGCTATGGGACCAAGTACAGACTTACTGCATAATAAGGCAACAATAGCACATGGCCATCGATATATAATATGAATGCATGTAGTTCTGACGCCTCTATTAGATCACTTTAAAGGTGGTTTGTATGTTACTGCATTAGATTTTATTACTGTTTCACATGAGCAAATAACAGAACTTCATTTAGATGGAGACTTAAGAATCAGGGGGCTCTCTAACAATCATGTTATTGTACATCATCATATAGTAATCCAATTGAAAAAAAATGTGTCTCATCCTGGACGAGCCTTCAATTGTTTTACTTCAGTTAAAGCAGTGCTCCACCAAATGGGGAAGTTCCGCTTTACGGCCTCCTCTTCCATCCCTGTTTGTGAAATGGATCCCTGTAGGTGATTGGAAGCTCCCCCCCCCCCCCTGCAGGCTTCTTGGATATTGTGACAGGTCCCAGAAGGCTGCGGGACCATTCACAGTGCTCAGAGCCGCTTGCGCATGTACAGTGGGCACCTAGCACTGAAGCCGCAAACTGTCACATCTGGGTGCCCATAGTAAAGATGCCGGCACCTGGGAGAGAGTACACAAAGTGAAAACGGCTGGGCCGAGCATATCGCTGGATCCTGGAACAGGTGAGTGGTTGTTTATTAAAAGTCAGCATCTACAGTTTTTGTATCTGTTTTTGGAATTTTTACACAGTAGACTGGAGCTCTGCTTTAAATACTGTGTGTCTCAGGTTGTACTGAAATCTTCAAGGAAGTATAGGCATTTACACTAAATATGTATCTGTGTATGTTTCCTGGATTAAAGATGTATAGGAAGTTTAACAGGTTCAAAGGCAACCAGTAAATTTATCCATAAATGAGCGTAAGCAATTAACTCTACTTACCCCAGTTTAAGCATATAACAATATTATAAACAATTTATTGCAACTTAGCTTCAAATTAGGGACTTCATTCAATCCTGATGGTTGCTGCTTGCCTCTGTGACCAGGAACTCCTCGATTGCTCAGGGACCAAGGACATAGCTAGTCCATCTATTCCTTCCAACTCCAACTCTGTGAGTGTCCAGCACATGGCTGTGATCTCATTTTCACTGATGGTCCTGCATAGAACTGTGTTGGAATGTGGTAAAATGCATTGAAAACGTATTGGCATGCACCAAAAATGCACTGGAAAGAACATGGCTCTATTTAAATGAAAAAGGAGAGGGGGGGGAAATGAACCAAAACCCATCAAAAATGCATCGGAACACATAAAAAACACACTGGAAAGCGCAAAAAGCGCACATGCAAAAACGCATCCATAACGCATCTGGACTGCGTTTCTATGGTGTGAACTGGCTTTAAGGGTCTGCCCATATAGTAGGAGCGCTGAAGAGTAGAAAAGAGCGCTGACTGCTGGTGAAGCAAGGAATAGGATAAATAATTCACTTTATTTATTATCCCCTAAGCAAAGCAGAGGTTTCACTATATGGTAATATTTTATACCAGCCTGGAGTTCACAGGCATCATTTTCCCATCTCCTTACAAATATATTGCACAGTTTCCATGTAATAGCACCCAAATATTGCATAGTTCTCATGTAATAGCACCCAAATATATCAACTTTCCGGAATATTGTCAGGAGTGGGATCATATAAAAATGATTTTTATCAGATTGCCAGAATCCCAAATGTGCTTGGTGCAATTGACGTTTATGCGATATGCTTGCGATAACTTACCGCATGTTTTTATGTAGTAATTACAGCATTATTCGGAAATAAACACATTAGTATACACATTAATACATCAATATATTAAGGAGCGCTTCTTAGTGAATTACAACCTTTTTTTTTTTCAAACGCTGTGCAGTATTTTACCACATACTCTGATTCGGTAAAATATCGAATAGTGAATTGTCCCCAGTATCCTGTTAAGAAAATTGTAGAATCGGGGATGAAAAAGAGCATCAGAAAGCTCAAATCCACTAAGAATTTTGTCAATCCAAATTCCGGTGCTATTCTTTTTGTTCTACAAGGACTGTCTGGTGCAAACTCACGGCCAGCACACAAGCCCTGATGAAGGAGAGTTTTGCTCCCTGGAACACATTGTCCTTCTGTTACCATGCCTTGACAAACAAAATTCTTACAAGACTTGCCCAAATTTTGTGGCGCTCTTATGCTTCCAATTGTCTACAGACAACTTCAAGGATTCTTGGTGATACCCCACTTGACAGAGAACTGCCTCTAAAAAAAATTTGATTCTGACCCCTATTTTTCATCCATTCTGGGGTCAAGTGATCCACCAACACATAACCAGTTAACAAAATTGGCGTCATATACCCAGATCTTAGTGCTAAAAGTATGCTTCACATTGCAGACTTGAGTAGTCCTTGCTTCATGACATGCAATTATGTGATTCAATGTAGCAGGTTTCCTTCAAGAAATACAAACTTTGCTTCTCCTATCTCATTTGATTGAGTCCGAGTTCAGCCTGCAGATGTGAAGCGTCAGTAAGCAGGCCAGTAGCTGTGTAATTCAGCAATGCACCACACAGCACGCTGAGACAGCAATAAAAATCTCTAGGTAGAGAAACCCAATATAACTACCTCAATACAACCATGAAATTATATGAATTTATATAATCATTCCAAACACAGATGAGGCAACGAGCAATTGTGGGTAGGTGTTACAAACAGTATAAACAGTATACAAACAGTAACCAATTTAATACTTTCCACTTTTTAGGAAAAATATTTCTTCCTCCAATTATTGTAAATGTGACCACTGTGTGCAGTTTGCCACATAATACACATAACATGGAGTGCTTCAAAGTCTGTTAAACAGGCAAGAACATTCTGTAAGTCACTGTAAAATGAATCTGCACATTGACAGTCCTGATAGAAACTCTACTTTATCCTATTTGTGAACTGCTGCATGTCCAAGTACTCTTTTCTTAGAACAGATGAGCTTTAGAAAATAGTTCCAGGAAAAAAGCAAAACCAATCAAGGATCTTCTAGAGGATCTGCTAGAGTTATCCAGGAATGAAGTGTAAGGCTGGGTTCACATTTGTGCGGTGCAGTATATCGCATGTGATTCGCACAGGAACCACACCGCATTGCTGTGCAAATCACACGCGAATTCTGTGCGGTGCAATTGGAGCCATACATTTTGTATGGCTCAAATCGCAGCGCATCCTCTCCAAAAAGGTGCAGGACCCTTTTTTTCATCTGCACTAGAATCGGATCGCATGGGTATTTACACCCATGTGATCCGATTCTTCACATCACACCGCGTTTTGCAGACCGATTTCAGGGCGTTGTTAACTTAACATACACACCTGCAGCGGTTCGCAAGAATGGGGTGCAATTGTGATGCGGTGCGGAATTCACAGAGAAAACGCTGCGAATTCTGCACCGCATCAGTGTGAACCCAGGCTGAAAGTTCAATCTATTTACTTTATAGGGTCAGTATACCCAAAATGAATATCCAGTTTATGGTAGATGCTGTATTTACAAGGATATGAATAATTTGTTATGGTGTTCTGCATTGAAAAAAGTAGCACATGACCATTTAATTAAGTATTGGGATGGGTTGCCAACCTGTTTAACATAAATGGGCTGACTTGACACAGAAGGGGTTATTTACTAAAACTGGAGAGTGCAAAATCAGCTTCCAGGTTTTATTGCCAAAGCTTAAATGAACAAGCTGAAGTTAGAAGCTGATTGGCTCCCATCCACTGCTGCACCAGATTCTGAGTGCTCCAGTTTTAGTAAATCCCCCCCAGAGTCTTATCCTATGTTAATACATGTGTTAAAGCATGTGTAATAATTTACTGCATAGGGAGAATGGACCCTTAAACAACCTGACAAATTCTTAAAGTGATAGTAACAGAAATGTTTTTATGATTAAAATTAAATAAATTAGAAAAGTGGTTCTAAAGGCTTAAGGTTTTTGTTAGCTTCATGAATTCTAAATAACCTTCTGTGTGTAGCAGCCCCTCCCAGCCCCCCAACACTTACCTGAGCCCAGTCCAGAGCCAGCAATGTTCACGAGAGCCTCAGTTATCCGGGGACTCTTACTCCTGATTGGCTGAGGCAGCAGCGGGAGCCATTTGGTCCTGCCGCTGTCAATCACAGCAAGTGAGCCATTCAGAAGAGGGAGGGGGTGGGATCAAGTCGTGACTCTATGTGTGAATGGACATGCAGAGCCACGGTTCAGGAGCATGCCTGTTCAGGTGCCCCCATAACAAGCAGCTTGCTGGGGGGGTACCCGACAGAAGTACCCAAAAAGAGGAGGATCTGGGCTGGTGTGTACAAAAGACTACATAGAGCAGGTAAATATGACATGTTTGTTATTTAATAAAAAAACAAGACTTTAGTATCACTTTAAATAAAAAAGAGGTTATATGCATCTGCTCTGTTCAATAATATTGCACCAGGAAGAGAAAGGAGCGATGCTGCAGCCGGGACAGAGCTGGATCAGTGAGAGGTGTCAGGTAAGTGTTTAGAAAACAGCAAATAAAAATTCCCAGCTCACTTACCAGCCAGCCTGCAACAAACCAAATTATACTGCCTAAGAGCTGATTCACACATGTGTGATGCGGATTGAAGCTCAGGTTTTACAGCTAATTGATACAGTAGTTATTCAACGATTCATGTCAGGTTTACATCAGGTTCAGGACAGGATTAGCTCAGAATTTTATCCTTTTCATACATATGCAGTTTAGAAATGGTTCCCATAGAAGTCAATTATTATACAGTATTTATAAAGCGCCAATAGTTCACTCAGCGCTGTACATTACAAAGGGGGACAGAACATGTGACAGAGCAATACCAATACAATGCAAAACATGAGGGGATTGAGGGCCCTGCTCTTTCGAGCTTACAATCTAGTAGGGAGGGGATGGTGGCACAGTAGGAGATAGCTGTGGGGGATGGAGTGGTAGGAAGAGTGGAGGAGGTCAGCAAGTTAGCAGGGGGTGGGGTAGGCTTCCCTGAAGAGGTGGGTTTTCAGGGTGCGCGCCTAAAGGAGAGGAGAGTACGTGATAATCTGATGGGTTGGGGTAGGGAGTTCCAGAGGATGGGTGACACCCTGAAGAAGTCCTGGAGGTGGGCATGGGAGGAGGAGACCAGGGAACTAGAGAGAAGGAGGTCTTGTGAGGAGCGGAGTGTGCGTGCTGGGCGGTACTTGGATATTAGGTCAGTGATGTAGTTCGGGGCAGTATGGTGGACGGCTTTGTACGTCAGTGTTAGGATTTTGAATTTGATCCATTGCGCAATCGGAAGCCAGTGGAGGGATTGGCAGAGGGGGGTGGCGGAGATGGAGCGGTTGGAAAGGTGAATGAGTCTGGCAGCCGTATTCAGGATCGACTGAAGCGGGGATAGCCAGCGGCGAGGCAGGCCAGTGAGGAGGGAGTTGCAGTAGTCGAGTCGTGATATGATGAGGGAGTGGATGAGCTGTTTAGTGGTTTCTGGGGTTAGGAACATGGGTATTTGGCGATGTTGCGGAGGTGGAGTCTGCATGAGTTAGTTAAAGATTGGACTTGGGGCTGGAAGGATAGGTTGGAGTCCAGAATGACACCAAGTACTCTGGCCTGCGGGGCGGGTTTGATGGTGGCGTTGTTGGATGTGATGGAGAAGTCAATGGGGGGTGGGGTCCGGGCTGGGGGGAAAACAAGAAACTCGGTTTTGGAGAGGTTCAGTTTAAGGAAATGGAGCGACATCCAGTCTGATATGTCGCTCAGTAGGTGTGTGATTCGGGCAGAGACTGAGGGGGTGAGGTGGGGGGTTGAGAGATAGATTTGTGTGTCGTCGGCATAGAGGTGGTAGTTGAAGCCGTGAGAGTGTATGAGTTGGCCAAGGGAGGAGGTGTAGATGGAGAAGAGAAGGGGCCCAAGGACAGAGCCTTGAGGGACCCCAACAGAGAGGGGGAGTGAGGGGGAGGTGGTGGCATTATAGGTAACGCTGAAAGAGCGTTGTGACAGGTAGGATGAGAGCCAGGAGAGAGCAGAATCTCTGAGGCCGAGGGAGTGTAGTATTTTGAGGAGGAGGGGGTGGTCAACTGTGTCGAAGGCCGCAGAGAGGTCAAGGAGTAGGAGCACTGAATAGTGGCCATTAGCTTTGGCGGTTAGCAGGTCGTTGGAGAGTTTGAGTAAGGCAGTTTTGGTGGAGTGTAGGGGACGGAAGCCGGACTGTAGGGGATCGAGGAGGTGGTGGAGCCTGTAATCCGCACCTGAACCTGAAGGCACTGGGCAAAAATCGTACATAACTCTTTTTCAAACCATACTGAATCTGCACTGAATCCACATCCTCAGTGCAGCAGACATATGTGAACAGACACCATAGGAAGCAATGTTTCTTTACATGTCATGAGGATTGGATGAGGTTCATATATGTGAACCGGCACTTACAGTTCATTTGTTGTTTTTTAACATGCTTTCATGTGCTCCTTGCTGCAAAGGCCAGTTATAGCTTGGATATTTCAAAATTAACTGCACTAAGGTCACATATCAACTAAATCTAATGTGCAATTTAGAGTGATATCAATGAACAAAATTTAAATACAATATTAATATTCAGTCCCAACATGTGAACAAGTGCAAGGGTGCTGTATCTTTAATGGTGAACCTCCGTATTGGAATGGCAAGTGCTTCACTGTAAAACAGAAAAATAGTATATAGTGAGCGCTAATCCAAAAAGCAGCTATGCACTCAAAGCAACCAATATATGCAATAATACCAAATAATATAGAACAGTGCAGCGCTAGAAGTAATGAATAAGATCATATAAAATGTCCACAAAGTCTATGAAATATGCCAGGTAATATATAGTCAAAAATGGTGGTGCTCCGTGGGGAATGATAGAAATGCGCACTCACCAGAAATTAAATGGATATGAGCGTTGTATAAAATTCCTCATCAGAGGTCTGGTCACCATGGGTAATCCTCCCTTCCGCGTGCTAACAGGACTTAATAGAGATGAGTCAGATCCAGGTAACCAGAGGTCTGGTTGGTCCTCTCTGTTTGCCTATTAGTTTGTGGATGTAGGCAGAAAACAAGGAGAGTTCAGTTTTTAGAACCTCACACAGGGCTCTCCAAATTCATAAAGTAAATTGGACTCCGTGAACTGAAACGATATTCACAGGGACACCATGAAGCCGCACAATTTCCTTGACAAGCACACAACCCATTTCCATAGCAGAGGGCATGTTCTTCAGAGGCAGTAGGTGGGCTATTTTAGACACTCGGTCCACTATCATGAATATTCAGATGAAGCGATTTCCACTATGAAATCCATGGATATCATTCTCCAAGGTCTGTCAAGGACTGGAAAAGGTGTGAGTAAGCCCCAATTTGTGCTCCTAGCACTCTTGTTTTGTATATTTGAACTTGCACATTCTTTGCTGTTTTTTCCAGGTCAGGCCATCAAAACATGCGTTGCACCCGGTCAAGTGTTTTGGGGATTCCGAAGTGGTCTGCCAAGGGGTGATCATTCAAAGTCCCAGAACAGCTACGCAAATGCTTTCTGGTATGAACACTGTATCCTTCAGCCACAGAAAACCTTTCTTAGCCACCAAGGTGACCCCAGGAGGACAGGGAACACTCCCAGAAGCTTCCTTAATCCTAGAACAGAGGTTGGTTTGTAACAACAGGAAGTTACCTGCAGACAAGATGGTATCTGGCACAGATGGTTCCTTTAGGACATCGAACATGTGGGAAAGTGCCTTTGACTTGACATTCTTTGATCCAGGCTGGTAAGTAATGTGAAATACTAATCTTGAAAATAGCAAAAAAAATCAAGCTTTTGAGTGGCTTTAGACGTTTAGCAGTACATAGGTATTCAAGATTCTTGTGATCATTGTAGATTACATAGTTACATAGTTAGTAATGTTGAATAAAGACAATAGTCCATCCAGTTCAACCTGTGTGGGTGTGTGTGCTCATGTCATAAAGTCATATCCTATATCCCTGTATATTGTGTTCACTAAGATGCCCATCTAAGAGGGTTTTTTTTTTAACTATCAATACTTCCCGCTAACACCACCGATTGTGGAAGCGAGTTCCACATCCTTAACTTCCTGACAGTAAAAAAACCCCTACGCAGTTTGAGGCCAAACTGCTTCTCCTCCAATTTCATTGAGTGGCCCCATGTCTTCTTATACTCCCTGAGACAGAATAGTTTATTCCTTATGGTAAAATTACCATTGTGGTATTTGTATATCTCTATCATATCTCCTCTCAAGCAACTCTTCTCCATGGAGAATGAGTTTAATGTGTGTAGCCTCTCTTTTTAATTGAGGTCCCCCAGGCCCCTTATTAACTTTGTTGCCTTTCTCTGTACTCTCTCCAGTCCTAGCACATCCTTTCTGAGGACTGGTGACCAAAACGGCATACTCCAGATGTGGTCTAACCAAGTTTTGTAAATCCGCAGAATTATAGTTTTATCTCTGCTGTAAATACCCTTTTTTATATATGCTAATATTCTGTTGGTTTTGTCTGCTGCAGCTTGGCATTGCATGCCATTGCTGAGTCTGTCATCTACTATGACCCCTGAGTCTTTTTCCACCCTGGATTCCCCCAGAAATTCTCCCCCTAGCATGTAGCTTGCATTCATATTTTTGCTCAATGTGCACCACTTTACATTTTTCAACATTAAACATCATCTGCCATGTATTTGCCCACTCCTTAATTTTATTGAGGTCTTCTTGTAAGTTTTCTATATCCTGCTGTGATATTATTGTGTTACTTAGTTTTGTACCGTCAGCAAACACTGAGATGGAGCTATTTATACCAACCTCTATATCATTTATGAAAAAATTAAAAAGAATTGGTCCCAGGACAGAGCCCTGGGGTACCCCACTAACCACTCCAGACCAGTCTGAATAAATGCTATTTATCACCACCCTCAAGAGCAGATTTGATGGCAAGAAGCTCCCGATCCCCTGCTGGAGTAAGATTACGAGAGAAGAATGCTACCGGGTGAATTAAGTTCTTAAGACCCTGGTGTTTCGATAAAACTGCCTCTAATTCAGTTTCTGATGCATCCACTTTCAGGATTTAAGGCAGGGCAGAATCCAGGTGGCCCAGGACAAGGGCAGACGTAAAAAGTCTTTTTAAGATTTCAAAGGCAGCCTATGTCTTTGGGGTCCTGCGGAATCAGGTACCTTGTTTGGTTAGCTGTGTAATGGGGGAGATAATACCAGAGAACGCCTTAATAAATCTCCAGTCCCACAAAATGCTGCACCCCCTTCTGGTCTGTGAGTGCACGCCAATCCAAGATAACTGAGATCTTCTGTGAGTCCAACATGATTTTCTCTGTTGAGATCACCAGCTCCAAAAATTGAATGTTCTGCTATTCAAACTCACATTTCTTGGGCTTGGTTTACAGTCCACATTGGCAGAGAACCGGTGTAGGTCAAGAGACACTCCCAGAAGCTTGCTTAATCTTGGTTAAAAAAATGTGTAAGTGTAGCCTGCGCAGAGGACTAATCAATTAGACTGGCTGCTGCTAGCAAAACCACAAATGTGTAATGGTGAATAGATGTGTAAGTACAAATATACAAATTGTTGCGCTGCCTCTACTGAAAAATAATCATTAAATAAATAAACTACCCTCCTACATATACAGGTGAAACGCAAAGAATTAGAACATCGTGCAAAAGTTCATTTATTTCAGTAATGCAACTTAAAAGGTGAAACTAATATATGAGGTAGACTCATTACATGCAAAGCAAGATAGTTCAAGCCACGTCCTGGTGCCACGTCCTGCACCCTGTAGGGTCCCCACAAATGTGCATATGCAACAATGCCCTATGGGCTGACAAATGTATGCCATATTTATTAGATAAAAAACACTTAAAATTGCACTTACATAAAAAACGTGTATGGCACTTTAAATAAGGCGTGCTCCTGATGATGTCACATGACGAAACGCGTAGGGCGGGGCCTGATAACACTATACTTGTCCTTTGAGAAGGAATTGCTTTGCGCTGGTATTTAAAGTGCCATACATGTTTTTTATGTAAGTGCAATTTTTTATCTAATAAATACGGTGTTACGCTATGGAAGTTGCCCTTTGATGTTTCTATGGCGGTGGAGGAGTACTGTGGATGTTTTGGAGGTGTTTTCACAAGCGACTGATCTGAAGGGGTTTTCACATATGGAGTCCATTACCAGTGTATAGAGGTATCAAGATCACACAGACGGCCAACTTACTGTAGGGGAGTACTGCAACATCTTATGCAATATTTGACCTACCATTCAAGGTGGTCAATTATTTGTGGTGAGTGGGGCTCTGGAGGGGGAGCACTAATTGGAGCACTTCGCACAGAGGATTGCTATGGTTAAGCAGATTAACTATTGTATCACCTAGTATTCACCGTGGA
Source organism: Staurois parvus (assembly GCF_062004578.1). Taxonomy (NCBI): domain Eukaryota; kingdom Metazoa; phylum Chordata; class Amphibia; order Anura; family Ranidae; genus Staurois; species Staurois parvus. Next base: position 470,453 of record NW_028317982.1, read on the forward strand.
TGCGGACAGGGATTTTTTTCCATATTGGAACTTTTATATGTTTACACCTTGGTTGGGACTTTTATATACATATATATTGTTTTTGCATATGCGTTCACTGCACATACTGTATAGTTTGATGGTATTGTATATTTGCTATTATTCATTTTATAGCACAATTGTTGTTTGCGCACATTGAGTATACACATTGAGTATACATATCTATTAGTTAGTCACTGGGAAGGACTGAAACATTTTTCAGCCCATAGGGCATGGTAGCATATGCACATTTGTGGGGACCCTATATGTAGGAGGGTAGTTTATTTATGTAATTATTCTTTTCAGTAGAGGCTGCACAGCAATTTTTACGTTTGTACTTACACATCTATTCATGATTAAAAAAATGTCCAGAAAGTCTCTGAATATATCATTATTAACCTCCCCAGCGGTATTCCCAAGTGTAGCTCGGGGTTAACTTTCAGTACCAAAAGCTACACTCAGGATTACCCTGCAGCATTGCTCATGGATTCGCTCGTTCACTTACCTTGTCCTGCGCTCCTGCGATGTCCCCCCTGCAGCATCCCCAGCCATCTCCTCTGGCCGATGCCGGCATCTGTCTTCCGGGTTCCATTCCCTGCGAGCGTCGGGACGTACGGGACGTACGGGGGACAGAACCGGCGGGAAATTCAAAAAGTGACATTCACTCAATACACTAAAATCTCATAGTATAACATTACTGTACCAAACCATTTCACATACATTTTGTCCCTAGTGCTTTGTCCTGTCCCCTGCCTGCATTTTTACTGCTCTTTCTGCCTGGAAACTGAGAAATGTCCATGACGTCCAAAAAGCGTCCCTTTAGGTCAAAAGCAGTTTTAGATCAGCTAGAGAAAAGCGATAGTAAATTAGAACTACTTGCAAAATTAAGTGATAATGATTCGTGGGGGAAATTTGTCATCAGACATTGAAAACGATTTTGCGACTAAGATCAGTGATGTGCGCACTTGGCGCTATATTTCAAATTTCAGTGTTTTTGGTTTGATTACATTATTGAATTACATTTATTATTATATTATTATTTTTTATGATTATTTATTATATTATAATTTATGCTTTCGTGTTTCAAATTTTATCATACCTGGGATGTTTACTAGACTCTTGTTTGGACAGATTTCAGTGAGTTATTCCTAAGAATTACAGGCCTACAATAAAAAAATGACATATTTCCATGCAAAAAAAAATGTACTACTTTGAGCACAGAAATATTGACATAATCAGACCGCTAGGGAGGTTAAAGTGTTGAAAGTTGGCAACTGCATTACAAAGGCCGAAAGGCATTACTAGGTACTCCGAATGGCCAAACCTTTTGCAGAAAACGGTCTTTGATTCATCCCCTTCTTGAATATAGACGAAGTTCTAGGCCCCTCATAAATCCAACTTAGTGAAAATGGTTGCGGATCTAAGCCTCTGAAAGAGCTCAGGTACAAGAGGAAGAGGGTAACTTTTTTATAGTGATCTTGTTAAAGGATAAGTTCACCTTTTAGACAAAAATAATAAATGCACATTTTTTTGCATTTATTATTTTTGTCTACAGGAGCCTGGAAAGCATTGCAGCAGCGTCAGTAGATCGCTGATGCCATGCAGGTCTCCTGCAGACCTGTCAGAATATCTGCTTGCCGTACAGGATTTAAGAGCAAGCAGATATTCTGACAGGAAGCTTCACTCCTCAGCACCGTGGTAGTTCATTGAAAACTACAAGCTGACAGCTGCTAAGGCTGCCAGAACTTGCAGTTAATTCATTCATGGAAGTCTGTAAATGAATGATGCAGTCAAATTTGACAGATAGTACGGGGAGACTTCTCCCCATACTATTTGTTGGAGTGGGTGGCAGACGGCTGTGGCTATGGGAACATGTTTCATGTTCCACCCTAAAAATGGGTGGAACATATAACATGTTCCCAAAGGTGAACTTATCCTTTAAGCTCTTGATAGTCCATGCATGGCCAAAGGGAGTGGTCTTTCTTCTCCACAAAGAAGATTCCTTCCCCTGCAGACTAATATTTCATGTTCAGTACTAGATATACTACTAGATATACCAGGATCTAGATAAATGTTTTTGCTATCTCTCTGATGGGTTTGTTTTATTTTTTCAGCCTAATGATGGCTTGCTTCACTGATAGTGACAGCTCTTTGTATCTCATCTTGAGAGTTGACAGCAACAGATTCCAAATGCAAATAGCACACTTGAAATGAACTCTGGACCTTTTATCTGCTCATTGTAATTGGGATAATGAGGGAATAACACACACCTGGCCATGGAACAGCTGAGAAGCCAATTGTCCCATTACTTTTGGTCCCTTAACAAGTGGGAGGTACATATGCAAACTGTTGTAATTCCTACACCGTTCACCTGATTTGGATGTAAATACCCTCAAATTAAAGCTGACAGTCTGCAGTTAAAGCACATCTTGTGTGTTTCATTTTAAATCCATTGTGGTGGTGTATAGAGCCAAAAATGTTAGAATTGTGTCGATGTCCCAATATTTATGGACCTGGCTGTATATTTCATTCCTGGTGCTAGATATAATACTACTATTACTACTACTACTAGATATAGCAGGACCTGGATAAAGTAGAACCTTCATAGATGTATTGGAGAAAATAATGGTACTATAACAGTTTAGTCAATGTAGTCTATTTCATGCCCAGTACTAGATACTATACTACTAGTTACACTAGGATCTGGATACATGAGAACCTTCATGGATGTTCAGGAGGACGTAATAGCACTATACTAATTTAGTCAATGTAGAATAATATTTCATGCTCAGTACTAGATACGTACAATAATACTACATCTAGCCTTTATAGATACAGTGGATATAAAAAGTCTACACACCCGTTAAAATGTCAGGTTTCTGTGATGTAAAAAAATGAGACAAAGATGAGACAAAGATTTCAGATCTTTTTCCACCTTTAATGTAACCTATAAACTGTACAACTCATTTGAACAACAAACTGAAATCTTTTAGGTGGAGGGAAGTAAAAATAAAAAACTAAAATAATATGGTTGCATAAGTGTGCACACCCTTAAACTAATACTTTGTTGAAGCACCTTTTGATTTCATTCCAGCACTCAGTCTTTTTGGGTATGAGTCTATCAGCATGGCACATCTTGACTTGGCAATATTTGCCCACTCTTCCTTGCAAAAACACTCCAAATCTGTCAGATTGTGAGGGCTTCTCCTGTGCACAGCCCTCTTCAGATCACCCCACAGATTTTTGATCGGATTCAGGTCTGGGCTCTGGCTGGGCCATTCCAAAACTTTCATCTTCTTCTGGTGAAGCCATTCCTTTGTTGATTTGGATGTATGCTTAGGGTCGTTGTCATGCTGAAAGATGTTCAGCTTTCTAGCAGAAGCCTGAAGGTTTTGTGACAATATTGACTGGTATTTGGAACTCTTTATAATTCCCTCTACCTTGACTAAGGCCCCAGTTTCAGCTGAAGAAAAACAGTCCCAAAGCATGATGCTGCCACCACCATGCTTCACTGTGGGTATGGTATTCTTTTCGTGATGTGCAGTGTTGTTTTTGTTCCAAACATATCTTTTGAAATTATGGCCAAAAATTTAAACCTTGGTTTCATCAGATCATAACACATTTTCCCACATGCTTTTGGGAGACTTCAGGTGTGTTTTTGGGCTTTGATGTTTCTCTTCGTAAGAGAAGGATTCAGTCTTGCTAATTTACCCCATAGCCCAGACATATGAAGAATACGGGAGATTGTTGTCACATGTACCACACAGCCAGATATTCCTGCAGCTCTCTTAATGTTGCTGTAGGCATCTTGGCAGCCTCCCACACCAGTTTTATTCTCGTCTTTTCATCAATTTTGGAGGGATGTCCAGTTCTTGGTAATGTCACAGTTGCGCCATATTTTCTCCACTTGATGATGACTGTCTTCCCTGTGTTCCATGGTATATCTAATGCCTTGGAAATTCTTTTGTACCCTTCTGACTGATACTTTTTAACAATGAGATCCCTCTGATGCTTTGGAAGCTCTCTGCGGACCATGGCTTTTGCTGTAGGATGCGACTACAAAAATGTCAGGAAAGACCTACTAGAAACCCTGAACTTTATTTGGGGTTAATCAGAAGCGCTTTAAATGATGCCAGGTGTGTAGTGACTCCTATTTAACATGATTTTGAATGTGATTGCTTAATTCTGAACACTGCTACTTCCCCAGTTATAAGTGGGTGTGCACACTTATGCAACCACAATATTTTAGTTTTTTTGTTTACTCCCCCCCCCCTAAAAGATTTCAGTTTGTTTTCAATTGAGTGGTACAGTTTATAGGTCTCATTAAAGGTGGAAAAAGTTCTGAAATTATTTATCTTTGTTTTATTTTTTTACATCACAGAAATCTGACATTTTAACAGGGGTGTGTAGACTTTTTATATCCACTGTGATTGGAGGAAGTATTAGTACTATGCCAGTTTAGTCAATGTAGTCTATTTCTTACCAAGTACTAGATATTCTACTACTAGATACACTAGGATGGGGATAAATGAGAACCTTCATGGATGCATTGGAGGAAGTATTAGCACTATACTAGTTTAATCAATGTAGACTAATATTTCATGCAAATCCAAGAGTCCCTTGGGATGAGTGGTAGAGGAAGAGGTGGGACACATCTGTCTCCTGGTGGTGGGAGGTGATGGAAAGCTTCATAGAGCCCATTTCCTAGAGGTGTCTCTGTAGAGCAGGCAGTGCCTGGAGTGGGTGAGCAGGGGCTGTGTGTGCTCCAGTCTCAGGCACCAGCCCTTTGAAGCAGCAGAAGCAGCATCTGCTATCAGATCTCCATGTGCAGCAGATCCTGATCTTCTCCTCATCTACCTCCAGGATTGTCCATTGTGAATCCAGATTGCACATTTGCTCTGCTCTGCTGGTAACAATAGGGTTCTGGTGTCTCTGCCATACAGACACCGCACTGCTGCATTTTATATGATCATCATTATCCTCAGCACAGGAACCAGCAGCATCAGCAGCCGCTCCTCCATCCACAGACAGGGCTGCGGTCGGGGTGCAGCATGGCAGCGGAGAGAAAGCGGAATTGGAATAAAGAAGATGATCTGCCCGTCTACCTGGCCAGACCGGGCACCACTGCCCAGACCCCCCGGGTGAAGTACGGCGGCATGTTCGCCAATGTGGAGGGCGCCTATGAGAACAAGACCATCGACTTCGATGCGTACAGCGTGGGGAAGAAAGGGACCCGCACCCCGAGGAGCGCCAGCAGGCCGGACATGATGGACGGGGAGAATTTCAGCGAAACGGCCAGCGATGTCAGCGAGATCTCCGGATCTGTCATCAGCTCCCCCGGGGAGAGGGAGGACAGGACCCCCGGCATAGAGATCAAGTACTCGGGGGGCAAGGAGCTGCTGCAGGGCGAAGACAATGGCAAGGTAGGGTGGGGGAGGCTGGGGGGGGGCGCTGCACCAGCACTGGGGGCCCCGGCACACTGATCTCAGGGGCCCATTCTTCAGTGGTAGGATGATAAGGATGGCTTCACCTGCCTGCCTGGGGATCAGAGCCATGGGGTTCACCTGGGCACCTCCAGCTGTTGGGGGATCACAAGTTCCAGCATGGCCTAGAAGGATGGGAGAGCATGCTGGGGGTTGTAGTTTCCTCTGCCCCTGTCTTCAGGCTATCCATATGGATGTCATGCTTCAGGCCTTTCTGATGGCAATTTACCCAATGAATCTCAATCTATCTATCTTGGTTTTGAGGCCCAAATTTTCATAACCTGGACCTCATATTAATGAAATATAAAGGAGTCATCTACATCTGCCTGCCTATCTATCTATCTATCTATCTATCTATCTATCTATCTATCTATCATTTAATGTATGCCTGTCCCCACATTATTACATCCACCAGTCTGTCCATCCATCCCTCCTTTTACCCATCTATCCACCCATCCATCCTTTCTTGTTTCCATCTATCCATTTATCCCATCTTCCATACATCCATCCTTCTTTCCTTTCTTCCATCCATCCACACATCCAGTCATCCATCCCTACCTCCTTCCATCCATCTACCATCTACTATCTATCCATGTCCTACCTACCTACCTTCCTTCCTCCCTTCCTTCTTTCCTCCATCCATTCATCGATTTATCCGTTCCTCCCTCTCTCCCTCCCTCCCTCCCTCCCTCCTTCCCTCCTTCCTTCCTTCCTTCCTTCCTTCCTTCCTTCCTTTCTTCCATTCATCCCTTCCTCTCCATCCATTGATTTATCCATCCATCGGCAAATCTTGAAAACCTAGAATTAATTTTATTTGTACAATATGTTACATCAATCAATCAATCAATCAATCAATCTATCTATTTAGTCAAAGTATTGAGGCCCAAATTTTCAAAATCTAGAACCCATTTAAAAAAAATATAGAGGTGTCACCTACATCTGATTGTCTGTCTGTCTTTCCATTGTCTATTATCATTTAGTTTATGTCTGTCTGCCCTTACATCCATTCTTCCACCCATTCATGTGTCCATCTATCCATCGAAACTTTCCCCAGGGCCAAATCCTCAAAACATGGAATTAATTTTTAAATAAAACATGGAGCTGTCATTCTATCTATCTATCTATCTATCTATCTATCTATCTATCTATCTATCTATCTATCTTGTCAGAAAGTATAATGTGACTTTTTTTTAGTTATATTTGCTTCAAAGGTATTGTGACATAATGTGTATCAGTGTGTGCTCCACAGGGGTGATCCTAAAAACCAAGAAGCAATTTTTAATAAAAAAAAAAGAAGCCTATCTATCTATCTATCTATCTATCTATCTATCTATCTATCTATCTATCTATCTATTTCACTTCCTCTCTCTGTATCTCTCTCTCTTGAATTCACTCCAAGTATCATGCCATGGTGCTGCTTCCATAGGTGTCAGAGTGTAGAGATTTGTGGAGACAAGCTTGCAGTCTGATTAAGGTTTGGCCAGACATGGCCCTTTTCAAGGTCACAATGAGTTGATACTGAACTGTAATCTGCAGTGTATAGTGGTCAGTGTTTAAATGAATTATGATCTTTGGTTTGCTAGGACATGGCCTAGTCTGAAACAGAGATAGAGTAGACTGTGGATTTATGTAATCATTTTTTTTAGTGCAAACCTGGAGTGATTATCTATATGCTGATACAAAACATATGATAAAATGATAATATTGGGGATTGTCGTTGCTTTTATTCAGCCTGTACTGATCATGCGGCCTGGTAGTCTGGAATGATTGAAGATATTGAAGTGTACTGCAAACATATTTTCTGAGTTGTGGAGCACATGTCCCAGTGTCAGATCACTGAGACTATCGTATGTATAAGTCAATTTTTATTTTATATTTATAGGTATTAGTCAATATTTATTTTATATTTATAGATATTAGTCAATATTTACTGATTAGGTTGGGATTGTTGAGAGAAGTAACTCTTTCCCTGCAGATCCATGTAGTGATCGGTGTTGGGATTCTGCAATGTAACAAAAGGGGAATGGAGGGACAGTGTGGGAGGCTTCCAGTCTCCTCTTCTCCTGTTTGCCTTCTGTCCCAGCACACTCACTTTGCATTTTAATGTCTCTGAGTCCGCCAATTTAGGATGGGCTATCTGTATTTCAGTTTACAGCATGCTGACATGAATGTTAATGTACAGGTCAGATTCAGAAATGGCCCAGTTCACATGCAGGCCACTAGCAGAACAATTCTCATAATAACCTAAATGGGAGGCCAGTGGACACAGTGATTTATTAAATAACAAACATACAATAATAAACACGACTTTTATGACCTGCAATGTAATGCTGCATTAAAACTGGCAAAGTCCACATTTTATGCCCCCCGGAGGGCAGTTAGCAGTTGCCTGAGGCACAACTTTCCCATACCCGTATGTGGCAAATGACCAATAACAGCTGAGCGGTACATTTCTTACTGTTGTGCTGGTGTGAAATAAAACTTTGAAACAATAAAATGTAACAAATGATAACTGGGAGGGTGGGGCACATTATTCCAGACTTTCTCATTCATTCTTATTTTAAAGGAAACCTTAGGATAATGTTCTTGCCTTGAGAAGCTTCTGCTAAAGCAAATTCATTGGGGCTCATTGGGAAGAATACTCTATACGTTGGTGATCAATGGAAAGAATGCCCTCCTTACATTGGTGGTTAGAATGCCAACCCTAGAGACAGGAAAAAAGATAATTGGTATCAGGCAGCTGGCTGTGCCAAGTGGTGTTAGCCCTAGAACTAGGCAGGCACCTTCAAAGCGGAGATCAATCATCTATTCTACAGCAGTGGCCTCCTAACTGTGGCATGCAGGCAGGATGTGGCCCTTTGCTTGCCTTTATCCGGCCCTTAGGGCACTATTCCTTCCACTAACATGAGTTAGTATTCTTCCCACTGACAACAACAATGAGGCACTATTCCTTCCACTGACACCAAAGATAGGGCACTATTCATAGAACTGATATCAACAATGAGGTACTATTCCTCCCACTGACATCAATGATGAGTCACTATTCTTTCCACTGACACCAAAGATGGGGCACTCTTCTTCCACTGTCACTGTAAGTAGACGTGCATGGCTGTGTCTTGCCTCTTTTCAATATATGTTGATTGCAGTAAACAGACGCTGAATAGTTTCTAGGATTATTGTGCCACTGATCTTAAACTTTTTTTTATCAGTGCCCATAGAGTGCTGTCATGTCATTCTTTGCAATTTAAAATTGGTACATTAGGCTTGGTTCACACTACTGTGACCTGAAAGTCGTGCGACCTACAGTGTGACTTTGCCAGGCAACTTCCTGTCAATTTGCTGGCAACTTGATGCGACGTGAGAACGACCGATACACAATTTTGAATGTGACTTTGCTATTTTTTTTGGCCAAAATAATGGAAAATATCATTTTGTTTTGTTAAATTTTATTAAATTTATTGAATTTCTTGTTTTGTTAAATTTTGTTTAATTTATTGAATTTCTAATGAAATCCTAATTTTCAGAACAGATGGAATTTGAATTAGATTGACCAGTCTGAATTCTGTGTAAAGAATAGCTGGTTGCTAAGGAGAGGGCCAGAAAGCCTGCCGCCGCATCCTTAACAACCAATGACAAATGTCAGTGGTTTCCCGCTGACAGCTGAATGTACATAAAAGAGTGATACAAAAAAAAATTAATTGGTTATTACCTTTTAAAATGTGAGTGGTCTGGCTTAAAGTTGATTATAAGTGAGAGTCATAACAGTATCACACTATTAGTTTTTTTTCTTCCTGGAATCCGGTGGAGTTGACGAGGGGAGCAATTGAAGGAATATCCATATCTTTGAGGTGGCAATAGTTGGAGGTTACACAGGGGGTCCAGGAGCCCTAATTAATCCTGAAAGGCGTTATACTCACCAAATATCTGGTGAGTGCGGTTCATGTTGGTTTTGCACTGGTGGATGGTGGAAGGATCACTATTGGCACTGAAGATTCTTAATGAAAATAATTTTTTTTGTGTGGGGCACTGGACTTCTTTTTGTATATGTCACTGGACGTTTTGTTTTTGTATGTGTCACTGGACTTTTTGTTTTACTATATATATATTTTTTTGTGACACTTATACTAAATTGCAATATTTTTTATTAATATTATTTAATGAATAAGTTATTTATCATTGTTCTCATATATTGATTGGTGTGAGGTAGTTTGTGTTTTGCGCTGTTTTTTAAGTTGATAAAAAAAAATTAATATTTTCCAATTGGTCAAAAAAAAAAAGGAACAAAAGATGTGTGGGATCCAAATCACATCATTATAGATGAGTATCCGACTTGGAGGTGACCTCCATTAAAGTCTATTGGCACAAGTTGGATAGAAGTCACCTTGAAGTAGTACAGAACCTTTTCTAAAGTTGAAGGGATGGCAGTAGTACTAAGACACTCTTAAGACAGCTCTTATTGACTATAATGTGATTTCACATGTCATGTGACTTGGGGTCTCACAAGTCGGATCTCACCTCATGGCAGTGTGAACCGAGCCTTAGAGTGATATAGTTAGGTGAAAAGATATGTGTCCTTTGAGTTCCACCAAATAAAAAATACATGAATAAATAAAACAAAAACACCATGCATCCTCAATGCTAAAATTGCGTCTGATCGCAAGGAACACAAAAATAAAAAGTGTGATCCAGTTTGTTCCACCAAGAAAAGAATGATATGAGAAATGTTAGAATGACAGCAATATGTTTAGGCGGAGAACCTGATGGTAAACCTTCCACTCCCGGACTTTGTTTTGGTGTACAGAGGATTACAGGAAGTTAAACTGGAACTTCAGGCAAGTATTAAAACACATACATTTTAATCTAATCGATTGTATTATTAGAGCTGAATTTTAGGTGTGATATTTTTATATAATTACATTGGTCCAGCTTGGATTAATGCAGTATCAGGTCAGGTCCATCCAAGGGCAAGGATACAGAACTGCGTCCCTCCCCCACTACTAATGCACGTTGTAGAATGGGTGTACTTCCCTACGTTTTTTCTCTGCCCCCCTTGCTTAACTGCGCCCAGGGCAGCTGTCCCTTCTGCCCACCCCGTGTCCTGGTCCTGGATCAGTGTATAAATGTATGGGCCATACCTGTGGGATTCCTATGGAAACTGGAAACCACCATTATCACAGTGATCTCCACTGGCTTCCCGGTACTATGCGGTTGCCCCGCTGTTTAGTGAACACAGGAAGTTGATCGCTTGGCATGGGCGCTATTCAGGGAACATTTCGAATGTTCTCAGTGAATGCAAAGTGTTCTCTGATTGGAAGAGGTGGAGAGGTGCCCATGCCAAGTGGTAGATGCTCACATGGGACTTGAAACTTAGTGACAATCACTGTAGTTTGTTGCCTACTACAGTGATTTCTAGCTCTCATGGGGATACCACACGTATGACACATACGTGTGGTATCCCCAAGCTGGACCAACGTAGCTATTTAAAAATGACCATACCAAAACTTCAGCTTTGAACACAATTAGTATAAATAAGTAAAACTGAGGTCATATTTCTTTCCTTTATTTGCCTGTACAACAGCACTCACACTGGGAGAGGGAGCAGTGTGGGCCAATCAGTAGTCTGTTGTTTTTTGAACAATGCTGTCAGTTTAACATAGGAAACTTACAAACTGAAGGAAAGAAAAAAGGCCGTCATGCTGGTGCTTTGTTATATTCCAGTCTCCAGAATAGAAAGGGGAAAGGGTGACTAAGGAGCAAGATCCTCAGCAGTCTTCTCTTTCTTGTCGTCCTCCATCAGACGGGTGAGTACCTTTATTGTGAAGGTGGTGGTGGTGGTGGTGGGGGGGTGATCTGTGTAAACAGAAGATGTCTGCAGCAATAGATGTAAGGCAGGGCTCCGTGGGTGGGATAGTCCTGAGATGCTGAGACTGAGGCTTTTATCTGGAGTTCTGCTTTTGTCACTGCTGCTCTCTGGCTCCTATCACAGAATCGGACTCAATTCTCACTCACAGAGATCCTGTTACTGGAGCTGGGAGTGGCTGCCTGGGGGCGGGTACAGCCTCTCTGCCATTCTGATGGCATTCACTGGAGCCCAGGAGAAAGAATTTCTCTGAGAGAGAGAGAGATCTGAGACTCTGATGTGATGTCTGTGAATTTAGGGAGGAAGTGGGACTGTGCAGATGAGTTGGAGAAGGGCTGAGGATGAGGGGGATTGTGAAGTCTGAGGATGGGGGGGAATCAGAAGACAGAGATTGGAGGGGGGGGGTGCGAAGACTGAGGATGGGGGGATTTGGAAGCCTGGGGAATGAGGAAGAATGTGAAGCCTGAGAATGGGGGGGCTGTAAAGCCTGAGGATGGGGGGGGGCTGTGAAGCCTGGAGATGGTAAGGGGGGCTGTGAAGGCTGAGGATGGGGGGCTGTGAAGCCTGAGGATGGGAGGGCTGTGAAGCATTAGGATGAGGATGGGGAGAACTGTGAAGCCTGAGGATGGGGGATGTGAAGCCGGAGGATGGGGTGAAGCCGGAGGATGGGGATGATGGTGAGGCCTGGGCGTGGGGGTTGTGAAGATGGGGAGGACTGTGAAGCCTGAGGTTGGGAGGGGGCTTTGAAGTCTTCACAATGAGCTGAGCGTTTTTCAGGCGTTTTTTGTTATCAGGCGTCTTTGAGCACTTTTCTGAGCAGATTTGCAAATATTATAGGCGTTTTTCATTTAGGCGTTATTGCTGTGGCCAATAGAAGTAGAAATATCTGCTGTCTGAGCTGATAATGCCTGAAAAAAACACTTGAAAAAAGTCTTGAAAAAACGCACATTCCCACTGTTCAGGCATTTTCAATTCAAGTCTTTGGGGACAAAATGCTCAGATTTGCCTGAAAAGTAGTGCAAGTACTTTCTTGAGCGACAGGTGTTTTGCTACAGGCGACAGAACACTGAAGTGTGAACAGGGGCCATTGGAAATACTGCAATGGGATTTTACTTCTTGAGCGTTTCTGAGCGTTGAGCTGAAAAATGCTCAAGCGTAAATGGGGTCTTAGGATGAAGGGGATGGGACTGTGAGGCCTGAGGAATGGGGGGGAGGGGAGGGGAGGTGGGACTGTGAAGACATTCTCCCTCCCTCACTGTATGCACTATATTGTACATTACACACTTCTCACAAAAATGTTCATTGTCTTGGCAGTTGCTGGTAGTTCAGCAGTCCTGACTGCTTTAATGAAGTCTTCTGTACGGTCAGATAAAATGTAAGCTCTCTGCCTATTTTCAGTGTACACAAAATCCTATGTGCTGAGGTGTAAACATGTCTGTGAGGCTCTTACTTATCACACAACCTAAAACGATTTTATGGGTACAAGAAGGCTTTTGTTTTAGTTAACCACGCCCCTTTAAGCCCCTCCCACTGTTACACGTGCTGCATGACTACTCCAGTTAAGGTTCCCAAACACACTGCAGGTCTAGTACAACCCTAGCAACACCCCAGCCACAATAAAAACCATGCCCTTCCTGACACAGCGTATGCCGTATTATTATTATTAGATATTTTTACATTTTTTAGCAAGCAGTGTGGCCCGGTTTATGATCTTACATACAGGCCCATGGATTTCATACAATGTCCCTGGTGAAAACATTCATTGTAGGATTTCTTATTATCTGAATTTCTTTTTCTTTGTAATTGAGATCATTGAAATGTAGCACCCAGGGGCGGACTGACCATTCGAGCACTCGGGCACTGCCCGAGGGCCCGGGGTCAGTAGGGGGCCCCATGAAATTCCCCTGGTACCTTTTATAGGGTTTTTTTTAAAGTGCTTTGAGTGTGGGCAAGGACACAGGGGCCCTATGATCCCTTATTGCCCGGGGGCCCCATAAGTTGTCAGTCCGCCCCTGGTAGCACCCTTTTTCACCCTGAGGTCATCACAGAGGACAAGGGGGCACTCTTTACGTCTGGAGGAAAAGAAATGTAATCTCCAAACTCAGAAAGGTTTCTTCACAGTGAGAGCTGTGAAAATGTGGAATAGACTCCCTCAAGAGTTGGTTCTGGCCAGCTCAGTGGATTGCTTTAAAAAGTTCTGGATTCTTTCTTGGATAAACAGAATATAACTGGATACTAACATTTATTGGTAAAGTTGATCCAGGGAATATCTGATTGCTTCTCGGGGGATCAGGAAGGATTTTGTTTTCCCTGCAGGAGCAAATTGGATCATACTTTGCTGGGGTTTTTTTTTGCCTTCCTCCGGATCAACTGTGGGTATAGGATTATAACTTTTTAATGGTTTAATTGGATGGACTTTTGTCTTTTTCAGCCAGACTATGTAACTATGCAGCATGGTATCTGTCTGCCTGTAACTCTATCTGGGTACACACACTCTATAAAGTACAACCAAGGGTGCCCATTGGCTAACAAAGACAAATAGGTTCTGAATATAGTGATTGGAGTATGAATAAACCGTATGTCCATAGGGTGGTACTATGGATACAACACTCATAGACTGTGCCACATCCTATAAGACTAGTCAAGAAATGATTGCAGCTCAATGGACTTTATAGGCACTTAAACATCAAACAGAAATGTAAAATCTTAGTTCTCATTATTATACAAATCACATGGTTACACAGAGACCAAAACAATTATTCATAAAAGTGATACCAATATGTACCACAAATTCAAGATGGAAAAATAGCACCTCAATACACAAATCATTTGACCCTTTTCTATCTCCTGAGGAAGCGACATTTAGTCGTGAAACATGTAAAGCCACTTTTCAGTTGAAGTTGTACTAGCTCTCAATTGTGACATCACATCTGTGTTCAATCAACCATACGGTCATCTTAGCCAGCGGTGGTCTATCTCCGTACCCCCTAGTTTACACAGTCATTTAGGAGCGGTATGATTTCAAATGATTTGTGTATTGAGGTGCTATTTTTCCATCTTGAATTTGTGGTACATATTGGTGTCACTTTTAGGAATAACTGTTTTTTTTTTGTCTCTGTGTAACCATGTGATTTGTATAATCAAGATTTTACATTTCTTTTTGATGTTTAAGTGCCTATAAAGTCCATTGAGCTGCAACCACTTTGTGATTGGAGTATGGAAATATGCCCTTCAGCATGCATTTCTTCTGTTGTTACATCTTTTCTGAAAAAAACATGGAGGCTTTCTTGGCTAATCTCCCTATGACATTGAAAGTTGCCTGATTGCTGTATTGATCTGGCTTTTGAGTCAATGATCCAGAACAGTTATGCAAGGAGGGAAGCCAGAGGTCCTTATCACCACATTTGTTCTTGGATAGTCACTTAAAGTTTTGAAGAAAGAGGGTCAGCTTGACAGCCAGGCAGCCAGTATTTGCAGGATAAGGCATCACCAATGGCAGCATGTGTGTTTCTCTCAGGAACAGTTTCCTTTAAGGGCCGGTTCACACTATAGAAACGCAGTCTGGATGTGATTCCGCATGCATGTTTTTGACACGTTCTGGTGCATTTTTGATGTGTTTTTGACACGTTCCAGTACGTTTGTTATGCATTCCAGTAAATTTTTCCCCCTCCCTTTTTCTTCAATTTAAATAGGGACGTGCATTCCAGTGCATTTTTGGTGTGAAGTCTGAAGATGGGAGGACTGTGAAGCATTAGGATGGGAGGGATTCGGGACTGCAAAGCCTGAGGATGGGGAGAACTGTGAAGCCTGAGGATGGGGGCTGTGAAGTCTGAGGATGGGGGGGGGCTGTGAAGCCTGAGGTTGAGTTCCGGTGCATTTTTGAAGCGTTTTACCATTTCCAGTACAGTTCTGTGCAGACAAAATGCAGCATGTTCTACTTTTTCTTCTGCAACCGGAACACACTGGAACTGCAAGCACTGATGTGAACTATGACATTGACAACCATATAACCTACTTTCTGTGCATTTTGGATGCAGAAAAAAAAGCTACTGAAATGCATGTAGTGTGAACTGGCCCTAAATGTTACAGAACATTTTTAGGCAAACTAACTTACTGGCAAATGTCAGACTCGCCAGACCTCCAGCCTCGGACTGTCCTGGTAATTCTATATGAGCTCAGCAGCACATATTAAAACTCTCACAGCAAACCCAGAAGGACCAGGACTTTAAGCTACAGCTTAATTATATGGATACAAATCTACCATTATTACCTAATGCTCACTATCCCTGATACACAGATCCGTTCATGGCCAACTACTTCTTTGCCAGTTTTTCTACAAACATGTGGATTACTTTAGTTTTAGTAAGTATCTCTTAAGCTGGCCATTGATGGATCAAAATTCCACAGGTTCAGTAGGAACCGGTCGTATTTCAATCCATCTATGGGCAGGCTGGTTGTACTGAAGTTGATCCATTGATTGACTTCAGTACAACCAGGCTGTCGGGTTTTTTTTACACAATCACTGTCGGCTACTATAGCCACCAGCAGTGATCATTTTTTTCTGCCAGTGGGGAAGGCTGCCCATGCTCCCTGCCAGCAAAACACAGTAGCGCTGTGGGAGGGATTCCCTCATGGACTCTGTCTGTATTGATGGGGGAATCAAGCTATTTTCTTTTCTTCAACCTTTGGTTTAAGGAAAAAAAAATTGGATTATGTATGGATTGTCTTAGACTGGTATAGGACACTATAAGACACTATACTGCCAAATAATTATACAGACAGCACCCATGACATTAGTATCACCGACAGGGGCGGACTGACCAATTGGAAACTCAGGCACTGCCCGAGGGCCTGGGGTCAGTATTGGGCCCCATGAGATGCCCCTGGTACCTTTTTCATAGGCTTTTTTGAGTTTGGGCAAGGACACAGGGACCCCATGATCCCCTATTGCCCGGGGGCCCCATGAGTTGTCAGTCCGCCCCTGATCACCGAGCATAATGGACTTTCTAAAGGGACAACATATCAGGAGCTGTTTGCCTTCAGTCTCTCTTTCTCTAATATAAATTCCATCTGGCCCCCATTTACACAGGGTAGGGAGGATGAAAGGTGCAAGAATAACTCCTTTGACCCAATCAGTTGTTTGTGTAAATTTGGGCTTGAGTTATTGATCCTTGTAATAATACAGTTTTATTGCAATAGAACAGTTAGGAATAGGCAGGAATCGTGTAGAAAGAAGTGCAATCAGCTCGCTGGAAAAGTAAGTCTAAACTATCTATATTTAGCTTTTCATAGCTGACTAAAAAAAAAATTAAAAACTTTTTCTGTTGGTATATTTTTTGCCAAGCTGCATATGGGGGAAGTGGGGTCTATGACAGAATGGCTATTCTACACTGTCACCTTTGTGTTCAGCAATGCTCTGGTGTTCACGTCTGTACAAAACTACAGAGCCTCAGAATTATTAACCAGCCGAGGACAGCAACATCAGAGCTTTCTGCTAAACACTGCTCCTAGCTTTGTGTTTGAAGCCCAATTCCAGGCAGATGTCATATTTTGTTTTAGAGCGTGACGGGTTAGAGACACTGAAGGGTTTTTATTGCCATCTGTGTTCCTATTGGTAAGATTTCACCTTGATTTACTGTCAGGACAAGAATGTTTGGGAAATCTCTTGAATAGGAGCATAGACAAAAACACATTTTAAGAAAAGTCAGGAAAGAACATCTGACAATGACTTTATTGTTGTCTATGCCTTCTTGTTCTGGTTACCACAGACAGGATGTGAATTAAAATTTCCCCAAAGGGGACAAAAACAATAACTTGACAGAAATTTTAAAGTACGCACCATGGCCAAAGGATGTGGACACCCCTCAAAAAATAAGGAGTTTGGGTGTTTGCAGTTAAGGGTATAGCCTTTCATAAACATTGTAGACAGTTGTGCACTTCCTATCTTCTGGTATGTCTTTGGGGAAGGACCTTTTCCGTTGCAGTAGAACTGTGCACCTTGGATGTGCATGTTGGTTAGCTTGTTGAGGAACTTGAGTGTTCTGTACAGAGACTTGACCTCAACCCCACTGAACCCCACTGGGATGTATTAGTACGCCTATTGCAAGCCAGGCCTTCTCCAAGGTCTACAACCAGCATCAGTACCTGACCACATAAATGCTCTTTGGAGGCTGTTATATTCACAAAGAGAGTACAGATTCCATATGAATACCCAAGGTTTTGGAGTGGAATGGCCGCCAGGCATAGGTGTGATGGTCCGAAGTCTGCAAACTTTAACATAGCTTATATCTATACCAAATGTTTTTTATTGTTTCCTATAGATAGGGATTTGATAGTAATTTGATTGGTAGTAAGTTAATTGGTAAATCAATCCTATAGGCTAAAATGCAGGGGCGTTTAGAGTCAGAAAAAAAACGCCAGACGCCCTAAGAGCAGCAGGAAAAATGTTGAGTGTGCAGGAGGCCTAATACAGGCAAGATAATATATATACAGCTAATGCAGACACATTGGGGTTGATTTACTAAAGGAAAGTGGACTGTGCATGTGCAGTTTCCCCAGAGCTTAGTAAATGGAGTAAAGCTTCACTTTGCAGAGAATATCCAATCACTTGCAAGGAAAATAAAAAAAAAACTGAATTTTTGCTTGCACATGAGTGTTCTATACAGAGACTTGACGTCAACCACACTGAACACCACTGGGATGTATTAGTATGCCTATTGCAAGCCAGGAATGATGGAAGTCAGCAGAGCGTCTGTTTATTTAATAAGCTCTGGAGCAATTGCTCTTGCAGAGTACAATTGCACTTTGCAAAGTGCACAGTCTATTTGCCTTTAATAAATCAAGCCTTACGAGTCCATGCACACACAGGCGTTTAGAGGAGCTTAGAGGCAGGAAAAAACCCCACTGCCAGCTCATCCAGGAGCAGTGGCATTTTTGCAGAAAAAAGGCATGACGAGTGTAAACGTGTCTAAGATCTTGTTACCACTAGGCACGTTTAGCGCTTGAACATTAATTCATTTCAGTGACCAGAGTAAATTATTATTCTGGTCAGTAAAATAAATTAATGCCTCAAACGCTTGATGTGAAAAACGCGTTACAAGCTTTTACAAGTGTCATGCGGTTTTTCTGCCAAAATGCTGCTTCCAGGAGGAAAGGTATCTAGGAGAGATAGAAAAAAGACTAGTGTGCATGAGGCCTTAATCAGTGAAGATGGGCACAAGTATTATCTTGTGCCCCGGTCTTCATCACGGAAAGGTTTCTTCACAGTGAGAGCTGTGAGAATGTGGAATAGACTCCCTCAAGAGTTGGTTCTGGCCAGCTCAGTGGATTGCTTTATAAAAGGCCTGGATTCTTTCTTGGATACACAGAATATAACTGGATACTAACATCTATAGGTAAAGTTGATCCAGAGAATATCTGATTGCCTCTCAGGGGATCAGGAAGGAATTTTTTCCCTGCAGGAGCAAATTGGATCATGCTTTGCTGGTTTTTTTTGCCTTTCTAATGGTTGAACTGGATGGACTTTGTCTTTTTTCACCCAGACTAACTATGTAACTATGTCACAACCACCCTCAGCAATGTATTGCAACGTGTATATATAAACCAAAGCAATCTTACTTTAGTCTTTCATTCACCTGTGGCAAGTTGTCAGTAGTCCTGTACCCAAGCCCACAATCACTTGTTTGCAGTGCATGTCTGGGATACTACACACTACTCCCCATTGGAACACTAGTTTCTGGATGGTGGGTAGAGTAAACACTGTGTACTACACCAACATATTTCATCACAGTCTGGGATTTCATCAGGTTCATCCAATACCGTATGTTGGTTTTTGGTTTTAGAAATTTGCTATGGCACCAGTAAAATTTACCACATGTTCCTCCAATACATGCTTATATAAGGGAAATATAACTCTACAAAAGTTCATTAATTAAAAAAACATCTAAACATCAACATATTCATAGCTGCAACCAACCCCCTAATACTAATCCTAACCAGCCTTCCTAACACTAATCCTAGCCCACCCCTTAAAGAAGAATTCCAGGTATGGATATTTTACGTAGTCATATTGGTCCAGCTTGGAGCAATGTAACTATGTATATGCCATTCCTGTGGGACCCCTAGAAGCTGGAAATCCCTGTAGTAGACACCGCTGTCACAGTGATCTGCACTAGTTTCTGGATCATATGTTGAGCAGCTCCCCTGCAGCATTCTGAACATAGAAGGTGGGCCACTCATCACAGGCGCAATCCAGAGATTGTTTTGCATTTTCTCAATGAATGTAGTGTGCTCTGATTGGACAAGGTGAAGAGGTGCGGCTGTGGCTTTAAGCACTTCACCTCATCAAATCAGAGACTGCTTTGCAGTCATTGAAAAAATGCAAAACGTTCTCTGAATTGCACCTGTGCCAAGTGGCCGACCTCTTGTGTTCACAGTGCAGCAGGGCGGGCTCTTGGCATTGGACCCTGAAGCAAGTGGAGATCACTGGAGTTGTGGTGTTTACTAAAGTGAATTCCATCTTCTAGAGCACGGGTGCCAAAATGGCGGCCCTCCAGCTGTTGCCAAACTGCAAGTCCCAGGAGGCACTGCAAGATTGACAGTTACAAGCATTACTCCCAAAGGCAAAAGCATGATGGGACTTGTAGTTTCGCAACAGCTGGAGGGCTGCCAGTTTGACACCCCTGTAGAGGGATCCCACAAGTATGGTATATACTTAGTTACATTGCTCCAAGCTGGACCCATGTACATATGTAAAAATAGCCATACCTGGAATTCTTCTTTAACACTAACCCAAACCAACATCTTAAGACCAACAGAAACCTACCTCCTAATACTAACTCCACCAACCCTTAATACTAGCCAACCCCCAAACAGTAAGTGGACCTCTCACACTATTGGGAGAATATTGTTTTGTTTCAAGACAGGATCTTTTTAAGCAATGCTGAAATGTCTAAGGGTAATGTCAGAGCATATTTCATGGTGGTCTTTTTTTATAACCGAGAATTACCACATTCAAATTTCATGCTGAGCGTATATTGTCTGCATCATGTCGGTGTGTCTGGCTCTGGAAATGTTCTGGCATGCATTGTTGCCATGCAGTATTGTTGGGAAAGGATCCTCTTGTCTGACAGTATGGCAGGAAGCCCCCAAATATAATTACAAGGCTTGTCAACTTAATATTTGACAGTATCATTTCTTGGATAACAGCATTTAGATAAGTTTATATAAGGAAAAGAATCTATTTGTGCTGCCTGCTTTAAAGTGAACCTGTCACATTGTCCATTACAGTGTGGCTGTCAGGAATGGACTTGCCAATAGTGGTGGGACTCACCTGCCCTGTGGGCTGCAGTACCAGGGCTGGCCAGCAGGTGCTTTCAACAACCAGAGGTTCACTTCGGCAATTAGCCATCACCTGGGGCTGATTGCAGGTGTATTTAAGGGATGGCCAGACCTGCAGTCTGTGCCTTGGTGTGTGTTTTTCCATGGGCCCCTGTACCTTGTAACCTGCGTTCCTGTTCCTGTCCCTGTCTCTGTCTGACTTGTTGCCGACCCTGCCTGATCCTGACCTCTGCTGACTTCTCCTGTTTTGATCCCTGGCTTGTGACCCTGACCATTCTCTCCGCCTGCTCCTCCTGTACCTACCTGCCCGATAGTTATCCACCCGGCCTGCCTGACTACGTTGTGCTCTATATGTGTATGTACCTGTGTATCTGTATCAGTTTAGGTTTGGGTTTGTTTCACCTTGTTGTATGTATTTGTGTTAGCTTGGGGTTTGGTGCACTGCGTTTATGTTTGTATTGTTAGTCTTAATAAATTGTCTTGTTTATACCATATCTGGAGCCTGTGTTTCCCTGTGTCAGTCCACACACTTCTGGTCACACCCGCATCTCTGACAGTGGCTCCCCCCACAACTAAAATTTATGGTCCCCATTTTTAGTCAACGTCCCCAAAAAGGTATGAGTATCAGGAAAGACAGAGAAACAGGCTCTGCGCTTGTGAATAGGGATGCACTGAAATTTTGGTGGTTGACACATTTCGGCCAAAAACACCCCTTTCGGCTGTTGACCGAAATGAAAAAAAGCACCGATACAGGTGCCGAAAAAACCCCGCCCCTCATGTTGGGTATCTATTTACTCGCCGTAACATCCTCTTTCACATTTTACATACAAATTGGGGTATATATTGTTTTTTTTTTTTATCAAAGTGTATTTTTTTCCAAAAAATATATATTCATTTTTAAAAACTGCGCATTTTGGTTTCGGTTTTCAGCAAAGTGCATTTTGAATTTTCGTTTTCAGCACCAGAATTTTCATTTCTGTGCACCACTACTTGTGAATGAAAGTATTAAAGTCAGAGAATCAGCATGAACACTTGCATTTGCAGAATGAATGTGGAGTTAGCAATCACAACCTCCATGTTTCTCCTAGGTACAGTTTCTTTTAAATCTCAGGAATAGATATGCAGGCATATAGACCCGGTACTAACAACCTACATTTGTACAGTCTTTCCTCTATTTTCGTGTTGTGTCAGTTGTACAGTTGAGTACTTTCCAATAGGGACCAGAGATAGACCTAGTGATCTCAATAGTGAGCACTCAGTAACAGATCTGGTCAGATGCACCCCCTCTATGTCTCTTCCAATAGGCACCAGAGATAGACCTAGTGATCTCAGTAGTGAGCACTCAGTAACAGACCAGTCAGATGCACCCCCTCTACGTTTCTTCCAATAGGCACCAGAGATAGACCTAGTGATCTCAATAGTGAGCACTCAGTAACAGACCTGGTCAGATGCACCCCCTCTATGTCTCTTCCAATAGGCACCAGAGATAGACCTAGTGATCTCAGTAGTGAGCACTCAGTAACAGACCAGTCAGATGCACCCCCTCTATGTCTCTTCCAATAGGCACCAGAGATAAACCTTTGGTCTCAATAGTGAGCACTCAGTAACACACCTGGTCAGATGCACCCCCTCTAAGTCTCTTCCAATAGGCACCAGAGATAGACCTAGCGATCTCAGTAGTGAGCACTCAGTAACAGACTGGTCAGATGCACCCCCTCTACGTCTCTTCCAATAGGCACAAGAGATAGACCTAGCGATCTCAGTAGTGAGCACTCAGTAACAGACCTGGTCAGATGCACCCCCTCTACGTCTCTTCCAATAGGCACAAGAGATAGACCTAGCGATCTCAGTAGTGAGCACTCAGTAACAGACCTGGTCAGATGCACCCCCTCTACGTCTCTTCCAATAGGCACCAGAGATAGACCTAGCGATCTCAGTAGTGAGCACTCAGTAACAGACCTGGTCAGATGCACCCCCTCTACGTCTCTTCCAATAGGCACCAGAGATAGACCTAGCGATCTCAGTAGTGAGCACTCAGTAACAGACCTGGTCAGATGCACCCCCTCTACGTCTCTTCCAATAGGCACCAGAGATAGACCTAGCGATCTCAGTAGTGAGCACTCAGTAACAGACCTGGTCAGATGCACCCACTCTACGTTTCTTCCAATAGGCACCAGAGATAGACCTAGCGATCTCAGTCGTGAGCACTCAGTAACAGACCTGGTCAGATGCACCCCCTCTACGTCTCTTCCAATAGGCACCAGAGATAGACCTAGCGATCTCAGTAGTGAGCACTCAGTAACAGACCTGGTCAGATGCACCCCCTCTACGTCTCTTCCAACAGGCACCAGAGATAGACCTAGCGATCTCAGTAGTGAGCACTCAGTAACAGACCTGGTCAGATGCACCCCCTCTACGTCTCTTCCAACAGGCACCAGAGATAGACCTAGCGATCTCAGTAGTGAGCACTCAGTAACAGACCTGGTCAGATGCTCCCCCTCTACGTCTCTTCCAACAGGCACCAGAGATAGACCTAGCGATCTCAGTCGTGAGCACTCAGTAACAGACCTGGTCAGATGCACCCCCTCTACGTCTCTTCCAATAGGCACCAGAGATAGACCTAGCGATCTCAGTAGTGAGCACTCAGTAACAGACCTGGTCAGATGCACCCCCTCTACGTCTCTTCCAACAGGCACCAGAGATAGACCTAGCGATCTCAGTAGTGAGCACTCAGTAACAGACTGGTCAGATGCACCCCCTCTACGTCTCTTCCAATAGGCACCAGAGATAGACCTAGCGATCTCAGTAGTGAGCACTCAGTAACAGACCTGGTCAGATGCACCCCCTCTACGTCTCTTCCAACAGGCACCAGAGATAGACCTAGCGATCTCAGTAGTGAGCACTCAGTAACAGACCTGGTCAGATGCACCCCCTCTACGTCTCTTCCAATAGGCACCAGAGATAGACCTAGCGATCTCAGTAGTGAGCACTCAGTAACAGACCTGGTCAGATGCACCCCCTCTACGTCTCTTCCAACAGGCACCAGAGATAGACCTAGCGATCTCAGTAGTGAGCACTCAGTAACAGACCTGGTCAGATGCACCCCCTCTACGTCTCTTCCAATAGGCACCAGAGATAGACCTAGCGATCTCAGTAGTGAGCACTCAGTAACAGACCTGGTCAGATGCACCCCCTCTACGTCTCTTCCAACAGGCACCAGAGATAGACCTAGCGATCTCAGTAGTGAGCACTCAGTAACAGACTGGTCAGATGCACCCCCTCTACGTCTCTTCCAATAGGCACCAGAGATAGACCTAGCGATCTCAGTAGTGAGCACTCAGTAACAGACCTGGTCAGATGCACCCCCTCTACGTCTCTTCCAACAGGCACCAGAGATAGACCTAGCGATCTCAGTAGTGAGCACTCAGTAACAGACCTGGTCAGATGCACCCCCTCTACGTTTCTTCCAATAGGCACCAGAGATAGACCTAGCGATCTCAGTTGTGAGCACTCAGTAACAGACCTGGTCAGATGCACCCCCTCTACGTCTCTTCCAATAGGCACCAGAGATAGACCTAGCGATCTCAGTAGTGAGCACTCAGTAACAGACCTGGTCAGATGCACCCCCTCTACGTCTCTTCCAACAGGCACCAGAGATAGACCTAGCGATCTCAGTAGTGAGCACTCAGTAACAGACCTGGTCAGATGCACCCCCTCTACGTCTAGGAAACCTGTAGCTTTAGATATCTCAAGTTTATAATTGATATTTGGCTCAATTTATCTTCTGATTCAAAATTTTTTATTGAACAGTTTG
This sequence comes from Staurois parvus, assembly GCF_062004578.1. Lineage (NCBI taxonomy): Eukaryota > Metazoa > Chordata > Amphibia > Anura > Ranidae > Staurois > Staurois parvus. Next base: position 494,967 of record NW_028317982.1, read on the forward strand.
CAAGGAAAATTAAAAACGAACCTTTGAAATTGAGTACAGTACCTAGTACAAAAGGTAGGCGGAAGTGCAAATACAATGTCCAATGGTATGGGGAGGAAGGGAGGGATGATATCACACAATCACAGACAGCACAAAACCCAGGGCCAAACCCCTAGCTCAGTCCTCATGTCCAATGAAGGGCTATGGGCCCTGCATCGGTCTTGATTTTTTGTTACATATCACGTTTGGCTGTGTTTTCAGAAAGTCAGGAATCTGTCACTGCTCATCAGTTTTTTTTTGCTTTACTTTCTGCTGTGTTGGTTTACAGGGCTTTTTTGCTGAGTGCAACTGCTATTATGTGCAGAGTGGTATGGAAAAATGCAGACGTGTTGCAAGTTTCCTCAGCTGACAGCTGTGTTGACGTGTGAACTGAGCTTATAGAAAACTATTGTTTTCTGTGTGATGTTGTGGAGAGCTTCATTTGGCTTCTGCGCAAAAATACAGCTGTCTTCACAGTGTGAACCTGCGTTAAAGGTGAAATGATTGCTGAATTCATAGTCCTATACAGTAGAAGACATGTAAATATCTCTCTAGTCCATAAGGGGTATACAGATGACTAAAAAGGTACAGAGAAACAATGAAATAAAATCAAGAGTGGAGACCGTGAAGCTACATGGCCAATTTTAGAGCTACTGGAGCTAAAGGAGTGATTTCAAATTAGGCATAGGCACACTTACAATTACACCCCAAAACACATTCTTCTACTTTTTCTGCGTATGAGGATACCCCACGTGTGAGACTTTTTCACTGCTAAGACTCATAGAGGGTCCCAAAATGTAAGGAGTACGTTCAGGCTTTGAAGGGGCATACCATAGGCATCCTATTTCCTGACTTCTTATCACATTTCTTGAGGCCCTGAAGTGCCAGAACAGGAAAAACACCAACAAAGTATAACATTTGCAAAGTATATTCTACAACTTATGTAATTAGAGGCATAGTGAGTGGCTTATGAAGTTCATATTTTTTGCCACAATTGTTTAGAAAATAAAGAAAGAAAATTAAAATTTATTTTTTTACATGTGGCTGATAATCATATTTCTTACATGCAGAATTGGCATACTTGGAATTATTCCCCATAGCATATTCTGATATTCCTCACAAGTATGGGGATACCACATATGTGAGACTTTTTTTCTGGCCTAGCTGCATAGAAGGGCTCAAAATCCAAGGAGCACCTTCAGGTTTATGCATCTAATTTCCTAACTACCTATCATATGTTTGGAGGCACTGGAGTGCCAGGCCAGTAGAAACACCCACAAAATGACCACATTTTGGAAAGCAAACACACCAAGGTATTTTCTAAGAGGCATGGCGAGTCTTTTGAAGATTTCAGTTTTCTGCCACAAGATTTTGGAAAATGTGGATAGAAAATGAAAATGTTTTTTGTTTTTACACAACATTGTCGGTTAATAAGATATTTCTAACACACAGCATAGGCATACTAAAAATTATACCCCAAAACATATTCTGGTATTCCTCCTGAGTATGGCAATACCACATGTGAGACTTTTTTTTACAGCCTAGCCACATAGAGTGGCCCAAAATCCAATTTTCCTATCACATTTTTGGAGGCCCTGAAGCCCCAGGACAGTAGAAACACCCACAAAACATGCACATTTTGGAGAGTAAACTGGTGTTTTTTAAGAGGCAAAGTGAGTTATTTGAAGATTTCATTTTTTGCCATCAGTTTTTGGAAGAAGCCAAAAGAAAATTTAAATTTATCTATTTTATTTTTTTACACAAAGTTGTCAATTTAACTGCTTCCCAACTGCCCTATAGCACAAGTACTGCCACAGGGCAGCAGGAATGCGTAAAATCACATTTATATACATTATTTGCATTTCTGGGTAGGGGGCGCGCGCGCTCCCTACCTGCGCCGCTATTGGCTCCAAGGCATGCCAATCACTAGGTCTCGGACGCCGATTCACAGCTGGGACTCATTGATCGTCGGCGAAGCTTACAGGGGAGAGGTCTGTATGTAAACAACACAGATCTCAGGTGCACAGCAGAGCAATACAAAGCAGCATGTTTACATCTAGGAGCTTACAATCTAGGATTTATATACCTACAGATGCTGGAAGTCACATCCTAGCACTTTTACCTGACTCAATTACTCCTTTATCTAGGGGGTTGTTTGATTCTGACCTTTTTCCATTAGAGGTTTTGCATTAAGGTTCAGGGTGGGAGGAGGAGGGTAGGTTAGGAGGCTAAGTCCACTGGCTGCACCAGTATATGACTGTACATTGTACTTATGTGGATTGTCCTTGTACAATGTAGTACTGATTTTGTAATTGTAAAGTTTATTACAGAGAATAGAAAAAAAAATACTGCACGGATGTGGTGATGATTAGAAACACTGTTGCTGGCTGCACTGGTCTGGTGACACTGTAGTGATGTGGTGGCGATCAGGGACACTGTTGCTGGCTGCAATAGCTCTGGTGACACTGGGACTGGTGTGGCGGTGACCAGGAACTTTGTTGCTGGCTACACTGGTCTGGCACAGGTATGGTAGCAATCGAGAACACTGTTGCTAGCTTACACTGGTCTTGTGACAGTAGAACTGGAACACTGTTGCTGGTTATACTAACTTTGCTGACACTGGGACTGGTGTGGTGGTGATCAGGAACACTGTTGCTAACTACAGTAGCTTTGGTGACACTGGGACTGGTGTGGCAGGAACACTGTTGCTGGATGCACTAGCTTTGGTGACACCGGGACTGGCGGGGCGGCAATCAGGAACAATGTTGCTGGCTACACTAATTTGGGTTACTTTCATTGGTGTGGCATTGCTCAGGAACACTGTTGCTGGCTGCTGGTGTGGTGGCAATCAGGAACACTGTTGCTGACTTACTGGACACTGGGACTGGGTTGGCATAGATGAGGAACACTGTTGCTGGCTTACAATGGTCTTTTGACACTGGGAGTTGTGTGGCAGCCTTCAGGAACACTTTTGCTGGCTGCACTGGTATGGAGACACTGGAACGGGTATGGCAGAGATCAGGAACATTGCTGCTGGCTCACACTGGGCCTGTGAACCTGGGACTCATGTGGTGCCCATCAGAAACAATTTTGCTGGCTGCACTGGTCTAGTGTGACAGGGATCAGGAGCACTGCTGCTGGCTGCACTGGTCTAGTGTGATGTGATCTGGAACACCAATACTGGTTGTCTGGGAACACTGTGGCTGGTAAGGTGGCAATCAGGAACACTGTGGCTGGTAAGGTGGCAATCAGGAACACTGTGGCTGGCTACACTGGTATAGTGACCCTGTATCAGTGTGACCAGTGATCAGGGACACTGACTGGCTGCTGTAGTGTGGGTATATAATGTGGCGTGTAAATAAAATGATCCCAGTGTTTCCTACATGCCGATCACTGGGAGAGGACACAGAGGCCTGGCTGCAGCATGCATCCTTTGTTTATATATGTAATCACTGTGATTGGTCATGACAATCACATGGTACAGCGGGAAAGAGACTCCAGAAATATATGACCTCCCACCCTCACAAATGAGCCATTTATTTACAACAGCCTGATGGTAAGTGGTGGGACAAACCGTCCTGCCCTGAGGAGTAGAGCTAGGTGCAGCATGGTGGCTCAGTGGTTAGTCTCTCTGCCTTGCAGCACTGGGGTCCTGGGTTTGAATCCCAGCCTGGCATGTTCTCCACTTGCTTGCATGGAGGAATCCCAGACTTCAAAGACATGCTGATAGGTTTCTTAGCCCTTGTGTGTGTATATGTGATAGGGATTTTAGATTGTAAGCTCCTCGGGCAAAGACTGATCTGAATGTACAATATGTTATAGCATTGTCAGCATCATATAACTTCTTGTATGAAATAACTAATTGTCAGCTCCTTTGCCTTTCCCATGCCATGTGCCTTCAGTGCTGTGTGTGCACCCATGGCCATGTGACTGCACATTAACACTATTCTGTCACCTGTGATGAGCCCAGCCCTTTCCCCATCATCTCAGAGTCTCTTCCATCCAGCATTACACCAGTGTCAGCCCCGGCCGAGTCTCCTCCATCCAGCACAGTGTCAGCCCCCGCGGATTCTCCTCCGTCCAGCAGTGTCAGCCCCCGGCGGAGTCTCCTCCGTCCAGCAGTGTCAGCCCCCGCGGAGTCTCCTCCATCCTGCACAGTGTCAGCCCCCGCAGAGTCTCCTCCGTCCAGCAGTGTCAGCCCCCGCGGAGTCTCCTCCATCCTGCACAGTGTCAGCCCCCGCAGAGTCTCCTCCGTCCAGCAGTGTCAGCCCCGGCCGAGTCTCCTCCGTCCAGCAGTGTCAGCCCCCGCGGAGTCTCCTCCATCCTGCACAGTGTCAGCCCCCGCGGAGTCTCCTCCGTCCAGCAGTGTCAGCCCCCGCGGAGTCTCCTCCATCCTGCACAGTGTCAGCCCCCGCAGAGTCTCCTCCGTCCAGCCGTGTCGGCCCTTTTCCTAGGAAGGGACTCCTCTATTATTGGAGGACGAGGCTAGCAATGCTTAGCCAGCCTGTCCTGCTCCCCGGCCGCCTGTAGGAGGAGCTCTCGGCAATCTCCAGGGGAGGCTGTTCCCTGCTTCGCTGCAGCCGATCCGGCGGCTCAGAAATATCTGTTTTAAATCGGCTATTATTCGTCCCCGTGTGTGTGTGTGCGGGAAGTTCCGGCCAGCCTCTCCTATACCGGTGTGTGTATTCCCCGGTGCACGATCCGTCATGTCTTACCAGGGGAAGAAGAGCATCCCGCACATCACGGTAAGCTTTCAGCACCAGGCGCTGTCCTTTGTTCCACCGGCTGCCTGCATATGGGGGGGGGGGGGGGGGGGGGGCACCGGGACCCCACGGGGGGCAATGCATGTCACCCAGACGAGGCAGGCTGGGGGGGGGGAGGCATTATATCCTGTGCACCCTCATCATCGCAGCTACACAGGACTGATATCATCACTGTATAGAGGGGGGGGGGGGGATATGTATATATAGAGAGAAGAGGGATAGACTGAGGGAGGTGTATATATAGAGAGAAGAGGGATAGACTGAGGGAGATGTATATAGAGAGAGAAGAGGGATAGACTGAGGGAGATGTATATATAGAGAGAAGAGGGGTAGACTGAGGGAGATGTATATATAGAGAGAAGAGGGATAGACTGAGGGAGGTGTATATATAGAGAGAAGAGGGATAGACTGAGGGAGATGTATATATAGAGAGAAGAGGGATAGACTGAGGGAGGTGTATATAGAGAGAGAAGAGGGATAGACTGAGGGAGATGTATATATAGAGAGAAGAGGGATAGACTGAGGGAGATGTATATAGAGAGAGAAGAGGGATAGACTGAGGGAGATGTATATATAGAGAGAAGAGGGATAGACTGAGGGAGATGTATATAGAGAGAAGAGGGGTAGACTGAGGGAGGTGTATATAGAGAGAGAAAAGGGATAGACTGAGGGAGGTGTATATAGAGAGAAGAGGGATAGACTGAGGGAGATGTATATATAGAGAGAAGAGGGATAGACTGAGGGAGGTGTATATAGAGAGAAGAGGGGTAGACTGAGGGAGATGTATATATAGAGAGAAGAGGGATAGACTGAGGGAGGTGTATATATAGAGAGAAGAGGGATAGACTGAGGGAGATGTATATATAGAGAGAAGAGGGATAGACTGAGGGAGGTGTATATATAGAGAGAAGAGGGATAGACTGAGGGAGGTGTATATAGAGAGAGAAGAGGGATAGACTGAGGGAGATGTATATATAGAGAGAAGAGGGATAGACTGAGGGAGATGTATATAGAGAGAAGAGGGGTAGACTGAGGGAGGTGTATATAGAGAGAGAAAAGGGATAGACTGAGGGAGGTGTATATAGAGAGAAGAGGGATAGACTGAGGGAGATGTATATATAGAGAGAAGAGGGATAGACTGAGGGAGGTGTATATAGAGAGAGAAGAGGGATAGACTGAGGGAGGTGTATATAGAGAGAGAAGAGGGGTAGACTGAGGGAGATGTATATATAGAGAGAAGAGGGATAGACTGAGGGAGATGTATATATAGAGAGAAGAGGGGTAGACTGAGGGAGATGTATATAGAGAGAGAAGAGGGATAGACTGAGGGAGATGTATATATAGAGAGAAGAGGGATAGACTGAGGGAGATGTATATAGAGAGAAGAGGGGTAGACTGAGGGAGGTGTATATAGAGAGAGAAAAGGGATAGACTGAGGGAGGTGTATATAGAGAGAAGAGGGATAGACTGAGGGAGATGTATATATAGAGAGAAGAGGGATAGACTGAGGGAGGTGTATATAGAGAGAGAAGAGGGATAGACTGAGGGAGGTGTATATAGAGAGAGAAGAGGGGTAGACTGAGGGAGATGTATATATAGAGAGAAGAGGGATAGACTGAGGGAGATGTATATATAGAGAGAAGAGGGGTAGACTGAGGGAGATGTATATAGAGAGAGAAGAGGGATAGACTGAGGGAGATGTATATATAGAGAGAAGAGGGATAGACTGAGGGAGATGTATATAGAGAGAAGAGGGGTAGACTGAGGGAGGTGTATATAGAGAGAGAAGAGGGATAGACTGAGGGAGGTGTATATAGAGAGAAGAGGGATAGACTGAGGGAGATGTATATATAGAGAGAAGAGGGATAGACTGAGGGAGGTGTATATAGAGAGAGAAGAGGGATAGACTGAGGGAGGTGTATATATAGAGAGAAGAGGGATAGACTGAGGGAGATGTATATATAGAGAGAAGAGGGATAGACTGAGGGAGATGTATATAGAGAGAAGAGGGATAGACTGAGGGAGATGTATATAGAGAGAGAAGAGGGATAGACTGAGGGAGGTGTATATAGAGAGAGAAGAGGGATAGACTGAGGGAGGTGTATATAGAGAGAGAAGAGGGATAGACTGAGGGAGATGTATATAGAGAGAGAAGAGGGATAGACTGAGGGAGATGTATATAGAGAGAGAAGAGGGGTAGACTGAGGGAGATGTATATAGAGAGAGAAGAGGGATAGACTGAGGGAGATGTATATAGAGAGAGAAGAGGGATAGACTGAGGGAGATGTATATAGAGAGAGAAGAGGGATAGACTGAGGGAGATGTATATAGAGAGAGAAGAGGGGTAGACTGAGGGAGATGTATATAGAGAGAGCAAATCAGAGCTTCTCCTTCATCTGCGACCACAATGACAGCCTGGGATCACTGGGGTGGAGGAAGACCCCCGGGAACATTGCCCACTATACCATTTATGTTTGCATGCTATGTAATACGGCAAAGAACAATCACCCCCACTGACCAATCACAATTTATCTTGCAGCCTTCAAATTTTTGCACTGTTAATAAGGCAAAGAATAGTTACCCTGGCTGACCAATCAGAATTAAATTTGCAGCCTTCATACTATTACCCCACTGACCAATCAGAATTGAACTCGCACACTTCATATTTTTGCACCTTGTAATAAGGCAAAGAACAATTATCCCACTGACCAATCAGAATTTAACTCGCAGACGTCACATTTTTGCACCACTTAATAAGGAAAACAACAATTATCCCACTGACCAATCAGAATTTAACTCACAGACTTCATATTTTTGCACCACTTAATAAAGCAAAGAACAATTAATCCCACTGACCAATCAGAATTTATCTTGCAGCCATCATATTTTTGCAATATTTAATAAGGAAAAAACAATTACCCCACTGACCAATCAGAAATAAACTTGTAGCTTTCATATTTCTGCAATATTTAATAAGGAAAAGAACAATTACCCCACTGACCAATCAGAATTTATCTTGCAGCCATCATATTTCTGCAATATTAAAAAGGAAAAGAACAATCCCCCCCAATGGCCAGTCAGAATTGATCTTGCAGCCTTCACATTTGCACATCGCCATTGTTCTTTTTTTCAATCATTCTTGTTGGAGTGTATCCTGCGATGGCTCGCATTGGTGGACTGATGAGCCTTGACAGATCCTGTACTCTGTACTGACAGTTCAGCTGTTTTTGATGTAGTATAAAAATGGTGTCTCCTTTAACACAGAATAAACAGCAGACGCCATGACAGGGACAACACCCCCAGATCTATTCTTGATGTCACCTCATACTGAGACATTGAAGTCGGGGGGGGATGAGTGGGAGCGTAGACAATGGCCCCCACCTGCCGTTGTATAATAAGTCTGTCCCTTTAATTCATGTCACTATGAGCAGCATGCAGCGGTATTATTAAGGCTCACATGATAGCAGGACATACCATCGCACGGGAGATGAGAGACGGGAATGCTGGGAGATCGCCAGCCTTGGGAATGATTTCTGCCTGGGAGGATGTATTGTCTGGGTTTTTGGGTCATGTCCGCTGAATTATTTCTTATTCCTATTCATTTGCTGCGGAAACGTCAAGAGATTTTAATGACTGTTCATTTTCACTATTTTCTGATGTTTCTTGCAAATATAGTCTGTTAATAAAATGCATTCATGATACATAAATGCAGATGTTGGGCTTTAATAATGAATGCATGGAGGCAGGATCATGGCAAGGAGGGTCTGGAGCAGATCTTCTAATGCTGATAATGATGATTGTACGGTTTCCAGTTGTATGAATAGAGTGTCCTCAATCTGCCAGGTCCCTCGTCACCATGTATATAGGGTCTGGCTATTTATAGGAAGACGTATTAATGAATGCAAAGGAACCGGGGATGTGTCTATGATGATACGTTGGCTTTCCTTTTCTATCCTGCATGGGGAAAGTGAAATTTGACATCTGATTGGATGCTGCCTGTTCTTTATTCTGCGCTCTGGGTTTCCAGGCGAATGACATTGTCTATAAGTGCGCTGCTGTATATTGTTCATCTCTTTTTCTTAGATTTGTTATTAAAACCCAGTTGTAGCAACGGCATTACTGTTTAGGGTTCATTACACTGCAGCTGATAAATTGACGTTCAGGAGCTTTTCTGCGTTTTTTTATAGCAGCCCCTGAACTCCCCTAATGTTTTCCTATGTGTCCATGTACACTATGTTGTTTACAGTCATTTACAGGCAGTTGAGTTTACAGTTGTTTTTTTGAATGCACCAAACTTGCTTTCAGGGGTAGATTTTATCAGCGTTTCAAACGCATGTAAACGCTGCTATTCACGTTTATAAGAGTTTGCGTTTAAAAGTGTTTTTTAACTGTTACATATCCAGATGCTGTCCAGAGACTTTTCATCATCAGAAATGCATGCAAAGCGTTTTCCATGTATTCAAATGGACTCGGTACACCAGCGCAGTCAGTTCCAGGTTTTGCGTGAAGGAAAAAATGGTAGAACGTGCCGCATTATGCTCATGATGGGATCCATAGTGAATACAACCAGAAAAGACAGGTCATCTCAACACATACTGCTTTCTCTGCTTCTGCTCTCTCTATTCATCTCAAAATGTCTGAAATAGTTAATTTTTTACTGTTTTTCAGTGCATTCTGGGCATTTGGGAAGGTCTCTTGAGGTCATCTTAAAAAAAGCTTCTAAACGCAAACGCGCATAAATGCAGTATGCAAACAGATGTTTTTTAACCTACGTTTTCCAGCAGTCAGTTTCCATCGTTCAGAAGAGTTTTCCAAATGTCCCGTGTACACGAGCCCTTAGGTTGCCATTGGGTAGAGAAATTCTAACTACAGCCAACTGTTTAATTAAAGTTTTGGATGGAGTGAGGAAGGGTTAAAGCCCAACTTCAGGAATTAGTTCACACTGGTGCGACCTGTCATGTGATTTGACAATTCCAAATCGCATGATAAGCACCCCATTGGTGGCAATGGAACCGTTCATATCACAGCGACTCATGTCACAGCAATTTTGAAAAAGGTTCCTGCACTACGTTATTGCCGATTTCATTTGACTTACATAGACTTCTGTTATAGGAAGTCGCAAGCTGCAATGAAATCAGCATTAAACATCGCACTGATCATGCTGAAATAGTGCGATTTCAAAGCCGCACCAGTGTGAACCGAAGCTTAGACAAAATCCACCCATGTATTGTCTCCCCTCCTGCACTGCAAGGGTTAACTGGTAGGGGTGCAGGAATGCTTACCTTACTCCCTGCTCCAGCAGATTCCCTCCAGTGGTGTGACCAGTCCAACTCTGCTGCCTCTCTAAGGTGCTCAAGGGCACTGTCGCACTCCTACCTCCTCCATATACAATGCAGGATTTATAGCACTGCATTGTTCATGATGATGTCGAGGGACTGCCCACAGCCCAGGGCATTGGAGAAAGAGGAGGAGACTGCTGAAAGGTCCCTCCATTGGTGAGAACAGACTAGTGCTGCCCGTCCCTAAGGAGCTCCAGGCCACTGCCGCACCCCTGTCTGTTCCATGTATAATGCAAGGTTATTAGGTCTTCTTTGTGCATGATGACACTGAGGGACTGCCTGAAGACCTGGAGGGAGAGGAGATTTGTGGAAGGTCCCTTGACTAGTGCAGCCAGTCCAGCTCTACCACCTCTCTAGGGAACTCCCAACCATGGATATATACAAAGAGGGAGGGAAGGCCAAAGAATGGACTTTACAGGCACTGCAACAATGTTCATTAAAATTGTTACTTTATTGAGTATACACAAATGAGCAGCAATTCATAAAAACATCAGCAGAGAGTGTGAACCCCTATTGGCATGATTAATTTTGTGCAGTTACAAATCTGGTAGATACATAAAATGTGGATGCGTACAAATATACCTTATCCCTGTAAGGGCATAAGGAGACATAATCTGGTGTTTGGGATTACATAAAATGGGATGGGTTTCGGCGGTCCTGCAGGCAACTACAATGGGACAGTGCGGACATCTGTGGTGCGTGCCCTGGTGGGCAAAGGGGCCTCGGTGGTGGTCCTCCAGGCACCCACAGCAGGACAGTGCAGACATTTGTGGTGCGTGCCCTGTTGGGCAAAGGTACCTCGGTGGCGGTCCCCAGGCACCTACAGCAGGACAGTGCGAACATTTGTGGCGTATGCTCTGGTGGGCAAAGGGGCCTCGGTGGTGGTCCTCCAGGCACCTACAGCAGGACAGTGCAGGTGTTTGTGGTGTCAGCCCTGGTGGGTGAAGGGGCCTTGTGAGATTCACTTATTGTTGGTCTTGGGAGCAATTTCCGGTCGGTGTACTCTGTTCAACGGCACAGGTATAGTTCCGTTTTTCTGACTATAGTTACTTATGGCAATTTTGTGCCCCTGGACCATACCTATGGATAATATTGAGTTACCCTGATAGTTTTATTACAGATGGGATCGTAACTGATGACTTTATCATTCCAATATTACTTTAGTACTACCATACTGACGAATTGTGCCCTATATGGCTCACCCTTCTTGCATATAGGAAGGTTAGTACTAGGGATGCACCGAAATTTTGGTGGCCGAAACATTTCGGCCGAAAACATCCCTTTTGGCTGTCGGCCGATTTGAAAAAAAACACCGATACAGGTGCTGAAAAAAAAACACCCCTTGCCGCCGCCCGCCCGCTGCTGCCGACCACCGGCCACCACTCGATAGTTCTCAGCCTTTCCTGAGAAACCATTGAACGATCCCGGCTCTTGGCATAGAGATTAGTGAAGGAAAGATGGCCTCCGCTCATCTCTATGCCTTCGGAGGACCAGAGCGATGTCACTTCCAGTTCCGGCCTATTTTTTTTATTTTAAAGCACTAGATCAATGCTTTATTTTGATCCAATGCTTTACATTGCAGAGGAGAGATGTGGGGTCTTATTGACCCCATATCTCTCCATAAAGAGGGCCTGCCACTAATTATTTCTATCACAAGGGATGCATGCATTCCTTGTAATAAGAATAAAAGTGATTAAATTTTTTTTTTAAAGGAACAGTTAAAAAAAAAAAATTAAATAAATAATAAAAAAAAAGTTTAAATCCCCCTCCCCAACCCCTGCTATGATGTCTGTGGATTAAGGTATACCCAAAATATTTTTATGTTGAATGATGGGTAAACATGATATGTTATGTACAAATTTACACCAACTTTTCTGTTATGTAGTAACTCCTGAAGAAGCGATATCTTCGCGAAACATGTTGAGTCACTATGGTAACTGACACCAGATTGTGTCTCCTTGTACTCTTACCAGGATACGGTATATTTGTACGCATCAACATTTTATGTTTCTACCAGATTTGTAACTGCACAGAATGAATCACTCGCTGGGGGTTCACACTCTCTACTGATGTTTTTACGAATTGCTGCACATTTGTGTATACTCAACAAAGTAACAATTTTAATGAACATTGTTGCAGTGCCCATTAAGTCCATTCTTTGCATTCCCTCTCTGTTTGTATATATCAGTAGCATTACTGGGACGTGGCACTTGGGAGCTCTGATTACATCCCCACAGTCACATCGTTGGATACTGTAATTTTTCAGCTCCCAGCCATGATCACACTCCTGCCTTCTCCATGTACAGTGCAGGGTTAATACTTCTGCATTGTACATAATGACGTTGAGGGACCACCCACAGCCCAGGGCCCTGGAGGGAGAAGAGGAGAGTAGTGGAGGGTACTCCAGGGGTGTGACCAATATTTCATTGTCTCCATTCTAAGGTGCTTCTGGCCGTGGTTGCACTCCTGACTCCTCCATGTATAGTGCAGTGTTAATACTCCTGCATTGTACATAATGACATCGAGGGACCACCCACAGTCCAGGGCCCTGGAGGGAGAAGAGGAGAGTAGTGGAGGGTACTCCAGGAGTGTGACCAATCCAGCATTGACTCCTCTCTAAGGTGCTTCTGGCCGTGGTCGCACTCCTGACTCCTCCATGTACAATGCAGGGTTAGTAGCCATGCATTGTACACGATGATACTGAAGGACTGCCCACGGACCAAAGCACTGGATGGTCACCCCAGTGGTGGAATCAGTCCCCCTCTGCCACTAAGATATTCCCTTACACCAGGAAATAAGTGTGTTATGTGCCTTGCTGCACAAAGGTGTGTATATCACAACATCAACTGAACAGAATCACAAATCCTTGGGCAGGTAAAACAGTAAATATCTATACTGTTCGATTGTGTGTTTAGCTGTCTGGCTGCATTTCCACTTTAAATGTATTTAGTGTTGGCTGGGATGTTTGATTGGATTGACATTGTTTTTTTCTGTTTGCTGGCAATGTGTATAAATATAACATTTATTATGACTTTAACCACGTATGGACCTGCTTCGGTATACAAAAACATCCTGGAGGACTTTAGCAATGTCTCCAGCCAGTTTATATGAGTTTAAAGTGGTTGTAAAGGCTAGAAACGTTTACCCTAATGCATTCCCTGCATTAAGGTACTAAATGGCCCAGTTTTTGTATTGCCCCCCTCCACCACCTTTTGTGTACTTACCTGAGTCTTTACTCGAGCCAATGCTGAGCCAGTTTGTAGAAAATCTCTACACTCTCTTTGCATTGGTCCCTGCAGCTGTCAATCAAATCCTCTGAGGGGGGGCAGGGCCAAGCCAGACAGTATGTCTATGGACGTAGGCAGCCCAGCTCAGGAGCAAGCCCACAGGTGTGCCACCATAGGAAGTGGAAAGAGGAGCAGCCAAGAGTGCCAGTGGGCTGCACAGAGCATAAATGTATAAATATGTTTGTTTACATCTATTGTAAGTGACACTAAAGTCTGGTTTTAAAAAAAAGTATGTCTTCTTAGCTCAAAAATCACCCCTTCTATTGCTCTCAGCCGCCTCCAAATCCCCAAATTATTATTATTTTTTGCTGTTGTGCTCTGAAAATCCCCAGCCATGTAATCAAATAGAGCCTTCTATTATTACCTAAGAATGTCCACATGACCCCCACAATCACTGGACAAGGCCTTTGTACTGATCAACATGGGGACAATGTGCTTTGCCAGGGGTACTCACACAATTTTTATTTTTGCTTGGATTCCCTCTTGTCTCCATGTTGATCAGTACAAGGACCTTGTCCAGTGATTGTAGGGGCAATGTGGACATTTTTAGCCAATAATAGAAGGCTCTATTTACTTACATGGCTAGGGATTTTCAGATCACACCAGCAAAAGAAATATGTATCGGGCCTGAAGGGTCTGGTATGGATTCCTAGGGGATCTGTTACATTTTTTTTTCTTCAGGTACCCCTTGTGACATTTGGGGGTTGTTTAGCTCAAATGTAGCACTCACCAGTGATTCTAGTCCATGCCAGATATGCATTTTAAGGGCTTGTTGGCCCACTTTTATTGAAACACAAAGGAAAACGTTTACAGCAGTCAGTATCCCTTGTAGGGGTTTCCACCATCCATCACCACAAAACACAGGAACTCTCAGCCTCCTGGGTCTCTTTAACAGCACCATTGCTCAGTCCTTGTCCTTTGGTTCTCAGTCCTCCTGACCATTTAACACACCGCCCCCAGATGTGTTCATCTACAACCACTGTACCTCCGTCAGCTCTCTCTTCCTTCCTTCCTGCTGCTCTGGCTCTCTGGCTTGGGTGCCTCTCTCTGTGGACATGCACGCCTCTGGCTGCCCCCCTGCAACTACACAGACTGGTCAGGAGGGGGGTCCTCCTGACTTCTATACACAGACCTTCTGTCTCTCGGATGTAGCCCAGAGCCCTAGTTCTGGTTATCTTAAAGAGGAGTTTCGGGAGCCCCCCCCCCCCCAAACCCCCCCCCCCAAAAAAAAGGAAACATCAGCAGCTACAAATACTGTAGATGCTGACTTTTATCATAAGGACACTTACTTGTCCCTCGGTCCAGCACTGTTGTCATCCAGGCTAGTTCTTCACTTCCAGCCAGCGCCGGCATCTTCAGTAAGAGAAACTGAAAGCCCTGTGTCTTCACCGCCAGTTTCCTACTGCGCACGCGCAAGCCGTTCTGCACCTCATGATTGGTCCCGTAGTCTTCTGGGACCTGTGCATTCATTTTTTTCATTATTCCTGTAGTGTGTGCTACACCAAAAATGACATAGGCAAAGAAAAAAAACATATATCAGTTCAAATTGCCACAAATGACATTCACTGCCAACTTCTTTAAAAAAAAACAAAAACAGCAGACAAACCCCTCCAAATGTTCGCCAATATACACTAGATTATACACTCTTGAGGGGAGGTTTGTGTGCTGTTTTTTTTTTTTCTTCAACAAAGAAGCTGGCTATAACATGGTGTCAAAGGCAATTTTAAAGTGTTACTAAACCCAGGACCCTGCATTCACTATATCTGGTCTCCCATAGTGCACACAACATGGAAATGCAATTATTTTAGTAAATATAAACTGCTAAATACCTTTTCTCATCAACAATTAGGGCAGCCTTGTGACTTCTATCGGTGTCCAGCAGAGCACTGGTTAAAGCTTGTAGGAGGAGTTCTCATTCTGCTCTAGGAGGATGTAGGACCCTTGGTTAAAGCTTGTAGGAGGAGTTCTCATTCTGCTGTAGGAGGATGCAAGACCCCTGACCTCTGTCTGGACAGTGTTGATTGGCTCTGTGCTGATCACATACACTCTCCTAAGAAAAAAAAAACATTTCTAGCAATACACACCAAAATGAGCATGTGCAGAGTGACTCCACACAATATGTCTTATCAGGAGATAAGAGGGGGAAACTGGAACAAGGGGAGGATCAGAGAAGCCAGGATCAAACAGCGTTTTACACAATGCAGAGGATTAACCCTTTAGGTTCCACAGTGAGTATAACAAGCATGCTTTACTGCATATACAGGCTGAATTCACTGTTGTAGGTTTAGTAACACTTTAACACTTTATTCCTTCCCTTTGTAAATGTCAGTGCTAAAAATAAAATCGCTGCTCCGGGCTGCATGGAATTTTCTTTAAATTTTTTTTTTTGCCATTGGTACGTGTTCCACCCCCCCATCCAGCATGCTATTTTTTTTTTAATTCCCTTACATATTAGCCCAAAAAAATTGATATTTTTAATAAGATTCAGCTCACAATAATTCCCAATATTTATTTGAACCCCTACTGGACCAGACCTTCAGCTCATCACCACTTACAATTAGCAGCAGTGTTGTCAGCTGGCAATACAATTTGCCCTATAGGATTCCTATTGATAGACCTGATAGACAGCCTAAGGGCCAATAGAAAGAGAGCACATGGCAGGCTGACAACACTACTGCTAATTGCAAGGGAGTATTTTTGTGTGGTCGTCTTGCAATAGGTAGTGTTCTCATTGTCACAATCTCCAGGTAAAACAAACTTTATAATAAATTTGCAAACCCAACTGTATACAATGGGACTTGATACGGAAACATAGATTTGGGGTTTACAAACTGTCTAAAAAGTTACAGCATCGCAGTCTGTTACAAAGGTTTTTCTGTGATTTAATTATAACTTCAGCTGTAGCAAAGCATTATAGAAGAAATGTTTAAAAAAAATAATGAAATGTGTAAATGTAGCTGCTAATTAACCATATTAACTCTTAATTAACACCTCACCTATCCTGTTAGCTAGTTTTTTTTTCAGTTTTTTTTTCAGTTTTTTAACCAATTGTATGCAAATGCTTTGATACATTTAATTTTCTTGTGTGCAAAAAGAAATACAGACAAAAGAAAAAAAAAAACCTTTAATTTGTAAATAACTGCACAGTGTTTTTGTACAAGACACACATATATAACTGAAGAATTTACAGAATAAAATATGGAATTTATATCTACAGCTACAGTAGTAGTTTTAAAACTACTACTGGTAAAATGAGAAAAAAATATGCCTAATTATAAAATATACATTTCAGAATCCAAGTCATAACAAGGTTATTGTAAAACCAGTAGGCCTATAGCTGAATAATGAAAAATGCTTTGCTTCTTAAAAAAAGTAGCATAGCAATTCACCCAGTAAAGGTGCATGTACATTATTTCTGGACAAAGATGAATGTCATTAGGCTATTTAATTTGCCGGTTGAATGTTTTCAAACAGAAAATACCACATCTGGCTACAACATGACACAAAAACTGACTAACCTTCCTCTATTCTATTTGAAATTTAAAAAAAAAAAAATTGCCTTTAGATGTGCTTTAAAGTGGTGTTTAACCTAAAACCAAAAAGTGAATATATTGCAGGTTATTAATCCTTAGATTTGGTGTCTGTATTCGTTTTCTTTTTTCAGGCTTCTTCCCTCTGTTTTCACCTGGCGATCTGGCCAGTAACTTGCCTCCTTTATTAGCGTGCCCCCACTCTGGATGAAGGAAAACAGGGGGCACCTTTGGGCAGCAGCATCATTAGTCTTGGGGGAGGGACGTGTTAGATGTACTAGTAGATTTACTATAGATACACTAACAAATTAAAGCTGAATTCCAACTAACATAGGAAATCATGTTAAATGGACTGTAGTGCGTTTCTGCATAACACAAAACGCTGCAGAAAATGCTTAGGTGAGAACCTGGGGTAAAAAAGAAATAAAAAACACAACATGTATAAAGCCAAAATAAACCCTTCAGTACTTACCTCCATCCAGTGATGTGATGTCTGTGAGCTCCCTTGTTGGCAGTGTTAATATTGCCGAAAATATTTTCGGCATAATTTTTCATCAGCGGCATGTTTACAAAGATGAAAACAAGACGGAAATTACTCAGAATTTTTTTTTTTACTCCAGGAGTATATAATGAGTTTGGAAATTCTAGAGAAATGCCTGACACCTTCCCAGCCGGCCGGACGGGACACTCCTCCTTCTGAGTTGGCGTCACATGACGTCCTGTTAGAAGGTGCCACACACGGGGCCACGCTGTGACGTGATCTGTCACCATGGGACACAGTCGATGACAGATCACTACACCGGCCTGTTGCCAGTGTCATGTGACCACTATGACCAATCACAGCAGATCACGTGACAATTTTATACAGTGGGTGCCTTCCTTTCATGCCATCCATTGTATACAATTGTGTTGTTAGCTGTGATTGGTCAAAGCAGCCATATGGTACAGACAGGGCCAATCACAGCCCATCTGTATCATGTGATGAGCTTTGCCCAATCGCAGCTAATCACAACAAAAGACTGAATGAATTGGTTTCATTCAGTAACAGTGGTTGCAAATATCAATTAAATACATTGGAATTAGCAATCATAATGTGTAAAAAAAATCCTGATCACTTGCCCAGAGTAGTTCAGTGTTACTATGGTAACATTGTACTACCCTGGTCACAGTGTGTTAAATAAAAAAAATAGTAAACCAGTCAGTGTCCCTGATCGCCACCACACCAGTTATATAATAACACTGTACTGAACTAGTGACAATATGTGAAAAACAAATTGTGAACTTTTTTTGATTTCTTAATTTTCAAAAAAATTGTAACAAAAAATTTCAACTTCAAAAAACTAACCATGCCTCTTACTAAATACCTTGGACTGTCTATTTTCCAAAAATAGGTCATTTCATGGGTATGTGGACTGAAATGATTTTTGTACAGTAAAGTGTACTGGACATTTTACTAGGCTAAAATATACTGCAGATTTTAGTCAACTAAAATATGACTAAAACGAATACAATTCTGATGATTAAAATACGACTACATGTCAGGGACCATCGCGATGCATGGGTCTGCACATGCGTAGGTGTCTGTCAAGACATGCAGGCAGCAGGGCACTAGGACCCAGGCGCACCCGTCACCTATGACGGCGCTGGGCAGGCACTAGGACCTAGTCTGCGCCTGTCAGGCTCAGGGCGGGCTACTTAAACCAGCCCTGCACAGACACAAGTTGCCGTATGGTCTGTTCTTGTTCCTGTGATCTGTGAGTTGATTCCTGACTGTTGCTGACCTTGCTTGAACCTGACCTTGCTGATATTCTCCTGCCCTGACCCTCTGTCTCGTTTGACTACTCTTCTGGATATCCCTTCTGATCTGAACTTCTGTTACCAGACCTGGCGAGTGACCCGATTCCTCTGTGCCTGCTGTCTTGTACCACGCTGTCCGCCCGTTACCGACCCGGCCCGTCTGACCACGCTATTGCTCAGCCATCCATCCGACCTGCACGGATTAGCTGCTATTCTTCATACCTGTCTGCCTCTTCATACCAGGCTCTCCACCTGTCATTACCTCTGGTGATTCCTCTGCCTCAGGTGGGTGTACTCAGGGGCCGCGAGCTGGTCACTGTCCGCTCCAAGCCCATCCCCACCATCAGGGGCTCTGGTGAACAAGCGAACTGGGGCTTAGACTCTGCGCCCTGGGGAATCCTGTCCTGTGGACTGCTAGAGTACACCAGGTGGTCCATAACACTACAACTAAAATGGCATTTTACTGAAAAGACTATGACCAGGGATTTTTTTTCTCAATAGGTGCAGGAACTCTTCCTTTCTGAGTCACTTCTTGTCTCTGCCCGCCTACCCACCTCTGAGTACCTTCACTTGGTTCCACCCCTTACCAAGTATAATTTTGTGGTGCTAAATAATTTGTATGCAATTTGTTCATTATATTAAGAAAACTAAAAAAATGGATCCCCTGCAATCAGCAGCATTAAACTCCCCCAACCACCCCCCCAGCAACAGTAGATTCCTCCAGCAACAATGGACCCCCAAAACAAAATACCACCCTAGCAACAATAAACACTCAGCAGCTAAAACAGATCTCCCAGCGGCCAGCATCAATAGATTCTCCAGCAGCCAACAATAGACCCCTCCCTCAACAGTAGATCCCTTCCAGCAACAATGGACCCCCATCAGAGATAGATCACCCACCAGCAACAATAGACTGTCACCTCCCCAGCAACAATAGACCACCACACAAAAATAGATCCCTTTCAGTGACAATAGATCCCCCAGCAGCCAGCAACAACAGATCTCCAGCACATTCAGCCTCCCTTGCCAGTACATACTTTTAGCGCTGGAGGTACTGG
Source organism: Staurois parvus (assembly GCF_062004578.1). Classification (NCBI taxonomy): domain Eukaryota; kingdom Metazoa; phylum Chordata; class Amphibia; order Anura; family Ranidae; genus Staurois; species Staurois parvus. The sequence continues at coordinate 514,759 of NW_028317982.1, forward strand.
AACTGCGTTCCCCCGCATTCCTGCTGAAAAAAAACCCTGACTATGACTAAGACTAATTTGAAATTTGATGTAAAAATGAACACTGCTTGTTGGCCCTGACATCTTCTGGGATTGCGATCTTTTTCCATGCCTGGTCCGGATGACATGACTCTTGCGCATGCGCAACCAAAGTGTGCTCAGAGTGTACCATAAGCTGCACATACACAGCTCCATTTAGTGGGCAAATTGCAGTATTTTTAATGATTCAGGTATTTGATGAAAAATACCAAAATGATGGCTACTAGAGGCAATTTGTTTTATTTTTTTTTGTTGCATGTGTGTGAATGTTTTTCCCATTCGTACAGCTAATTTTGTATAAATATACCTCATAGTATGTCTCTTCTGCAATAAAAATCATTTCAGATAATGGGCAGCACAGTGGCTAAATGGTTAGCACTTCCCCCTGGCAGTACTAGGGTCGTTGGTTCAAATCCCAGCCACAGCATCACCTGTGTGGGTTTCCTCCCACACTCCAAAGACATGCTGGTAGGTTAATTGGCTCCTGTCTAAATTGGCCTTAATATGTGTATGTATGAATGTGAGTTAGGGACCTTAGATTGTACACCCCTTGAGGGTTAGGGACTGATGTGAATGTACAATATATATGTAAAGCACAGTGTAAATTGACAGCGCTATATAAGTACCTGAAATAAATAAATACATTTTTAAATTCAGGGCTAAGTTCCACTTTGTTCATCCATTCTGGACCTGCACTGGGAAAATAAATTTTAGAATTGTATTAGTTGCTGTGGAAAACACCTCCGCCTCCACCACATTAGGTCTGATGTACAGAAAGTAGAGGAAAGACATTAGTGATGGTCATCAGAGGCTACATCTATTCTTGTACAGGTTATGGAAGAAGAACCTGGCTGGTTGGTAATGCACTCTCTTTTCTCCGGCTTCTATAAATTATAGTGTTGCGGTTTCCTGACGAAGGCTTTCTATAATGGTGGAAGCAGTCTTGTTAATTCCAGCAGTATTTCTGCTAGCCTAGACTTCTTTATGTCAGAAATAAAAGCACACTGCATACAAAGTAGTCTTCAAACAAGTCCGCTCTCCCCAGGGTGCACGCCGATCTTGTAGGTTAACTATTGGCTGCATTGGGATAATTGAAAACTCCCCTCCACTGTACGGACAATGGGATCGGCAGGAATGTGTATGGGAAAATAAAGGCCTTATGCAGGATTATTTTGCTGTAAGAAAAAAGGTACAAAAAAGTACATAGTTACATAGATGATGTAATCAGAAGCTTACATTGTTTCATCTGAGTATACAGAGAGCCCTGCATGGATGACTTGATCAGAAAACAGTTAAAACTGTGAACTGGCAGGAGACATACTCAGTAGAGCTTTTAGCTAATGGGCGGTATAGTGACTAAAAGTGGGAATACACGATTAGAAAATCGACCGATCAGTCATCCGACGACTGAGAGGCGTTCGTTCATTGGTCGAAATCGTGGCCCACATTAACCAATCTAAAAAAATTGTTTGTCGGGCAATACGTAGTGTTGACGTCTTCCATACAAGTGGAAGTGATGCGGTGTGTGTGACCTTGTAGCCACGCCCTTCCGTCCAGAACGAGTGATATACACAACAATTACCAGCAATGAGTATAATATAGTTTATTACATTATCTATATACATAAATAGTGATACATAAAATATAATATGCAGAATTCTGGTTTCATTATCTCATTAGGCCAATCTACTTTTCACATTTGGATTTTTTGTTCGTGTTTACGAAGATTCCTTGGACATAAACATCCGGGTCATCTTCTGTTTCCGCTCATGCGTGATAGCGCTTGATAGATTTTTTTCGTACGACCGTCATACCACCGCATAGAAAATCGGTCGTTCGTATGCGAAATGACAACATTTTTCACTGTTGTTCAACCGGAATTTTTCGTTCACAGTATCGTTATTGGTTAAAGCATCCTGCTCATCAAGGAAGAGAAAATCGTTCGATCAGTGGTTTTCGCAAAATGTTTCGTACAATTTTCTTATCGTGTATACGAAGCATTAGTACTTAGAACTTATACCTCGCAGCACTGGGGTTCCTCCTTCCAGTTCTCAGCCAGGACACTCTCTGCATGAAGTTTGCATGTTCTCCTTGGGTTTGCATGGGTTTCCTCTGCTTACCCTGGTTTCCTCGCACACTTCAGACATTCTGGTAATGACTTTGGCCATGGTATGTAGGGATACACCGAAATTCTGGTGGGCGAAAAAACCCAGCCCCTCAAAGCCGCCCACCCCTCAAAACAGCCCGCCCGCCGCTCGGTAATTCAGGCTTACCTGAGAAACCATCGATCCCGGCGCTGGGCATAGAGATGGGTGAAGGAAAGATGGCCGCCACACCTCTCTATGCCCTTGGAGGACCGGAGCGATGTTACTTCCGGTTCCGGCCATTTTTTTTTAAAGCACTAGATCAATGCTTTTTTGACCCAATGCTTTACATTGCAGAGGAGAGATGTCTGGTCTTATTGACCCCATATCTCTCCATAAAGAGGACCTGTCACTAATTATTTATATCACAAGGGATGCATGCATTCCTTGTGGAAAGAATAAAAGTGACTAAATTTTTTTTTTTAAAGGAACAGTTCAAAAAAACAAAACATTAAATAAATAATTAAAAAAAAGTTTAAAGTGCCCCTGTCCCCCCGTGCGCACGTAGTGGTGAACGCATATGTAGGCCATGCTAACATATGTAAATGGTGTTCAAACCACACATGTGAGGTATCGACACGAACTTCGGAGCAAGAGCAATAATTCTCACACTAGACCTCCTCTGTAACATTACACTAACCTGTAGAAATTTTTAAAGCATCACCCATGGAGATTTTTAAGTACCGCAGTTTCATGCCATTCTACGAGTGTGCAATTTTAAAGCGTGACATATTGGGTATCTATTTACTTGCCGTAACATCCTTTTACATATTTTACAAAACAATTGGGGTATTTATTTATTTTTTTTAATCAAAGTGTATTTTTTAAAAAAAAAATATTCATTTTTAAAAACTGCACATTTCTGTTTCGGTTTTCAGCCAAGTGCATTTTGAATTTTCCTTTTTGGTTTCGGCACCAGAATTTCCATTCCGGTGCACCACTAATGGTACGTGTGTAAGAAATTGCTCCGCACACACATGTATCACATTCTGCACTCCGGTCCCAAGCCAGCAAATGTTTATCTTTATCTTGTAAATTGTTTGCTTTTTACCTTGTAAAAAAAATTGACAAGAAAATTCTATGAAATTAATCAAAAAACAATATCATGGTGCCTGTGAAATCTTGTGTGAGTAACTGTGCTGTGAGAAAACTTTCAATTCTGCCACAAGGCAGTAGTGGCAGCTGCCCATATTGAGTGAAAACACACTCTAAATACCAAAACCATAAAAAATGGCGCTTGCTCAGTATGGCTTCACTATAAAAATAAAAAACGTATGAAATGAAAGATATTACATAAATATGTGTAACGTGCTATCCCAAAACCACATTCAATATCAAAAGTATTGTAGTTCAAATGTGTATAAGAATGAAAAACGAGCCTGAAAGCATGGGCATGCGGATGCCATCCCTTTAAAAAAAAAAAAATTTCTCCTCTGGAATAGGTAGGAATTAGGTTAGGGCCCCTTTAAGAAATCTGACAGGGAAAAAAGTTGGAAGAGAATAACCACGTGACCTTGGAAAAAGCAGGAAAAATCACGTGACATGGAACATTCTGGAATTTTTAGGGGCTCATTATATAAAGGGCACTCCGTGACAGATTTCTCACAGTTGGTCAGAGTTGGCCAACGGGCTCCCCACCCTCCCTCCCTTGTTGCAAGGCACTGTTTATGTGGTTTGTGTCACTTTTTCTATAGAAAAGGGGGACTTATTGATATAATTATTTCAGATAGATCGAGTCCTAAAAGACTGAGCAAGTTTATTCATGGTTGATAATTAAATTGTAAGAGTTTTGAATAAATTATAATGCAAATGTATTTTTGTTATGTGTAATTACCAATAAAAGTGCCGCGGCCAAAATTTTATGCCAAAAGAAGAAATATTGTGTGTGTGTCATTATTTAAATTTAAATAAGTATAGTTATTTCGGGGATGAGTGATAACATGCGGCCTGCGTTCCCATAAGAGTCCTATAGAGGAGTGCCACTTTGGTCCAGAAAGATCTTCTCCACCACTTGTGAGTAATGTATACATTTCCCACTCACCAAAAGGTGTTGACCCCCATAATGGATGATCACATGGCATGTGGATTCCCATCTGTAAACTCTCTTATAGTGGGTCTCCAGGCTCCCCTTCTTTCAATAATGGCTTTCAGAAGAACTCATTGGAAGTATGATGTGATCTCCTTTGACAGGTGATGTGTAACCTCTTCAGATTCTTCACCTGTGAAAGATGCAAGGCGGATAGCAGATTCTAGAACTGACAGCCAGATGAATGCTGAGCGGCGGGTGCCCGGCCAGGAGGAGGAAAGCTGTACAGCTCTATAGGACTCTCATTCATATACTCATTTGGACTATAAGACTTTCAATATTGAATGTGCTGTTGGGATAGCATGTTACACATATTTATGTAAACCATACTGGGCAAGCGCCTGTTTATTTATGGTTTTGGAAAATTCTATGGAAAAGGCTTTCAGGAATAGAAGACATGGTGCCCAAAGAGCTAGAATCACCGAGAGTCGGATACAACTAAATGCATATATACAATATTTGCTTTACTGCTACAGCATGGGTCAGCTGTGCAAAATCACATACATATACGTGATTTGGCATTTCCGGGTAAGAGGGCGCGCACACCCACCTTCATGCACTGTCATTGGCTCCCTGACATGCTGATCAGCGAGTTCGGGCAGTGATTCATGGCCAGGACCCACCTCTCATCGCCTCTCATCGGAGTGAGTGACAGGAGAGAGATCTGTGTTGGTAATCAACACAGATCTTTCTACTGACAGCAGAGATGTGCCGGTTTTTATCTCCCAGCAAGCAGGGAGACAAAAACTGTCAGGTCCCCTATTAAAACGACACACAGTCAACACATTACATAAAGTTAGGCACACAGTTAACCCTTTGATTGCCCAGATGTTAACCCCTTCCTGCCCAGTGTCATTAGTACAGTTTCAGTGTTTTTACTGATCATTGTATTAGTGTCAGTGGTCATGTCAGTGTCAGTTAGCCAATGTAAGAATGCCCACTGTACTATAAGAGTCCTACTGTAAGTTGCTGATCACCTCCATTACTGGTATGAAAAAAACAAACAAAATTCCAATATAGTTACCGTCATTTGTAGACGCTTTCATTTTCACGTGAGCCAATTAATATACATTTATTGGGATTTTTTTCATCAAAGACATGTAGCAGAATACATTTTGGCCTAAATTTATGAAGAAATTTTATATTTTTTATTTTTTATGGGATTTATGGCAAAAAGTAAATAATACTGTTTTTTTTCCAAAATGTTTGGTCTTTTCTCGTTTATAATGGACAAAATAAAAAAATCCAGCGGTAATCAAACCACCTAAAGAAAACTCTATTTGTATGAAAATAATGGTATAAATTTCATTTGTGTACAGTGTTGCATGACCACGCAATTGTCAAAGTAGTGCAGCGCCGTATAGCACAAAATGGCCTGGTCATGAAGGGGGGTAAATCTTCCGGAGGGCAAGTGGATATACAAACATACTGTATATATTGTAACTTAGGTATATTATAGAAGCTAAGGTATATCAAAGTGCATTTTTTCTTTAAAGTGGTTCTAAAGCCTAAAGGTTTTTTTTCATTTTCATTCCCCCTTATACTCACCTGAACCCAATCTAGTGATGTGCATGAGAGCAGAAGCTCTCCCTGGTCTCTGCCTCCTCATTGGCTGAGACACAACAGTGGGAGGGAGTGGAGGGCGGGGCTGAGACACGCTCTGTGGGCACACAGATGAGGCTTGGGAGTGAGTACACACAAGTATTCCCAGAGCAAGCAGCTTGCTCTGGGGTGCTCAGCGGGGGAGGGGTCTGGAGCACTGGCAGGGAACCCGAGAAGAGGAGGATCAGGGCTGCTTTGTGCAAAAACCATTATATGGAGCATGTATGACATGTTTGTTATTTAAAAGAAAAGGAATCTAAACAATCACTCTGTTGCCAAAATAAAAATGGTCAAAATGTGCCCCCAGTAAAGACCATTAGTACTGACCCCACCTGTGCTGCTGATCTCTGAAAAATGTTCTACTGTATATCTGACACTTCCAGGAGTGTCTGATTTTTTAATGGTTCTTCCCGGTAGTCCTTATCTCACTATGGGGGGAATACGACTCTCCAAGAAGTGTCAGATTCTGAAGGTTCTTCATGAAGCAGTTTCAGCAGAGATCGGCAGCACAGGTGAGGTGTGTACTGCCTTTGCAGGGGCACATTTTTTTACCATTTTTACTTTGGTGATGCATTAAAGCTCCTAGTTCCCTGATTCTAGGACAGTATACCTGATACAGGACTAATATGAGACTAAAAGCAGGCAGCTGATTTACATAGGCTTAACTGAGATAATTTCAGTTTATATATATATATAATTTTCTTTTAAGCAGAGGCCCTAGGGAAAAAAATGGTGGGTTTTGCTATTTGTTTATGTCACACGGTATTTGCACATCGTTTTTTCAAATTTTTGAAAAAAATACAAATTAATGAATTTTATTGTACACAAACTCCATAAAATACCACTTTGTTTTGTAAAATTTAAAGGATGGTGTCACACCGGGTAAATAGATACCTAACATATTACGCTTTAAAATTGAGCACGCTCATGGAATGCATGGTACCAAACTACAGTATTTCAAAGAGGTGTTGCTTTAAAAGCCTTTACAGGTCATCAGTTTAGATTTACACAGTAGGTCTGGTGCTAGAATTAATGCTCTTGCTATGACATTTGCGAAAATATCTCACATGTGTTGTGCTATCTCTATTTACAGTTGCAAGAAAAAGTATGTGAACCCCTTGGGATTACATGGAGTTTTGCATGAATTGGGCATAAAATGTTCACTGAACGTCATCTAAGTCACAACAATAGAAGAACACAGTCTGCTGAACATAATACTACACAAACATTAGATGTTGCCATGGTTTAATTGCACATAACATGTAAACATTCACAGTGCAGGGAGGAAAAAGTATGTGAACCTTTGGACTTAATAACTGGTTGACCCTCCTTTGGCAGCAATAACCTCAACCAAACGTTTCCTGTAGTTGCAGATCAGACCTGCACAACGATCTGGAGTAATTTTGGACCGCTCCTCTTCACAAAACTGTTTCAGTGTAGCAATATTCTTGGGATGTCTGGTGTGAATCGCTCTCTTAAGGTCATGCCACAGCATTTCAATCGGGTTGAGGTCAGGACTCTGACTGGGTCACTCCAGAAGGCGTATTCTGTGCTGTTGCAGCCATTGTTTTGTTGAATTACTTGTATGCTTTGGGTCATTGTTCTGTTGCATTACCCATCCTCTGCGGAGCTTCAGTTGGCGGACAGATGGTCGTACGTTTTCCTGCAAAATGTCTTGATAAACTCTGGAATTCATTTTCCCATCAATGACAACAATCCGTCCAGGCCATGAGGCAGCAAAGCAGCCCCAAACCATGATGCTCCCTCCGCCATGTTTTACAGTGGGGATGAGGTTTTGATGTTGGTGTGCTGTGCCTTTTTTTCTCCACACATAGTGTTGTGTGTTCTTCCCAAACAACTCAATCTTGGTTTCATCTGTCCACAATATATTTTGCCAGTAGTGCTGTGGAACATCCAGGTGCTCTTTTGCAAACTTCAAACGTGCTGCAATATTCTTTTTGGACAGCAATGGCTTCCTCCGTAGTGTCCTCCCATGTACTCCATTCTTGTTTCATGTTTTCCTTATTGTAGATGTGTCAACAAAAATGTTATCATGTGCCAGAGATTTCTGTAGGTCTTTAGCTGACACTCTGGGATTCTTCTTTACCTCATGCAGCATTCTGCGCTGTGCTCTTGCAGTCATTATTACAGGACGACCGCGCCTAGAGAGAGTAGCACAGTGCTAAACTTTCTCCATTTGTAGACAGTCTGTCTTATCGTGGACACATGAACATCAAGGCTTTTGGAGATACTTTTGTAACCCTTTCCAGCTTCATGCAAGTCAACAATTCTTGATCGTAGGTCTTCTGAGAGCTCTTTTCTGCGAGGCATGGTTCACATCAGACAGTGCTTCTTGAAACCAGTAAACCCAAAACAGGTGTGTGTTTTTTAAGGGTAGGACAGCTGTCAGCAACACATCCAATATCATCACACTGATTGGAGTCAAGGTTGGCTCACTCCTGGCTCCAATTAGCTCTGGGAGAAGTCATAAAGCTAGGGCCTCACATACTTTTTCCTCCCTGCACTGTGAATGTTTACATGTTATGTGCAATTAAACCATGGCAACATCTAATGTTTGTGTAGTATTATGTTCAGCAGACTGTGTTCCTCTATTGTTGTGACTTAGATGACATTCAGAGCACATTTTATGCCCAATTCAAGCAAAACTCCACGTAATCCCAAGGGGTTCACATACTTTTTCTTGCAACTGTAGGCACACTTACTCTTTTAAGACATCACATCATATGAGTCTTATTAAATGGGAAGGTGAAATGGATTATGTCATTGACTTCGACTGCTGAGTAAATGTGGTTTAGAATATCTCTCCAGGCTAGTAATGTCATATTAATCATATTTATTTTATACATTGAGTGACACAATATTTACAGCGCCTGGTGTAGTAGAATTTTTAAAAATGTTATCTCTAACTATTCCAGCGCCCGAGGCCGTCAGATGCTTTATATGTGCACACATTAAAATAAATTTTCACCTTGCTGGGTGGAACATTCTATATAAGCCGTCATACTGAAAACACATGGAAAGACCCCGTCTCTGATAGTAAATGGATAAATTTGAAAAGATGTTCAGTGCGTCTGTGCCAGCGTCTTGCATAATGTGTTGCTGACACTTCCCTGGCACTGCTCAGGTCCAACTGTCTCCATTATGGAGCTTATTTTGTGTGTTTTGCTTCCTTTGTCTTTAAAGATAAATTATTTTATCCATTGAGATGGAAAACTTTCCGAAAAATACAAATGTGTAGCGTGCTTTTCAAAAAATAAGGGCATGTTTATCAATGGCGTATCAATTTTTGTATTTTTGATGCAGATATAATTTTTGGTGCAGAGGAGTTATTACAGTCATGCAGATAATTGTATAAAATATGACAAATAGCAAAACAATAGACAAATTGATTTGACATTTAAAGCACAATCCCTCCATGAGATCCAAATGAAATATGAAAAAAATCAAATTCACTACTGCAATCATCAGGGCACCGTACATGTTACAATCTTACCATACAATTGTACTACGTAACATGAGGACCAGCCTAATCTATACAGTCAGTTTGTGTTCAATTAGGCAGGCCCTTGCACTACATAGTTGTTGGTAGATCTAAATGAAATTGTACCATCAGACTGTAACAAGCGTGGTGAGCTTTGGAGGTCATTATCAGAGAGGTGTGTTTGTGTGTAAGCCCTCATGCACACTGGACATTTTGATAACGCTGGTAACCTTAGCTGTGGAAAGTCACATTAAAATGTGAGTTTTTCAGCATTTTTTAGCATTTTTACATTTGTGTTTAGTGGCGTTTTGCCACGTTTAGCGGCATTTTCACGTTTTTTCTGCATTTGCGTTTTTTAGCCTTTTTTTTACCAAGTTGTAGGAATAGTGCCCCATCATTGGTATGGGTGGGAGGAATAGTGCCCCATCATTGGTATGGGTGGGAGGAATAGTGCCCCATCATTGATATTGGTTGTAGGAATAGTGCCCCATCAATGGTATGGGTAGGAGGAATAGTGCCCCATCATTGGTATGGGTGGGAGGAATAGTGCCCCATCATTGGTATCAGAAGGAGGAATAGCACCCCATCATTGGTATCAGAGGGAGGAATAGTGCCCCATCATTGGTGTCAGAGGGAGGAATAGTGTCCCATCATTGGTATCAGAGGGAGGAATAGTGCCCCATCATTGGTGTCAGAGGGAGGAATTGTGTCCCATCATTGGTATGGGTGGGAGGAATAGTGCCCCATCATTGGTATGGGTGGGAGGAATAGTGCCCCATCATTGGTATGGGTGGGAGGAATAGTGCCCCATCATTGGTATCAGAAGGAGGAATAGCGCCCCATCATTGGTATCAGAGGGAGGAATAGCGCCCCATCATTGGTGTCAGAGGGAGGAATAGTGTCCCATCATTGGTATCAGAGGGAGGAATAGTGCCCCATCATTGGTGTCAGAGGGAGGAATAGTGCCCCATCATTGGTATCGGCGGGAGGAATTGTGCCCCATCATTGGTATCAGAAGGAGGAATAGCGCCCCATCATTGGTGTCAGAGGGAGGAATAGTGTCCCATCATTGGTGTCAGAGGGAGGAATAGTGTCCCATCATTGGTATCAGAGGGAGGAATAGTGCCCCATCATTGGTGTCAGAGGGAGGAATAGTGTCCCATCATTGGTATCGGCGGGAGGAATAGTGCCCCATCATTGGTATCGGCGGGAGGAATAGTGCCCCATCATTGGTATCGGTGGTGGGATTAGTGCCCCATCATTGGTATCAGTGGGAGGAATAGTGTCCCATCATTGGTATCAGAGGGAGGAATAGTGTCCCATCATTGGTATCAGAGGGAGGAATAGTGCCCCATCATTGGTATCGGCGGGAGGAATAGTGCCCCATCATTGGTATCGGCGGGAGGAATAGTGCCCCATCATTGGTATCGGTGGTGGGATTAGTGCCCCATCATTGGTATCAGTGGGAGGAATAGTGTCCCATCATTGGTGTCAGAGGGAGGAATAGTGTCCCATCATTGGTATCAGAGGGAGGAATAGTGCCCCATCATTGGTGTCAGAGGGAGGAATAGTGTCCCATCATTGGTATCGGCGGGAGGAATAGTGCCCCATCATTGGCATCGGCGGGAGGAATAGTGCCCCATCATTGGTATCGGCGGGAGGAATAGTGCCCCATCATTGGTATCGGCGGGAGGAATAGTGCCCCATCATTGGCATCGGCGGGAGGAATAGTGCCCCATCATTGGTATCGGCGGGAGGAATAGTGCCCCATCATTGGTATCGGTGGTGGGATTAGTGCCCCATCATTGGTATCAGTGGGAGGAATAGTGTCCCATCATTGGTATCAGAGGGAGGAATAGTGTCCCATCATTGGTATCAGAGGGAGGAATAGTGCCCCATCATTGGTATCGGCGGGAGGAATAGTGCCCCATCATTGGTATCAGTGGGAGGAATAGTGTCCCATCATTGGTATCAGAGGGAGGAATAGTGTCCCATCATTGGTATCAGAGGGAGGAATAGTGTCCCATCATTGGTATCGGCGGGAGGAATTGTGCCCCATCATTGGTATCAGAGGGAGGAATAGTGCCCCATCATTGGTATCGGCGGGAGGAATTGTGCCCCATCATTGGTAACAGTGGGAGGAATAGCGCCCCATCATTGGTATCAGAGGGAGGAATAGTGTCCCATCATTGGTATTAGTGGGAGGAATAGCTTCCCATCATTAGTGTTAGTTGTAGGAATAGTGCCACATCATTGGTATGGGTGGGAGGATTAGTATCCCATCATTGGTATTGGTGGGATGAATAGTGTCCCATCATTGGTATCAGAGGGAGGAATAGTGTACCATCATTAGTATTAGTTGTAGGAATAGTGCCACATCATTGGTATGGGTGGGAGGAATAGTGTCCCATCTATGGTATTGGTGGGATGAATAGTGTCCCATCATTGATATTAGTGGGAGGAATAGTGCCCCATCATTGGTAATAGTGGGAGGAATAGTGCCCCATCATTGGTACTAGTGGGAGGAATAGTGCCCCATCATTGGTATCAGTGGGAGGAATAGTGCTCCATCATTGGTATTAGTGGGAGGAATAGTGCTCCATCATTGGTATTAGTGGGAGGAATAGTGCTCCATCATTGGTATTAGTGAGAGGAATAGTGCCCCATAATTGGTACTAGTGGGAGGAATAGTTCTCCATCATTAATATTAGTGGGAGGAATAGTGCTCCATCATTGGTATTAGTGGGAGGAATAGTGCCCCATCATTGGTATTAGTGGGAGGAATAGTTCTCCATCATTAATATTAGTGGGAGGAATAGTGCTCCATCATTGGTATTAGTGGGAGGAATAGTGCCCCATCATTGGTATTAGTGGGAGGAATAGTGCCCTATCATTGGTGCCAGTGGGAGGAATAGTGCCCCATCATTGATACTAGTGGGAGGAATAGTGTCCCATCATTAGTATTCGTTGTAGTAATAGTGCCCTATCATTGGTATCGGTGGGATGAATAGTGCCCCATCATTGGTATCAGAGGGAGGAATAGTGCCCCATCATTAGTATTAGCTGTAGGAATAGTGCCTAATTGTTTATATCAGTGGGAGGAATTGTGCCCCATCATTGGTGTCAGTGGAAGGAATGGTTCTCCTCTGTTGGTGCCAGTGTAAGAAATGGTTACTCCTTGTTGGTGTCAGGGGGGAGGAAAAGTAACCTGAGGGCCAGAGGCATGCAATGGGCCGCAGTTTGGAGACCCCTGCCATAGCCAAATATGTTCTGCCAAAGTACACTCCGTAGCTGTCCATGAAGATTGTACTGTTCCATCACACCATTCGAATCGAGCCGGGGCAAATTTGCTCTTCCACGAAACAGCAACAAGTATGAGCATGCAGAGACGTTTATGGAAACTTTGTAACAAACATGGATGTTTTCTCACCAAAGTGGAATTTTACTTTTAAATGGGCCTAAGGCATCTGTTAAAAAATCTAATAAACAAATTGATAGGTTCAGATGAATCAGCACAGCTGCTTTTGCCTTTGGCTGTAGAATATATGTGGCCAGGATCAGCTGTTCTTATATTTCCATCATAGAACTAGTACTATCAATAAGAGCAGCCACAACAATATTTCCTTTCAGCAATAAGTATAAGCCTAGGTTCACACTGATGCCATGCGAGTTGAATCTGTTTTGCAGTGCAAATTCAGAAGCAGCTCCAGTGCGAGTTGGTACTGGAATCTCCTAGAGTCCACAGATGCAGTTTCAATTCAAGTCTATGGCGCTACATTTCACACCACACTAAACTCGCACAGGAGCCTTTTTTTCATTGGATTCGCACTGCATATATGTGAACAGCCTCCATAGAAACTCATGTTCTTTCACTTGTCATGCGATTCCATGTATTCTGGAACACATCAGAAATTGCATCAGTGTGAACCAGGGCTTAGTGCTGGTTCACACTAGTGGGATTTCTGATCTGACTTGAGTCACACACAATCACATTGCAATGGAAATCACATTATTTTCAGTGGTGCCCATTCTCATCACTGCAGCTTAGCACAGTGCGATTTTGGAAAAGGTTCCTATGCTACTTTGGTGCGATTTACAGTGCAGCTTGGCCCCATAGAATATGCAGAAACACAGCCAAGTTTCATCAAAGTCGCACTACATAATCGCATTGAAAATTGCAGCAAAATCTCTTCATAGTAGTTTTAATAGTCAGCCACATCTGCTCAGACTTTGTACATTGTGGATGCAAGTTGCTTGATAAATCTGCCCTTTGGTATTTTCCTAATCTATTTTTTCATGGATCACATATCAACAAATTATATGTTTTTTAGTGGCATGTAGAAAAACTGTGCTTGATTGTAGGGGTCAGTCATACGACCCCTTGGTTTCTTAACCTTTTTCTTACTGGGCACTTTCACCCTCTTCCTGCCCATGCCAATTTTTAGCTTTCAGCATTGTCGTACTTGGAATGACAATTGTGCGGTCATGCAACACTGTTAGGCCTCTTTCACATGAGGTGGGCTCCATCCAGATCAGCATGGATTCTGCCCCCTGAACCCTTGATGATCAAAGCAGAACGGGCAGATGACAGGTCCATGTCTGCTCAGTTTATGCAGAGCAGACACTGACAGAGCCCACTTTGCTGTATGGGCAGTCGGGTGTAAATGTACTCTGTTGTCCAACTGCCCTCCTATCAGATCTGCCTAGATGGAGGAGAACGGATCCCCTTCCATTTTTTTTATTTTTGCAGACCATGGATTGGTTTGGGGATAGGCGGGTGAAAACGCACACATTTTCACATGCTAGTCAATAGGGGTGAATGGAAGGTCTGGTAATGTCCACCTCAAAAACTGATGGGCAGACCTGATTGAACCCTTCATGTGAAAGGGGCCTTAGGGTCTACATACTGTAACAAGGTTAGCTCGGCAGCGGGTGTGTGTGACCCCCTGGATGGGTGCACAACACAAAAAGATAGGCACAGCACAACAATAGTGGAGGTGAAAACAAACAGGTGCAATTTATTTACAATATTTACAGAAAAAATGATAAACAAAAAGAGACATCAAAATAAATCCTGGCCAACTTGGCTACTTACTGCAACAACAGCTTTTCCCTAGCTACCCACTAGGTACAGCCTGCTGCTATACCTAGTTGCTAGTACTGGGAGGTTAGCCACACAGGCTTTGGTCTCTCTGCACACAGATAACAGGTCAGCTCCCCAGCCAGTTCAGGCACAGATCTGGTTCCAGGGTGGAGCAACTCCCTAAGCACTCTGGGAAGCTTTATACAAGTGTTAATGAGCCCACTACCTTCAGCTGGGCTCATTATCTCAGTGCTGAAGGACTCAGCACTTCCCTCTAGTGGTACAAATCCCCATAAACCCTGAATCTCGGACAAATATATCGTCCATCCAGGACGCAACCAGGTGATTTCACCTGCCTACTGTCACAATACGTACGCTTTTATTTTATCTGAGATTAACCATTGCTTTCTATGGAGAACCACTGCCCTCTATCCTATTTGCCACAATTTGAGGCAGTTCAAGGTATAGTTTTACCCCAAATACTAATTTGCCATAGGCAGCATTTTTGCCTTTTCCCTTTTAGCAGATTCACCTTCCCTTTATGAATATGCCCCAGAGTGTTAAAGTAGTTCTAGGGTCACAACATACACATACCTCCTAACTTTTTGAGATGGGAGCGAGGGACACCTATTAACAAAAGAATGTTGACATAGGACACACCCACTGACACACCCACTGACACACCCACTTAAAAGGAGAATTATAAAAAAAAAATGATTAGTTAAACCCACAACTGTTTTTTTTTACCACCACTATTCTTTTATACTGGCTTTTGAATTTACAAATGCAGCAGTTTAGAAATTGGATGAAAGGTTTAGCACGGGGAAACACTTTTTTTTAAAGATTAAAAGTGCATTATTATATACAGCTATATAGATCAGACCAAAATGAAGACAAGTGAGCGTGAAAGAGTGACAGAGGGACTTTTTTCCAAATCAGGGACAGTCCTTCGAAATGAAGAACAGTTGAGAGCACATATCTTTCCACAACTTCCTGGATTTCCTGCATCCTTTGCAGCTTCTTCTCCATTTCTAAAGTTTACATTTTGACCATAGATACTCTTCAAAGCGAAATTGCAGCAGTAGAGCTGTGTAAGCTCTAAAGCCTGCCATAGACTATTCGAATCGAGATTTGAACCATGTATGGATAGGCTGAATGTACCCAAGATGATCAATCAATCAACTTGGGTACAACCAGCCTGCCGGATTTTACATGCGACCAGCGGCTATTATAGGCACTAGCAATAATCATTGTGTTCTCCTGGCAGAGACGGCTTCCCCCATCCCGTGTGGTTGCAGGAAAGAAATTTTGCTTCGTCTATGGCCTGCCTAAGTCACAGAGCATGTGACTGTGCTGGAGGCTAAGTGGACAATCCTCAAGTGCCAGCATTGTCTCTTGGGAGGAAATTCTGGGTACTTTTCTTCCCTTTCACTGGCCAAACTGAAGGGTTCGAAGAGAAGGTGGGATCACCATAAAGTGACTTTACCCTGCATGGTCTAAGCCAGGGTTTCTCAACCTCTTTCCAGTCAAGGCACCCTTTAACATTCTGCACAATCCCAAGGCACCCCATTCTAAAATGTAAAAAACTATTCTAATAGTTTTACATAATGCAGAAACATCTACATGTGTAGGACACCCAACATTAGAGGTGATTTATTCTTCCAAAGCAAATATTACTTTGCAAACTGGTACTGATTAGTATTCCAATGTTTCTCCCCTAGTTTCTCTCCCTCACTCAGCTCATGTGACCCCACTGCTGATAAAGAGGGGCAGGGGAGGGCCAAACAAGGATGCTGGGCAGGCACCCGACATCCTCCTTATCAACTAATGATGTCATTGGATGTTAGGATGCCGGCAGGTTGTAAAAGTGCGCAATGAAAACTTATGGCTCTGTGTAACGAAAAGGCAGGCTTGATCCACCTGCTGGCTTGTATACAATTTTTGGGCAGTTTTGAAGCATTTTGCCAAGGCACCCCTGAAGAAGCCTGAAGGCACCCCAGGGTGCCTGGGCACCCTGGTTGAGAAAGGCTGATCTAAGCACAGGCTCACTTCATTTAGCAATAAGTTGTCTTTTACCATCCTATCGCTCTTCTAACTTCCTCCTGTTTAACATCTTGAAATGCATACTGGGTACGTTTCTATAAATATATGCTGCTGAAAGGTCTCTAGGAGTAATCGGCTAGACAGTTTGATTATTTAATTTGAGCTCCAGCAGCTGTATTACTCATTGTCTCTATTTACTTAGATTTGTTTTTTTCGTGTAGAGAAGAAAAAAAACTCTATCATATTTGCAGTGTTTTTTGATTTCCTGACAAAAAAAAGGCAAAGAGCTTCAGGTACGCTTCTCTAATTCAATTAAAAAGCAAATATGCAAAGCCAATCAAAAAAGACAGAAAAAGATGATCAAAAAACAATACCAAATTTTATTCGTTAATTATTTTGTACTGTTTTGGTCATCCCTAAAAGGTTTCTTTTTTTGATTGGTTTTGCATATTTGCTTTTTGATTGACTTTGTAATCAGGGTCTATTTCTAATTTTTTTTCTCCTGTTAGGTCTTGCCTCCCCATAGAAATGTTTAGATTTTCTTTCCTCTTGTATGACTTCAACTGATCTTTTAAAAATATTTTAAAAATTACACTCTACCCTCAATTGCCATCACCCTTACCACATTCCTGAAAAACTGCAAAAATTCTAAAATATCCTCTTGAAGACCCGCTAACGTATATACACATTACAGGCTTCAAGTGGTTATGGTATGTTTTTTTTTTTTCTATCGGGGCGGCCGCCTTTTTTGTAAAAGCCATCCGAGTAGCTGATTAGCAGCTGGATTGCTTCCCGAATGTAAACAGTGTCATTTTTAAAATTGCAAAGAATCTGATCATGCCGATCTTGGTGTGATGATGAGGTCAGAAGAGAAGTCTAGGATCTAATAGGCCCCCAATCTCACTATAAAGAGTACATGTCACTGCCTATTGCTGTAACAAGGGATGTTTACATTCCTTGTGACGGCAATACAAGTGCTAAAAAAAATTAAATAAAAAAAAAAAATATGTGACGTGCCCCCCGTCCCCCCCCATGCTTGTGTACAAAGGCAAACACATGTGTCAGTCCCAGATGCATACGTAAATGGTGATGGCACCACACGTGAGGTATTGCCATGAGCATCAGAGCTAGAGCAATCATTCTAGCACCAGACTGCCTCTGTAACTCTAAGTTGGTAACCTGTAAAGACCTATATCGCCTATGGAAATTTTTAAATACCGTAGTTTGACATCATTCTAAAAGTGTGTGCAATTTTAAAATGTGACATGTTTGGTATCTATTTATCTAGTTAATTGGCGTAACATCATCTTTTATATGTTGCAAAAAATTGGGTATTGTGTTCGTGTTCAAGTAAATTCATGAAAGTGTATTTTTCCCCCCAGAAATTTGAGAAACCACTGCGCAAATACCGTGTAACATAAAAAAAAGCTCACCATTTTATTCTGTAGAGCCTTTGCTAAAATACAGTAAATCCTCTACTTACAAACATTCAAGTTGCAAACTTTCAAAGATACGAAAAACCTCCAAGTTTTGAACTTTCAAAGATGCGAACATGCATTTACATGTCAAATCATGAAAGTAGCACACGTGTCTGCCGGACAATGTCAGCTGCTTGCACCCTCTGCCACATGCGGTTGTTCTGCTGTGTACGTTACTGTATAGTACAATTGTGTATAGTAGTAGTGTTGATTTCAAGCCTAGGATGTCTGGAAGCAAGCATAAAAGCAGTGGTCTTGTGTGGTCACTCCATGCCAGCCCCTGTATGTCAGCTGTTACTGTACTACTCTAACTTTCAAGGTACTGTAAGATTAAACATCTTTTCTTTACAGTGTTTCTTGTGTTTGTTTTTTATGCATTATTTGTGTGAAAAGTATTATAAACCGTACTTTGTTGGACTTACAAACAAATTGGACTTACGAACGAACTCCCAGAAAGGAACTTGTTCGTAAGTAGGGGACTTGTATACAAAAGGGGACTGTATATATAATATACAGTTGTGACCAAAATTATTCAACCCCCAATGCTGTAAAGGGGTTTAGGGACTATAGTGTACATTTGGAATTGTATTCAGAATCAAATCCTACAAGGACGTTGTAACTACCCAAATGCAACTAAAATGACATCAATTGTTTATGTAATACAGTAGTAAATGGTTCTTATGTGGTTTCTTCATTGCCACAATTATTCAACCCCTTAAAGACTACCACTCTGAAGAACAGAGGTTCATACAGGTGCTTTCCATCAGGTATTGAAAACACCTGTGGATGTCACCGAGCAGCAATCAAGCATAATAAGCACCAATTAGGCAGCTTTAAAATGACTGTGATACTCAGCTCCTTCTAGACATTTACTGGTGTGGTTACAAACATGGTGAAGGCAAGAGAATGGTCCAGGAAGACAAGAGAAGAGGTGATTTCTCTTCACAGGAAGGGCAATGGCTATAAGAAGATTGCAAAGATGTTAAACATACCAAGAGACACCTTAGGAAGCATCATTCGCAAATTCAAGGCAAAGGGCACTGTTGAAACGCTACCTGGTCGTGGCAGAAAGAAGATGCTGACTTCGACTGCTGTGCGCTACCTGAAGCGTAGAGTGGAGAGAAGTCCCCGTGTGACTGCTGAGGAACTGAGAAAAGATTTGTCAGATGTGGGTACAGAAGTTTCAGCCCAGACAATAAGACGCACACTGCGTAATGAAGGCCTCCGTGCCAGAACTCCCAGGCGTACCCCCTTGCTGTCTCCAAAGAATAAGAAGAGTCGACTGCAGTATGCCAAAAGCCATGTGGACAAACCACAAAAGTTGTGGGATAGTGTTCTGTGGACTGATGAAACAAAATTAGAACTGTTTGGGCCCATGGATCAACGCTATGTTTGGAGGAGGAAGAACAAGGCCTATGATGAAAAGAACACCTTGCCTACTGTGAAGCATGGTGGAGGGTCAATCATGCTTTGGGGCTGTTTTGCTTCTGCAGGTACAGGGAAGCTTCAGCGTGTGCAAGGTACCATGAATTCTCTTCAGTACCAGGAGATATTGGATGGAAACGTGATGCAGTCCGTCACACACCTGAGGCTTGGGAGACGTTGGACCTTTCAACAGGACAATGATCCCAAGCATACCTCCAAGTCCACTAGAGCATGGTTGCAGAGGAAAGGCTGGAACATTTTGGAGTGGCCATCGCAGTCACCAGACTTAAATCCGATTGAGAACCTCTGGTGGGACTTAAAGAAAGCAGTTGCAGTGCGCAAGCCTAAGAATGTGACTGAACTGGAGGCCTTTGCCCATGAAGAATGGGCGAAGATACCCGTAGATCGCTGCAAGACACTTGTGTCAAGCTATGCTTCACGTTTAAAAGCTGTTATAACTGTAAAAGGATGCTGTACTAAGTACTAAGATTGAATGTCACTTGGGGGTTGAATAAAACTGATAATGCTGTGAGCACAGAAAAGACATTTGTGGTTATTTCATTATAACTGTTATGTTATATTTGTCTGACCTACAAGTGCCTCTTTAATGTAAATGTAAGCAAGATGACTGAATGATCAAAAGCAATGTCAAACTGGCCAAAACACTCAATTTCAGTGGGGGTTGAATAATTTTGGTCACAACTGTATATATATATTATATATATAATATTTGGGAGCTCCAAGTAATTTTAGAGCAAAAAAAATACTTTGGTTAGCCAAATCTCTCACTAGGTGCTTTTACCTCTCAGAATTGTAGTATTCAGAATGTGATATTCACATGCTGATTACTTATTTCCTCCCTCTGTAGCCAGTACAGAGCAGAAACACAGTGTGGGTCACTCCTGCTGCTTCGTTTTTAATGATCTTAATGGTTGGCAAATTTAGAGCAAATGGAGGTGTCGGCAGTGCTGAACATGGGCAGAGCCTGGAATTCATCTTCATGGTAAAACATATGAAAAAAAAGCAAAAATGCAGTGCAGAAAAATATTAATGCTGGCTAAACTTTTGGAAATTTCATGGAAGCTTTCCATCTTCAGCCTTTCACACGCAGTCTTGGTCGTATTCTGGTTTTGAGTAGTCAGAGTGAAAAGTGAAAGTTGGTCAAGAGAGCTGATCAACTGCCAATTCTGTGGTTTTGATCAACTTCTATTGCAGTTTTGTTTTGGCGGTTTAAGCTGAAATATTATTGATATGTTAGCTGGCAGATTTCTGAAGATCTTTGAAACTCATAGCCATCATTGCTCTTATTAAAAGCAAAATTGTCCAATGTATTGCCAGCATGGCCAACCAGAACTTTTTATAAAATGCTTGCTTTGTCTAATGTTAAAAGCAAAAAAAGTAACAATACAGTCTTTAGGACTCATGTACACTGCAGCTCAAAAAAGATATTCTAGAGCTGTTTGAGCTTTTTTTTCCTCTGCCTGTAAACTACCCTGCCACTAAACTTCTGGAAATGCCTATAGTGTGCATGTATGCAGCAGTGTTTGCTGACATCCATAGCTGCTTAGTACATTCTTCTTATTTTGAACAAGGACAGGAATATGGGACCTACCATTTATGTTCCATGTTTTAAAGTGCAGGCTTCAGAGGTATCATCCAGATCCTATCTCTTCTAGTTACTGACCTAGAACAGCCAGTGAGTCTGAAAAGCCTAAATTTCCATCCTCGATGCTTGATGCACAGCCAGGCAACATACATTGCTCACAGACTTGTATCCAGGAGACCGTAACCAGTCCTTGAGCTTGTTTTTTTATTTTATTAAGGGGTAAATAACTTGGATGGGGCAAGGGGTGTATGGGATGCCCAAGGGAACTGCAACTGAGGACAACTTCCTGGAACTATGGGGACAAAAATTCTCTTCTTGGAGAGCTGGCCAGCCTCTCCTGGTATACCACCCCAGACTCTGGACGATCCACCTCCATCCAGCTGTCTGAAGGAATCACTAAGTAGGGGATCCAGTACCTTCCACTGCAGTGTGTAACAGTCCCGGGTAAGTACGCTGGGTCAGAGGCAGGCCTTCAATTGGGCCGCTTCTTCCCTGCTTCACAGGTGGTCCTCGCTCTGGTGGTCAGTGAGGTCCTGAGCTTTCCTCCCTTTCCAGTGCCACTGCTTAGATGTGAGCCCCTTCCCAACTGAGCCTCTATGTTCCACTCAAACTCTCCTGCTGCTGAACAGGCTCCACCACATTTAAAGGATGCCCTGGCCCCAAGCTTCCTGCTTGGGGATTGGCCATATATGCAGGCCAGCCCCTGCTCACCTCCACCCACTGCTTCGGGAATCTTCTTCAAGATTCCAGAGCAGGGGAAGGTTGCAAGAAACTGACCTGCAGAGCCTCTCAGCCCTGACCTGAAATAACCCCTTCTTCCAGCCTTTATAGCTGAAAACCTATTCTAGCTCCCCCTAGCTATCTAGGAGGGTGGTACACCAGGATCGGATGACAGCCATGGGACTTGTTCCTTTAAACTGAAGCGATTCAACTCTAAAGTGGGGCGAAAACATTGTCCTATTTTCCAAGAAGGTTCTGGAACGACAAAGGCAAACGTTCTTTCTTATGTACGATTTCTATGTTTGTTACGTCTGATCATGTCATTTTTTTCTATTTGATTATTTCCATAGAACTACTGTACACATAGCGAAAATCAGACGTTGTGTTCACATACGATTAAGAATTTTCTAGATTGCGCCTTTGTTTTTTTTTCTCTGAACAGTTGGAATAGGCTGTTGAAAGCACTATACTAAGGAACAGATAATCGACCGGTTGTTCCTTGTACAGAATTTTTCTTCCAATTTTTATATAGTGGTTAGAAATGATCTCCTTAAGGGATGGTGGAATGAAAAACAGTTAATTACCAATTACTTTAATATTTTTCACAGATTTATTGCTGAAAAAACGTCTAAGACAGAGGATTAGGAATGCAGGATACCCAAAAAATAAAAAAGCTCAGGTTTTTAGCAAGGTTAGTTGGTGTAGGCCCTTTAGGAGCAGCATAGTTAATTCCAATGACCGTATGATAAAAATCATGGTTCTTTCCATATGTTTTAATAAGTAGAGAATGAACCCTCTTGAAGGTTTGCTCCATTTATCATCCTCAGTGATTGGCTGGGATGGATAAATACTTATAACTCAGATTTTATTACTTCTCACACAAACTAATGCCCAAGCTTAGGAAAAGCTTACTGAGCGCAGAAAATATAAACAAAAAGCTCAAGCTGGCTACAGTCTTGCTGTAAAACAACATAGAAAACTAACTAGGGACACTCTCTTTAAAGGAAGGATCCCTACAAATAACATTAGTGTCATCAAAGGTCCCAGTTTACGCAGTGGGGACAGTAGCGGGCTGTTTGTGAAAAGTAAGTAAGGACTGATTGGGTTGAATAAGTCCAAAGCATGGAGTTGGCCAACGGTACAGATCTTGTTTTGTCTTTCTTCTTGTAGGCAAAATACATTGATCTTTGTCAGTAAATGCAATGTGTTTTTTTTTTTCCAGAGTGACCGACTTTTTATTAAAGGTGGGAGAATTATTAATGATGACCAGTCCTTTTACGCAGATGTTTACCTCGAAGATGGCCTTATTAAGTAAGTGAATGAACAAATGTCAGCAGAAGGAATTCTGTTTATTGATAATACTGCAATAATCCAATGTGGAATTTCACGCACCCTTTGTCTTAATATATCTAAAGCCAAAACCTTTTTTTCACATTATGGATAGAGTATAGGAAATGGGGAAAACCAACAAGGGTATTGGAATGCAAAGCAACAGGCAGTTCACACTGTTGTGCTGTGTTAGTGAATGCACAGCTTAGTGTACTATTTTGGCGTATCCCAGGAGGAATGGACTTCTGCATGTTGACCTCCAAGTCAAGGTGAAATAAGAACCAAAACCCACAAAAAACCAAGATGTCAGCAACAATGACGGATATTAAAGGATCAACAAACATGGTATACTTACCTGCTCTGTGCAATAGTTTTTCACAGAGCAGCCCCGATCTTCCTCTTCTCAGGTCCCCTGCCAGCGCTCCAGTCCCTTCCCTCCTGCTTAGTGCTTCTATAGCAAGTAGCTTGCTATGGGGGCACCCAAGCTGCTGCTCTGTGTGTCCATTATCACACGGAGTGTGGCTTGGCCCAGCCCCTGCTCTCTCCTTATTGGCTCACTGGCTGTGATTGACAGTAGCGGTAGCCAATGGCTGGGGGCAGGGGGTGATGCTGCATACAGAATGTTTTTTACCTTCATGCATAGAAAGCATGAAGGTAAAATACCTTGAACCTTTACAACCACTTTACTGTGAGTATCAAAAGTTTTTTCCCACCAGTGCCTCCCAGCAGTGCCATCCACCAGTGCCCCCCAGCAGTGCCTCTCATCAGTGCCCAGCAGTGCCACCCACCAGTGCCCCCCAGCAGTGCCTCCCATCAGTGCCACCCATCAGTGCCGACCATCAGTGCCACCAGTCAGGGCTGTCAGCGCTGCCCGTCAGTGCCACCCATCAGTGCTGCCTATCAGTGCCCATCAGTGCTGCCTATCAGTGCAGCATCATCAGTGCCTCCTCATCAATGCCCACCAGTCCCGCCTCATCAGTACCACCTCATCAGTGCAACCTATCAGTGCTGCCTATCCATGCCACCTCATCAGTGCCCATCATTGCTACCTATCAGTGCCGCCTCATCAACACACATCAGTGAAGGAGAAAAATTACCTGTTTGGAAAATTTTATACTAGAAACAAAGAAAACCTTTTTTTTTCTCTTGCTCCTTTTTTGGATTATAGCGGCAATTAAATACCACCAAAAGAAAGCTCTATTTGTGTGTGAAAATGATTAAAATTTCATATGGGTACATGTGTTGCATGACCACGCAATTGTCATTCAAAGTGCGACAGCGCTGAAAGCTGAAAATTCGCCCGGGCTAATGGGGGTAAAGGTGCCTGTAGGCAAGTCGTTAAGGAGTGGGCGGCCTCTGTTGACCTTAACAACCAGTAAACAACATGGTTGTTAAGGAGCAGGCACCCGCCAAATCCTTAACAAGAAATGATTAATCAGCTGTCAGCGAGGTTCCCCACGGACAGCTTAATATAAATAAAAAAATCGAGAAAAAACCAGCGTGAGGTCCCTTCCCAATCCTTACCAGGACCTTTGGGTTTAGTAGGGATTTTATGGGGAACCCCACACCAAAATTAAAAAAAAGGTGTGGGGTCCCCCCCAAAATCCATGCTAGGAAAAAAAATCAGCACATGGGACAGTGCACACAGTAATTATGAAGTGTCCCTTGTGCTGCTGTCTAGTATTCGATGATACCGATTCTTTGCGGTGTGATTTGCGTTGATGGATGCAAATTGCACTGCAAAGAATAGCATGTGATTTGAAAAGGAATCTGATTCCTGTCCAAAGCGCATGCAGTTTCCCCTCTGCTCTTGTGTGAACCCAGGCTTGCCATAGCCCGAGTTCACACAGGAGCTGTGTGGGAAACATGCTGAGTCACATGGACGGTGCTGACCAATCAGATGCCGCCTAGCCCGGACTGTCATCGCTACAAGGAGAGGAAAGAAAGCAGCAGGGATTTCAAATCTTGTCTTCTTTCTCTCCTTCCTCACCACTGAGACTCAGAATTGGATGCCTGCAGGGAGGTTTCCTGCACCACTCATGTGTGAACTCGGGCTATAACAAGCCTGGATTCACACAGGAGCAGTGGGGAAACTGCATGCGATTTGGACATTAATCGCATGCTAATCATTGTGGTGCAATTTGTGTCCATTAACGCAAATCACACTGCAAAGTATTGGTTAAGGTATTGGGAGTATTTTCACAAGATCGAGTACTTTATTTAATTGAATTAATTTAAGTACTTTATTTAATGAAAATATCGGCAGCAATCCTGGTATCGGTCCATCCCTACTTTTCACTGATGGAAGCTATAGAATGGAGGAGGGGGCAGAAAGGGCCGGCATGAAGAGTGCCTTTGACAGGTCCAATGCTTGTATTAACCCCTACAGCACCGGGGATTATGGTTGCAGTGGTAGGAGTGATTCAGAGGAAAAGGAACACTTCTCAGTCGCTGTAAGCACTGTCCCTTGTGCTGATTTACAAAAGAAAAAGTTTTGACTTGAAGGAAACCATATAGGAGAGGAATAATAGAGCTGTCATTGCTGACTGGTTTTTGAAGGTGTAAGCTCTGGGGCCATTATGCTTATTCTTCCTTAATTAGTCTATTCATAGAGTTCTGATAACTTTATGCTCAATTATTATTTTACTACAAGGCACTCATGATAGTTGGTATCTTTTGTGTTTTTCTTACCAGACAAATTGGGGAAAACCTAATTGTTCCAGGAGGAGTGAAAACAATTGAAGCCAATGGACGGATGGTCATTCCTGGTGGCATTGATGTCAACACGTATCTCCAGAAGCCCTACTTGGGCATGGCAACATTAGATGACTTTTACCAAAGCACTAAGGCAGCTGTAGCTGGAGGAACTACCATGATCAGTGAGTAGACTGTAATACTTATAACCAAATTAAAAAAGAAAAAAGCGCCACTTACAAAAAACACCAAAGTGTCAGCAGCATATCCCACCCAAAATAAATTTTGGCAACAATAAACAAAATTAAAAGGTATGCGCTAATAACAAACTTATACAAAAGTGTATGTCATCATCCAAAAAACATTAGTGTTTTAAATAAATTATAGTGTCCAAACATAAATTAGTGTCCAAAAAAATATATATATATCTTCAGTGACTTGAACCAATTGTGAGAAATCCACCACCAAAGGAGATTAAATAAACTCACCAGAGCTAATGGCTGGTCAGATTATAAACCAGCAACAGCGCTTGTGCTCTGGGAGCAATGAACCCGATGTCCAAATAGATATGGTGATGTTTCAGACACTTCCGGATAATAATAATCACAGCCAAACAACTTTGCAGCCCAAGCTCTTATGATGAACTTCTCCACTCTTTCTCATACCTCCATGAGAGCATGCAGTACACTCAGGGACAAAAAAGAGAACATAATGGTGCAATACGTTTTTTTCATTTATCTCTTTAATAAAAAAGGTATAAGGAAACTCACAAACAAGGTGTCCAACAGACACCAGCTTCAATCGCAAAAAAGGGTTGAGATACAGTTAACGCTCACCGCAGATCTCTCCCATACAGCACAGACCAGCAAGGCTCTCTAACGTCCACATCAAGTAGGCTACGCCCGCTGTTGCTGGTTTATAATCTGACCAGCCATTAGCTCTGGTGAGTTTATTTAATCTCCTTTGGTGGTGGATTTCTCACAACTGGTTCAAGTCACTGAAGATATATATATATTTTTTTGGACACTATAATTTATTTAAAACACTAATGTTTTTTGGATGATGACATACACTTTTGTATAAGTTTGTTATTAGCGCATACCTTTTAATTTTGTTTGTAATACTTATTACCATGCATTCAGTTTTTTCAGAGTCAACCTCTCTCAATAAAGCTCATTTAGGAAAACCACCTACCTGCTCAGTGGCTCCAATTTTTGGTTAATAAAGTTATTTAAACCTGAACTTTGGGAATAATACTAAATCTAAGTCCCTTCCCCCACACTTAAACAATCATTTAGTCTACAAGTGCAGGGGTGTGGTGTATTGTTCCTCACTCCTGGCTCTGGCAGGCTCCCTCCATCTGTGTGACCAGTCCGGTGCTGCTGCCCCTATTAGGCTCTTCGGACCCTTAGTCACATGCTTGCTTCCTCCAAATACAGTGCAGGGTAATAGCCTTGCACTATAAATGATGAGGCCAGAGGACTCCCTACTTCCTGGAGCTTCAAGAGAACAGAACTGTAACCTGCCAGACTGAGGGATAGATACATAATACAGCTTGTCCCTTCAGCTCTAGACTAAATGAGCATTCAGCCCATTCAGTGCAGAGGCGGGCCCACTGTAAGGGTAGATTTTGTCTATTTCCCGGAGTTCAGTTTTAAGGTACACATGTACACTATAGTGACAGAATATTTGTTCAGTGCTCTAGTGGATCAAATATTTTAGCATAGTGCAACATGGGACACATTGGCAGCTATTGTACTGTTGCACCCAAGAGATAGAAGGCAGCGGCACAGTGTGCCTAGGTTCTCCTCACAGAAGGTCCTAGACGGGGCATTAGGTTTCCTGTCCCATACAGTAAAGTTCCATTTACGAGGATACCCTTTGTACTTCTCTGGCTTTTTTCTGTTGTATCAGTGGATAGCTTTGAGCGGGGTACAGCCTATGTCTGGTTTCTGCACTTGATGAGCAAACCGGATGACCCAGCATACAGGGCTTGGTAGAAGGTGATAATGTTTTATTACTGTACTTGGGCTTTGGGGTGCCATTCTAAATAAAAAGTGTTGTCACTGTTTAAAGTGATTTTAAAGGTTTAATTTTTAAGGAAAAAATTACAAACATACCTATACTTACCTGCTGTGTGCAGTGGTTTTGCACAGAGCAGCCCGGATCCTCCTCTACTTGGGTCCCCCGCCGGTGCTCCTGGCCGCTCCCTTCTGTCGGGTGCCCCCACAGCAAGCAGCTTGCTTTGGGGGAACCCGCTGCTCCATGTGTCCATTTACATACGGAGCAGGGGCTCAGCCCCGCCCCCTCTCACTTCTAATTGGCTACCTGGCTGTGATTGACAGCAGTGGGAGCCAATGGCTCACGCTTCTGTCTCAGCTAATGAGAAGAGGGAGTCCTGGGATAGCCAAGACTCCAGTATACATCGCGGGATCAAAAGGGGGCTTAGGTGAGTATTAGGGGGGCTGGGGAGGCTGCTGCACAGAAGAAGTTGAGCCATTAGGACCACTTTAAGCAAGTAAGGGGAAATCTTTTCAATATACTTTTATTTCCCAAAAAATGTTTTGGTTGAAGATTTTGCAGTTTTAGTAAATCAACCCTTAAGGGTTAGGATTTCAGCCTTTTGGGGACTTTTCCCTTCACTTCCTGTCCAGGTGACAGCAGGAAAAAATTTATGGGACACGGAAGAAAGCCAACAGAGGTTCTAACTTTTGTTTTTTGTTGCTGGTTCTGTCACCATTGGAGAGATTTACTATCACTTCTTGTGTCAGGATAAGAACTGTGGGAAAAATTCTCCAAGGGTGACACAGTACAGTGGGTATAGAAAAGAATCACCCCCCCTTTAAAATAATCACATGTTGTTGCTTTGCAGCATGAAATGAAGAAAGACAGTTTTTTTTCCAGCTGTATTTTCTCAGTGCAACTTATGACTTCCAAGTGAAAGATATAATACCAGCATGTCAAAAAAAAATTCAAAAAGAGAATCACTGACTTGGAAAAAGGATCACCCACTCCTAAAAATGACTAAGCTAATCACCTCAATGGCACACAAAGCCATTAGACTTTCAAGTGTGATCAGCTGTGGTAATTTTGATTAGCTCAGTGAGAAAAGAGCTTTCGTGGAGCATTTCAGTTATTGGTAATGCAGCTGAAGCAAACAATCAACTATGGGTAGAAAGACACCGACAAAAGATCTCCGGGATAAAGTTGTGGACAGGCACAAGTCAGGATACAAAAAAATTTGAAGGCTATATTAATGACTAGAAGCACAGTGAAGTTTAATATTAAGAAATGGTATTTGGTACAACACAGACCCTTCCTGGATCAGGACATCGCTCCAAACTGGATGAAAGAGCCAGTTGAAAACTGATCAGAGAGGCTACCAAGAGGCCTACAGCAACTCTGAAGTTGCAGGAATTGATGACAAAGAGCGGTCATTGTGTGCATGTGACAACAATATCACAAATTCTTCACAAATGTGACTTGTATGGGAGAGCTGCAGGAAAAAAAGTCACTCCTCAAGAAAGGCCACATGCAGTCATGACTGAGCTTTGCCAAAATACACCTTGAAGATTTTGAAGCCACATGAAAAAATGTGTTCTGGTCAGATGAGACTAAAATTGAATTATCTGGCCTCAATACTAAACAATATGTCTTGTGGAAATCCAGTACAGTTCAGCATCCAAATAATACCATTCCTAACACCAGCGAAGCATGGAGGTGGTAATATCTTGTTATGGGGGTGTTTCTCTGCAGCATGGCTGAGCACTTGTCAGGATAGAAGGAAAAATGGATGGGGCAAAATACTGTTACATTTTTTAGGAAAATTTGCTGCCTTCTGCCAGAAAGTTGTCACAGGGAAGAAGGTTTATCTTCCAACATGACAATGACACAAAGCACACTGCAAAAATGACCACACAGTGGTTGAAGGAGAAAAGGGTGAATGTCCTTGCATGGCCTAGCCAGAGCCCAGACTTAAACCTCAGTGAAAATCTGTGGAATGACTTGAAGACTGCAGGCCACAAATGATCACCATCAAAACTGAACTCGAGCAGTTCTACAAAGAAGAGTGGGCAAATATTGCAAAATCTAGATGTGCAACGTTAGTAGAGACATCAATAGACTGAAGGCTGTAATTAAAGCAAATGGTGGTTCAACAAAATACTGACACAAGGGGTGATCCTTTTTCCAATTCAGTGATTCTGTTTTTGCATGTTTAAGTTTTTTGTTTTCTAACATATTGGTGTTATATCTTTCATAGTTACATAGTTAGTCTGGCTGAAAAAAGCAAAAAGTCCATCCAATTCAACCATTAAAAAAAAAAAAAAGTTATAATCCTACACCCACAGTTGATCCAGAGGAAGGCAAAAAAAAACCCAGCAAAACATGATCCAATCTGTTCCTGCAGGGGAAAAACTCCTGCCTGATCCCCCGAGAGGCAATCAGATATTCCCTGGATCAACTTTACCTATAAATAGTAACCAGTTATATTCTGTGTATCCAAGAAAGAAACCAGGACTTTTTTGAAGCAATCCATTGAGCTGGCCAGAACCAACTCTTGAAGGAGTATATTCCACATTTTCACAGCTCTCACTGTGAAGAAACCTTTCCGTGTTTGGAGATTAAATTTATTTTCCTCCAGATGTAAAGAGTGCCCCCTTGTCCTCTGAGATGACCTCAAGGTGAATAGCGCTACACTATAACTCTTCACTATATGAACCACTGATGTATTTATATATGTTGATCATATCCCCCCTTAATCTCCTCTTCGCAAGAGAGAATACATTCAGTTCCTCTAATCTTTTCTTATAGCTGAGCTCCTCCATGCCTCTTATCAGTTTGGTTGCCCTTCTCTGTACTTTCTCCAGTTCCCCAATGTTCTTTTTGTGAATTGGTGCCCAAAACTGAACTGCATATTCAAGATGAGGTCTTACTAATGATTTGTACCGGGGTAATATGATATCTCTCTCTCTGGAGTCTATACCTCTTTTAATACAAGAGAGGATTTTGCTCGCTTTAGAAACCGCAGCTTGGCCATTGCATGCCATTATTAAGCTTGTGATCTACCAGAACCCCCAGATCCTTCCCCACCATTGATTCCTCCTGTTGTACCCCCCCCTAGTATGTATGATGCATGCATATTCTTAGCCCCCAAAAGCATAACCTTACATTTATCAACATTAAACCTCATTAGCCACATAGTTGCCCAATTAAACAGTGCATTGAGGTCGGCTTGTAAATTGGAGACATCCTGTAAGGACGTTATTCCACTGCGCAGCTTGGTGTCATCTGCAAAGACTGAAATGGGATTTTTAATCCCAGACCCTATATTGTTTATAAATATATTAAACAGTAAGGGTCCCAACACTGAACCTTGGGGTACTCCACCGACAATCGTAGACCATTCAGAAAATGAATCATTAACCATTACTCTCTGAATACAACCTTTTAACCAGTTTTCTATCCATTTACAGTTGTGTTCAAAATAATAGCAGTGTGTTGAAAAAAGTGAATAAAGCTCAAAATCCTTCTAATAGCTTTTATTTCCATACACACAAATGCATTGGGAACACTACACATTCTATTCCAAATCAAAACATGAAGAAAAATATATCAAATTTGTGTTCCTCTAAACAAATTGAAGAAAAGTGAATATTAGACTGTTCAAAAAAATAGCAGTGTTTGTATTCTTCTTTACAAACTCAAACATTCACTATATAAACTGAAAAACGTTTGAAGATTTTGCTTTCCTTTGAATCACTTAATGAATATTTAGTTGTATAAGCACTGTTTCTGAGAACTGCTGTACATCTGTGTTGCATGGAGTCAACCAACTTCTGGCACCTGTGAACAGGTATTCCAGCCCAGGATGATTGGACTACATTCCACAGTTCTTCTCTATTTCTTGGTTTTGCCTCAGAAACTGCATTTTTGATGTCACCCCACAAGTTTTCTATTGGATTAAGATCCGGGGATTGGGCTGGCCACTCCATAACGTCAATCTTGTTGGTCTGGAACCAAGATGTTGCACGTTTACTGGTGTGTTTGGAGTCGTTGTCTTGTTGGAACACCCATTTCAAGGGCATTTCCTCTTCAGCATAAGGCAGCATGACCTCTTCAAGTATTCTGATGTATTCAAACTGATCCATGATCCCTGGTATGTGATAAATAGGCCCAACACCGTAGTATGAGAAACATCCCCATATCATGATGCTTGCACCACCATGCTTCACTGTCTTCACAGTGTACTGTGGCTTGAATTCAGTGTTTGGGGGTCGTCTGACAAACTGTCTCCGGCCACTAGACCCAAAAAGAACAATCTTACTTTCATCAGTCCACAAAATGTTGCACCATTTCTCTTTAGGCTAGTCAATGTGCTCTTTGGCAAATTGTAACTTCTTCAGCACGTCTTTTTTTCAACAGTGGGACTTTGCGGGGGCTTCTTGCAGATAGCTTGGCTTCACATAGGCATTTTCTAATTGTAACAATACTCACAGGTAACTTTAGACCTTCTTTGATCTTCCTGGAGCTGATTGTTGGCTGAGTCCTTGCCATTTTGGCTATTCTTCTATCCATTTGAATGGTAATTTTTTGCTTTCTTCCACATCTTTCAGGTTTTGGTTGCCATTTTAAAGCATTTGCGATCATTTTAGCTGAGCAGAAAAAATATATATATAATGGCGGCTATGGAAAAGGAAAAAGAATATCTATATATATATATCTATAAATCACTTATTATAATATACCAGCTGCAAAAAAACCACCAAAATCAATAAGGTGTAATAAATAACTCAAAAAAAAAATGGGCGGAGTTTGATCGATGTGACGTCATTACGTTTCCAATGAGCTACTGCGCATGTGCCGAGTAGCTGGGTCTGTTTTGCTGTGATTGCTGTTAATGCTGGTGTCGGCTGGGACACCCTTTGAGTTAAGTACAATGAGTACTGAATAAAGATGTTGTTTTAATAATACTGCACCATGAAGCTCTTCTGTTTCTTCCGAGTGTCTGGCATTTCCCTCTTTGGATACGTTTGAAGGTGGCTTTCTTAAGAAGTGGATTTCCTTGATGATAAATAATTTGAAAGTAACTTGCTCCATCTGAAATTGGTCTATGTGGATCTGGTCTCTGCAGAATACTATTCCTTGAAGATGCCTCTATGAATGACTTATCGTTAATACTACTGTTCCCAGAGCAATATATGGTTTAAATAATATATTATATTTTGTAGCTCTGGTGAGTTTATTTTTGGTGGTGGCATTGTCACTTTATATATATATTTTTTGCTAGTTTTTTGTGTTTTTTAAGGTGTGGACATTTTTTCACATATATACTTTTTTTGCACCATTTATATGTTTGATTTATTGAGATAATTTTATATCTACTAGCGCAAAATAATTTTTTTTTTTTGAGTTTTTTTTTTTGAGTTATTTTAGCTGAGCAGCCTATCATTTCTGCACTTCTTTATATGTTTTCCCCTCTCCAATCAACATTTTAATCAAGGTACGCTGTTCTTCTGAGCAATGTCTGGAATTTTCCTCAGAATTTCAGAGAGAAATGCACTGTAACCAGCATGTACAACATTTGCTGCCTTCCTTCCTTAAATAAGGGCATTAATTGCCACCTGTTTTTCAAAGAATGAATGACCTCACTAATAGAACTCCACACTGCTATTATTTTGAACATGCCCCTTTCAATTAGTGATTCAATTACACAGAATCAGCAGCATGCATGTCATGACTGTTGGGTCTGTTGGATTTTTATTACTCTACTACACCTGCTAGTAAATTATTTGCCATGTAGAAATATCATTTCTACCAAAAACAGTGATTGATCAGGTTAGTGATGTCTGACTGCTATTATTTTGAACACAACTGTACATTTTTCCAATCCTGTAGACCTTACATTACACATTAGCCGTGTGTGGGGAACTGTGTCAAACGCTTGGATGTTATACGTTACATTGTAAATACAGTTGGATAAAACAAAAACTGTGTCTGTCTACGTTTCAGGCTGCAAAGCAACAAAATGGGATTATTTTAAAGGGGGGTGATTCTTTTCTATACACACTGTAATAATAGGTAATCACAAAATTGATGTTTTTGCTGAGCTTCAGTTTTCAGTCTTATCTAGAAAGGATCCTTACTTATGTACCATTAACCCAGATTAACTTAGATCATACAAACTATTAGTTGGTAATTTATGTTTATTCCTTCCCAGTTGACCACGTTGTTCCTGATCCTGGATCAAATATATTGACATCATTTGAAAAGTGGCACGAGGTGGCTGATACAAAGTCCTGCTGTGACTATTCCCTCCATGTAGACATTACCTGTTGGTATGATGGCATCCGGGAGGAGCTAGACATTCTTATGCAAGATAAAGGTAATACCTATATATTGATCAGATTCTTAAGCTATCATTGGGATCCCTTTTCTAATCCTCTGTTGTTTACTGTTCAAGAATAATGTTTGCAAAGAGGCAAATCAAGAAACTGAGAGAAGGGATAGCACTGGTAGAGACCATCACCCTCCTGCTTTTTCTTCCCCTCCATTGACAAAACATGTACGGTTGGTCAAACTGAGCATTCGTGATTAGGCAGCATTCTTTGCAGAGAGTTTACCCCAAAAGTGGTTGGATCACACCTATACATTTGGGGTCAGTCACATCTTCTGGGTCTGTGGCTGACCGAAGCATGGTAAAAAAAACAAAGTCTCAGTACATCATAGTGCTGGAACTTGAATCGGGGAATGGCTGGATACTTTAGTCCTGTTAGCTAAAGGTTGAATTGTGTGACCCATGGTGGCACAACACCAACAGTATGTTTACAATAAGGAATTAAGGGCAATATCACAGTTAATAGATACCAGTTCACCAACATTAAGCTTCTTTAAATTTCTCTGAATTCACAATACACTGCAGGTGTATAAACTGTTGTTCTTTGCTCCCGGAGGCAGATAATACCTTCTTTCCTGTGTAATGCAACATGTAAAGTGGTGTTTCAACTGTTTGCGTTTCCCACATCACATACATTTAGCAATTAAAGCAGAATAGCCAATTAAAAGATAAAATAAATGTTTGCAACATTCAGCTTCAATTTAGAGAATTCCCCCACAGTATTTTTTGCTGCCACTAGATGTCTTCAGTCTGATGGCCGTCATCATTAAACTCATTTCTTCTAAGCCCTGGTCATCCTGGACAACCTGCGGCCTGTGATTGGACAGTAAAGGGAGAAGCAGAATAATGGTGAGCTTATCTCTCTGTTACTCTGCTCTTGTTTTCTGATTCTGATTCCTTTCAGTATACTTCCTGTGGACATGTTAACTGATTGGCTCCTTGTGTTTTTTCATGCACCTTACGACTTTACACTTACAATACCACCTCTTGCATAGGTAACATATGACATTTCAGTAATTTGTTGAAAAAAAAGCCTCTCTCTATTACCGCTATTACCATTGTTAGCCAGAAAATGTTTAACCTTTCTCTGATTTGCTTTCACTTTGTTACTAGCGCCTGGCTTTTCCACTAAGCCCTGCCCAACTGTTATCCTACTGTCCAATGAGACTGACTCAGTAGCCAGTGACAGCACAGTCATTCGACAGTAGAATGGCAGCTGATGGATATTTGCTAATAAGGCATGAAAAGTCTGGTCTGGATGGTTTCGTTCTTGTGTCTGTTTGTAAAGCAGCAATGTATAGCTAAAGCTTGGTTTGGAAGACCAGACACTTTCATACATGAGACTGGTGGAAGCCACTCTAGTACTGTCTAAGCATGGGCACTGTTCAACAATAAAGGGAACCTTTATCATCTCTGGGCTGGCCTCATGTGTCATGAAGTGGTCTGGTGGAAAATGACCATCTGGGCCTCACTATCAGTCTCCCCCAGTTACAGGAGTAGTCCATCACATCGTCTAGGCCTGGGGACTGCTGAGGTACAAATCCAGTCTTGGCAGGCGATTGGCATCCACAGGTTACAATACTTTCTATTGTCATAAATGTACTAAATAATGTAACTAGGATTTGTGTTTATCCTAACAATGTTTTCTCTTCTCCTTGGAATAGGTGTGAACTCTTTCCAAGTGTACATGGCCTACAAAGATATATACCAAATGTCAGACAGCCAGGTATTTCAATCAACGTTTTATGTTTATCTGTGAGATTTTATTTGACTGATTTTATTAGATTACTGTAGTAGCTTATACACCTTTAGCTTTCTGCTTATAATGAAAGCTGTAGACTGAACTGCAATGCAATGTGTTTCCTTCCGGAATACAGCTACATAGTAGGATTCATTCATAGGAAGTCCTAAAAATAAGAACTTGAATGTGTATGGTGGAGCGCCTGGTACAAGCATTCATCTCACTTAATAGACTTTTTTAAAACATTTAATGGTTAAGAGCATCAGATACAGCCAATGCACACAGGACACAGAATGCACACAGGGATCTGTGAAAAGACTTGATGAACATTAATGTTTCCTGAGGACAGCCAGCAGAAGTCCTTCAAGTGAGATGAACGTTTGCACCAGGCACTCCTCTATACACATTCAAGAAACTACCATCTGGCAAGCATTTTCCTTTTATTGCTGTCAGAGAGGTAGCAGCCTATGACCACAACAGGGTCCACCCCTACTAGACTTCAATCACGGATTTACTCGTTTGAAGGAAAAATCACTTTACAGTAGAAATATGTAAAACTTTTATTGGTTCAGTAATATCACACACACATCAGACTTAAAAATAAGAACTGTTTGTGTTGCTAATATGATGTGTTATCTTTACTGAAGATACGTTTGGCTGCAGGTAGAATAGGTGGAAGTAGGATTTTTCTTCAGAAAAGGTAACTCATTTTATTGGCAATTTTTCAAGGGCCATGGGGATAAATAAAATCAATCATTCTTAGTGAAAGTGCACTTTTACTTTGTCTCCTGATGACACCTACCAAAGTAGGTGTCCTTTGCTTGCATCTCAACAAGGACACTGCATGGAGTTTGTGTACAAATAAAACTTCAGCGCAACAAATAACTCCTCAAATTCCTGTGTATACCAGTGCTGCTGACACTTACATGTGTTTCCACACACAAAAGATATGTCATAAAATAGTGCCACGCATATATCTCTATAACCTCATATATGAATTAAAGCATCCAAACCATGTGATTATGCAACAATGGTGAATACACTGAATACAACTTAAAAGTCCATAATGTGTGCTTAATCCATGCCTTTATAATGCCTTCACAAAACAGGAGCTCTTTATTGGTTATATCCACATATATTCCTATAGGTGCTCCTCTACTAGAGACATACATATATACTCTCACCTTCTTTTATGACCCAAATTGCATATGTCAAATACCGCCTTTCCTTTTTACCGGGGTAGGTATACTGCATAGATGACTCCACTTTCCTCCTCACTCTGCTGCAAACGGTCCCGTCTCCTCTTTATCCCACAAATCCTCCGCATATGTAAACAGAAACGCTTGCCATAGTGTAATATATAAATATAGCGTGATTTAATAAAAAACAAAGTGCACTTATATTTAAAAGTGTTCTGCTGGGACACCACAGTAAAAAACCTTGTTATAATGTATTTTCAATGTGTTCAGGAATTTCCAAGATGGCGGCTCGTAAACTTCCTGTTTAGAAGCTTGACGTCATTGGCCCACTCTACGTGTTACATCACATCATGTGACTTCCTCAGGAGGTTATAGAGATATATGCGTGACACTATTTTGTGAACCTGCATGGAGTTTGCACATTCTCTGTCTGCTTGCAGGGTTTGCTGTGGGTACTCTGGTTTGTTCACATGCTTTAAAGACATGCTGGTAGGGAAATTGGCCCTAGTAAATGTGAGATCGGGGCCTTAGATTGGATGCTACTTGAGGACAGGGATTGATATGAATAAATGCTATGTGAATTAATGATGTTATACACTGCAAATATTCTGCTTGTATTCCTAATGAAAATCTATTAGGAGGGTGGATGAGACACTGCTCATGTCTTGCATCCTCAGTCTAGTGGATCATTGTGGCAGCTGCCTACAAGAATTAGTAGATATTCCCTGGTGGTTCTAAATGCTGCCCTCACACATTGTGTGCGACCAGGAGTGCAGTACTCTGTACAAATCACTGGGTGGCGTTATCACTGTTCCCATCTCACCTGAGACTGTGCATGCGCATAGAGCCTCTGACTGATCGTGAACGCAGACAGTGTGCACCCTGGTTTGGCCTTTCGGCATGTTCTGGCCACACACCAACTGGCTGCCTTTGAACGCAGCAAACTGTGTGGTCCTAGATGCCCCTGTGAATGTAGCCTTAGCCTGTCACACCTGTACCAGGGTGTTTGTTGGGGCTCTCCTTGCAAGCTTTTAAAGATCAAGCAAAGGATCAAATCTTACATCTTTTCACCCAAAATGGAACATTAGGTGATATTAGTAGCCACTCCTCCCTGAAAGTCCATTAAATAGATCTGAGCCTGGGAAAAAAAACTCCCATTGGGGAAATGTGATTCTTTGATCTGTATAAATTGTGCAGTCGTAAGGCTCAGTTCATTAAGATTGATGAGATGTTTTAAATCTGTTCAATTTTTTATCTCATACTGTATTTTCCCCCAAAAATGTTCAGTTCACAAACATAAATATGACTTAGTGGAAAATTTTTCTTAGCTCCTTTTCCGGTTCTTCCCAATAAATAGCTCATTAAACTCACATATGCCTCCAAATTGACGTAGCAGTATTTGAAGAAGCCATTTGATAATCCTTGTGAGTTGATTTTCATGGTCAAAATACTTTAAAAAATCAATAAAACAAAGTGTGTGCCATAAATCCAGCTGGCCCATGCTCTAATGGCTTTAGTGGATTTAAAATGACATTTTTGCTCGTAAAACATATAATACAGGGTAATGGAAATGACACATCCATTAGGTTTTTGTGAATTGAGTCAATGGTTCTTGTGGGTGTTGTATTACAAATCTGCTGTACCATTTCGAGGAAAGTAGAAAAGGGTCTAGTTCTATTTAGTTATTAATTCATGTCATCATTTTAAAGGAATATATTGTCTTTCAGTACATCTGTAGTTCTTCTTTAATGTGCTGTACATGGACTCCTACAACATCTAATAAATGCATGGTTTTATTATATATATATCTTTTGTATGTTAGATTTGGCCACACTCTACAGAGCACACATTAGACAGTCATATTAAGTGATGAGAAAATATATACTGATGAGGTGGGCTAAAAGGAACCAAAAACCCCTCCATCGCACCAGAGCACAGCGTAGCAGGTTATTTTTGAAACAGAAGGTTTCACTAATCTCAAAATAAGGTTTTTATTCTCTATTTTTTGTGGTAGAGCTATGCAAATCAATCCTTTATGCCAGGGGTGTCCAAACTTTTTTCAAAGAGGGCCAGATTGGATGAAGTGAACATGGTGGAGGGCCGAACATTTTTCCGAACATTCTTTGAACCATTACAATTAAATGCAAATAAATTATTTTATGCCAAGTTAATTGCAAACGACATACTTTTCATTTCATAACATTAAGATCAACTGACAGCTGAGTTTTCACAATGTATTGAAAATAAATTTAAAAAAAACTTACCTGCACTAATGTGAAGGGTGAAAAAGGTAGCTGGAGCTGAAGTCTCTGCTCAGCAGCCGGGATGGGAAGAGAAACACACTTCACGCTGAAAGCCCGGCCCTGACTCACCGCCCTCTATCGCTCCCAGCGCGGCGCAGTCACGTATGCGCACTGCTCTCAAGCAGAAGACTGTCTGCCACAGAAGGGAGGGCCATGCGACAGCCGCATTTACACAGACCAGGGAGAATGCGCCGCAGTCAGGCATGCGCACTGCCCTCTGCTCTCAAGCAGAAGACTGTCTGCCATAGAAGGGAGGGCCGTGGGAGGGCCACATTACACAGAGCAGGGAGGGCTGTTGGAGGGCCGTATTAAACCGACCCCCGGGCCGTAAATGGCCCACGGGCCGGACTTTGGACATGCCTGCTTTATGCCCTTGGGCCAACTCCTTCTCCAGAACTGCTGATTTATAGTACAATTCCATACAAATATAGAGCAATGTATTCCAAAATACAAACCGCCATTTCGGGGTTGTTGACCTTCATCAGTGCAGTTTGTGAGAGCCATGAGATTTATATAGTAGGACTTGGGGAGCAACAATGAAATATTAACCAGACAGGTTATAATGAGGTGGGCTAAAAGGAACTGAAACGTCCTCTACCCAACCAGTGCAGAGCACAATGGAACCTTCTTAATAAAGAAGTTTGGTTACAGCTCCAAAACTTTTCATAACTAGTTTGAGTAACTTGTCTTTAAAATGTTTTTATTACTGTATGTTTTCTCTTTAGCTATACGAAATCTTCACCTTTCTCAAGGGACATGGTGCTGTAGTCATGGTGCATGCAGAAAACGGGGATTTAATAGCTCAGGTAAGCTTGTAAACTGATATTATCCGATGTGGAGTTTCTAGAACATAGGCTAATAAATATTTGAGATCATAAATGATACATGCGGGTTGAATAAATGATAAACTGGGAGGCCAATAAATATATGATTGTGCAAACAGAGTTGCTATTTGCATGTTTACTTCAGGAACTCACCTTGTGATAGAATGATAAGCTAAGGCTGGCCATACTTCAGTATTTTTTTTTTGTTCAACCATTGGGTTGAACGGAAAAAAATGATTTGATTCTATCTGCGCTATTGAATTGTGACACAGGAGAAACTTCCCCGCTGATGGAATACACCAATCAGTGCTACCATCTATAGCCGACGATCCTGTTTTTGCAGAAAGTTTCCAATCAGTCGCTCAGGCAGCCATCCCATAAATGGATTGAATTTCGATCCATGTATGGCCAGCTTAATCAATATTTGCTGCCAGGTATTGTTGTCAGCTCAGTAATCCAATGCTTTTTTAGTTGTTTCCCTGCAGGCTTAACTTAAAGCCTGTTGCTGATTTTCTTCTAAAGTGCTAGCTATTTGGCTGTTTTCAAAATTATCTGAGAAACGGACCCAGAACAAGCATGCAGACCAGGAAAGTCAGAATTCCTGTCCTGCATACTTCTTCTTCCAGGTAAATTTAAAAGTACCGAAGCTATTACAGTTTTTAGAAGCAAGATGGTGATGGTCAAGAAACGTGCTGGTCCTCGAACAGATGATAAGGCTTATTTTTAGTAGAATCCATCCGGCTTCAGACGTCATATTGGTCAAATGTGTCTCTGCACTGTGCTATTAGTATTCAGGGCATAGCATGCTTACTGGCAGCCAAAAGTATTTGTAATTACAGTACATCCTCCGTGAGCTGTACTTCTTGATTTATTGGATGTCAGATAATCCCATTCCCGGTAGGTGAATCACATCTATTTATTATTTTACTTGAATCTAATGAATCTAATTCTCATTCTGCATCAGTTCTTTTACTTCTAACCGTTTTATGGCATATTGGTAATCAAAGTAGCAGCAAATTGATATATAGGATTTTAAGAATTTTGCTATCAATCAGTTACTTCACGTTCATCCAGCACAAAACTGTACATAGGTCACATAGCAGAACGTTCATTAACCACCATCTTACCAATTGCAGAGTTTAGGGCTGTGTCTGATTCACATAGGCACCTGGGTTATCAATGTCCCCTGAACACTCCATACTGCAAGTGTTGGCTGCCCAGAGTTGTAAAGATGATGAGAGATGTCATAGAAAATCCAATTTGCCCCTTGTTATGTAGTCAATTTGTGAGCAGCTATGAAGGTTGTTCTATCAATGTCAAGGTTCCTATTAGACATGTGAAGTCTGTATGATTTCATGGGTCTTAAGGCCAGCTGATGGCTTTGTCTTCAAAACACCCTTAACCAGAGCTTGGAATACAATCGAATGAACAGCAAAAAAGGAAAATATTTAAATTAGCACAAGGGGCGGTTGATATGAATGTAGTAGAAATTAATTATAAGTGCTTGATAAGATGGTATATTACACCTAGTGTGGCACAAAAGCAACAAGTAGAGAATTCACCTTTAGCTTGGTGGGGGTGTGGGATAAAGGGAATTATGGCACATATATGGCAGGAATTCACCAAGATACAGGAATTTTGGCAGGAAATAGTACAACAAATACAGGAGATCTAAGATGTTTGTATTTTAAAAGGCCCGTGGGTTTGTCTATTCCATAATACTTAGTTTACAGTGAAACAATATAAGAATATGATAATATTTCATCTAATAAATGCGGCAAAAGGATTGATCCCTAAATTCTGGCAGGCTCAGGAGATCCCTAAAGTAAAAGATTGGATATATAGAGTAGATGATATTTATAGGATGGAGGAATTACTCCATAGTGGAGAAGATAAAATGGGAAAATGTATAAAAACATGGGAAAGATGGTGTGATTTTAAAACCTCAATGAGATATGCAGAATTGATAAGAGCTTAAAGAAGAGGGAAAGATAAATGGAGAAGATGCAGGAATGATGGTTTAATTAGGAAGGAAAAAGAAAAGGAAGAATGAGAGGAATGGGGAGAAGGAAAGTATAAGTAGTATTAGAGGAGTAAGAAGAGAAAGGAAAAGAGAGGGAAAGATTGGTGTTTTGGTGGGTGGGAGGAGGGGGGGAAGGAATATGTAAATTTATGTATTGTAAAATTGTGTCTTATGAAACGATATATTATTGGTTTTTCTTTTGTAAACTAAAATAAAAAAACCCCCAAAAAACAAAAAAAACCCCACCCTTAACCAAAGGACATAATTACAGATATTGCAGCCCATGGAGCTCCTGTGCAGCATTGGAGCGGGTTGCTTCCTGGTACTATAGATGTGTAAAAAGAGACTATAAAAAATTGTTGCTGATTGACAGTATAGCTCTTGTTGCAAACACTGAATTAGGTGTTATGAAGTGCCAGCTACTTTTCTGAGCTGTAATCACGTTCCAACTACCCAAATCATCTTAGTACCAGTCTAGCATGAGGGAGAAGCTCCTGTCCTTTGATCCATAGCACAGCATTGACCAATGAGGAGACGTTAAATGTTGGACTAGACCATATTCTGACTACAACTTAAGTTACTGTAGGTGTACTTTTTAGGTACCCACCCAGAGTTAAGGGTATGTAAAAGGGGTGTATTTTGTTGTTGTTCACCAATGTTTAGGGGGTATAAATAAGTTTACATTATAGCTCAAATACCACTGATGGGGACCTCATGAAAATTTTGCTGTGGAATTTCTACTTAAATCTTATCTGGACCCCTTACTTCTCTAGTCTGTTGCCGAAAGAAAACATTTTTATCACTAGATGTGGAATGCCCAATGGCAGCTTCTGATTGATCACTCATTCCTTCTACTGATTATATATTGTATTATCAGTACTGGACAGATCACAAGTTTCGGGTAGCCAATAAGTTGTAAAACCTACTGCCAGTGTCCAAATTTTTTAGCTTTTCCAATTGTATTGAACAGAACTCTACTGTATGACCTTTAAAGTTCTGCATAAACATATCCACCCATGAATATTCCCTGAATATTA
The DNA here is from genome assembly GCF_062004578.1 of Staurois parvus. Lineage (NCBI taxonomy): Eukaryota > Metazoa > Chordata > Amphibia > Anura > Ranidae > Staurois > Staurois parvus. Next base: position 558,050 of record NW_028317982.1, read on the forward strand.
TTCTGTAGTGACCCTCCCAGGGTATTTAAAAATGGAGCAGTTCTTAGCAGGAAGGGGTGGGGCATCACAGGCTGATATTTGTCCACGTGAATGGAATGTCATAATACATTTCAAATGTGTACAGGACCCAGGGTGCTAGCATCAGGAGCAGACTCCCACTGTGTAGACTTGCCTTTCTCAACCAGGGTGCCCAGGTACTCTGGGGTGCCTTGACATGTCTTCAGGGGTGCCTTGGCAAAATTTCTAAAAATTGCCCAAAACCTGTCTACAATCCAGTGGGTGGAAGAAGCCTGCCTTTTAGTTGCTCAAAGCCACAGGTTCATTGTGCACCATTATGACCTTCTAGCCACCGGCATCCTGACAACCAATGACATCATCAGCTGATAAGGAGGATGTCAGCTGCCTGCACAGCATCCTAGTTTCACCCTCCCCTGCCCCTCTCCATCAGTGCTGAGGTCACATTAGCTCAGTGATGGAGTAAAACTGAGGGAGAAGAGAAACACTGTAATACTAGTCAGGACCAGTGTGTAAAAGTGTATTTGCTGTGGAAGAATAAATCACTTCTAATGTTGGGTGTCCTACATATGTGGATGTTGCTGCATTATATAAAACTATTAGAATAGTTTTTCACATTTTAGAATGGGGTGCCCTTTTAAAATTATGGGTAGTCTTGAGGTACCCCATTTTAGAACAGGGTGCCTGAAGACTGTCCATAATTTTAAAGGGTGTCTTGGGACTGTCCATAATTTTAAAGCGTGCCTTGAATGAAAAAAGGTTGAGAAACACTGGTGTAGACAAATGCATTACAATCTGACTGTACAATCTCCTTTGAATTTACCAAAAAGGATATAACGCTATAAATTCAGCAAGGACAGAGACTCAGTGGTGTGGCAACAATTTTTTTAATGCCTCGTTGGTTCTTTATTGTTTCTTTCCTTTTTGATCTTTTCATCTATTTTTCTTGCGAGCTGTAACAGTGGTTTTATATAAATTTTTTGTATACAAAACAAACTAACATTACAATTTCTAATGACCAGGAACAAAAGCGGATCCTGGAAATGGGCATCACCGGACCTGAAGGACACGCGCTGAGCCGGCCAGAAGAGGTATGTTGGTTATCATACAAGGTCTTTAATTGCTCTCCTACTTGCATATTTTTTTAACCTGAAACTGAACCTGTGGTCAGGATATGGACATTTAAGTATTTACATATTCCTAAGAAGTTGTAAATTAGTTTTAAAACAAGCTCACTCTGCAGCTGCATTCACCTTGGAGAAATCCATCGTCATCCACAGTAGAAGCACTGAAGTCATTCAAGTCCTTATCTCAGCAGCTCAGCTCAGCTCCACTCCTATAACTCCTTCTTTGTGCTCCTGAGTCACTGCCGGGCGTGACATTGTAACATTCTGACTGAAGCATTACTGCTTCTTTAATATGCACATTAATATATGTTGTATTAAAGCAGCACATTCATTTTGATTGGGCTGCCAACATACCACAACACAGTCTAAAACAAACATAACCCATGTTTTGCAAAGCGATGTGAGTGCCCTGCAAGCTAATGTGTTATTATATTGGGGTGGCAGTCAAAATAATGGCACTAGATTGTACGGTACTATTACTGTGGTGAATGGAATCTGTTAAAGTATTCCTTTAAAATTGCTTTGTGCATTCATCTTTGAAATTTTAGCTGCAACAATTTCCAAATTCCAAAGATAAAATTATATAAGTTGTGCTTACAATGCATCAAGGATATTGGGTGTCAGTAAAGTCTCTTACATTTGTTATATAAGATATAAATATGTAATATATATGTATACACTATATTGCTAAACGTATTGGGACGCCTGCCTTTACAAGCACATGAACTTTAATGGCATCTCAGTCTTAGTCTGTAGGGTTCCATATTGAGTTGGCCCACCATTTGCATCTATAACAGCTTCAACTCTTCTGGCAAGGCTGTCCACAAGGTTTAGGAGGGTGTCTATGGGAATGTTTGACCATTCTTCCAGAAGCGCATTTGTGAGGTCAGGCACTGATGTCAGGCGAGAAGGCGTGGCTCGCATTCTCCACTCAAATTCATCCCAAAGATGTTCTATTGGGTTGAGGTCAGGACTCTGTGCAGGCCAGTCAATTTCCTCCACCCCAAACTCGCTCATCCATGTCTTTATGGACCTTGCTTTGTGCACTGGTGCGCAGTCATGTTGGAACAGGAAGGGGCCATCCCCAAACTGTTCTCACAAAGTTGGAAGCATGAAATTGTCCAAAATGTCTTGGTATGCTGACGCCTTAAGAGTCCCCTTCACTGGAACTAAGGGGCCAAGCTCAACCCCTGAAAAACAACCCCACACCATAATCCCCCCTCCACCAAACTTTACACTTGGCACAATGCAGTCAGGCAAGTACCATTCTCCTGGTAACTGGCAAATCCAGACACATCGGATTGCCAGACAAAGAAGCGTAATTCATCACTCCAAAGAACACGTCTTCACTGCTCTAGAGTCCAGTGGCGGCATGCTTTACGCCAGTGCATCCAGTTCTTTGCATTGCACTTGGTGATGTAAGGATGTGGATGCAGCTGCTCAGCCATGGAAACCCATTCCATGAAGCTCTCTACGCACTGTTGTTGTGCTAATCTGAAAGCCACATGAAGTTTGGAGGTCTTTAGCTATTGACTCTGCAGACAGCTGGCGACGTCTGCGCACTGTGCGCTTCAGCATGCGCTGACCTCGCTCTGTCATTTTACGTGGCCTACCACTTCGTGGCTGCATTGCTGTTGTTTCCAGTTGCTTCCACTTTGTTGTAATACCACTAACAGTTGACCGTGGAATATTTAGTAGCAGGGAAATTTCACTGAAGGACTTATTGCACAGGTGGTGACCTATCATAGTAACATGCTTGAATTCACTGAGCTCCTGAGAGCAACCCATTATTTCACAAATGTTTGTAGAAGCAGTCTGCATGTCTAGGTGCTTGATTTTTTACACCTGTGGCTATGGAGGTGATTGGAACACCTGAATCCAATGATTTGGAGGGCTGGCCCAATACTTTTGGCAATATATAGTGTATATATATATATATATTCAAAACGTATTTACTGTTTTTTTTTGTGGAACTGACTTTGAAGAATTAATATTGTCAAAATATTTTCTGGACTGCCCTTATTAAGAGTAAGTGATGCAGGGTTGGTTTTTTACACAGTTTACAAAATGTGAAAATGCGATTTTGACAGATCCTGGATTGCCTGCATTTTACCATGAATCAGCTAAATTTTGGAGCAGTGAATTATTTAAGCTCTCACGAACTTAAAAGATGAACAGATTGTCCTTGAAAGATCAAGAGGGTGTGTAATTTGACCATGCCGCGTGGATGATAAAATTTTAATTGAAGCAGACATGCTACTTTCAGATCTCCTTGGTGGTTATTTTTTTTTCCATCAGTTTATACTTGTTTTTCACCTCACGGGAAATTGAGTCTGCTGAGATACTATATTGTAAAAGAAAATATGAATTTGAAGGAAAAAAAATAACAGCATGCATGGCAATTATCGGATATGCAGACAGCAGCTGGATAATTTCAGATAATTCAAATATTTAAGCTTTTCATTGACTTAGGCCTCCATATTATTTATTATTAGGTCATTCTTGGATAGCAGTTCACGGCAAAGAGGAAAAGTAGTCACCAAAGCCCTGGCCATACATGTGGCAAAATTTCAGTAAATTTCAAATATGATAGCAAGTAATTGCCAGAAACAAAGCAAGATACCATCAATCGACCACCAGTCAACTGTGAGGCTAAGATTAGGCAATTTATATACAACTTCAATATAGTTTATTAGAAGAGTGAACATGAAACAATATGATGTAGTTTAAATCAGGTGGATTTTTCTACCACAATTGTTTAGGGCAATCTCAATCCCATTAGTTTGTGGCCAAAACTATCATTATACTGTATATCCCTAATTGCTTTGCAATTTCAACAAAGAAAAATTGTTAACTGAAATCTGTTTTAGATACCATCATGTGCAGGAGTGTCGATGTCCTAGTCCCTCACTACTCCTAAGGGCTCCCACTGACCGCCAGTAGGCAGTAGACAAATGTTGCTAAAGAAGCTCATTTAACAAAGTTGAAAATGGTCTCTTCTCATGATCAGTAATTTTGTAGGAAAATCAAATTTACCAAAATCACTCTGCTAATCCCTAGTCATTTTTAGGTGTGCCTAGAGGACTTATGAAGTCTAAAAACAGCCTGGGCTGTATCTACCATAATGCCACTTGTGGGCCAGTACCTAGGGTGGAGGGGGGGGGGGGGTGGTTGGATGGTGCAGCACCAAGTTTTAGAATGAATTCTTTCCAATAACTTTTTTTCTGTTTTTTCCCACATCTGGATCTCTGAGCATTTGTGGCTAGCAAGAAAATTGTAGGGGGTAAGAGGTGCAGAGGATATTAAGATTCAGAAGACTCACTACAGTTCAGGAAACATGAAGACATCTCTGATTTCTCATGATTGGTGGTCTGCATATTAGCCCCACATATTAGACAGACCACATGTTGCCTCTATGAGTGCATTCTAGTTGTCTGTTTGCCAAAATAATCACATAAAACAAGGAGGAGAGCTTAAACAACAAGGCATTATTATTCAAGTGTGCCTAGGGCAGCATGATTTCTAAGTACGACCCTTAAACTAACCTATACACCCATCTGTCGTTCACTGATCTGATTTCAGTAGCATTAAACATTGGCTGGCTCTGATGACCTATTATCCATTATATATCATTGCGCTTTTAACTATTTTACTCAGTCCTAACTACCATCTTTACGGTGTGTTGCATTTGGATAAATACTCAGCTTTCTTCATGGAGACTGCATACCGCTTATTGAATTGTATGTACACTCATCACCCACTTTATTAGGTACACCTGTTCAATTGTTTGGTAACACAAATTGCTAATCAGTCAATCACATGGCAGCAACTCAATGCATGTAGGCATCTAAATGTGAAGATGACTTGCTGAAGTTAAAACCGGGTAGTAGAATGGAGAAGAAAGGAGATTTAAGTGGCTTTGATCATGGCTTGGTTGTTGGTGCCAGATGAGCTGGTCTGAGTTTTTCAAAAACTGCTGATCTACTGGGATTTTCAAGCACAACCATCACTAGGGATTACAGAGAATGGTCTGAAAAATAGAAAATATCTAGTGAGCGGCAGTTGTGTGGATGAAAATGCCTTGTTGATGTCAGAGGTCAGAGGAGAATGGGAAAATTGGTTTGAGATGATAGAAAGGCAACAGTAACTCATTACAACCAAGGTATGCAGAATACCATCACTGAACGCACAACATGTCGAAGCTTGAAGCAGATGGGCTGCAGCAGCAGAAGACCACACCGGGTGCCACTCCTGTCAGCTAAGAACAGGAAATGGAGGCTAAAATTTGTCCAGGCTCATCAAAATTGGACAATAGAAGATTGGAAAAACATTGTCTGGTCTGATGAGTCTCTATTTCAGATGCGACATTCAGAAGGTAGAGTCATAATTTGGCATAAACAACATGAAAGCATGGATCCATCCTGCCTTGTATCAATGGTTCAGGCTGGTGGTGGTGGTGTAATGGTGAGGGGGTATTTTCTAGCCACACTTTGGGCCCCTTAGTACCAGTTGAGCATTGTTTAAACACCACGGCCTACCTGAGTATTGTTGCTCACCATGTCCATCCCTTTATGACTAGTGTACCCATCTTTTGATGACTACTTCTAGCAGAATAATGCACCATGTCACAAAGCTCAAATCAGCTCAAACTTTCCTGAACATGACAATGAGTTTCTTGAACATGACAATGAGTTCACTGTACTCCAATGGCCTCCACAGTCACCAGATCTCAATCCGATAGAGCATCGTAGGTATGTGGTGCAACAGGAAATTCGCGTCATGGATTTGCAGCCGACAAATCTGCAGCAACTGCGTGATGCTATCATGTCAATATGGACCAAAATCTCTGAGGAATATTTCCAACACCTTGTTGAATCTATGTCACAGAGAATTAAGGCATTTCTGAAGGCAAAAGGGGGTCCAACCCGATACTAGCAAGGTGTACCTAAAAAAGTGGCCGGTGAGTGTATATAAACAGTTTGGTGCATATTTTGTAATGACAAATGTTTTTGTGTTCTTCTCTGACAGCTGGAGGCAGAGGCCGTGTTCCGAGCCATAGCTATAGCAAGTCAAATCAACTGCCCAGTATACATTACCAAAGTGATGAGCAAGAGCGCCTCTGATGTTATTGCACAAGCCAGGAAGAAAGGTTAGATGTTTTCTCTCTTTGACATACTGTTCACTTGAACAATAAGAATAACTGAAGACAAAGCTCCAATGGTGGGGACAATAGTTCTGGTGACCCTGGTGACTAACAAGGATTTTCCCTCACTTTAAAGGAATCTCCTTCTCACTTCCTGTTGTCACTATGGGATAGGAAGTGGAGGAAATTCTACCTAATGAGACACTGATAGCAAACAAAATACCCTCCCTTGCTACACTAATTCACAAGTAAAGAGGCCTTAGTGAGTTCTCCTCCAAAGCATGTCATAGGTTTTAGTAGTAAGTTGTGGTCATACAGCATGGCTCAAGGATTATTTTGATTGTCTGGTTTAGACTGTCAGTTCATTTGCATAACAGCATCCAAACTAGCTTCAGTAAATTAGCAATAAAATAAAATAGCAAGTTAAAATTATTAATTGGAAACAATTCCCTAAATTAGAAATGCCTCTAATAAGCGCTCTATGGCTAGCCTAAGGCTAGCCATACATTATACAATTTTCCTTTTAAATTTACCAAAATCATATAATAGGAGGTCAAACCTAAACACTTTCAATTTGTATGCAGTCAGGCAGACCCTTGCACTACATAGTTGAAGGTAAATCTAAAGGCAATTTAATAAAAAAATGTTATAATGTACGGCCGGCTTAAGTGGCTGGGCTGGATTACCATTCGGAATATTGGGTACATGCCTAAAGGTGGCACAGCATGACTATTATTGGGAATGTATTTTTTTTTCATTATTAGAAATCTCACGTAAGGGTATTTACACATTATCACAATATTCTAAACCAAGTTAAGACCAGTAAAACAAGGAAATATCCAGTTTTAACTGCTTCTCCTCCTCCCTATATCAGAACCACTGCTACAGGATGGCACAGCTGCGCAAAATCACGTATATATACATGATTTGCATTTGCAAATAGGGGGCGTGCGCTCGTGCTGCCCTACCCGCACCGCCACTGGTAGCTATGGATGTCAGTAACTGGGTCCCTACCAGCGATTCCCCGCCAGCACCCATCGATCACTGAGTAACACTAACAGGGAAGAGACTTGTGGTGTTCTCTCCTGCCAGCAATAACATGCTGCTGTGTATTTCTCTGCACAGAAGAGAAATACACAGCAGCATGTTTCCCTAGTAAAACACAAACAGCACATGATGTGAAACAGCACACAGTTAACCCTTTGATCGCCTCAGGCATCAATCCCTTCCTGCCAAGTGTCATTAGTACAGTGTCAGTGCTTTTTTTTAGCACTGATCACGGCATTAGTGTCATTGGGATGTCAGTGGCAGTTAGTCAGTTCCCCCCCAGTGTCAGAATGCCCGCTGCAGTCCCACTATAAGTCACTGATTGCCACCATTACTAGTATAAACCCCCTCCCCAAAAAAACAATATATGTACTGCCATTTGTAGACGCTATAATTTTCACATAAACCAATTACTTTAAATGTATTGGGATTTTTTTTAGCAAAGACCTAAATTTAGGGCGAAATTTGATTCTTAAATTTTTAAAAAATGCACAGGTGATCAAATACCACCATAAGAAAGCTCTATTTGTCGGGAAAAAAAGGACATAAATTTCATTTGGGTGCGGCATTGCATGACTGCGCAATTGTTAGTTAAGGTAACGCAGCGCCGTATCGCAAAAGATGGCCTGGTCAGGAAGGGGGGTAAATCCTGCTTAATCTGATCTATCTATGGTCATTCCCATTCGAGAGGAGCCAGTCTAGTAACGGACTCCTCTCGAATGGGACTATTGGAATGTTTGTGCTCAATCAGTGCTTGCAGCCAATCGGTTGCATCGCTGATTAGTGTATTCTGGCCACTGAGGAATGTCGTTGCCAGGATACAATAGCACCCCATCTACCTTAATTGTGGGGATGGGGGATTCTGTTTTCATTTTTTTCTTTAGATCAGCCGCCTGACTGGTCAAAAAAATAAAAACAATCCATCTATGACCAGCTATTAAGATGGCTGCTAAGTTCTGTGCCTGCAGGCTCCAATGATGAAAATCCAGCTATGAACAGTGAAGAAGAGGTTCTGATCTGGAATTCTGGAAGCTAAGCCCTATAAACATTATAGTCTGCCATCTGGGTTGCAAGATGGCACAAGAGGTGTACTTACCTCCACTGTCTGCCTGTAAATGCCATAGCTCGGCCACCGTCAGCCTGACTCCTGATCCCACTACACTAGGGGTGTGCAAAGCTTTGGGGAATTTGTATATTTACACTGTGGTTATATAGGAGAGCTGGAAGCAGGGAAGGAAGCTGCACAAAATGGTTGGGGGCAGGAAAGGGGGGGGGGGGGCAATAGGTCATTTTGGTCCTTTTTTACTTGAGAGCTAAAGGATCCTGTCCCGGCACTGTTTACAGGTTACTTTTAAAGTATCTACACATACATTCTGCCATTTGCGTAATAACTGAACAGTGTATGGCAAGATTACATAACTAGTGGTTCTCTTGCTTTCAGGAGCGATAGTGTTTGGAGAGCCCATTACCGCCAGTTTAGGGACAGACGGGACCCATTACTGGAGCAAAAACTGGGCAAAGGCTGCTGCTTTCGTTACTTCTCCTCCTCTCAGTCCAGACCCAACCACACCTGATTATTTGACCACTATGTTGGCATGGTAAGACCTACACTTACAGTGAATATCTGTATGATCTTTATTGCATGTTTAGGTCCAGCTTGGCACAATGTAAGTATGTATATGTTATATCTGAGAGGCTTCTGGGAAATCTGACAATCGCTGTAGTAGTCTGGGCTACTACAGTAATAGCCGCAGTCTTCCTGGTTCTGTGTGAGCAGCTTCCCCCTCTGCACACTTGACCACAAGAGGTCATTTGCTTGGCAAATACTCAGCTTCTGCTATATACTTGGCTTGTGCTTTCCCAATTAGGTATCCATTCATAGTTGCCTGTCTTACATATTTAAGGTGCTGAAAATGAGTCTGTACGTAATCCTGAATTTTGCCTCCTAAGTGCATTGAATGTCTCTACAGAACACTAACACAGTGTGTGACATTTCTTGCAGCGGTGATCTCCAGGTGACGGGAAGTGGACATTGTTCTTACAGCACGGCACAGAAAGCCATAGGAAAAGATAACTTCACTTTAATTCCAGAAGGAGTGAATGGTATAGAGGAGAGAATGACCATCGTATGGGATAAAGCTGTGGTAAGTAATAGTGTAGTCTTGCATTAGCTATTTATTAACAGTAGCTACATGCCTCCCAGTGAAGAACACATGGTGGGATAGTCATATTTGTAAAAATGAATTCCAGACATGGTATATTTTTACATAGTTACATTGATCCAGATTGAACCAATGTAACTACAGTTGTGTTCAAAATAATAGCAGTGTGTTGAAAAGTGAATAAAGCTCAAATTCCTTCTAATAGCTTTTATTTCCATACACACAAATGCATTGGGAACACTACACATTCTATTCTAAATCAAAACATGAAGAAAAATATATCAAATTTGTGTTGAATAGGTGAATAGGTGAATAAGTGAATATTAGACTGTTCAAAAAAATAGCAGTGTTTGTATTCTTCTTTACAAACTCAAACATTCACTATATAAACTGAAAAATTTTGAAGATTTTGCTTTCCTTTGAATCACTTCATTAATATTTCGTTGTATAACCACTGTTTCTGAGAACTGCTGTACATCTGTGTTGCATGGAGTCAACCAACTTCTGGCACTTGTAAACAGGTATTCCAGCCCAGGATGATTGGACTACATTCCACAGTTCTTCTCTATTTCTTGGTTTAGCCTCAGAAACTGCATTTTTGATGTCACCCCACAAGTTTTCTATTGGATTAAGATCCGGGGATTGGGCTTGCCACTCCATAACGTCAATCTTCTTGGTCTGGAACCAAGATGTTCCATGTTTACTGGTGTGTTTGGGGTCGTTGTCTTGTTGGAACACCCATTTCAAGGGCATTTCCTCTTCAGCATAAGGCAGCATGACCTCTTCAAGTATTCTGATGAATTCAAACTGATCCATGATCCCTGGTATGCGATAAATAGGCCCAACACCGTAGTATGAGAAACATCCCCATATCATGATGCTTGCGCAACCATGCCTCACTGTCTTCACAGTGTACTGTGTCTTGAATTCAGTGTTTGGGGGTCGTCTGACAAACTGTCTCCGGCCACTAGACCCAAAAAGAACAATCTTACTTTCATCAGTCCACAAAATGTTGCGCCATTTCTCTTTAGGCCAGTCAATGTGCTCTTTGGCAAATTGTAACCTCTTCAGCACATGTCTTTTTTTCAACAGTGGGACTTTGCGGGGGCTTCTTGCAGATAGCTTGGCTTCACATAGGCATCTTCTAATTGTAACAGTACTCACAGGTAACTTTAGACCTTCTTGGATCTTCCTGGAGCTGATTGTTGGCTGAGTCCTTGCCATTTTGGCTATTCTTCTATCCATTCGAATGGTAGTTTTTCGTTTTCTTCCACGTCTTTCAGGTTTTGGTTGCTATTTTAAAGCATTTGCGATCATTTTAGCTGAGCAGCCTATCATTTTCTGCACTTCTTTATATGTTTTCCCCTCTCCAATCAACTTTTGAATCAAGGTACGCTGTTCTTCTGAACAATGTCTGGAACGACCCATTTTCCTCAGAATTTCAGAGAGAAATGCACTGTAACCAGCATGTACAACATTTGCTGCCTTCCTTCCTTAAATAAGGGCAATAATTGCCACCTGTTTTTCAAAGAATGAATGACCTCACTAATAGAACTCCACACTGCTATTATTTTTAACATGCCCCTTTCAATTAGTGATTCAATTACACAGAATCAGCAGCATGCATGTCATGACTGTTGGGTCTGTTGGATTTCTATTGCTCTACTACACCTGCTAGTAAATTATTTGCCATGTAGAAATATCATTTCTACCAAAAACAGTGATTGATCAGGTTAGTGATGTCTGACCGCTATTATTTTAAACACAACTGTATGTATATACCACAACTGGCCAATGCCCCTGGAAGCTGGAAATCACTGAAGTAGATACTGCTACTCCAGTGATATCCACTTTCTTACGGGTCCTGTTCTGATCTGCTGCCATGCTACACCCTGAACACAGGAGGTCAGTGGCTCAGCATGAGCACCATTCAGAGAATTCTTTGAAGGAAGGCAAAGTGTTCTCTGATTGGACAAGGTGGAGTGCTGATGTCACAGTGTCCACCCTCTTCTGGGTCCCATGCCGAGCAGCTATCCTGAGACATTCTGAACACACGGGGTCAGCTGCTTGGCATAGGCACCATTCAGAGAATAGTTAGCATCCTCTGAATGATTGCAAACCGTTCTTTGATTGGACAAGGTGGAAATGCGAGGCTGTGACTTCATACTCCCCACCTCATCCAATCAGAGAACGCACTGCATTTGCTGAGAAAAAGCACAGGCACCATTCAGAAAATGCTTTGCAAAGTGTCTGACCTCCTGTGTTCACAATGCATCAGGCCAGCCACTTCCAGCAGCATTGGCCAGGTATGGTATACACATATTTACATTGGTCCAAACTGGATCAGTGTAACTATGTATACAATATTCATACCTGGAATAATTATTTAAATTAAGAAACTTATATTTTATAGGAAATCAAATCTGGTTCCCCTCTACCCCACAAATACATAGTTGCATAGTTAGTTCAACCAATAGAAAACAAAACTGGGACTGTTCTTTACATTGCACCCCAAGTATATTTTATGCTTTAATCCAGATTTGATAGAGTTTGAAATTTACTCAGATGTAGACGCCTTTTGCAGCTAGTCCTCCCCTTGTAAGATCCACAAAGCAATAGACTATTGGGGGGTTACTTACTTAAGCTGGAAAGTGCAACATCGGGTGCTCTTCTGGATAGGAACCAATCAGCTTCCAGGTTTTATTGCCAAAGCTCAGCAGAAGTTGATTGGCTACCATGCACAGCTGCACCAGATTCTGAGTGCACCAGTTTTAGTAAATCTCCCCCGTATTGTCTGTGGCCGCTATGGACTATAACTCAGAAAAAAGAAGCGGACAGAAATCTACAGAGAAGACATCTGAATTTATTACAGAACAGTAAGTGACCGGTAAACTGTTCCTTAGAGTGCAAGAGGCTAGGCCTTTTCTCTGAGGTTGGAGACTGTCTCAGAGGATGTATGCTTCTTCTGCAGATTACTGAAATGCTGCATAACTAAACACACAAAGACTTTTTCTTTCCCAAGTAAAGCTCTATTTGCTGTTCTTACACTCTTAGTACTGTAGAACTACTTACCATGAGAGGAAAAGGTCTTGTCTGCCTGACTCAAATAATTTAGTAGTTATCACTAGTTGATATACTTAAAGCCACCTTGTGCTTTGCTCCTTCCAAGCAAACAGGTTTCCATTCAGAGTCATCTTTTACGTACCTCCACCTCCAACAAAGCCTTGGTTGGTAACACTGCCTGTGTGTGTGCATACAGACATTCAGTGATGCCGAGCCTGTTAAAATTGCATGCTCCTTCAAAACCTAGAGGTGGTCTCCCGACTTTACAGGCATACTACCAGGCTTCTCAAATAACTCAGCTTTATTATACTACGGCTAAGAGTCCCGCACTTTTGTGGGTCTCTATCAAAGCTCTTTTCTGCCATCCTTTTGCAGTTGGCCCCTGAGTGTGGATTCCTAGCCGTTTGAACCCTCCTTTACTATGTTCTGCTTTGTCCCACTCTCTGGCTTTTTGGGATAGGATACGGCATCATAAACCATTAGCATCCTTACATACCCAATTTTTGCAACCAAGAGTTTGTCCCCAAGTTGGTTCCTACTTCATTCCAGTGGTGGCTTAACAAGGGCCTTTTGAAGATTGAGGATTATCTTAATGGGAATCAACCATACTCTTTGCATAATTTTGTAGATAAGTTACAGATGCCCTGTAATGAACAACTTCAATAATATCTATGTAATATATTACTTCAATCTTTCCTATGATCTAAGCTTGCCTTACTAGGTGGACCCCTTAAACTCACCTTTTTTGAATTGTCTTGTCAAGCAAGAGGCCTCATGTGGGACGGACTTCTTCGATATATGCTTCCATCACTGACCTGACTACCAAACTTTCATACATGATATAATGGGAGCGGGACCTGAATTTTACCTAGGAATTGCCTGTTTGGCAGGACATGGTTTATGCCTTGTCTAAAATATCTATTAATACCACATTGATTGAACCTAACTATAAAACTCTTTTGTGCTGGTACCTGGTCCCTGCCTGTATTGCCAAAATGCATCCTACTGTGTCGCCTGCCTGTTTTCGGCATTGTGGGCAATTGTGGACAATGTCTCACATATGGTGGCAATGCCCTGTAGTGACAAGATTTTGGATTAGAATGTTCAAGTTTATTTATTCAGTGAATGAAAATTCGCAGATCCCTGGAGGCGGCTCTCTTCCATAAGCTACCTGACGAGGTCCAAAAGAAAACAGTGAATCTCATTATTAGCTCCTGGCAGCACAAATTCCTATCGCTAACCATTGGTGGTCGGTTGTACCATTGGACTATGTGAAACATAAGTTTAATTGGATTATGGTCAATGGCAAACTCACCTCTATCCCCATACAAAACTAAGAAATTCGACAGGACGTGGGACCAGTGGATTTGGTACTTGTCCACTCCTTAACTTATGCCTGGCTGACCTATCTTCACCCCTTCTTTTCTTGTTTTCCTCTACATTTTTTCTTTATATTATCTTTTTATTTCGTTTTTATTTTGATGGCGGCTTCCGGTATGGCCTCAGTGATGCCTCCCACCATGCTTTGATGAGTAGCTACCTCAGTTGTCCTCATAGGTGACACAACCCTGTTTGATGTTATAAATCTTTCCCAGTATTCCATACACAACTTGCTTTTTCTGCTCAGATGCACGCAGCCACAGGGAGCAAATACCTGCTATTTATGGGTATGGAGCAACATGTGACTAACGCCTCTTCTTGCCATGTCACAGAGCTGGTGCTTGGAGACTGGCTCAGCACTGTCACATGAGGCTAGAGAGAGCTTTCAAAAAAAGCTCTGAGATACTGCACTTGTGTGAGATGAAGTCAATGAGATCATGCAATTTATATTGAGCAAAGGCAGTATGATAACGCTGCAAGACCTGGCAGATTAGGTACAGGATTTCCCTTAAGGCAATGGCGATATTGCCTTCCCAGGGGTCTTCTGTATGGCCGGGCTACATCAGCACTGCACTGTGGGAAACCAGGATGTGGAAGAGAAAAAAAAAGCAAAGAAAAAAAGTTTGTTTTTTTTTTAAGCGGAGTTCCACCCAAAAGGGGAAGCTCCGCTTGTCTGCCTCCTCCTCCCCTCCGCTGCCACATTTGGCACTTTTTGTCGGAGCGGGTACCTGATATAAACAGGTACCTGCTTCCAATTTTGGCTCAGTTCGGCCCCCCTCCTTCCCCCTGCAGCCCTGGAACTGTGGCCCATTCACAAAGCACAGTGCGATTCATGCATGCGCAGTAGGAAACCATATGTGAAGCCACAAAGGCCTTAGTCAAGATGATTGAAGAGGACACCGCTGGATCCCTGGACAGGTAAGTGACCTAATATCAAAGTCAGCAGCTACAGTATTTGTAGGTACTGACTTTAAATTTTTTGGAGAGGGGGCTGGAACTCCTCTTCAAGTGTTAGGTGTTTTCATATCGGCATGCAGAGATGCGTACTAATGTGATATTTAGGGAAACGGGGGACAGGTCTGCTTTAAGGTCCAACTAGATCAACTCTGAACTTACTAATAGTTTCATTCCATACTCCTGCTGGCTAATGGAGCAACATGGAAGTAAAAGGTAGGTGAGGATGTGTTTGTAAGCTTCAGACATATGAACAAAGCATAGCCTTCTAAGTGTGTACATGTCTCAGTCCAGAGCACTAAGGATATATTCACACCAGATGCAATGGAACTGCGTTGGGCATCTATTCCAGGGCAGTCCAACCGCATGGATGAGGCAAAATGCCTTGTCTCTAAGTGCCCAGATCACACCACTGCACTCTGGTGATGTACAGGCACAGTGCACTGGTAAAAAATACTACATGCAGTACTTTATCAGTTCAGCACAGTGAGGGGCAATCCATTACTTTCCACCGTGCGGCTGGCAATTGAACTTTATGAGATGTCTTTGTGTGTCAATAAAGTTTATTTCTAAAAAATAAAAGGAAATAGTGGGATCTGCCATGCTCAGCACATCATCACTGTGCTGAGCTCAGCTGAATTGCACTGTGAACCAGCCCTCAGTGTCATTTCTGTCTGTTGCCCTGTGCCTCTGCTATCAGCATGAGTCACTTCTGGCAAGTTTTCCTGAAGCCAATTGGTAAAAAGGTGACAGGGGAAGGAGCTCCAGCACACAGCCTGTGAATAACAGCCTCAGCTCTGTTCCTGTGTGCTGTGTGAAGGGGGTGTGTCTCTTTCCTCCAATCAGCTCTCAGCTTTCCTCACTGAGCTCTGCAGTGTGTAACTTCAGCTCCCCACCCTCTACTTTCTGAAATCTCAGACAAACTGTAAATATTCTGCACTTTGAACAGATGTAGAGAAGAGAAAACTGTAGATATACAGGTACAACTCATGTGGTAGGATTTGTTTAATCTCTGTGTATATAAGATAATGTGTCTGCGCTACAGAAACAGGGCCCTCCAAATTGATGGTCCACACAGAAAGTCTGGGCAGGCTCATCTTCAGTCTTATCACACAATTGTTGTAGAAGTGACCACCACGAATAACTCCAGAGTCCAACACTCGATAAACCTTGCTGCTTTCTTCAATTCGGGGAAAAAAATCTGTGCTACAAGGCAAATATAAGAAGACAGCCCACCAGCCTAGTGCATTACCGTAAGACTTTAATGATTGGGAAAAAAAGAATGCCAAAGTACACACAAAGGCAAATAGTCAAATGCTTGTAAAATTCCAGCAAGCCGCTGGAAGCATGTCCATCCCCAAGGATACAGCTTACGCGTTTCAGGGGTCAGACCCCCTTCCTCAGAGCTCTGTGTATCACCTGAGGACAGTCACCCTAACTGGCTATATGTAAGAGTTTACAACCACTTTGTCAAATTGTTGCTTTGCCTTGCAAGAACAGAAATGCAGATTTACTTGAAAATTCACTTGCAAATGTGTGCTCGTACTCAGACAGGCTGATTTGGCAGAAACAATTATAGGTCTTCATTATTATATAATACTGCCTATTCAGACAATATTTTAGCTAGACTCAGCTGATTTAACAATTTGTGAGCAAAGGACCTATTAGTGTTGTAGTACAATAAACTGGAAAAGGTCAGATCTGTGGGATGGTGCATGGGCTTTCCGGCTACATTTACTCCTAGTGGCAAAATACCCCAGCAGGAGGAAAACCTGAAGTTTCAATTTCTTTATACACAGGAACCATTGAGACTTACATGTGCCATGAACAGCTGGTCAGGGTAGACCACTGAGATCAAGGCTCTGCTGTGCACCAAGCACCTGTAGGAGAGAGGTTGGAGCATCACTTGGAGGCAGAATCTTCTAATAAAAACAGAAAGTTGCATTCAATCTTAGACAGGCCATAAACGAGTTGAAATCCAAAAGTTCTGTTGAGCAAAAAACTAAAATAACTCATACGGTTGTGCCATCAATTGTTTAGTTTTTCTAATAAAAATACATCATGTTGGATCAGAAACTTTTGATTGCAGCACAAAAATTGAGTATCGCAGCTGGTACATTAATGATGCGAAAAATGAATGATTCAAAGTTTTCGCATGGTCTATGGCCTGCTTTGCTGCACTTCAAAGGATGTTTTAGTAGGTAAAATTCTCTTATATAAACATGTTGTGCATGTTACAGGCTACTGGAAAAATGGATGAAAACCAGTTTGTAGCAGTTACTAGCACAAATGCTGCCAAAATCTTCAACCTCTACCCAAGAAAAGGGCGAATCGCAGTTGGGTCAGATGCCGATGTTGTTATCTGGGATCCAGACAAGATGAAGACAGTATCTGCAAAAAGTCATAAATCAGTAAGTCCCAATTCACTTTTGTATTCTAAGGAAAAATGTGATGGATAATAACGTACAATACAATCGTGAACAAGGACCAGTCTGTAATGGATGAACACAATTGATCATTAGTGTCAGAAGGACACGTACTGACAGATGTGGATGAGCAGGCAGATGTGAGTATAGTTTTGGGTTAAAGGAAGTTCTATCCATCTCAGAAGGCTCAAAAAATGGATATAATTAGGGTGTGGAGTATGTCCGTGGTAGGTAGGCATTTTCACAGTGGTGGCTGGGGCTTTAATTACCCAGAGAAACATATATTTATTCTAAATTAATAGGACATGCTGATGCCAGAACATGATGATTACGTATGGACAACTTGATGAAAGTGTGGCAGGTAACTAACACATTGGTTGTACAGTATTATAAATCTCAGTGTCAATAGCCCATATATTTCCCATAGTATTAGTAAAAGTGTAAGAGTTTGAGCTGCCAGTTTTGTGGAATAGAACATTTTTGCACAAACCTTTGGCTGAGAATGGTCACATGCAGATCCGTGTACTAGCTCTTGCCATGTTACAGGGGAGAGGGAGAATATTAATGAAATGGGACAGTAAGTACAGTACACATTGTAGTTCAGGGTTTACATGGGTTAAAGAATGGGTCTTTCATTATTAATATATATCTAAAGCCAAAACATGTTCATTTTGGTTTGAGTAGGGGAAGGATAAAACCCCTGACCTTTTTTTTGCCATTTGTGTCCCATTGGTGAGATTTCAATTCATGTCCTGTGGATACAGCAAGAAATGAGAAGTCTCCCCAAAGTTTGGAAAATCCTATAAGAAAGTAGTGATCGGTGATAGGTGTTTATTTACAAAAACTGGTGATCTGCTGCAGCTGTGCATGGTAGCCAATCAGCTTCTAACTTCAGCTTGCTCAATTAAGCTTTGACAATAAAACCTGGAAACTGATTGGTTTCTAGGCAGAGCTGCACCAGATTTTGCACTCTCCAGTTTTAGTAAATCAAGCCTCATGTGTCCCCATTGTAAGCGTTGCCTTCTATTTCTGTTCTGGTGGCTCATAATTTTAAATTTTACAAGACATTAGCTTTAAGTAGACCCCTGAAAGATTAATATTGATAATGAAACATTGCTGTCATTGCTAGGCTGTGGAATATAACATCTTTGAAGGGGTGGAGTTTCGTGGTGCCCCACTGTTGGTTATAAGCCAAGGAAAAATTGTGTTTGAAGATGGCAACCTACATGCTACCCAAGGCATGGGACGATTTATACCTCGCAAACCTTTCCCAGAATACATCTACCAGCGTATTAAGACAAGGAACATGGTAAGCATATTACATTGTGTATATGTACAGTGTCTGTTAACACCTTCTTGTTTTTATAGAACACATACACTCTGAAAAGGGCAGTGCAGTAGAAAGCAATATTGCTTACTCTGTCATTACATTTAAAGGGACTCTATTTACTTTACTGGTTAAAGTTGTATTTTAGTCAGTAAGCAAAACCTGCTGGCTGCTTAATAGTTTTAGGGCTTGTGCACACTAGCAGCTTTGGGGAAGGGGGGGGCAGTAAAAAAACCCTGTGGTTGAGCCATGGTTACTGCCCCCCAACTGCTCCCCCCTTTAGATGCAGAGGCAGCAGTCGGGGGTGTGCATATGCCATAGCAGGAGTTATACCCCTTGCCGCTTTCGGCAAGCTACACCATCCAATTGTGACCTCTTCAATTGAATGAGGCGGCTCTGCAAGAACCTCGCAACCTTGTGCAATGCACGTAGTTGCGGCATGCTATTGCAGGGTCCGACGGATTAAAACAGGTGATGAGGACGCATGGGATCCAAACTTGAATCGCTCTTCAGAGATCAAAGCTTGTGTGAATGAGCCCTTACAGCAAACATGCGCTTTGCCCATTTAGGGCAAAGACACTGGTTTGCTTTTACCCCGTCATTCCGCTTCAACATATACTTCCCCTTTGTTCCTCTATTTATTTCCAGCAGCAGAAGGAAATACTTGTAACTTCTGGATATGGATGAGCACGTGACTCACCCTATACATGGAATTCATCATTGCTGTCACACAGTCCATAGCTCTGTGTAATGCCTAGTACACACGATGAGAATATCAGGCAGACAAAAAAAAAAAACACGCATTCAGAGCGATTGTCTGATAATCTATTCATTAGTACACAGCTTTTGATAGCTAATCAAGACAGTTCATGTGAAAATATATGAAGTGAGAAGCACAAAAATGTTTCTCATATAATAGAATGAACGATTTTTGTGTAATTAGTATAGTATTTACAGTATATAGGAAAAAAAATTGACCAAGACTGCGCATGCTTGGAAATTAAATCATACATTACAATACAATACATTACATCACTTCCAAAGTTGTATTTTATCTTACGAGAATTTTTGGTAACTTTAGTAAGCTTTTAGTTTTCAGTATGAGACTAGCATGCAAAAAACTCATTCGTCCAATATTCTCATTGTGTGTAGTAGGCATAAGCCATTATCCCACCAACTTTTAGCCCAAAAAGGACTCCCCTTCACTACTGACAGGTAAACAGAGCAGCAGGAGAGAGAAGTTAAAGCAAATATATGTGACTGGGGGAAGGGGCATTAACTCCTTCCCACCGGGCCTATTGCAATATGATGGCCAGGCAGGATCCTTATTATCCTGGTAGGACGTCATATGAAGTCCTCCCTGGATCGCACCCCACGGGCCACTCTCTGGCGTGATGTGTCACACAGCCGATGACTTATCATTACACAGGCTAGCTGCCAGTGTCATGTGTCTGCTGTGACCAATCACAGCAAATCACATGACAGTTGTAAACAATGAATGGCTTCCTTTCATGACATTTATTGCTTACATCTGTGTTGCTAGCTGTCATTGGTCACAGTGATCACATGGTACCATGTACCAATCACAGCTGTTCACAACAATAACTACTGAATGAATCAGCTGATCGGTTGTTTATACCAATGACATTCACTGCTATAAGCAATTATAATGTAAAAAAAATTATCACTTGCCCTGAATAGTACTACGTTGCTATGGTAGCATTGTATTGCTCTGGTCACAGGAGTAAAAAAAAACTAAAAAAACAGACAATTTAAAAAAAAATGTTTTCTCAAAAAATGAGATTGGCTGGCATTAGCATTGATCGATTTTCACATATATACCATAGTTTGTGGACTCTATAACTTTCCTACAGAGTAAATAATAAACACCGATTTGGGTTATTTTCGCCAAAGAAATGTAGCAGAATACATTTTAGCCAACATTTTTATAGAAAGATTATTTAATAGCATAGTTAAATCCGTGTATTCTTATACTCCGAGACAGAATAGTTTACAACTTATGGTAGAGTCACCATTGAGGTATTTGTATATGGTCATCATATCTCCTCTCAAGCGTCTCTTCTCTATTTGTAAAATAACAGAAATGAAGAAAAACTTTTTTTTTTTAATTTTTGGTCTTTTTTCGTTTATAGCGTAAAAAATAAAAACTCCAGTGGTAATTAAATACCACCAAAAGAAATCTCTGTTAGTGTAAAAAAAGTGATAACAATTTCCTGTGTGTACAGTGTTACAATTGAACATTATTTCCTTTGAAGTAAGCACCTTGTGAGTGTACACAATGCTCCCACTGATTTTTCCATTCTTCATAGCATCCCTGGAAGTCTTCAAGTGGGATGGTGTTCAGAACCTGCGTATTGGCTCTTTGAACGTTATCCACACTACCAAAATGGTGCCTCTTTATCTTTGGGAATATGAAAAAGTCACAAGTAGCGAACGCTGAGCTTTAGGGTGGATGGGGAAGCACCATGATGTGTTTTTTAGCCAAAAATGGTCTGACAGCCAAAGCACTGAGTGTGTTGTCGTGATGAAGGATCCAAGTTGAGCCGATCTCAGGACCCACATGAAAAACTCTTTGTCTCAATTGACCAAGAACTTCCAGGTAAAATTTTTGATTCACAGTTTAACTACCGTGTTTCCCCGAAAAGAAGACATACCCATAAAATAAGCCGTAGTAGGATATCTAAGCATTTGCGCAATATAAGCCATACCCCGAAAATAAGACATAGTGCTAGGCGTGGCTATGCAGCGTACCGGGGCGGAACAGTAAAAAAGACGGGCAACCCTTCTCATCTGCCCCATCATGACAGCTGCTATCTCGGAGGTGACTGGAGAGGTACGGGCAGCCCCATCAACAAGGTCGGCTCCCCCTGTCAGGCATAGAGGGAGACATAGAAAGTGAAAGTCTCCTCAATGCAGTGAGGAGCAGGACGGTCTGCTTTAGGTACCATATTGTGTGTCCTCAGGGGGAAGAAGTAAACCTGTGCCTGCCGCTTTACTCAGCACTGTGGGTCTCTCTCTCCCAGCACCAACCAGCCACAGTCTGTGGGTCTCTCTCACCCCCTACAAACACCAGTAAAACTGCTGCTCGCCACCACTGACCAGCAACAGTCTGTGGGTCTCTCTCACCCCCAACAAACACCAGTAAAACTGCTGCTCCCCAGCACTGACCAGCAACAGTCTGTGGGTCTCTCTCACCCCCTACAAACACCAGTAAAACTGCTGCTCCCCAGCACTGACCAGCAACAGTCTGTGGGTCTCTCTCACCCCCCACAAACACCAGGGGATAGGGGAAAAGCTTCAGCAAGCAGTCTGCTACTAAGCCCAGAGAGATCATCCCAGCTCCACTGTGCAGATTGGACACAGTTCTCACTGGATCCCTGATAAATATGCCAGCCCTTACACATCAGCTTTGCTGGCCTATCTCTGATCTTCCTGAGTATCTGTACCCCCAGACAAGATGAGTGCAAAAAGAAAGAGAGATTCTGTTCAGTACAAGAAAGGAATTGTGGAGGACTCCCAGGGCAAGAGTCTTACGGCTTTCTGCAAAGAGAAGAAGTTGGATATCCGAATTGTCCAAAAATGGCGGGCAGAATACGATAACCTCAGTCTACAGGTGGACAGAGGAAATGCTAAGAAGCGTAAGTGTGGTTCTGGTCGGCAACCTTTATTTCTTGAGCTGGAAGACATGATCAGTGAATGGATTGCTGACAGGAGAGCAAAGGCTTTGGTTGTGTGCAGGGCTGATATTCAAGCATTTGCCCTTGCATTGGCACCACAATTCGAAATATCCCCAGAATTCAAAGCATCACAACACTGGCTGCATGGCTTCCTTCAGCGATATGAACTGTCTCTCAGAAAATCAACAACACTGTTTAAGTTGAAAGATGCTATAGTTATTAATCGAGCACTTGCATTCAAGTCCTTTGTTGATGGAATCGACTTTTCTAAATACCAACTTTGCAACATGATTGCTATGGATGAAACTGCAGTGTTTATGGGTCAAGGAGCCCAAATGACAATTGAACAGAGGGGTGCCTCCTCAATCTACGTTCCCTCCACTGGTCACAAACGTTCACGTGTTACCTGTATTTTGGCAATTCATCTAGATGGAAAGAAAGCCACACCTCTTATCACTAAGGGCAAGAAAGATAAGATTGAACGTGTTTCCTGCATTTGTGTTCTTGGAACCGAAAAAGCCTGGTGCACACAAGCAGTTATAAGGAAGTGGCTTGATTTAATGCTGCCACTTGTTTTGTGAGGTGGCCAAAGAGGTCTGCTAGTCTTTGATTCAGCCAGCACTCACCGTGCTAAAGACATGAAGAACTTCCTTGCAGAGAGAAGAATAGATCAAATAATGATTCCTGCAGGAATGACTGCCTATCTGCAGACTCTTGATATTGCAATAAACAAGCCATTCAAAGACCATTTGTGTTTGGAAATTAATGACTATATTGAAAATAGAATGACAAGAAATTAGCGCGGAAACTTTGTGAAACCTAGCCTGCAAGAGGTCGTGATTTGGGTGAAGAATTCAAGGGATAAAATCACTGACAGTGTTGTTGCCAATGCACTCCGAGCAGGTTACGTGGATAAGAGCTGCTCATTTAATGACAGCTCTATTGCTCGACATGAAAGATTGGGGCCAATGGTTCTAAAGGAAATGGAGTCGCAAGAAATTCAGGATGGAATTCAGTGTTTGGGGAGTTATGACGATGTTCCAGAAGAAGACAAATTAACTATATTTGAATAAACGTAGATTTTTGTACCATACTTACCGGTAATAAAAATAAGACATGCCTTGAAAATAAGCCATAGTGTGTCTTCTTGAGGAAAAATAAATATAAGACAGTGTTTTATTTTTTGGGAAACATGGTAGTAGGTACAAATTTCAACATGAATGAAAAAAAATGATGACCTTTGATTTGCTCATTCGAGCTTTCTTGGGGTGAGGTGACGTGGGTGCGTGCCATTCTGAATGTTGTTTTTTCATCTCGGGATTGTACTCAAACACTCAGGATTCATCTCCCGTGTTCACGCAATTAAAAAAATCAGGTTCTCTTTCCAAACAGGTCAGCAGGCCATAGCAAATGAGTTGATGGTGTTCCTTCTGATCAGATGACAAGTTCTTTGGAACAAGTTTGGCACACACTTTTCTCATGTTTAAATCCTGAGTCACAATTTCATGAACAATTGACTTGGTATTTCCCGTCTCTTCTGCAATCATTCTAATAGTGAAGAGAAAGACCTCCTGCGCTATAATGGAAGTCCTACCACTAAGCTGCTCACACTTGCCTCAACCACAAGGTAAATAAATACACAAAAGAAAAATAGTGGAGCGCTAGTATTGACTAAAAAACATATATAACACAGTGCTAAACAGTAAATAGCTGCAGACATCAGGATAATAATAACACATGTGCATAGCCAATCCCCTAAATGGGGAATGACATATAATTATATAAAAATGTGCAAGTGCTCATAAAAAGTTCATACTATGTGAAAGTCCATAATATGTTAATTCCAAACACGGTGGTTAATATAGAACACAGTCAGCAATGTGAGGTGATCACAGTTCCAAACGGTGTGCAAAAAGATCCATAAATGGCCAGATTGGCTCCTCACCTCCTTGCTTAGACCCCTAAGGGCCAAAACACTGTGTGGGTGACCCACGTGTATTCCAGATGACTCTCCTCAGGATTGAAACAATCCAGACCCCAACTGTATCACTTCTGGACCCTCTCCTTGCTCAGGGATGCTCAAATATGAGTGACCATAACCGAATATAAATGATAACAAGAAAATATCTCCATAGTGTTATCCTGCCTTTATTAATCCAAATATTCAAAGCCAAAATGCCCACTCACATTTAAAATACATTAAAATGAAAATACCTTGTTCCCATATCATTTAGATTAGATACTGGTATACAGCTCCACTGGCTCCACGATATCTCCAAAATGGCGTCCACGCCGGAAACAACGTCACCGCATCCCGGAAATGCTGTCAATGCGTACCGACGCGCTGCGTCACGATCCACGTGACTTCCTCAGGGACCACAGATTTTCCATCGGATTCAGGTCTGGGCTCTGGCTGGGCCATTCCAAAACTTTCATCTTCTGGTGAAACCATTCCTGTTGATTTGGATGTATGCTTTGGGTTGTTGTCATGCTGAAAGATGAAATTCCTCTTCATATTCAGCTTTCCTCTACCTTCACTAAGGCCCCAGTTCCAGCTGAGGAAAAACAGCCCCAAAGCATAATGATTCCACCACCATGCTTCACTATGGGTATGGTGTTCTTTTGGTGATGTGCAGTGTTGTTTTTCCGCCAAGCATATCTTATGGAGTTATGGCCAAAAAGTCCAACCTTGGTTTCATCAGACTATAACACGTTTTCCCACATGCTTTTGGGAGACTTCAGATGTGTTTTTGTGAAAATTTAGCCAGGCTTGGATGTTTTTCTTCGTAAGAAAAGGCTTCCGTCTTGTCACTCTACCCCATAGCCCAGACATATGAAGAATACGGGAGATTGTTGTCACATGTACCACCCAGCCAGTACTTGTCAGATATTCCTGCAGTTCCTTTAATGTTGCTGTAGGCCTCTTGGCAGCCTCCCAGATCCGTTTTCTTCTCGTCTTTTCATCCATTTTGGAGGGAAGTCCAGTTCTTGGTAATGTCACTGTTGCGCCATATTTTCTCCACTTGATGATGACTGTCTTCACTGTGTTCCATGGTATATCTAATGCCTTGGAAATTCTTTTGTACCCTTCTCCTGACTGATACCTTTTAACAATGAGATCCCTCTGATGCTTTGGAAGTTCTCTGGGGACCATGGCTTTTGCTGTAGGATGTGACTAAGAAAATGTCAGGAAAGACCTACTAGAACAGCCAAACGTTATTTGGGGTTAATCAGAGACACTGTAAATGATGGCAGGTGTGTACTGACTCCTATTTAACATAATTTTGAATGTGATTGCTTAATTCTGAACACAGCTACATCCCCAGTTATAAGAGGGTGTGCACACTTATGCAACCACATTATTTAAGTTTTTTTTTGTTTACATCCCCTCCCCCCTAAAAGATTTCCGTTTCTTTTTCAATTGAGGTATACAGTTTATAGGTCACATTAAAGGTAGAAAAAGTTCTGAAAATATTTATCTTTGTCTCTTTTTTTTACATCACAGAAACCTAATATTTTAACAGGGGTGTGTAGAATTTATATCCACTGTATGTACAGGTATGTAGTGCAAAGCAGTTATCACAGAATAATGATTGTACTGACTATCAGTAGTCAATAAGTCATTGACCTGGAATAAGTAGGTATGTAGAACATGACTTTGCTCTGACTTTACTTAGTTATTTAAGGTCAATAAAAGTTTTGAAGCCAAAGACAACCAATTAAGCAGCTTTCAGGAGGAGGTTGGCAATGGCAGCCTACATAGCAATGAAAAAAAAATGTTTTCACAACAGTAAAATACCAATTATTATCACAAGATGGCAGTAATACATAGCAGGACAAACATACTGAATGAAAGCAAGATTTACTGGAATCAGTTCAGCGATGTATTGGGATCAGTTCACAAAATCATAACACATGCTATTTTCATTTTTATGTATTATTTGCAAATTATTACAATATTTTTTTAGATTAATCAAAGTATTTATGACAGAACAGAATTTACCACATGCTGATTGTTTATGCAGTATTATTTATGTAAAATTCACCACCTCGATTCTGCTCCATTAAATACCACTGTGACATTTAATGGGCTGTCTATAGAGAAGAGCAGAACATTGAGCTATTTGATGTGGAGATAAAACAAACAGTCAAAAGTAAAGGCTTTCAGTGGTGAAATAGAAAGAATAGTGAGTCAACATCTACACAATATTTATTTAGCTGAATTGAACATTATTCTGAGAAAAGGGTTATGTGAGTTATAATAACCCCCACTGGAGTAGTGAATTCACTCCATTTTAAAAGATCATCATATTAAAACATTCCTTGATAATAATAAAATAATCAAAAAAGAAATAAAGTTGCTAAAAACAAAAATGTTTATCTATATAAGGGTTTTTGGCCCTTTTAAATGGAACATGTATAATTTGAAACATATATTAAAATAAGGATTTATTCTGCACTGGCTTTATCTGGCTTCTATACTTTGGCACCACTTTTACACAAATGTGAATTAGAACGGCAGATTGAAGTCAGTGCTCCTAGTCTGCATACATGTTTAGGGTTAGTAACTCGGAAAGTGCTGGAGCCAGTGGATCAGCATGACAGCCAGACTACTAGCTTATATAGAACACAGATGATAGTAAGTAGGGCAGCACAGTGGCTAAATGGTTAGCACTTCCGCCTGGGAGTACTCGGGTCGCTGGTTTGAATCCCAACCACAGCACTGCCTGCCTGGAGTTTGCATGTTCTCCCTGTCCCTGCATGGGGTTTTCCCAGGTACTTCAGTTTCCTCCCACACTCCAAAGACATGCTGGTAGGCTAATTGGCTCCTGTCTAAATTGGCCCTAGTATGTGTATATATGAATGTAAGTTAGGCACCTTAGATTGTACACCCCTTGAGGGTTAGGGACTGATGTGAATGTACTGTTTTACGCCCCTTGAGGATTAGGGACTGATGGACTGGTTAGGGACTTGAGGGATTGTACGCCCCTTGAGGGTTAGGG
The DNA here is from genome assembly GCF_062004578.1 of Staurois parvus. NCBI lineage: Eukaryota > Metazoa > Chordata > Amphibia > Anura > Ranidae > Staurois > Staurois parvus. The sequence goes on from NW_028317982.1 coordinate 585,395, forward strand.
ACTGATGTGAATGTGCTGGTGGTGCCATGGTTGGGATTCAAACCACTGCCAGGCTGAAGTGCTAACTATTTAGCCACTGTGCTGCCCTACTTACTTACAGTGGGGCAAAAAAGTATTTAGTCAGCCACCAATTGTGCAAGTTCTCCCACTTAAAAAGATGAGAGAGACCTGTAATTGGCATCATAGGTAGACCTCAACTATGAGAGACAAAATGAGAAAAAAAATCCAGACAATCACATTGGCTGATTTGGAAAGAATTTATTTGCAAATTATGGTGGAAAATAAGTATTTGGTCAATATCAAAAGTTCATCTCAATACTTTGTTATATATCCTTTGTTGGCAATGACAGAGGTCAAACGTTTCCTGTAAGTCATCACAAGGTTGGCACACACTATTGCTGGTATGTTGGCCCATTCCTCCATGCAGATCTCCTCTAGAGCAGTGATGTTTTGGGGCTGTCGCTGGGCAACACGGACTTTCAACTCCCTCCAAAGGTTTTCTATGAGGATGAGATCTGGAGACTGGCTAGGCCGCTCCAGGACCTTGAAATGCTTCTTATGAAGCCACTCCTTCGTTGCCTGGGCGGTATGTTTGGGATCATTGTCATGTTGGAAGACCCAGCCACGTTTCATCTTCAATGCCCTTGCTGATGGAAGGAGGTTTGCACTCAAAATCTCACGATACATGGCCCCATTCATTCTGTCCTGTACATGGATCAGTCGTCCTGGTCCCTTTGCGGAGAAACATCCCCAAAGCATGATGTTGCCAACCCCATGCTTCACAGTAGGTATGGTGTTCTTTGGATGCAACTCAGCATTCTCTCTCCTCCAAACATGACAAGTTGTGTTTCTACCAAACAGTTCTATTTTGGTTTCATCTGACCATATGACATTCTCCCAATGCTCTTCTGGTTCATCCAAATGCTCTCTAGCAAACTTCAGACGGGCCCGGACATGTACTGGCTTAAGCAGGGGGACACGTCTGGCACTGCAGGATCTGAGTCCCTGGCGGCGTAGTGTGTTACTGATGGTAGCCTTTGTTACGTTGGTCCCAACTCTCTGCAGGTCATTCATTAGGTCCCCCCATGTAGTCCTGGGATTTTTGCTCACCGTTCTTGTGATTATTGTGACCCCATGGGGTGAGATCTTGCGTGGAGCCCCAGATCGAGGGAGATTATCAGTGGTCTTGTATGTCTTCCATTTTCTAATTATTGCTCCCACAGTTGATTTGTTTACATCAAGTTGCTTGCCTATTGCAGATTCAGTCTTCCCAGCCTGGTGCAGGTCTACAATTTTGTTTCTGGTGTCCTTCGACAGCTCTTTGGTCTTCACCATAGTTGAGTTTGGAGTGTGACTGTTTGAGGTTGTGGACAGGTGTCTTTTATACTGATAACAAGCTCAAACAGGTGCCATTGATACAGGTAATGAGTGCAGGACAGAGAAGGCACAGGTCTGTGAGAGCCAAAAATCTTGCTTGTTTGTAGGTGACCAAATACTTATTTTCCACCATAATTTGCAAATAAATTCTTTCCAAATCAGCCAATGTGATTGTCTGGATTTTTTTTCTCATTTTGTTTCTCATAATTGAGGTCTACCTATGATGCCAATTACAGGCCTCTCTCATCTTTTTAAGTGGGAGAACTTGCACAATTGGTGGCTGACTAAATATTTTTTTTCCCAACTGTATATAAGTACCTGAAATAAATAAATAAATATTTTAAGTTACTTAAAAAATAGATTTGGAAAACAAGGGGTTACTGCATCCTTGAGAAAGGGAGATATCTGCTCCCTCAACATGTTGGCTTCAGATCCCCCACTCTTTATTCATCAGGGTCTTGGCGAGCATTTTAAGCTGCTAGGGAATATGACTGGGGCTGGTTAGTATCTGTATAGCCATCTGTATTCCATAACATTGTAAACTGCCCTGCATGCTTATTCAGCAACTAACATGTTTTAATGGTCTGATCTGCATGTACTGCCTACATTTACGTGCACTCCTGAGTTGTTTGTATGTTCTACAGCACACCACTGCTTTTATGAAATGTAATCCAAACTTGAATAAAATGCTGTTTGTCTGGTGTGCTCACTAATCATTTGATAAGTATGTGTAGGGGAGTTGTAGGGTCTCCATCATATAGTTGAAGCCCACACTATAGCTATATATACATATGTCGCTATATTTCAGCATATATGAGATGTGCAAACCTTCCTTTGTAATTAAAAGCATCAACTATTCTTGTTGTCTGTGATTGTCCTTATACCTGGATTAGAGGTGAGCAAATCAGACTGGGTCCAGTTCTAAACATTCAAATCTTGATCGAAAGCTATATATAGCCCAATCTGGTTAACAGGGGTACCACATCCCAAGTTACAGTAAATAGAAAAATCACAAACATTAGGGATTTTATAGGCACCATAAGAAAAAGAACTAAACTTTAAAAAGGATACTTTTTTTTATAAAAAAAAATCATTAAAATCACACAAAACACTGTGCATATAAAACGTAATGAAAATTGGTCCACGTCAAATATATAAATCACATTATATTTCATTGTGGTTTATGTATTTGATATGGACCAATTTTCATTATGTTTTTATATGCACGGTGTTTTGTGTGATTTTAATGATTTCAATAATAAATGTATATATTACTTTTTAAAATGTTCATTTTCTTATGTTGCCTATAAAATCCCTCATTTTGTGATTTTTCTATTTACTGAATCTTGATCTAAATTTATGAATTTTGCAGTGAAGCCTATTGAAGTCAGTGTGGGGAGAATCGTATTTAATTCTGGCCATTTGTATAGATGATAATCAAGCAACTGAAGAACCAAAGGAATGGGAAGCCAGGCACTGCCATGGGGAACTATACTGAAATGAAACAACAAAAGATCAGTAGCTTTCTCTGCACAGAATTATTGGCTCCAACACACACTGATAATATGGCTGCTGTGAACCCACCTTTTTATAGAAGGGTGGCTGGGTTATCCATTCCACCAAATTATTGCCTTTTGTCACTCAGATGACCAGGGAAATAGGCTGTGCACTGTATTATAGGTTGTTCTTTATTTCTGGCAGCAAAACCTGTGAACCTTGGCAAACTCGAACCTCAGCCCTAAAGAAGGCGAATTTAGTGATTTGCCGTAGACTCGGAAAGCATCATCCTTTAACACCCAGGAGAACAAAACCCCCTTGTGGAAGAACCCATGCAGGGACTGATGACTTAGGCCTCTTTCACTTGGGGCCAACTCCATCCCGATCAGCTGGGGATCCACTCACAGATCCCTTGCTGATCATAGCAGAGCGGGCGGATGACACATCCTTGTATTCTCAGCTTATGTAGAGCAGACATGGCTAAAGCCCGCTCTTCTCTATGGGTGTCCAAGTGTAAACACACCCTGCTGTCCGTTTACACCCAACTGATTCAGTCTGCTCACATGGAAGAGAACAAATCCCTTTTTGTATTTTTCTTCAGTGGACCGAAACGTGCGGACGGTCTGTTATACCTGCCTGTCCATAGGGGTGAATGGACCATCCAATCAGGTCTGCCTGAAAAACTGACAGGTGGACCTGATCTGACCTGACATGTGAAAGGGACTTTATTGGACTGCCTTCACTCTTGGCATTAGGAGGCAATGTAGAGATTGTAAATAAACACCATAATAGTCATCAGCCACTGCTATAGGGTGGACTTACTAAAGGTTAGTTGACTTTGCACACGGCAAGTGCTGTTGCTTCAGAGCTTAGTAAATGAGGGGAAGCTCTGCTGACTTCCATCATAATAATGTGCAAGCAAAAATGCTGTTTTTTTTTTTTAAAAATTGTCCTTGTGTGTGATTGGGTATTTTTTGCAAAGTGAAGCATCACCTCTTTCACTAAGCTCTGGAGCAACTGCACTTCACAGAGTGCACAGTCTATTTGTCTTTAGTAAATCCACCCCAATGTGTCATTCCTGTATAACAATGGTCTCCGAACTGCGGCCCAGGGGCCGGATGTGGCCCTTTGCATGTCTTTATCCGGCCCTCGGGGCACTATTCATCTTTCTGACACCAACAATGGGGGTATAATTCTTGCTACTGACACCAACAATGGAGCACTATTCCTCCCACTATCACCAATGATGGAACACTATTCCTCCCACTAACACCAGTGATGGGGCACTATTGCTTCCACTGACACCACCAATAGAAGAATAATTTCTGCCACTGACCCCAACAGAGGGGCACTATTCCTCCCACTGCCCCAACGATGGGTTACTATTCTTCCCACTGACACCAACAATAAGGGAATAATTTCTGCCACTGACCCCAACAGAGGGGCACTATTCCTCCCACTGACGCCAATCATGGGTTACTATTTCTCCCACTGACACCACCAATAGAAGAATAATTCCTGCCACTGACCCCAACAGAGGGGCACTATTCCTCCCACTGACGCCAATGATGGGTCACTATTCCTCCCACTGACACCACCAATAGAAGAATAATTCCTGCCACTGACCCCAACAGAGGGGCACTATTCCTCCCACTGACGCCAATGATGGGTCACTATTCCTCCCAGTGACACCACCAGTAGAAGAACAGTTCCTGCCACTGACTCCAACAGAGGGGCACTATTCCTCCCACTGACACCAATCATGGGTTACTATTTCTCCCATTGACACCACCAATAGAAGAATAATTCCTGCCACTGACCCCAACAGAGGGGCACTATTCCTCCCACTGACGCCAATGATGGGGCACTATTCCTCCCACTGACGCCAATGATGGGGCACTATTCCTCCCACTGACGCCAATGATGGGTCACTATTCCTCCCACTAAAGCCAACAATGGGGCACTATTCCTCCCACTAATGCCAATGATGGGGCACTATTCCTCCCACTAATGCCAATGATGGGGCACTATTCCTCCCACTAATGCCAATGATGGGGCACTATTCCTCCCACTAATGCCAATGATGGGGCACTATTCCTCCCGCTGTTGCCAGTGATGGAGCACTATTCCTCCCAGTGACATCAGTGATGGGGCACTATTCCTCTCACTGACGTCAATGATGGGGCACTATTCCTCTCACTGACGTCAATGATGGGGCACTATTCCTCTCACTGACGCCAATGATGGGGCACTATTCCTCCCACTGATGCCAATGATGGGTCAATATTCCTCCCACTAATGCCAACAATGGGGCACTATTCCTCCCACTAATGCCAATGATGGGGCACTATTCCTCCCACTAATGCCAATGATGGGGCACTATTCCTCCCACTAACGCCAACAATGGGGCACTATTCCTCCCACTAATGCCAATGATGGGTCACTATTCCTCCCACTAATGCCAATGATGGGGCACTATTCCTCTCACTAATGCCAATGATGGGGCACTATTCCTCCCGCTAATGCCAATGATGGGGCACTATTCCTCCCACTAATGCCAATGATGGGGCACTATTCCTCCCGCTGTTGCCAGTGATGGAGCACTATTCCTCCCAGTGACATCAGTGATGGGGCACTATTCCTCTCACTGACGTCAATGATGGGGCACTATTCCTCTCACTGACATCAATGATGGGGCACTATTCCTCTCACTGACGTCAATGATGGGGCACTATTCCTCTCACTGACGTCAATGATGGGGCACTATTCCTCCCACTGATACTAATGATGGGGCACTATTCCTCTTACTGACGTCAATGATGGGGCACTATTCCTCTCACTGACGTCAATGATGGGGCACTATTCCTCCCTCTGAAGATGTGGAATTGGTAATCTGACTCTATGTCATTTTCTACTCCCACTGACAACAGTACAGCCCCCCTGAAGTCTGAAGGATAGTAAACTGGCCCCTCGTTTAGAAAGGTTGGAGACCCCTGCTCTATAGATCAGAATGCCTTGAAAAGCTACACAGGATGGTCATCCCCTCAGTATTAATTTGAAAGAACTTCGGACTTTTTGTATTGTTGTCAATATGAAGTCACTCTTTCTAAAAATGATTATATTGTTGTGATAATTAAAAGCATTTATATTCACGGTAAAGTTTGCTGTACACATTATGTGGCTGAAGGTATTTGTGCCAAGGTGGTTTTCTTTTTTTAGAACCGATGTATAGGTCTAGAGCACATCCCTCCAGTTCATATTAAGACATCCTATCCTTTATTCTTAGATTTTGTTCATATGATCAAGGTCAATTTCATCTAACATTGTAAAGCTTCGGTTTGCAGGCACTGCCAAATCAGACATTGGAGAACCTCAAGCGATCATTATAAACAGGCTCAAGGTCATTTTCTAGGGTAGTCAAGCACCAACCCTGCCGGCGTATCTTAGTGAAATTACTTCAATAATTATAAACAAGCTCCGTCATTTTTTAACCACTTCCAGTCCGGACACTTTTACCCCCTTCCTGTCCAGAGCAATTTTCAGCTTTCAGCGCTATCAATGACAATTGCGTGGTCATGCAACACTGTACCAATATGAATTTTTTACCATTTTTTTTAGACAGATAAAGCTTTATTTGGTGGTATTTATTCACCGCTGGGATTTTATTTTTTTTTTGCTATGTAAATGAAAAAGTCCCAAAATTTTGAAAAAAAGTGTTTTTCTTATAAAATTTTACAAATAATTAATCTTTCATCATAAATCTTGGCCAAAATGTATTCCGTTATCTTTTTAGTAAAAAAAAATAAATAAGCCAAATTAGTTTTTAACCAAAAATTATAATTTTTAAAAAAATTTTTTTTTTTTATATTATTATTTGTTTTTTTTTGTTTTTTTACATACTGTCACCCTAGCAGTACAGTGTCACCATCGTGACACTGTACTACTTGTGGGGGGTGATGAAGATTTTTTTTTTTTTTTTTTTTACAGTGATTGCTTTTACACCCATATAGGATGTAAAAGCAATCATTTCTCTTTCTCTCTGTCCGCATTCTTGCAGCCATTGAGAACTACTGAGTGAGCTGTGATTGGTCACAGCTTGTCACATGGTACAAGGATGTTGGGAATAGCCTTGTACCATGTGACCTCTGTGATCATTCACAGATTTCACACGTAGTAAGCAGTGATGTCACAAGTGACATCTTGCTTACTACTGTGCATGTGATTGGCCAATCAGTGATCACATGATCGGGACCTCGTACAGAGGTCCCGTCCGATGATCGGTGTTTCACTGTGTCCGGAGGACACAGCGGGCACCGGATCGCGGTGCTGCGCACTCCCAGGGAGCACGCACAGCTAGACATGGCGGGTGCCATTTATGAACGGCAACCCGCCCCTGGAGTGCCACCGTCCTGCCGTTTATAAACAGCAGGCGGACGGCAAGTGGTTAAACCATGGTCAAGCTCAGGTCCACCGGCACATCTAAGTTTGCTGGTACAGAATGTAAGGTGTGACACACCAAATTTCAAAATGACATTATCACCGCTGTGTTAGTGTACCTGGCCTTTCCACTGCCTGTTATCCTCACATTGGTCTTACAGTACATATCATCACTTAAATGGTATAGGAAAAGCAGAATTAGACCCAAAAGCAAACATTTATTATATTGCAGTTTACCAATTCTTAGATGTGATGGCTGCATTCGTCTTCTTTTTCAGGCATTCTTTTGTCTGTTTTTATCTGGTGATCCAGCCAGTAAGTCTATTGTTTTTCAAAAGAACAAGCTCTCTTGCAGAGCTATCAGTTACATAGATGAGACAAACCATTTACCACTGACAGGGGTGTTTACAGTGATCATCGTTTATGTATTTATATAAAAACTTTATCCCAAAATGAAAAAAAAAACAGCTGTAACTGCCTACAAAGTGTTAGTTGGAGTTTGGCTTTGATTTGTTAGTGTATTTAAATCTGCTAGTACACCTAAAACTCCCCTCCTCCCAGACTTACAATGCTGTTGTCCAAAGGTGCTCCTTCATCCAGAGTGGGGGCACTCTAATGCAGGAGGTGTGTTACTGGATTACGGTACTTATGTGACAGTGGGGAGCAGGTGAGGTGATGTCAAATCTGATGGTGCAGTTCTGACAGATGTCTGAATGGGGTGACCTTGGGTGCCTGAAAGTAGGCACCCCAAGGATTGAAGTGCCTATAGGCAGTTGCCTAGTGTGCCTATTGCAAGTTATATAAAGTGCATCTATATCCAAACTTGCTTTTAGTTTTGGATAGAATGGGGAAAAATTAGAACCCTTGTAAGGTTTTACTGCTATCTGGGGCTCCATTAGAAAGATTTTCCTTGGCTTTCTGCTCTGAGGACAACTTTTTACCAGACAGGAGGTGAGGGAAAATCTGCACCATGAAAACAGACAATAAAAAGCTGACATGGGTTTTGGAATACCCAAACATACATTGGTCCAGCTTGATTACATCTAATTCTTCATATCTCACATTCACAGGGTTGCAGAAATTCACTGTAGTAGTCCATGCTACAAATGGTATGCACTGGTGTCTTCTGTGTTCTGTTCGGGCAACTTGCTATCTATACTGAACACGGGGTCATTCGCTTGACACCTCCACTATTCAGAGAACATCTTGTAGTTCTTTCTATTTCATACAAGGCATTCTGTGATTGAATGAGGCAGGGATTATGACATTATCCGCCCCTCCTCTTCATCCCATCCAATCATAGAATGCCTTGTAATAAAAAAAATGCAAGACGTTCTCTGAATCGTGGAGAGGCCAAGTGTGTACAAAGAAATTATATATAAGTAAACCTCTGAGGCCCTGCTCACACTAGTGCAATTTCCCCTGGGTCTGTGGGCGCACTGTAATGGGCATCATTGGAAATCACATTATTCTGTATAGTGCCTCTGATGGACCGCCTGGCACAAAGCTTGAGTGCTTCCATCAGAGAGCTGCTTCCTCACCACTGGTACACAGGACTAAGGTATTATAGCTGGGTATTGCACCCAAGAAGTAGGCAACACTAGCTTAGGTGCAACTGGAATGTTTTATTGAACAGAAATACAGGATTTTATACACTTCAAAAATGTGGACAGCCCCCCTATGAACAATAAAGTCAAACATTACAGATTGGGATAAACATCCCACACTGATTAGGTTAGGAGGTTAAGTTGACAAAAGACTAATCCCATTATGTAGGAACCTCCAGGAGGACTAGCCAACAGACAGAAACAACAGGTGACTCAATTAACAAATGGGACAAAGACACAACGGTAAACACCTTAGTAGCAAGAGACCTCAGCATCAGGTTGTTTTGAGCTAAGTATTTTAAGATCTCCTTAGAGTCTCTGAGTCGAGGAGGGGGGTTCAACCAGTCAATGCTAGTTTGGGCACAGAGACCCCAAATCTGTATCCTGGCCCTCCAGTCCTCAGAGTCTGTGTGTTTTGGGAAGACATGGACTTGAATCCGAGGTAAAACTACTCCAAAAGGTCCCCCAGGCACACACCTCCCAAAGAATAGAGCCCCCTAAAACGCCAGGGCCCATGGTCAGTAGGCAAGAGGCTAGCCTGCAGTCTCCTCCAATTGACTTTGCCCCGGTTGGGTCTGTCACAGAGCTCACTCACATCAAAGCAACATTGTGCAAAAACTATTTTTAAAAAAATTGCACTTCACAGAGTCCATCCTTAAGTTAAAATAGAAATGGATGTTTCAAGCAATAATGATATGAAGAACGCTAGCAATGACACCAAGTAATGACTTGAAAATAAGAAACGGGGCTATGGTTAGACCACACTGAAATGTTTAGGGGGGGGATTTGAAGTAGTTCATGCAAAAAAATCTACATCATGCATCCATGGAGGAATGGTGGAATGAAAGGAGATTACACCGAGTTGATGTCAGAGACTGGAAGAAGCTATTTCCTCAAAAAGGGGCAATTCCAGCTTCTGAGTCCAAGGGGATTTTACTTTTTCAACGGTACACCATTACCTCTGTTGATATTTTTTTTTGCATAAATGATTGAAAAAGCACATTTACGTATGTTTTTATACAAGTAAATCAGATTTATTTGTAGTGTATCAGTTTGAATAAGGATCTAATGGTGTCCTGGTCAAGTATGTCGAAAAAGTCAACACTTTTCATGGAGTGTACTTATTGTATGTACAGAGATGTTCAGTAATTACACCCCGGAGGATTATTTCTCAGTTAGTCTGGAACATTCTGAATTTTCTCAGTTAGGTTTAATATTACTCCTAGTCCATGGCTTACGTTTTCTGCCTATCCTGCTGCACCCTGATTGATTTATAGACTAGATACTGTAATTATATATATTTACTTGTATCTTTCAGGTGAGTGGGCTGCAGCCTGTGTCTCGCGGGATGTATGATGGACCAGTATATGAGGTTCCAGTTACTCCAAAGTATCAAACCCCTGCCCCCTCAGCTAAATCTTCACCTTCCAAGACACAACCCCCACCTATCAGGAACCTTCACCAGTCTAACTTCAGTTTATCAGGTAAATTGGAAAAAAACATGGCAAACATATTTTGCTTTTGTTCTCTGTTGCATCTAATTCTCTATATTATTTATATAAAAACGTTTGATGTATTTGCAAGAAACCATCACAGACAAGAAAAGTCTTTGCTGCACTACCAGCTTCCATCTATCAAATTTCCTTAAAGTGTTACTAAACCCCGGACCCTGCATTCACTATATCTGGTCTCCCTGGACCCTGCATTCACTATATCTGGTCTCCGTGGACCCTGCATTCACTATATCTGGTCTCCCAGGACCCTGCATTCACTATATCTGGTCTCCCCAGACCCTGCAGTCACTATATCTGGTCTCCCAGGACCCTGCATTCACTATATCTGGTCTCCCCGGACCCTGCATTCACTATATCTGGTCTCCCCGGACCCTGCATTCATTATATCTGGTCTCCCAGGACCCTGCATTCACTATATCTGGTCTCCCAGGACCCTGCATTCACTATATCTGGTCTCCCACAGAACATGGAAATGTAATTATTTTTGTAAATAAAAACTGCTAAATACCTTTTGTCATCAGTCGTCTTGTGACTTCTATCAGTGTCTGGCCGGGCACTGGTTAATCCTCCAGGAGGAGTTTTCAGTCTCCTCTGATAGTCCTGTGAGGCTGCGTGACCCCTGACCCTCTGGCCAGATAGTGCTGATTGGCCCTATGTAGATCACATACACCCTACCAAAGAAAAAAAAAAGACTTTCTAGCAATACACAAAAAACTGAGCATGTGCAGAGTGACTTCTAGAGCTTTGTACTATCACCAGACGGACTGGGACAGTAGAAGTAGGGTAGGATCAGAGAAGACAGGATCAAACAGATTTTGTACACAATAAAGAGGATTAACTCCTTAGGTTCCACAGTGAGTATAACAAGCATGCTTTACTGCATATACAGACTGATTTTAATGTTGTGGGTTTAGTAACACTTTAAGCCCTGGTTCACATATATGTGAATTGTATGCACTTTGAACCGGCTTTCTATGGAGCCAGTTCACATATGTGCGGGCCAGCCGCAGTGTAGTTTTAAAAAGTCAGGTATGATTTTCAGTCCGGTTCAGGTGCAATAGTGTCATACACTTTAAAAAGTTGCACCTGAATTGCACCTGGACCGCTGAATGAAACCGTACCGGACTCCTTTGAAAAATTGCACTGAAACTGGCCTCGCACATATGCAAACCAGTCTAAAGGACCGATATAATGTAAAAAATTGTGTCTTGGAAACCTTATGCCTATAATATGCCTATAGTATTCAATATTCAAGCATTCCTTTTTTTATTTTACATGCCTTTATTTATATTTTTATCCTCATTTACAAGCAAGCCAAGTTGTCCAGCAAAACATGGGTTGAAACAAACTTTAGCATAGCCAGGAGCAGTTGGAGCAGCAGTTTATTTAAACAGTTTCCTGACTGTAATTTGCAGATTACTATTCCTCAGCACTAGAGTACTAATTTACATTCCCTGTTTGACAGCTAGTGAGGTATAACCCTTTCAATGCCAGAGCCGTTTTTTTTCTGCACACGTTTAAAAATCATTTTAGGCCTAAAGGTTAAGCAAAATATTATATACAGTATGTTCCGAAAGCAGACACCCTAGGAAGCAAAATTTTCAGTAAAAATCACACTAAAGTGAGTTTTAGGACAAACAAACACAATAAATTACCCAACTTTTTGGTAAAAAGACGAGGTTGTGCTGAGTAAATAGATACCCAACATACCAAACCTTAAATTTGTGTGCACTTATGAAATGGTGACAAACTTCAGTACCCTATATTTTCTATAGACAATGCTTCAAAAGCCCCTATAGGTCATCAGCGTGTGGGGCTATATGTACCATGTGTATCACAATCGTCGTTTTCATGCGTAGGCTCCCAGACGTGTGCATTCACATTCATATGTGCATATATGTTGGGGTTGGGGAGGGCTTAAACATTTTTTGGGGGGGATATTATGTGCTTGGGTGTAAAATTCTGTTACTTAACCATTTTTTTCATCACATAGGGGACACAAAGTCCAGTCAATGGGCTTCCCAGTCATTTGATTACTTTGAATAGACATGTGCAATTTGTTCTGTTATGAATCAAAATTTGGACAAAATGTTTGTTATTCGGAGATTTAGATGTAGCCAAATCTCCGAATCACCATAGTAACAAATTGCAACAAATCCGAAATAAATTATAATGAAACGACTAATTCATTTTGGATTCATTCATTTCATTTGGACCTTTTGTTAATGTTTGAAACATCCGAAAAATGTATCAACAAATGATCCAAATGGATTCCAATCCATTTTGTTTTTATTCTACATTAAAATTTTTTAAATGATAAAAAATGCACTACATATGAAATGGAAACACATTGCACTACAGTAAGACTTCTTTCACACTGCTCCATTGCAAAAATGCATATGCGCTTTTGCCACGGTGTGTTTTGCGCTTTTGCCACATTTGCCTTGTGTTTTTCCTCTGGACATGTGACTGGACAAATTAATTTAATTTCTTTCGTTAGATTATGATTTGGAGATTCTGATGGATCCACCTCCATCCCACCCAACCAGAGTGCATAAGTAATCTCCCGGAATAATAACACCAATATAGCCTATCTTCTGAAATAATTTTCGAATTACGAATTGATTCGGAACAACAAATATAAAAAAAATGAATCCAGAATCCGATTATACAAAACAAATTCCAAAAATGAATCATTCTAACATAACAAACATGAACAAAACGAAATAATTAATCTAGCAAATGAACTCTAAACAGAACAAATATTTCCGTCGTACACATTTCTTACTTTGAACACTATGACAAACAAATGCAAAGAAATGGCACAAATTTGCAGAGGCTACAACAACTTAAAAATATGAGCATGCCTCTGTTTAATACTGTAACTGGCAAGCTACAATTGTAGTACTAATAAAAATAATATACCATTTTTTTTTAAATTTTTGCCAATATGTCAGCCTATAATAGAAAATATAAACAAATCATGAAGCAATACGCTAATTACAGTTCTAGCTGAGGTAACTGATGCATATTATTGCTGCTGAATTTGCCATCTAGGCATCAATGGCCTCTGGTCACAGAAAGGATAAAGAAGATGATTTAAACCATGTGAATGAAAAGTCATCTACATAAGCAGCTCTGGAAATGTTATAGTTTGTGCCAATTCACGGTAATGTCATTGTATTCCTTGTCTGTGATAGCAGAAAACTATTTTTAAAAGGACCAATTTTTTTATTTCCCTTTAGAAATAATTTGGTATAAAGTAGCTGTATTCAGTAGTGTGACTTACTTCATGTATACTGTAGGTTTAAGGACATAAAGCAGAAGGCACAGTAAATGAAAGTGGTATAGTGGATGATTTTCCAATGCACACTTAACTTTCAGCCCAGTAATAGCCAAAGAGGACTCAGACCATTCTTATTAAAATTGACGGTGTGTTAAAATTTATTGGATTTTAAAAACCAATGAGTTAACTCATAATTGTAAAAAGTATGCAGCGCTGGTATACCTAAAACAAGCAATAATCTATACCAAAGTCTTAGATAACATAAAAGGTGCTGAATCCCAATGAAGTGGGATGTGTGAAGTGACAAGTGTAATATAGTCAATAAACTTGTGATGAAGAATATCTGTGACTCCTGTGATAGTGGAAATGGATATATATTGCACTAACCAGATAGCACAATCACTTGTGCATTGAGTATATAAGACCTACTCCTGGTTCTCTGAATCTGGAACACTGCAGACGGTTGAAGTCATCAGCGTTGCAACCACCAGGTGTCATACATCCGAATATGGTAACCAGCCTCCAGAGACACCGATAACAGCCACCAGGGGGATCATGCACAGTACCAAACCACAGATCAGCGGGTCTTACTTTCAAAAAGGGGACTCACAAGGATAAAGAGCCCAAGAGAAAGCCTCCAATCGTGTAGTATTTCTTTATTAGTCAAAAATTAGCATATAAAAGATGAATCAGACTTACATAGAATTCCAAGATGGCCGCCGTCCATCCATATAGGCCATGCAGTGTGTACACAGTAATTAGGGGCACCTCCCTAACGTGTTTCGTGTTCAGACACTTTTTCAAAGAGATAACTCATACACCTTACCAATCGATCAGCGACTGCTGCCCCTCTCTGCCAATCCCTTCATTGGCTTCCACTAACCCAACTTATAAAATTCAAAATACTAACCACAGCGTATAAAGCCATCCATAACACTGCCCCTAGGTATATCACTAACTTCATCCGCAGATATCGTCCAAATCGCCCACTCCGCTCCTCCCAAGACAGCTTGCTCTCTAGCTTCCTTGTCACCTCCTCCCATGCTCGCTTCCAGGACTTCTCCAGAGCCTCTCCCATCCGCTGGAACTCCTTACCGCAGTATGTCCGGTCAGCCCCCACCCTGTCTGCCTTTAGGCGATCTTTGAAAAATCACTTATTCAGGGAAGCCTACCCCACCTCCACCTAAGAACTGTACTTGAGCCACCTCCATCAGAACATCGCCTGCAGCTATCACCTTTGGTACCACCTCCCCCTTCCTTTAGATTGTAAGCTCCACAAGCAGGGCCCTCCTATTCCTTCTATACTGAAATGAATTGTAATTGTACTGTCTCCCTAATTTTGTAAAGCGCTGCGCAAACTGTTGGCGCTATATAAATCCTGTATAATAATAATAATAATAATAAAAAAACAAAGTTGAAAATAACTCATTTTGTAAATAAGGATCCATATTCTGGTGTGTTAGCTTTGTGAATTTAGCCCCTTGTGTAGTTCAGAGACAACAACCAATAATGCACAACTGTCAATCAGTGACACATGAATGTAGAATGAAGTTGTGTAATTGGTTACTGTTCATATATGTGGGGCAGCACAGTGGCCAAATTGGTTAGCACTTCCGCCTGTCAGCACTAGGGTCGTTGGTTCGAATCCCAACCACAGCACCACCTGCCTGGAGCTTGCATACTATCCCCGTGCCTGTGTGGGTTTCCTCAGGGTACTCCGGTTTCCTGCCACACTCCAAAGACATGCTGGTAGGTTAATTGGATCTGGTCTAAATTGGTCCTAGTATGTGTATGTATGAATGTAAGTTAGGGATCTTAGATTGTACAATTGTAGATTGTACTTGAGGGTTAGGGACTGATGTTAGTGTACAATATACATATATGTAAAGCGCTGTGTAAATTGACGGCACTATATAAGTAACTGTAATAAATATGTGTATATATATATATAAACATTTTTTGAAAATTCTTACATCATATTACCTGAATTTCAGGTGCACAGGTAGATGATAGCAACCCTCGCCGCACTGGACATCGCATCGTGGCTCCCCCTGGTGGACGTTCAAACATCACAAGCCTGGGTTGAAAGGACAGAGTGAAGAGACCTTGGAAAGAGAAAAAACAGTCACCGGAACAGTGTTCCATTCTTTGTCAGTGTTATTGAGTTGAGCCCACAGTTTTTTTGCTACTAATGAAAACAATGGTCTGTTTTGTATAGGAAAGGTGGTCATAGTACTGTGAACTGCTCTGAATGAATCGTCACACTCTTATCCATAGTCACTTGAAAGCATGGATCACCCATTGCCGTTGTAGATTATAGACTCCAGCTTTGTCTTGTAGCCGTTTCTTTGCACTGTTTAGTTTGTATGTTGTGTGGGTAGTGCATGTTTTTTTTTTATTTATTTATATGATGTAGAATGTGAGTTTGAAGACATGCCAACAATTATCTAGACACAATGCCAAGATCAACTTTGCCACCGATAACCAAGAAATGTGAACAATTTTATGTATGCAGTAGATTGCTAAATGTACCATGTTGAATTTTTTTGTACTTTTTTTTACTGTATTATGCCACAGCCAGCAATATCACACAAAAATGATGAAAAACTGGTAAAATGCACAGTCCTGAAACCAGGAATTTTCACACTTTCTTTAAACTAGAGTTGGGCAGACTCCAGTCCTTCAGTTGCTGATAAGCTGATACACCCAATGCAGGAGCAGACCTGGAACCCTTTTCTCTTCTCATAGCCCTACCCCTCATTTTTTTAAATACTATTCTCTGCCTTCTTGTGCTAACCTTAAGCCTTTTGGACAAAAGACATTTACATGAAGCTGATACTTATTTGTTGTTAGTGACTTTAACAAGAACTGGGTAGTTAATAAGACCATTCTTACAAGATGGTACTTCTGCTGTTGATAACCACAGATCTAAAACACCAGAGGAAGTCTTGCTGAGCAAAGACTTCCTTGTTCTTCTGGGCACCTCTATGACTTCGACTCCTGTGGCAGTGAAGGTTCATATAAGTTCCTGTCGTGGTGGGAAAGATTGTTAGAATGAGTGGTTTGTAGCAGTAGGTGGTTCCATTACAGGATCCACATTACCACTGGGCTTGGTTGTGGTTCACATTGGGTTCCTCAACAGCGGAAGGACAGCAGACTGCCTTATGCCTAATTTAAGCCATTCTACACAATAAAACCTCTCTGCTTAGAGTTTTGATACAGTCCATCCAAGTTAACCTAATTTTTACAGTTTTGTACAGTTTTTTTTCAGTTTGTACTTCACATTGCATTTTTACTTAGAGTTGCATATGACGTCCTAGATGTGATTCTATTACAGAATTCAAAGCTTATGGAATAAATAAGAAAACATCTTTCTTGTGTCTCATTCTTCTTTGGTTATTCTTGGGAAACTTTAGTTTAACCTAAACATTCTATACATGAACTGTTAAGACAAAAGCTTGGCATATGGAGATTTCTGTAATGTGGAAGTGTTCATAAAAAAATATCCTTCGCTTGGTAACCACTAGAAGAACTGCTACCCTGCCTTTTTTTAATTTTTATTAAAGTAGCATCTAAAGAGATAGTAACAAACAATACAACAGGTCATTACAGGGTATGAAACAGAAACAAAACATCCTGCGCTCTAGGAATCAAAACAAGGGTGGAAAGATGAAAGGATTCCTTGAAACAGTTCCATAAATGCATGGAAGGTTGTGCAGCTCTAAAACAAGGCTGGGGAAGCCCAACCAGAACTGTGAAGTGAAGCAAAAAGAAAGAGCGCACCAACCTTGTGCGTTACCTCAGTAAACTATGAATGTATTAAATAAAACATATACAGTCAGGTCCATAAATATTGGGACAGCGACACAATTCTAACATTTTTGGCTCTATACACCACCACAATGGATTTGAAATGAAACGAACAAGATGTGCTTTAACTTCAGACTGTCAGCTTTAATTTGAGGGTATTTACATCCAAATCAGGTGAACGGTGTAGGAATTACAACAGTTTGCATATGTGCCTCCCACTTGTTAAGGGACCAAAAGTAATGGGACAATTGGCTTCTCAGCTGTTCCATGACCAGGTGTGTGTTATTCCCTCATTATCCCAATTACAATGAGAAGATAAAAGGTCCGGAGTTCATTTCAAGTGTGCTATTTGCATTTGGAATCTGTTGCTGTTAACTCTCAAGATGAGATCCAAAGAGCTGTCACTATCAGTGAAGCAAGCCATCATTAGGCTGAAAAAACAAAACAAACCCATCAGAGAGATAGCAAAAACATTAGGCGTGGCCAAAACAACTGTTTGGAACATTTTTAAAAAGAAGGAACGCACCGGTGAGCTCAGCAACACCAAAAGACCCGGAAGACCACGGAAAACAACTGTGGTGGATGACCGAAGAATTCTTTCCCTGGTGAAGAAAACACCCTTTACAACAGTTGGCCAGAACACTCTCCAGGAGGTAGGTGTATGTGTGTCAAAGTCAACAATCAAGAGAAGACTTCACCAGAGTGAATACAGAGGGTTCACCACAAGATGGGAACCATTGGTGAGCCTCAAAAAAAGGAAGGCCAGATTAGAGTTTGCCAAACGACATCTAAAAAAGCCTTCACAGTTCTGGAACAACATCCTATGGACAGATGAGACCAAGATCAACTTGTACCAGAGTGATGGGAAGAGAAGAGTATGGAGAAGGAAAGGAACTGCTCATGATCCTAAGCATACCACCTCATCAGTGAAGCATGGTGGTGGTAGTGTCATGGCGTGGGCATGTATGGCTGCCAATGGAACTGGTTCTCTTGTATTTATTGATGATGTGACTGCTGACAAAAGCAGCAGGATGAATTCTGAAGTGTTTCGGGCAATATTATCTGCTCATATTCAGCCAAATGCTTCAGAACTCAATGGACGCCGCTTCACAGTACAGATGGACAATGACCCGAAGCATACTGCAAAAGCAACCAAAGAGTTTTTTAAGGGAAAGAAGTGGAATGTTATGCAATGGCCAAGTCAATCACCTGACCTGAATCCGATTGAGCATGCATTTCACTTGCTGAAGACAAAACTGAAGGGAAAATGCCCCAAGAACAAGCAGCAACTGAAGATAGTTGCAGTAGAGGCCTGGCAGAGCATCACCAGGGATGAAACCCAGCGTCTGGTGATGTCTATGCAGTCCAGACTTCAGGCTGTAATTGACTGCAAAGGATTTGCAACCAAGTATTAAAAAGTGAAAGTTTGATTTATGATTATTATTCTGTCCCATTAGTTTTGGTCCCTTAACAAGTGGGAGGCACATATGCAAACTGTTGTAATTCCTACACCGTTCACCTGATTTGGATGTAAATACCCTCAAATTAAAGCTGACAGTCTGCAGTTAAAGCACATCTTGTTTGTTTCATTTTAAATCCATTGTGGTGGTGTATAGAGCCAAAAATGTTAGAATTGTGTTGATGTCCCAATATTTATGGACCTGACTGTATATACTCACAACCAAGGAAGTATAACAAGCATAAACAGATCCTCAAAGGAAATTGAAGTGTAGAACCAGGGTGAGTCACATCATTACAGGTTAGCACAAGTTCCACCATAACTAAGCATACGGATGTCAACACTAGAGATGAGCTTAGACGTCCTCCGAACGCTAACCAAACTCCAAACTCAAACTTATTTTTTTTTACTCCAATGAGCTGTGGGCACCAACCACAATTTCTCAAGTTCCATGATTATAGGACCAAAGTATGGCTCAAGATGCCAGGTATCTGCATAATATTTTGTTCTCTTGGGAACCCCCAGTCCCTCTCAGAATCTAAGTGTACACAGCTTAAATTTGGAGAGTCTTTGCCACTTTTAGTTCCATATAAAATTAAGAAAAGACATGCAGAGTTTTTTAAGATCTGTAGATGCTAGGTATCTTAGTTTGCAGAATAATATATTGTTTTGTTGGGAACACCCAGTCTCCCTTGGGATCTAAGTATACCCAACAACCTTCTAGACTAGAGAGTCTATGTCACTTGTAGTTCTTTATAAAATGAAGTATACATTAAGTAAGACATCTGGAGTTTTTACAGTTCTGTAGACTGTACCCTAACAGGAAGGGATTCAAACAGATATAAAAGTTTGGGATGATTGTTTTGTGGTTTGTCCTAGGATAGTTGTTCCGATGTCCTTTTATAAACTCTTAGTCCCCTTGACATGGGGTGGAATCTAATTTGCTCAGCAGGGAATCTGTCCGCTGATCCCCTGCTGAGCAGAGCAGAGTAGGCAGATGACAGGTCCACGTCCATTCAGTTTCTGCAGAGAGGACACGGACACATCCAGTTTTGCACTATGGGTGGTCGCGTGTAAATGGTTGGGTGTAAACAGATCCGCTTAGATGGAGGGGGATTCTAATGTTTTTCTTTTTAGTGCACCAGTTTGGATTGGAGGTAGGTGGGTGTAAACGGACACAAGTCTGTTTACACCCTCAAGTCCATAGGGGTACATGGACCAACAGATCAGGTACACTTGAAAAACAGGTGGACCTGAATGGATCACCCATGTGAAAGGAGCCTTAGACCGTGTTCACCAGAATTCTATTCCTGTTATAGTAACAAATCAAAATTTTAAATGTTCCCTCACTTTCAGGCATGAGGACAGTGGTCATTATAACAGATAGATTGTCTATCTAGATAAGTTTTGCTAACAGGGACAGCAATAAAAACATGACATGGGATTCTAACACATTTCTAACCCATCACCACTCTATCCAAAGCTAAAGAGAATAGTTTTAGATGCATTTTAAATCTGTCATAATGCTGAAAGACAAAGTCATGAGCTTCTTGTGATCACCAGTTAATTTCAGGAGCCTCCAAATTGTGATCCAATTTTTGAGAGCCAAGCTTCATCTTTATCAAGTACACTGATTGTTGTTTACATCTATCGAATTATATTTGCTGATCCGAAATGGATGTGTGATCATTTGACACTTGTGTTAAAAGCTGGCCAAAGATGGATTGAATCTCAGCTGGTTCAGCAGGGGTTGACCAAGATTCAATCTATGGGCAGGCTGGTTGTCCATTGATCAACTTGGGTGCAACCAGCCTGTTGTATTTTTAGCATGTGATTACTATCTGGGGCTATAGCTGCTACCAGTGATTATTGTTTTCTCCTAGCAAAGATGGGTCCCTGCCGGGAGAACACAATAGTTCAGTGGGATTTGTTTCCCCCATCAACACTGTTGAAGGGGGAATTGAGTGTTTTTTTTTCCTG
Source organism: Staurois parvus (assembly GCF_062004578.1). Lineage (NCBI taxonomy): Eukaryota > Metazoa > Chordata > Amphibia > Anura > Ranidae > Staurois > Staurois parvus. Next base: position 606,362 of record NW_028317982.1, read on the forward strand.
CAACCCGTGAAGGGAAAGAAAATTGCATAATCTATGGCTTGCCTTAGAGAGGTGAAGGTACTGGCTATAGGGAGTTCTGTAATCAACACCAACGTTTCCTTCTATTTTATGTTACTTACTGTAACAATATATCATATACAGTATATAACCTATGGAAGGTGTGGAGAGGTTTGTGGCCAAGGATACCATCCAATGATTTGCCTTGTGTCTAGCCCTTCATAGAAGTGTATTACTATAATCTTCTACTTTCAGCTGGGCGTGTGCGTTCCTGGCCTTACTTTGAAAATGACTGCCATTTATTACAATTATGATGTATTCACAGATATCGGTCAACTTGCCAAGCAGAAAAAAGGGGATCTAAAACCTGGTAAGTAGCTTGCAAGCAAGATAGTATTTGTGGCTGTAGGATCATGGCAAAGAGCAGAATGTATTATACCTTCCTCCTATTTCTGTTGTCAGGAAGGTTGTACAATTAATCAAGCCGTATTGATGAATTAATTTTCCAGTATATATTATAGTGCCTCCAGCCTTCTGGCATAAAATAAATTATTAAATATGGCCACACTGACTAATAAATTTCCTGAATTTGTTTCCTCTGTGTAGAGATTTTCTAGTACAATGAAAGTATGGACTACAAAACTAAAAATGTATTTACTAATCAAGTTCTGCAGCAGAATGAAAGGGGTCGAGTCCATGCTACTGGATATGCTAATACAGCTTCACTTAAAGCAGTAAAGGCTCAAGGCTTTTTACCTTTATGCATTCTTTACATGAAGGTAAAAAATCTTCTGTGTGCAGCAGAGCCCCCCCCCCCCCCCCCCCCAGCCCCTCGAATCCATACCTGAGCCCTCTCCGATCCAGCAATGTTCAAGATATGGGGACTCTCCCTCCTCATTGGCTGAGACAGCAATGGGATCCTATTGTCTCCCGCTGCTTTCAATCACAGCCAGTGAGCCAATGAGGAAAAAGTGCGGGGGAGGGCCAATTTGTGGCTCTATGTGTCATATGGACACAGTGCAGTGGCTCGAGAATGAGCATGCAGCAGTGCCCCCAGGGCAAGCAGCTTTCTCTGGTGGCACTGCTTGAGGGGGAGGAGCCAGGAGCACTGGTGGGGGATTAGAAAAGGATTGGGGCAGCTGTGTGCAAAACTACTGGACAGAACAGGTAAGTATAACGTGTTTGTTATTTTAGTTTAAAAAAAAACAAAAAACGAAGCTTTCGTATCAGTTTAAATACTAAGATTGACTAAGTGGAGAATCTACTGGCGAATCGAATACAAAGACCAAAAATCTATCACACAAATAATGAAGTACACAGTTAAATTCAGAAGTGAGAGGAAAGTATTTCTTTTACAATGAATTTTGTTATAGACAGCACAACAATAAACAGTCAGAAAAGAGGAAAGTATTTCAAGGTAGTTATTAAATCATACCTTACCGCAATGATGATTGGGATGGGCTATGGATTCACTCCTGGGAATTCGCAAGGCCGCTAAAATGGTGACCCGTAGGGAAGTTTCAGAGAGCTTCAAGGAGACAATTCGATAGATTGATTGAGAGAGTGTGATAATCTGTCTTTGGAAAGGAATGTGTTTGAAGAAGATGATGATCCTGTGAAGAGTGTTCTGTCTTGGAAGAGGTAGAGAAGATAATCTCTTTAAAGACTGGCCTTCGGGGTGTAGTTTAGAATATTTACCCACACCCTGAATTGGGAGGAACCTCTTATACACAAACCACTTAAGGACTGCCTGTAATGTACTGAGGACGGGCGGCCTGTACAGGCACAACAACATACCTCTATGTTCCTGGCCTCTTCTGGGTACAGGGTGCATAGGGGCTCTGAGGAAGAGGCTAGCCCTCGAAATGCGTCAGCCTTTTAGATGTCCAGAGTTCTCACTACAGACAGACACGCAGAGTGAATTGGACCGAGCTGTTCCTTTATGATGTGCCTTTTATTTATTGACTATTTGTGAGTACAACACTTATAATTTACATTTATTAAACATATTTTTAAGCTAATGCACTAGACCGGTGCGACCTCTGTTTGTTTTTCTCTAGTGCATAAACGTGCCCCTGACTCCCGCTGTGATTAGACAGGACTTTGTCAGCAGGTCCCTACCAATAATTTATTGGCCGGGACCTGCTGATCGGCTGTGTGCAATCACAGCCCAGACCCCTGTGTTGACAATCAAAACAGGGCTTTGTACAAAGGGAACAAGCTCTTTGTTTCTTCTCCCTGAAAAGCAGGGAGAAGGAACAAAGATTTTTAGTAAAAAGCAGCAAATAATACACACATTAACACTTGTTAGGTTCACATTTAACCTCTTGATTACCCTGAGATGTTAACTTCTTCCTAGCCAGTGTCATTAGTACAGTGACAGTGTATAGTACAGGCGTACCTCGGATTCCGAATGCCTCGGTCCACGTAATTTTCAGTTTACAAATGAAAATCCATTGAAAATAATGGCTCGGTTTACTAATTTTTTTTTCGCAATATGAACAGATTACTTGGTTTTCAATGCATTTACAATTTTTTTTTTAATCATGTCCCTGTACAGTATTTATGCCTTTAAAGTGCACTTTATAAAGAGTTTTGAACAGATAGAAGACTTTTTTTTTTACTTTTTTCTGACCTTCGGAACGGATTAATTGGTTTTCAATGCATTCCTATAGGAAACCGTGTTTTGGTTTAAAAAATTTTCGCAATACGAAAAGTCCCGCAGAACGCATTAAATATGTAAACCGAGGTACGCCTGTATTATCACTGATTGCTGTATTAGTGTCACTGGTGATGTCAGTTAGGTCTCTGTCAGGAATGGACTCACCATTAGTGGTGGGACTCATCTGCCGTGTGGGCTGCAGTACCAGGGCTGGCCAGCGGGTGCTCACAGCAACCAGAAGCTCACTCCTGCAATCAGCCATCACCTGAGGCTGATTGCAGGAGGTGTATTTAAGGAATGGCCAGACCTGCAGTCAGTGCCTTGCTGTATGTTTCCCATGAGCCCCTGTACCTGCATCCTGTCTGCTTCTTGCCTGATCCTGACTCTGCTTTGATCCTGACTCTGAACGAACTCCGCCTGTCCTGACCTCGGCTATTCCTGACCACTCTTCCGCTCTCTCCTGGTACCCTGTTTGGCCGTTTGCTATCGACCCGGCCTGCCCGACTACGTTTGATTTGTATATATGGTTATCTGTTGGAGTTTTGGTTGTTTGCACTGTGTTATGTTTACCTTGCACTGCATTTGTGTTGTCTTAATAAATTGTCTTATTTACACTATACCTGAAGCCTGCATTTCCCTGTGTCAGTCCACACACCTCTGGTCATACCCGGAGCCCTGACAGTCTCACCCAGTGTCAGTTAGTGTCAGATTGCCCACTGCACTATCACAGTCCCACTATAAGTCGCTGATCACCGCCATTAGTAGTATTAAAAAAAATACAGTATATATACACACCATAGTTTGTAGGCGCTATAACTTTCATGCAAACCAATCGATACACATTTTTTTGGATTTATTTATTTTTACCAAAGACAAGAAATGTAGTGAAATACATTTTGGCCTAAATTTATGAAGAAATTTGATCTTTTAAATTTTCTTTCATTGGCTATGTCTTATAGCAGAATGTAAAATAATTTTTTTTTTCTTTCAACATTTTTGTTTTTTTCCTTTATATAACAAAAATTAAAAAAAAACCCAGTGGTGATCACCTACCACCAAAAGAAATCTCTACTTGTGCGAAAACAATTACAGAACTTTTGTTTGGGTACAGCATTGCATGACTGCGCAATTACCAGCTAAAGTAGTGCAGTGCTAAATAGCAAGAAAATGACCTGGTCATGAAGGGGGTAAAAATCTTCTGGAGCTGAAGTGGTTAACCAAATGTTTGCTTAAGCATTGACTGTATCTACCCACCAGAGGGTGCTATAAGACCAGGAATTCCTATTGAGGTCTGGGAATACATTTGTTTTTTTTCAATTCAACTTTATATGGGATTATTGTTATCCTTGGGTTAAATCTAAATATGTTATCCTTATAACAGGATGTAGGACATCTTCATTTTGAATATTATGTATGATAGTAGCTTTGGCTGTACCTTCATTTTAATCATGTGGCATTTGTTAATCTAATTAATTTTAATAATCTAAATATTAAGGTGTTCATTATTACTCCTCAAAGGATATCATGATAAATCTCATATCAGAATTTTCCATCTCACTTCTGGATGATCATATTATAAAACATAAAAATTTCTGATTTTAAGTATCACACTAATACATATACATGATACTACGATAGTGAGCTTCTCACAGTGTGCATTAGAAGCTGCAGGAAGTCAGAGACAGCCCGCCTCATTTCCTGGCTGGAGGACATCCAGTATTATTGGACTTCTTCCTCCTGAACCTGACTGTCCCTGGCCCACGCCTTTAAGGTGTTAGATTTCATTTTTTTCAATCATAAAGGCTCAGTATCACATGTTGCCATTAGCTAGAGCAGTGTGCATGCAAATTCAGACTGTCCAGGAACACTCACTCCTCCAGACTGACATCTACCTATCAAGGCAATTTATATTTGAATGACCCCTCTGCTTGTATCCTGCCCGAGGGTTCTTGAGAAGTGTAAAGAGGAAGATTGTTGTGATGTTTTCAGGAGACTAAGTACAGCACTCTGCATCTGCTTCCACCAGCCATGCCTGCATTACATAGAGAAGCACAGAGTCCCAGTGATGACATCACCAGGTCTGAAATAAGGTAAAGAAAATGGAAAGGCTTTGTTTAAATATGTGATTAGCGTTAGTGGGGTTGGGAAAGAACAAGATAAGTCAAAATATAAGCAGATTAACCCCTTGGCGCAGGTGCCTCCCAGCCCTTTAAGGGGTTTGTGACGATGGGAGGCGGGGTTTAGATTCAGGTGATCGCCATGATTAGTGGTTACATGATCAGAAAGGTCCTGACCACAAGTAGCATTCGGTTTGGTAAATGTGCTGGAGCTCTCTCGACACGTGTGGTTTTTTTTTTCTTTTAGGTACACATGTATGCAGCCTCTCAGCATCAAGGCCCAGTCTCTGAGAAGCCACATATCTGCGTACAGTCTGCATCAACAGGTTGAACAGTTTTAAATATAATAGGATCTGTCAATGTTGTAAGTTCTATTTAAAAATAAACATTGTTTAGAGACCCTGACAATTTCTAGAAAATCCTGAAGTTCTATACAATAGAAGAGGTGTTATATGAAAACAGACCACACTGGGATGCATGTAATTTCATGCCTTGTGTGGTCAGTTTGAAATAGGAAAGCAGAAGAACTGCCAGGAACACCAGGTGTGGTACAGCAGGCACATATCAGGATAATGAAATGTTGGGTTAACATATTCTTCAATAGCCTGGCAATTTATTTTTCATTAAATATTTTCTTACTGTGTTTTTCTGCCTCCTTTTAATGTTTTCTGTGAGATCCTGAACTGCTCCTTTCCCCCCTCACTTCTGTTTGTTTGGAATGAACATCCCATAGTCCATCTCAGCAGCAAGCAAGATTGTGGCTAGGTACAGTGGGATCATGGAGAATGAACGTAGCCACCCTCTAACACACATGTCAAACACAAGGCCTGGGGGCTGAATCCAGCCCACCAGGCCATTTCATTTGGCCCTCGCAATCCTGATGCAGCTGCAGCACGCCCCTTGTCGCTGCCCCCATGTGTCTCAGCAGTGGGCAGCAGAGAGCACAGAACTCCTCCTACAGATCCTGCGCCTCTCTGTGCAGCCACAGCACCCTCTCGTGTCCTCTGACGACCAGCATTCAGCAGAATCTGGCAGCTGACTGTAGCCCACCTCTGGTCCTCCTCCAGACTCTGCACTTTCTGCTTCCCAGCTCTACCCCCCACTTCTTCCTGGCAGCAATGTAAAGGGGGTACTCTGTGATATAAGGGAGGGTGGGGGGCCCTTGACATGTGATATACAGGGGTACTCTGGACATCCAATCTTACAGATACAACTGGCCCTTTGAGGGCAACCATAATGCTGATGTGGCCCACAATAAAATGGAGTTTGCCACCCCTGCTCTAACAGGAAGTCAGATCACAGCAGGAAATAAAAAAAAAAAGTAATCTGGACACTTGGAGGAGGCTGGCAGCAAAAGAAGGGACTTTTTTGAGTTAAAGTATAAATAACTTTTTTTACATTTAGGATAGAATGAAGGGGGATTAAAACACCTGCCAGTTTATTATTGCTGTCTGTGGCCCTGATAGGGAGGTCCTGTTTATTGTTAACACCGAGAGTGAAAATGAATGAAAATCCCAAATTTTGAGTTGTCACCAGAACAGGAATAGAAGGGAGACCCTCCAATGAGGACACTAGCTTTGGGGGCCATGGTGACAACTAAGCATTCCCTCAAATTGGAGGGATTTCCTTCCACTTTCTGTTGTGGCTACTGGACAGAAAGTTATGGGAAATATCCCTATTTGGACAAAAGTGGCAAAAATCAAATCTGACCAGGGCAGCACAGTTTTTAAATGATTAGCACTTCTGCCTGGCAGTACTAGGGTCATTGGTTCAAATCCCAACCACAGCACCACCTGCCTAAAGTTTGCATGTTCTCCCTGTGGCTGTGTGGGTTTCCTCCCACACTCCAAAGACATGCTGATAGGTGAACTGGCTCCTGTCTAAATTAGCTCTAGTACAGTTGAGTTAAAAATAATAGCAGTCAGACATCACTAACCTGATCAATCACTGTTTTTGGTAGAAATGATATTTCTACATGGCAAATAATTTACTTACAGGTGTAGTAGAGTAATAGAAATCCAACAGACCCAACAGTCATGACATGCATGCTGCTGATTCTGTGTAATTGAATCACTAATTGAAAGGGGCATGTTCAAAATAATAGCAGAGTGGAGTTCTATTAGTGAGGTCATTCATTCTTTGAAAAACAGGTGGCAATTATTGCCCTTATTTAAGGAAGGAAGGCAGCAAATGTTGTACATGCTGGTTACAGTGCATTTCTCTCTGAAATTCTGAGGAAAATGGGTCGTTCCAGACATTGTTCAGAAGAACAGCGTACCTTGATTAAAAAGTTGATTGGAGAGGGGAAAACATGTAAAGAAATGCAGAAAATGATAGGTTGCTCAACTAAAATGATCGCAAATGCTTTAAAATGGCAACCAAAACCTGAAAGAAGTGGAAAAAAGTGAAAAACTACTATTCGAATGGATAGAAGAATAGCCAAAATGGCAAGGACTCAGCCAACAATCAGCTCCAGGAAGATCAAAGAAGGTCTAAAGTTACCTGTGAGTACTGTTACAATTAGAAGACGCCTATGTGAAGCCAAGCTATCTGCAAGAAGCCCCCGCAAAGTCCCACTGTTGAAAAAAAGACGTGCTGAAGAGGTTACAATTTGCCAAAGAGCACATTGACTGGCCTAAAGAGAAATGGAGCAACATTTTGTGGACTGATGAAAGTAAGATTGTTCTTTTTGGGTCTAGTGGCCGGAGACAGTTTGTCAGACGACCCCCAAACACTGAATTCAAGCCACAGTACACTGTGAAGACAATGAAGCATGGTTGTGCAAGCATCATGATATGGGGATGTTTCTCATACTACGGTGTTGGGCCTATTTATCGCATACCAGGGATCATGGATCAGTTTGAATACATCAGAATACTTGAAGAGGTCATGCTGCCTTATGCTGAAGAGGAAATGCCCTTGAAATGGGTGTTCCAACAAGACAACGACCCCAAACACACCAGTAAATGTGCAATATCTTGGTTCCAGACCAACAAGATTGACGTTATGGAGTGGCCAGCCCAATCCCCGGATCTTAATCCAATAGAAAACTTGTGGGGTGACATCAAAAATGCAGTTTCTGAGGCAAAACCAAGAAATAGAGAAGAACTGTGGAATGTAGTCCAATCATCCTGGGCTGGAATACCTGTTCACAGGTGCCAGAAGTTGGTTGACTCCATGCAACACAGATGTACAGCAGTTCTCAGAAACAGTGCTTATACAACAAAATATTCATTCAGTGATTCAAAGGAAAGCAAAATCTTCAAACATTTTTCAGTTTATATAGTGAATGTTTGAGTTTGTAAAGAAGAATACAAACACTGCTATTTTTTTGAACAGTCTAATATTCACTTTTCTTCAATTTTTTTAGAGGAACAACACAAATTTGATATATTTTTCTTCATGTTTTGATTTGGAATAGAATGTGTAGTGTTCCCAATGCATTTGTGTGGATGGAAATAAAAGCTATTAGAAGGATTTTGAGCTTTATTCACTTTTTTCAACACACTGCTATTATTTTGAACACAACTGTATGTGTATGAATGAATGTAAGCTAGGCACCTTAGATTGTACGCCCTTTGAGGGGTCAGGGGCTGATGTGAATGTATAATATATATGTAAAGCACTGTATAAATTGATAGTGCTCTAGAAGTACCTGTAATAAATAAATAAATAATAATACCTCCACCCTTACTCTATCTGAAATGAAAAGAAAAGTTGTCTTTAGTTCCGCCTTAAAGAATCCGTAAAGCCAACATTTTATATTCCTGATATGTGCCTGCTGTACTGTGTATGTAAAAGTCTCCTGTTCTCTTTGTATTGCTTCCTTTGAGTGAAATTCCTGATGTTCCTGCCAGTCCCTCTGCTTTCCTATTAAAAACTGACCATACTAAGCATGAGAGCACAACATAGTCAGTTTTCCAGCTGTGCTCGGAACTCAGCCTGCAGATTACTTATAATGTTTTTTTATACCTATACACAATGTGTTTCGCCTATGATTTCTAACATAAACAGAATTGGTTGTTTTACAAGGTGAGGGTTTACATATTCTTTATGAATACATACATGAATATATTTAGAACATTTTGATTATGCGCACAAATAAAATACAAATCTGAATTATTCACAAATTATCTGTCTGTCTGTCTATCTATTAAAAGCAGGACAGAATAAAGTGTAGATAATGGAGAAACCTCTGTTTACCATTCAACATATAGAAAACCATGACTGCGTTGCAATCTTCAGTGGACTTGGAAACTGACTTACTGTGTGATTCCATGATGAAATGGGAAATCTTCCTAGAAATGACTGGAGGGACCACTAGAGTGCAGTATGAGCCTGGGAATAAAATACAATACTGTACTGAACACAATCCAGACTATGCCCTCCAGGAAGGAATGTCCTCAGATCTACACTGTGCTGTATGATAATGAAGTCATATTATAGCTTGGAGGAAGAATCGAATAGTACTTAAAACTAAAAAAAGCTATTTTACTGCATTGTTACCCTGTAAGACAAATACATAAAGATGTAATAAAGGGATATTTACACTCCAAACTGAATTTGTATGAACAGAATATCTGACCGGGGTCAGAGGCAACGTTTATCCAATATTGGCATACAGCAAATCACTGTACAGAGTGTATCAAAGTGGATCTCTGTCTCAGTACACAATACCATAGGTCCTGTGGGTGGGAATCAGAGTGTTCGGAGGAAACCCAGGGTCACACGACTATGGGGAGTTCTTACATACTCAATGCAGATATTATTCCGATAGTGGTTGAACCTTGAACTCCAATGACAGTTTTAACCACTTTAGGACTGCCTGCCCGCATTGTACTGTCCTACAGGCACAGTGACGTACCCTTTTCTGGGTTCAGGGACACAACAGGATTTTGTCAGCAGGTCCAAGACAAGGATTCATGGCAGGGATCTGCTGTGTCGAATCACAGCCCAGAGCGCTATGTTGACAAACAACACAGTGCTCTGTACAGAGGGATCGATCTCTTTATTTCAGTAAAAAGCAGCACACATTATACATGTTCTGTATTCACATCATTGTGTTGAGTAGGGAGTTATCTATTGGGAATTCACTGCAATTGCACCCTTTCTGTATTTTTATCAGTAAAGAACAGGAAGTGTCTTGTTTTTGTTAATAAAGATTTTCCATCCACCACTGCACTTCCACTTTATCCTCCTTTTGATACACATATGCCAGTAAGTTCAACAATTGCGTTTATTAAAGTCACGTATACATTTAGATAGCATTCACATGTATTAATGTGATTTGTATGTAGCTGTTTGCAAGAAATGTATTCATTGTATGCATTTGTGAGAGACATGTCTACAAGCATATTGTAACTTCAGTTTATGTGATTGTATTGCAGGTTTACAGAACTATTCACAGAAGTAAATTCAGCTTTGAAATGAAAGACAATGCTGCATTTGTCAATTTTGTTAGCTAGCTGTCAGCTAACCATTAGTAGGACAGAATAACACACATTAACACTTGTTAGGCACATACTTAACTTGATTACCCTGAGATGTTAACCACTTCCTAGCCAGTGTCATTAGCACAATGACAAAGTATAGTATTATCACTGATCACTGTATTAGTGTCACTGGTGATGTCAGTGTCAATTAGTCAGTTCCCACCCAGTGTCAGATGTGCCTGCCGTACTCTTACAGTTCCACTATAAGTTGCAGATCACCACCATTACTAGTACAAAATGAATAAAGAAATAAAAATTACAGTATATATACCATAGATTGTAGACATTATAACTTTCACACAAACCAATTAAAATACACGTATTGGGGATTTTCTTTTACCAAAGACATGTAGCAGAATACGTTTTGGCCAACAATTATGAAGAAATTTGATTTAATTTTTTTTTAATTGGATAAGTTTTAGAGCAGAACTAAAAAATATATTTTTTTTTAATTTATATTTATTGTTTTTTTCAGTTATATAATAAAAAATAAAAAACCCAGTAGTGATCAAATACCACTAAAAGAAATTTCTATTTGTGTGAAAAAAAGACAAAATTTCATTTGGTTACAATGTTGCATGTCGGCGCAATTACCAGTTAAAGTAGCACAGTGCTAAATAGCAAAAAATTGGGCTGGTCATTAAGGGGGTAAAACCTTCCAGAATTCTAGTGGTTAAATATTGCCTAACAATGCTACAACTGCTGCCAAGGCTTGGGTATTGATGCCACTTTGGCTGTATTCCTGATCCAGGTATTTCTCTCCCATTTGAAAAAAACAAAACAAAAGAAGGTTATTGATCTACAAGAAAGGTGTATTTTCTACACAGTGAAACAGAAAAACAAATTGCCGCTTTGGAATGGTGCAAATTGATTTCCAGCAGGAAAAAAGCAAGGAAACGTGAGACAAAAAATCCAAGAACAAACACTGTCCATTGTGGACTCTATACATGTGATGTCATAAACCCGAAGGCCTTGCACCAATCAGAAGTTTGCTCACATAACCCAATCTGCACTCATTTGGCACACCTGGAAAACAATTTGACTGAGCGCTGCTCAGCCATTTACAGGGAGCTTTGTGTTTTCTGAATAAATGCAATGCTTCCTCTGATTGGTCAGGCAGATGATGTCACGACCTCAACCAATCAGGGAAAGCCTGTTATTCATTAACTTCTTGCCGACCGCGCATAGCCGAATGACGGCTTCACTGCGGCCGGCCAGTTCTGAGTGGACGTCATATGACGTCCTTCCAGAACGCGCTCTCCTGCGCGCCCCAGGGGGCGCGCACCCGGCGATCTCAATGATCGCTGTGTCCTACGGACACAGCTGATCACGTGATGTGGTGAAAGGCCGATCCCACCGGCCTTTTACCACGTGATCAGCGGTGTCCAATGACACGCTGATCACAGGGAAATGCAAGTGCCGGTTCTCGGCTGCACTTTCCTCACGCTGTCAGATCGTGAGGAAAGTACTGCCGAGAACCGGCAGTTGTCAGAGCGGGGATCGGCACCGATCATCAGGGCACTGATGATCAGTGCCCTGATGATCGGTGCCCAGCAGTGACACCCGCAAGTTCTGCCCAGCAGTGCGCCCACTAGCCCCGCCCACCCGTTCCCAGCAGTGCCCCCACCTGTGCCCAGCAGTGCCCCCACCTGTGCCCAGCAGTGCCCCACCTGTGCCACTCTGCAGTGCCACCTACCTGTGCCCAGAAGTGCCACCTACATGTGCCCAGCAGTGCCACCCACCTGTGCCCACCCACCAGTGCCACCCACCTGTGCCCACCAGTGCCACCCACCTGTGCCCACCCACCAGTGCTGCCCACCAGTGCCACCCACCAGTGCAGCCCAGCAGTGCTGCCAGTCAGTGCCACCAGTCAGTGCCCAGGGGTTGTGCCAGTCAGTGCCGCCAGTCAGTGCCCAGAAGTGATGCCAGTCAGTGCCGTCCATCAGTACCCATCATCAGTGTCACCTATCAGTGCCGCCTATCAGTGCTGCATATCAGTGCCGCCTATCCGTGACCCCTAATTAGTGCTGTCTATCAGTGCCGCCTATCCGTGCCACCTCATTAGTACTGCCTATCAGTGCCCTTTAGTGCTGCCTATCAGTGCCCATCAGTGCCGCCTATCAGTGCCCATCAGTGCCGCCTCATCAACGCAAATCAGTGAAGGAGAAAAAATACCTGTTTGAAAAATTTTATAAAAGAAACAAATAAACTTTCTTTTTTTTTCAAATTTTTTGCACTTTTTTTAATTTATAGCGCAAAAAGTAAAGCGCCCAGTGGCGATTAAATACCACCAAAAGAAAGCTCTATTTGTGAGAAAAAAATGATCAAAATTTCATATGAGTACAATGTTGCATGACCGCGCAATTGTCAATCAAAGTGCGGCAGCGCTGAAAGCTGAAAATTGGCCTGGTAAGGAAGGGGGTATAAGTGCCTGGTAGGCAAGTGGTTAATAAAATGCAAGCTCCCTGTGAATGGCTGAGCAGCGCTCAGTCCAGCTCTATTTAGTTCCAGGTGTAGGATGGGAAGTTCTGATCCTACTGCAAGGACACAGCTCTATATACGGTATGTAGCTGAGGCTAAAAACCGTTCAAACAGTGCTGAGGGCCACTGCATTCCTTAGTCAAGTAAATCATTTGTTTGGACCAGTTTGGCCAAATAAACTATTTCAACTTCTCTAAAAGCTGAAAATCCCATTTAAAGAATAAGTTCAACTTTATACAAAAAAATAATAAATTAACTTTTTTGCAGGTAAACAAATATGCATTTATTATTTTTTGTTGGATCCTCTAAAGCATTATACCAGCGATCAGCAGATCACTGGTGCCATGCAGGTCTCCTGCAGATCTGTCAGTATATCTGCTTGCCCATACGGGCTGTACGGACAAGCAGATATATCACCTCCTCCCATGCTCGCCTCCAGGACTTTTCCAGAGCTTCTCCCATCCTAAGGAACTCCCTACCCCAATCTGTCCGGCTGTCTCCTAATCCAGGGCTTAAAATTTCAAGTCCTGAGCTACTAGCCAGGCCTTAAGAGTTACTCGCCACCAACAAACACACACAAACAGAGACACCTGTACACACACACACACACACACACACATACACACACAGAAACATGTACACACATGCACAGAGACACATGTTCACACACACAGACATGCATACACACAGATACATGTACATACACAGAAATACACACGCACAGACACATGTACATACACACAGACACATGTACATACATACACAGACACATGTACATAAATACACAGACACATGTACACAGAGACACATGTACATAGATACACACAAACACACACACATGTACGTACACACACACACATACATGTACATACACACACACACCCCTATAAAAAGTTGCAGTACTCCGTTGTTCACTGACAGAGCTGGGTACTGCACTCTAGGGGGAGGCAGAGAGCACAGCACACACTCCTTCCTTAGCTTTCACTGCACTCAGCTATTGAGCAGCCTGCTGGCTCCAAATGCCAGTGACAGATCCAGCCTGAGCTCTGAGTCTGCTCAGCAAGACAGCCCTGGGGGACACTCGCCCCCACCATAATTTCCACTTGCCACTGGCGAGCAGGCGAGTGAAAATTTCAAGGCCTGTCCCTAATCTATCCAGTTTTAGACGATCAATGAAAACCTCTCTCTTCAAAGAAGCTTATCCTGCTTCTAACTAGTAAAGTGCCATTTATTTCCTCCATCAGCTCATCCCCCCACAGCTATTACCTTTTGTATCACTCAACCCTTCCTCCTAGATTGTAAGCTTGTAAGCTCTAACACGCAGAGCCCTCTGTTTCCTCTTGTACCAAATTGTATTGTAACTGTAATGTCTACCTTCATTTTGTAAAGCTCTGCGCAAACTGTTGGTGCTATATAGATCCTGGATAATAATAATAATAACTTCCACGGCACTCCACAGCACCATGACAGTTCATTGGGAACTACAAGGTGACAGCCGCTAAGGCCGTTGTGACTTGTAGTTCATTCATTTTTTTTTTTAATTTGACAGCTAGCAAGTGGGGAGAAGATCCCCCGCTAGCTGTCAAAATGGGGTTGCGGGGGCTGGTGCATTCATAACATGGTACACCCTGAATATGGGTGTAACACATAACATGTTATTATTATTATTTCAGGTACTTATACAGTGCTGTCAATTTACGCAGCGCTTTACATCAGTCCCTAACCCTCAAGGGGTGTACAGTCTAAGGTCCCTAACTCACATTCATACATACACATACTAGGGCCAATTTAGACAGGATCCAATTAACTTAACAGCATGTCTTTGGAGTGTAGGAGGAAACCAGAGTACCCGGAGGAAACCCATGCAGGCACAGGGAGAACATGCAAACTCCAGGCAGGTGGTTCCGTGGTTGGGATTCAAACCAACGACCCTAGTACTGCCAGGTGGAAGTGCTAACCATTTAGCCACTGTGCTGTGATTCATGTTATGAAAGGTGAACTTATCCTTTAAGGTTTTGAAACACAGGAAAAACTGGTGACGTTGTGCTAGCCTGCCTGGCATATAGCTCCATTATCGCCCCCCCAAACGTTGTTTTCTACAAAGCAGGGCTTGCTGATATTGGCTTCATTGGCATTACCTCCCTAAATGTCTTCAGCTGTTTAGTCTGTTTGAAAAAGCTGTCATAGAAAACACACAGTTTAAATGTAGACCACTGAGCACTCATATTAATGCAACCATTCAGTCTAATCATTTTAATCAATCTGGTTTCTGAAAGGTTTATTCAATGCAACACAATGGTAAATTTTACTGCATCATTCCCCTTTCAGTACCAACAGGGTATTTAAAAAATTAAACAAAAACAATCAAGCGCTCTACAGTGAAGGAAATAAGTATTTGATCCCCTGCTGATTTTGAATGTTTGCCTCTCACAAAGAAATTACACTGTTCAACAGGTAAAAAGTTTTGGGCATAAAATTAGCTAATCTTACATAATTTTGGGGTGCTGAAAACGAAAATGACCCTAAAAAATGTTGATTGGCTCTAGTTTCCATGATATATTCACCCATCTAATGACGTAAGCCATTCAAAATTATGATGCAACTTCAGCTGCATATTGCGCAATTGATACTGGTGACCAATAGAAAATTGCATGTATACTGAGATGATGCAATATTAGCCTTTAATTGCATCACTTCACTGCATAAAAGCTGCAGTATCTGTAGCTGATTGTAGTTCGACAGCGTCTTTACATTTCGTTTTATGCTTATATAGGCTACTCAGTAATGCCTCGAACTTGTGTGAATAAAGCAGATAATTTCTGCTATATCTGCGGTGAAATAACTTTTATCTCACAAAAAAGGAGGATAACAGGAATGATTAAGAAAGCCTACAACTTGAATTTTGGCTGCAAGATAGGAGACCAGGACAAGAGCTGGGCACCACATATATGCTGCAATTCTTGTGGGACGGCACTGGAGCAATGGTTGAATGGAAAAAAGGCATCTATGCCTTTCGCTGTGCCAATGATTTGGAGAGAGCCAACAGATCATGTTAGTAATTGTTACTTTTGTATGGTGCCTCCAATTGTAAAAGCGCTAAATAAGAAGAAAAAGTTATCTGTGCACTATCCAAATATTCCATCGGCAATACGTCCAGTTCCTCATGGAGAGGGGCTACCAATTCCTAAAGCACCAGAATCCTTCGTGGTTGAGTCAAGTGAGGAAGAACCTGAAGCGTGTAGTCACGTGCAGTTGTAAGAGATAGCCCTTTCCTTGAATACAAGAGAAAAGCCAAGAGAAGCAAAACCGACACAAACTGAAGACAAAACTAGTGAGAATCCTAAGTGTTAAAATGATTCAACTTAGCTTATGGCTATAATTTTTCTTGGTAATCCTATGCAATATATTATGCCATTTAGGCTTTGTTATGTAGTCAATATCACTTGCTTTATATTTGTGGAAAGACATCTATCTATATAATTATTGTGCATTATGTAGTCATTACGCCTATAGTAGAAAACTTTCCGTTTACAGAAAAACTAGAGCCAATTGACAAATTTCATTGTTATATTTGAACTCAGAATGTGAAATTCATTAAGAAATGGATCCTTTTGTTTCCAAAACTGGCAAAAAATTAAAATTTGTTGAACAGTGTTATCAGTCTAAAAATCGAATGGTAGAGACAGAACAGCAACAAACAAATTCAAAAGAAATCCATGTCTAACAAATGATGCACTGATTTGCATGTTCATGGGGGAAATAAGTATTTGATCCCCTTCACAAAACATGACTTAGTACTTGTTGGCAATCACAGCGGTCAGACATTTCCTGTAGTTGGCCACCAGATTTGCACACATCTCAGGAGGGATTTTGGCCCACTCCTCTTGGCAGATCCTCTCCAAGTTATTAAGGTTTGGTGGCTGACGTTTGGCAACTCAAACTTTCAGCTCCTTCCACATATTTTCAATCAGATCATGGTCTGGAGACTGGCTAGGCCACACCAGGACCTTAATGTGCTTCTTCTTGAGCCTCTCCTTTGTTGCCTTGACCGTGTGTTTTGGGTCATTGTCATGCTGGAACACCCATCCACGACCCATTTTCAATGCCCTGGCTGAGGGAACAAGGCTCTCACCCAAGATTTGATGGTACATTGCCCCATCTATCGTCCCTTTGATGTGGTGCAGTTGTCCTGTCCCCTTAGCAGAAAAACACCCACAAAGCAGAATGGTTTCCACCACATTTGACAGTTGGGATGGTGTTCTTGGGGGTATAGGTAGCATTCCTCCTCCTCAAAACACGGCAAGTTGAGTTGATGCCAAAGAGCTAGATTTTGGTCTCATCTGACCACAGTACTTTCAACCAGTCCTCCTCTGCATCATTCAGATGTTCAGTGGCAAACTTCAGTCGGACCTGGACATGTGCTTTCTTGAGCAGAGGGACCTTGCGGGCACTGCAGGATTTCAATCCTTGTCTGCGTAGTGTGTTACCAATTGTTTTCTTGGTGACTGTGGTCCCAGCTGCCTGGAGATCATTGACAAGATCCTCACGTGTAGTTCTGGGATGATTCCTCACTGTTCTCATGATTATTGACACTCCACAAGGTGAGATCTTGCATGGTGCACCAGACCCAGGGAGACTGACAGTTGTTTTGTGTTTCTTCCATTTGCGAATTATTGCACCAACTGTTGTCACCTTCTCACCAAGCTGCTTGGTGATAGTTTGGTAACCCAGTCCAGTCTTGTGTAGGTCTACAATCTTGTCCCTGACATCCTTGGACAGCTCTTTGGTCTTTGCCATGGTGAAGAGTTTGGAATCTGATTGTTTGATTGCTACGGTGGACATGTGTCTTTTATACAGGTAACAAAATGAGATTGACAGCACTCCCTTTAAGAGACTGCTTCTAATCTCAGCTTGTTACCTGTATGAAAGACACCTGGTAGCCAGAAATCCTGCTGAATGATAGGGGATCAAATACTTAATTCCCCCATGAACATGCAAATCCATGCATAATTTGTTAGACATGCATTTCTTTTGAATTTTGTGTTGCTATTCTGTCTCTCAGTGTTACAATACACCTACCATTCAATTTTTAGACTGCTCATTTCTTTGTGAGTGGGCAAACATTCAATATTAGCAGGGGATCAAATACTTATTTCCTTCACTGTATATACCATCCTACTACAGATACATTGATTGGATTTTCCAACCCATCTTATTCTCTTTGATAGGACATAGTTAGCAATGCAACAAATGATGCTGACAAGTCTGCATTCTCCTCTATTACGTGGACCAATCTAGGTACATATTTGCTAGCTCCCCATTGTTTGGCTGAAGATCTAATATATCTTACCATAAAGTCAGCCATAGGCGGTTTGAATCTCGGCCGGTTCAGCAGGAACTGGGCAAGATTCAAACCATGTATGGGCAGGCTGAATGCATTGATTGATCAACCTAGGTACAACCAGCCTGCGGGATCTTACAAGCGATTATCGTTACCGGCTGTTAAAGCCGCTAGCAATAATCACTGTGTTTTCCTAGTGGGGACAGCTTCCCCTGTCGGGAGAACACAATGGTTCAGTGGGAGGAATTCTCCCGCCAACACTTTCTGTATTGATGGGGGATTCGTGCGTATTACATGCATGGTTGCAAGAAAGAGATTCGCTCCTTCTATGACCTCTATAAGGATACTGGGTAGAGGTTGATGGTTGTGGAGCAGCTGTTTGTGAATATATAGTGTGTAAACACATACACACACAGATAACATACATGCTCATAAATAATTTGACACTGTACATGGACTAATAAAGGTCAATGTGTTTGAAAGAAGATCAAAAAATAAATGAATTAAATTAATTATTCACCGTATATATATATATATATATATATATATATATATATATATATATATATGAATATTTATGAATATAAATAAAACATACATATAATACAAAATACTGTATATAAAATGTACCATAGAAAAAAATACTGTGAATTGTCAAATTCACAAATTGTGTATCTGTCGAACATATTAGTCTGTACCGTACATGTAAGCTACTTTCTTTGTTCCTTGTCTCAGTTTTGTAGTCTTATTTGATATCTGATGTGTTTAAAAGGATCAATTCACTAAGTGAAATGATTTCCTGAAACTTAAAAAGCGACCCGAACCAGAACATATTTTATATTTTAATGGCTGGGTTTATATGATGAATTCACTAGGTCAGTGGGCCTTAAACTATGGCCTTCTGGTTCCCACAGATGGGCCCCTCCGATAAGAAAACCCTGCATGCACCTGGAACACAGAGCTGACAAAGGAGCACCGTTTGTCCCACTGACAGAGGCATTTATTACTCCTACTGACCACCAATGCAGGGCATGTTTTACTGACCACTGACACCGAGCTATTTTAACTCTTACTGACCTGGAGGAATATTGTACTTCCACAGGAGTTTTTACTTCTACTGACCACTGACGCCGTGGCATTTTGTACTCCACTGATGCAGGGGTAGGGTCATTTTGTATTCCACTTAACATTGATGTGGGGGCATTTTGTTACTCCTGCTGTCCACTGATGCTGTGGCATTTTATTGCTCCACTAATACAAGGGTGTTTTTTACTCCTACAAACCAATGACATAGGGGTGTTTTTACGCCACTGACCAGTGGCACAGGGACATTTTTTACTCGCCATGAATACCGATGTAGGGGCATCCTTTTTTTTTTTACTCTCGCTGACTCCAGTGCAGCCCATGAGTGTGACAGTGAGTTGACTGTTTGTTTGAAAGGTTTGGGGACCCCTGCAGTAGATGGTGCAAGGAGCAGTTTTTATCTAACCTGCAATCTAGTGGATCCTCTGCATGGACAGTAAAATTAGAATCAAGTCCTGACTTTAGTTCACATCCTATCACTGTTGTGCCATAGGTAGGGAAGATCCCCCTGCTGAAATTTCCCGCAATTAATGAAATATCTGGGATTGTACTCTATACTCCTGTACCTTTTCTTACACAGCAATCTGCCTATACATATACAGAGTTTAGAGTGTGTTGTTTGCTGTCAGTCTCTTAAAAAGCACTGAATACTGAACCTTTAGGCCACATTCACACCTGTGCATTCTGGGAATGCACACAGAAACACACATTTCTAGAAATGTGCAAAAAACATGCCAAAATGTGCATTGCACTTGTGGTTCTAGAACCCTCCATGTGGCAAAAAAACAAAAGTAAAAAAACGCACTAAAAAACGCAAGAGGCTCACTGCCAAAAAAAGGGTAAAGGAGCTACTTTGGTATATTTATCAAGTGAATGGGCTGCCCTATGCTTTCATGTGACTAACGCATGGAAAAAACACATCACGTTGCACTGAGCCTTATCACTTTTATGAGAGCAACTCACACCAACCAATCAGAACTGATCTTCTTTGGGTTAATGCACTTTTCACTGCTCTATGGGAAAATTCACTGTGAGATCACTTTGAGTCTATCAATGAAAGTTCACATGTGAATCATATATGTTGTGATTGATTGTTTTCATAATTCCTGGAATATCGTCACTTCATCTTCTTCACAGGGAGAGCTTTACTAGCAAGTTCTAGACACAGAAAGAGACAATAAGAGAAATTATTTTAACACTTAAATAGCATTTCCAGACAACATGCAGTGAATGTCTGTTCACTGGCGAACTAAGAAAAAACATTCATTGCATATTTTTTTCTGAGTTGATATAAATTAAAGGGGAATTGCGATAATATAACAATACAAACACAGATACTTACCTACCTGCTGCAGCATCGGTCTGATCCTGCCGCTGTCCCCTGTCGGCTCTATACCCAAGAACTGAGCAATCACGTGACTGCTGAGCACACAGTTCTCAGGTCTGCACTGTCAGTCACCGCTCTCTGCTCTATCACTCTGGCTCTCACTGGAGTGCTGGGCTGTGGAGAAGGAGGGAATGGCTGGCTTGAGCTCTCCGTGGCATCTGTGTGAAATAGCACTAACAGTGCTGTAATTTTCTTAAATCTCTGGCCATTTTGGACAGCCCACACTGCTTCCTCCCTTCTAGACAATCAGGGTGTCCGGCTGCTGCCTGTGAAGCCTCCAATGCTCTGTGACAGTGGAGAATAGGTTGCGTCTTTTTCTGAACTGACTGCAGCCTCCAATCATGTGCATGTAGTCTCCCAGACACAGTTTCCATGTCAGAGATTGAATAATCAAATACTGAGGCTAGTACTGTCAAAAGTCAAACAACAAAAAAAAAAATTTCCAGCTCACACTTGCCAGCCAGCCTGCAAAACAAACCAAATTAACCTGTCTAGCAGTATGCGTTCAAAATAGGGGTTTACAGTGAGGAACAGAAGTATTTGAACACCCTGCAATTTTGCAAGTTCTCCCACTTAGAAATCATGGAGGGGTCTGAAATTCA
The DNA here is from genome assembly GCF_062004578.1 of Staurois parvus. Taxonomy (NCBI): domain Eukaryota; kingdom Metazoa; phylum Chordata; class Amphibia; order Anura; family Ranidae; genus Staurois; species Staurois parvus. The sequence goes on from NW_028317982.1 coordinate 627,524, forward strand.
CATTGTAGGTGCATTCCCACTCTGAGAGACAGAATTAAAAAAAAAATCAGGAAATCACATTGTATGATTTTTAAAGAATTTATTTGTCTTGCACTGCTGAACATAAGTATTTGAACACCTAAGAAACAGCAAGAATTCTGGCTCTCAAAGACCTGTTAATGTGCCTTTAAAAAGTCTACCTCTACACCATTCATTAATCTAACTTAATAGCACCTGTCTGAGCTCTTTAAAGACACCTGTCCACCCCACAGTCAGTCAGACGCCAACTACTACCATGGGCAAGACCAAAGAACTGTCAAAAGACACCAGAGACAAAATTGTGGACCTCCACAAGGCTGGAAAGGGCTACAGGGCAATTGCCAAGCAACTTGGTGAAAATAGATCAACTGTTGGAGCAATTGTTAGAAAATGGAAGAGGCTAAAGACGACTGTCAGTCTTCCTCAAACTGGGGCTCCATGCAAGACCTCACCTCGTGGGGTATCACTGATGATAAGAAAGGTGAGGAATCAGCCCAGAACTACAAGGGAGGAGATGGTCAATGACATGAAGAGAGCTGGGACCACAGTTTCAAAGGTCACTGTCGGTAGAACACTACGCCGTCATGGTTTCAAATCATGCATTGCACGGAAGGTTCCCCTGCTCAAGTCATCACATGTCCAGGCCCGTCTGAATTCAGATGGCCAATGACCATCTGAATGATCCAGAGGAGGCATGGGAGAAAGTCATATGGTCAGATGAGACCAAAGTAGAACTTTTTGGTCTAAACTTCACTCGTCGTGTTTAGAGGAAAAAGAAGGATGAGTTGCATCCCAAGAACACCATCCCTACTGAAGCATGGGGGTGGTAACATCATGCTTTGGTGGTGCTTTTCTGCGAAGGGGACAGGAGGACTGCACTGTATTAAGGAGAGGATGAATGGGGCCATTTATTGTGAGATTTTGAGCAACAACCTCCTTCCCTCAGGAAGAGCATTGAAGATGGGTCGTGGCTGGGTCTTCCAACATGACAACGACCCGAAGCACACAGCCAGGATAACCAAGGAGTGGCTCCATAAGAAGCATATCAAGGTTCTGGAGTGGCCTAGCAAGTCTCCAGACCTAAATCCAATAGAACATCTTTGGAGGGAGCTGAAACTCCGTATTGCTCAGCCACAGCCCTGACACCTGACAGATCTAGAGGAGATCTGTGTGGAGGAGTGGGACAAAATCCCTGTTACAGTGTGTGCAAACCTGGTCAAGAACTACAGGAAATGTTTGACCTCTGTAATTGCAAACAAATGCTTCTGTACCAAATATTAACACTGATTTTCTCAGGTGTTCAAATACTTATGTTCAGCAGTGCAAGACAAATAAATTCTTTAAAAATCATACAATGTGATTTCCTGAATTTTTTTTTAAATTCTGTCTCTCAGAGTGGGAATGCACCTGCAATGTGAATTTCAGACCCCTCCATGATTTCTAAGTGGGAGAACTTGCAAAATCGCAGGGTGTTCAAATACATCTGTTCCTCACTCTAGTTAGTACACATTTGCAAATACATGTATAAGCTACAGAGCCTCCTCATGGCACCCCAGTATTTTGTAGTTCCTAACTCTTCAAATTTTAAGAGCCCCCATAGTAGAGGCACATGTATTTAATGGATAGACCAAAGGCAGATGGACCTGAGGAAGCCCACCCCTCCTTAAAGGTACAGGCACTGGACACCCAGCATGTAGCACAATGGCAGCTAAGGTGTCCAGTGAGCCCCCTCACCAACAATTTTACAGTACAAAAAATGGCCACTGCCCCAGTCTATAACTGGCCTTCACAGCAAGGAGCACATGGACGGACAACGCATGTCAAACAACAAAAAAGAAACATTCCAAACTCAACTTGCCAACCAGCCTGCAAAACAAACAGAATTACCTGTCTAGCAGTATGCGTTAAAAACAGGGTTTTAGTTAACACACATTTGCAAATACATGCGTATTGTTGTTTGACATGTGTCGCTCATCTATGTGCTCCTTGCTTTGAAGGCCAGTTATAGACTGGGGCAGTGGCCATTTTTCGTACTGTTGAATTGTTGGTGAGGGGGCTCACTGGACACCTTAGCTGCCATTGTGCTACATGCTGGGTGTCCAGTGCGCTCCTGTACCTTTAAGGAGGGGTGGACTCCCTCAGGTCCATCTGCCCTTGGTCTGTCAATTAAATACATGTGCCTCTACTATGGGGGCTCTTAAAATGTGAAGAGTTAGGAACTACAGAATATCGGGGTGCCGTAACGAGGCTAACTAAACTCCTGTTTTTAACGCATACTGCTAGACAGGTAATTCGGTTTGTTTGCAGGCTGGCTGGCAAGTTAGAGCTGGGAATTTTTCTCTTTTGTTGTTTGACATGCATCGCCCGTCCATGTGCTCCTTGCTGTGAAGGCCAGTTATAGACTGGGGCAGTGGCCATATTTGTACTAGTACTGTCAAATGGCATAATGAATTGCTACTTTATTTATGTGAGCAGTGTTAAAAAGTGGTACCTGATGATCATGTCTCTTTATCAGATCTAAACACCCTGAGCTTGAGGTCATCCCTGGCATTCAAGAGCATAAAGTGAAGGTAGCTGTAAGTATCCAATTTTAATGGATTATATGAGCTTGGGTACACTAAGGAAGTGACAGGTTTTCTTTAGTAACACATTTCTAGCAGCAATGTTGTGCAGATCATAGGGACTATTCATATTTTTGTTTTTTTCCAATATGTTGTGGATAGACCAAAAACTGCTAATCAGCCAAGCAAAAGGAATGGAGCCATTTACCTTGACATTGACTTTAATGTTTTACAGGATTCACTAGACTGGATCTCTGTAACACTGGGAGAGCTGTTAACTAGCAGAAAAATACAACTTCTGCTGCTAGCCTGAAAGGACTTATATTTCTTTGAGGTCTGTTGATGCTAGGAACAGGTCAGATGGGGTAATGGTCAGTGTCTGCCAGGAACAGTTCCAAGGCTGCAAAAGGAGGTATAATACAACTAAACCATACTACTTTGTAATCAACATATACAATGTTGTCATCCTGACGTGTGTATTAGTGGAAATGAATATGGTATAGAATTCTCTTTATTATACCTGGTAGTACTAAAAGTACTTTCAGTTATTAAAATAACTAAAATGCACTTTTTCATATAGTAATAAACATATTGTGATATGATGGCTGTAGTACTTTTGCACTACTTGAAAACCAAATCCCATAATTTCCTTGTAATGTGGCAGTGCAATGGAGAGACTTTACTTATGCTGCAGATTACAGGTTACATCAAAGAAAAAAATCAGCTTCCTCTAGTATGGAAACACTTATATGGATTGTAACTCACCAGGATGTCCAACTCTGTTGGTTACAGGACTATTGTCCGAAAGACGGATCTTTGCCATTGTAGCCAGCTCAGCAATGAAATCTTGTTCTGCTTCCTAAAAACACCAAGAATCAAACAAACAAAATAATATTAGTATTTACAGCTGAATGATATACTGTAAGTGATGAACATAGGTACACTTCCATTTGTAACCAGTTCCATCACAGGTATAGATGGAATGATGTTTGTTGCACACCTCCAGATGAAGCTGGCCATAGATGGTACTTTTTTTTTTGTACCATGTTGAACAAAAAAAGATTCCTCCATCCACACAAGCAAGGTAGATGGCGGAATCCCCCTGCCAGAACTATTCTGACAGTGGGACTCTTTGCTATCAGAATACAACTTATCAGTGTCTGTAGCTGCCGATCACCAAATGTTTACCAGCTTCTCAGTTCGACTTCTGTCAAACGCTGATGGGCACACATGCATCAAAATTCATTCAGCCCTTGCTAAACTGACTGAATTTCCATCTGTTTGTTGCCAGCTTTACAATACAAACTGAAGCAAGGCAAGAAGGTAGGATCGGCAAATATGCAAAAGTGCTGTAAATAGAAGTTTAAAGTGATCAAATCAAAGAGTAGAATTAAAGTGCGTGTCTTTTTTTTAAGCTTTGGATAGCATAGGGAAGGGGTACAACCCCAAATCTCCTTTAAAGAGATTTCTTTAACTTCCTGTCCTACTGACATTTTATCAGACCTGACCTGAGGGGGAACTCTTCATCAGCACCATAGACAGAAATAATATATAGTATGTGTATGTATAATTGTGAGTTAGGGACCTTAGATTGTACGCCCCTTGAGGGTTAGGGACTGATGTGAATGTACAATATATATGGCGCTATATAAGTACATGAAATAAATAATATTACGAGATAAGTGTTCCCCTTTTTTTCATTTGATGCCTGTGTGCTTTATAAGGTGCTCTGCAAATCCAATAAAACATGGAGACTTAAGAGACTCTACTATCTCTTTAATGCGAAAGCAGTTTTTTGATCGATTCAGAACAGACTACTGCGATTGTTGGTTCCCTATTTTAGCCTGAGCTTGATAAGTATTTATGGAATAGTCAGCAGAGGCAGTAAAATTCATCAATATACACCCACATTTGAAATATCACTTTTCAAGAATTTTGAACCCTGCTTTTCAAACCTGGCTTTTCATGTGCACAAAAATGTATAAAAAAAAAGAGGCTGATCTCTTATCTTTTTGTGAAAATGATCAGAAAATGGATTGCATCGTGCAGGATTAAAAAATTAAGGCAACCAAAGAGGCTGGAGATGATGAATGTAACATATCAGCATTCCTGGTTTATCACTATGTGCAGCATTCCCCGCATGGGATATTTGTTTGCTGTGTCTCTACACTGCAGTGAAGGATGAAGAGGATGGAAACTTTAAAGAAAATATCAACCAATCACTATCTTCATCTAAACTGCCCATATAACATAATCCCAATGCAATTTTATCACAGTGAAAAACACTTACTGCATTCCAACAGGAGTGTAAGGATATATAAAATAGAAGTTAACACTCTGTGTTTTCATTAAACTAGAGGGAACAGGTTAGAAAATAAAATAAAAAGATTTTTTTATTTTTAATTTACTATAAAGTAAATTCTCTGATTCCATTGAGACACACAGGGATTTTGACACAGTGAGGTTATGCTCTTAATTCCAGAGGATTAGACACTGGCAAGCAAAAAAACAAAAACAAAAAACCATACACCAGCCTCTGTATAGTCCATCCTCTCCCCAGCATGCCTCCATGTGGTACCAAAGGCAAGACCAAAAAGATAGAGGAGTGGGACTCACGTCCCTCCAACAGACTCCAAGGAAAAGATTTTTGTATTTCTCAATAAGGGACAGATGATCAGATTGAAATCAGAGACAAGTGCTGCCTTAATAAGGAATACAGATACAGTTGGAGCAGTCCAAATGAAGAGTAGCCAACAGCCACTAACAGACCAATGAATACTGTATATTGAACCCATCTGTAACTCAGACATATTGGAAGAACCAATGTTTTAATCTGAGCCAGACCAGGGGAAGCCCTATCAAAACAGCAGAACTGCTATAACTAAGGGGAGTAACTAAGGGGAGGCAACAGAGGAGCAATCTAATGCTCCAGCCCAGGAGAAAAATATCACTGCTGAAAAGGAGGTAATTCTATCTGCAAGAACACTGGGCCTGAGTCAGTGAGATGCTGTGAAAACTAACCAACAATCCACCAAAAGAAGTGGAACAAGCATTAACCTGAGGAGAAGGAACCTAGACCTACAATGAGATGTGGTCAACAGAATAAAACCTCTCACGTTAACAGGTTTCCCGAAGGAATCCAGGACCATCAAAGACGACCCAGAAAAGAAGACCAGTCAGTTAACCTTGGAAGGCCCAACACTAATTTTGGTTGCATAATCATTAATGTGGAGTGTGTGTTGTAACGACTGTGCGCAACAGAGACATTGAACCTATACATGACAGCCAGACAGCCCTTTTTCTTTTTCATGAGCAATGATCTTCCTCCCCTCCTCCCTCCTGAAAACTGGAATTTGTAGCTGTAACTTTTAACAAACTTCAAAAGAATGTCTTATCTTAATTAAAACACAGACCTGTCCAGGGCTGTAAACAGCTAATTAGTCTTGGCAGTATGTCTGTTTCCACTAACCATGGAAAACACTTTCCTCTGCCCTATCGTAAAATAATAATAACTCAGTCAAATAGTCACACATGACCTGTAAGGCCACTAAGGCTCTATGAATGCAGAGCGTGCCAAAAAACGCCTATTCTACATGTAACAATTAAACATACAATTCATAGAATTACACAGGAACAGGGCACATTAATATTAGGTATATATTTGAATAGGGAATATCATAATGAACAAATCAAGGTCATATATGACTAGATATGAGCGAATTATTCAAAAATTCGATTCGGCTGATTCGCCGAATTCGCGGAATAAATTCGATTCGAGGCGAATATATTCGCTGCGAATTTAACGTGTAAAAAGGGTGTTTCTAGGCTTCAGAGAGCCTTTATATTAGTGCAGAACACTGTACCTTTAATTTAAATGCCCTTGGAGTCTGCTGGGGAAGAGAAATAATACTGTCAGTCAGTATGACATGCAGATGAGTGCCGTCGATCTTAGAATCACCGCACACTTCACTCATTTGGGCAGTCACGGGGCCAAAACCAGAGTGTGGAGCCACAGTGTGGCGGTGGAGGCAGCAGCAATGGGAGGCCATACAGCACCCTATGACAAAATGGAACCCACCAGCAGTGTGAGGAGACCTGAAAGTGGCACATGGCAGAGTGTGGCGATGGAGACAGCAGCAATGGGAGGCCGTACAGGGACCCATGACACACTCTGGACCTGGCAGCAGCATGAGGAGGTGGTACAGGGGCCCATGACAGATTACGGGCCTGGCAGCAGCATGAGGAGTCGGTACGGGGGCCCATGGCAGATTACGGGCCTGGCAGCAGCAATGGGAGGCCATACAGCACCCTATGACAAAATGGAACCCACCAGCAGTGTGAGGAGACTTGAAAGTGGCACATGGCAGAGTGTGGCGATGGAGACAGCAGCAATGGGAGCCCGTACAGGGACCCATGACACACTCTGGACCTGGCAGCAGCATGAGGAGGCGGTACAGGGGCCCATGACAGATTACAGGCCTGGCAGCAGCATGAGGAGTCGGTACGGGGGCCCATGGCAGATTACGGGCCTGGCAGCAGCAATGGGAGGCCATACAGCACCCTATGACAAAATGGAACCCACCAGCAGTGTGAGGAAACCTGAAAGTGGCACATGGCAGAGTGTGGCGATGGAGACAGCAGCAATGGGAGGCCGTACAGGGACCCATGACACACTCTGGACCTGGCAGCAGCATGAGGAGACGGTACAGGGGCCCATGACAGATTACGGGCCTGGCAGCAGCATGAGGAGTCGGTACGGGGGCCCATGGCAGATTACGGGCCTGGCAGCAGCATGAGGAGGCGGTACAGGGGCCCATGGCAGAGTGGCGGAGCGTAAGCAGCTAAAATTGAAGGCCATACAGAGGCCTATGTTAAAAAGTCCCCCCAGCAGCAGCGTGGGGAGACGACTATCAAGAGTCCAATGGCAGAGTGGCGGAGCAGAAGCAGCTTCAATTGAAGGCCATACACAGGCCTAGGTTTAAAAGTCCCTCACAGTTAATTCCAATAACGAACTCTACTCCTCCGTGCAATCTACTTACGAGACCCTGGGCAGGTCTGGGTCCAATTTGTGGTAGAGACTGGTTTTGTTCAGCCATGCTTGAGCGAGTAATAACAGGTCTGTGCTGCCCTTTGGTGTCTGGCTTAATGCGCACAACACTGAACGTCCCAGCGTTTGTCAACGATTTGCCGTTAAGTGATGCAAACCCGCTGAACCACGTTCATGAGGAGCCGGTACAGGGGGCCATGAATCAGTATGGACCTGGCAGCAGCGTGAGCAGACGACAGAGGCACATGGCGCAGGGTGGCGGTGTAGGCAGCATTATTCTGAAGCCATACACAGGCCTAGGTTAAAAAGCGGAAGCCGTCAGCAGCGTGAGCAGACGACAGAGGCACATGGCGCAGGGTGGCGGTGGAGGCATCAGCAATGGAAGGCCATACAGCACCCTATCACAAAATGGAACCCACCAACAGTGTAAGGAGACCTGAAAGTGGCACATGGCAGAGTCTGGCGATGAAGTCAGCAGCAATGGGAGGCCGTACAGGGACCCATGACACACTCTGGACCTGGCAGCAGCAAGAGGAGGCGGTACAGGGGCCCATGGCAGAGTGGCGAAGCATAAGCAGCTTAAATTGAAGGCCATACAGAGGCCTATGTTAAAAATAATAACATGTTTGGGGCATGATTCATGGTGGATTTAGTCAGTTGTGTCAGGAAATGGTGGTTTGAAATCCAGACTAATCCACGCCTGATTCATTTTCACAAACGTGAGTCTCTCCACACTTTGGGTGGACAGTCGTGTCCTCTGCGGAGTTACAATACCTCCTGCCGCACTAAACACGCGCTCCGATGCCACGCTACTGGCCGGGCTTGACAGCCTTTCAAGGGCAAATTCAGCTAGTTGGGGCCAAAGGTCAAGTTTCGTTGCCCAGTAGTCAAGGGGATTGTCTACCTCGGTTGGCAGGGTGCTGTCCAAGTAGGCCCGAGCCTGTTGTTTGAGGTCCTGCTCCAGGTCCACCTGATGCTGCGGCTGGTTAGTAGTTTCCTCACTGCGCTGGTGAAGAAAGCTACTCATCATCGACTGCAGACTGAGGCAGCCGCTGCTGGTGGAGCTGCCACTGCTCCTACCACCCCACCCATCCCCTGCTGCCATGGCAGCGGAATGCGAGCGCACAGGGCCCACAGTGTCTGAGGATGGACGTTGGCGCAGAAAGGCAGAGACCAACTGACTACATAGGTGGTTTTTATAGTACTTTATTTTGGCCTCCCTCTCAGCAGGTGTGAAAAAGGCCACCATTTTTGAACGGTAGCGAGGGTCCAACAAGGTGGACAGCCAAAAGTCATCCCTCTGTCTGATGGTTATTATTCGGCTGTCGCTACGCAAGCAACCGAGCATGCTATGGGCCATTTGTGCCAAGGAATGCGAGGGACTCCCTGCCTCCATCTCCACAGCATACTGCCACGGTGCGTCTGGGTCCTCTGTCTCCTCCTCCTCCTCCTCTACCAGATGCTCCTGCTCCTCCACTCCTGTCCGCTGAGTGGAAAAACCACCCATTTCACTCAATAATTCCTGAGCACCAATGTCCTCCTCTACCTCCTCCTCTTCTTCCTGTCCTGCCCCCACAGGGGTCATGTGGCGTTGAGATCTGTGCGCCACGTCTACCGCACCCTGACCAGCCATTGTTAACAGCATTTGTTCCAGGACATGCAACAGAGGAATGACGTCGTTCATCCCATAGTCCTGCCGACTCACGAATAGCGTGGCCTCCTCAAAGGGCCTGAGCAAGCGGCAGGTGTCACGCATGAGCTGCCAATGGCTGACATCTAAGTTACACAGGGGAGTACCTTTATCCGCTTGTAACATCAGGAAATCGGTGATGGCCTTTCGCTGTTCGTAAAGGCGGTCTAACATATGTAGGGTTGAATTCCACCTTGTTGCAACGTCGCAGATCAGGCGATGCTGTGGAATTCCGTTCTGCCGCTGCAGCTCAAGGAGGGTGTGCTTTGCGGTGTAGGAATGGCTGAAATGCATGCAAAGTTTACGTGACATTTTAAGGATGTCTTGCAGTGGGATGGTGGATTTTAGGAACCGCTTGACAACCAGATTGAACACGTGAGCCATGCATGGCGCATGGCACAACCTTCCTTGACGCAGAGCAGACACCATGTTCTTTCCGTTGTCGGTCAACATGGTTCCGATTTTCAGTTTGCGCGGAGACAGCCATCTGTCGATTTCTCTGTTCATTACACTCAGAAGTTCCTCCCCTGTGTGACTACGTTCGCCAAGGCATACCAGGTGCAGCACAGTGTGACACCGTTGCGCCCTGCACATGTGATATGCCGGTCGGGTAATGGGACTTGGCACGGGGGTGGCGGCTGAGGACACGGCGGAAGAAGAGGTGGTAGAGGCGGACATCTTTGCTGGACCAAGGACGTGCAAACGTGGAGGCAAAAGCGGCGTGACCTGTCCAAGTTGCTGGTGCGGCTGTGCCGGCACCACGTTCACCCAGTGGGCCGTAAATGACATGTACTGTCCCTGACCGTAGTTACAGCTCCACACGTCGGCGCTGCCGTGCACGTTGGCAGAGACCGACATGCTCAAAGACTGGCCCACCATCTCTTCTACATGTGAATGCAGGGCTGGCACTGCCTTTTTGGCGAAGAAATGCCGGCTTGGCACTCTCCACCGCGGCTCGGCACAAGCCATCATTTCTCGGAAAGGTGCTGAGTCCACCACTTGGAAAGGGAGGGACTGCAGCACCAGCAACTTGGACAGGAGGACGTTCAGCTTCTGCACCGTCGGGTGCGTGCTCGCAAACTGTTGTCTCTTGGAAACGGATTCCAAGAAAGACTGATGACGGAATCCGTGAAGAGGAGTAGCAGGAGAAGGAGCATCTGAACGAGCGGAAGATGCCAACGAGCGACAACTCCCCTCAGAAGAGGTGTTGGAGCCTTGACTGGCTGATAGAGGGCGATTGACGTCGGGTGACGGAGCAAGTAACGGAGAGGGTGATGGAGCGGGGGCTGGGGCAGGCAGAACCGCCGTATCTTTATCACGGTTTTCCCAGGCCACCGAATGGCAACGCTGCATATGCTGACGCAACGCTGTAGTCCCAACATGGGCCCCCTGGCCACGCTTGACTTTCTGGCCACATAGTCGACATACGGCTACGTTTACTTCCTCGGGCGGCTTGACGAAAAATTGCCACACCGCCGAGTAGGAAACTTTGCCCCCGCTACTCCTCACTGGCTGACTGCTACTTCCTCCGTGCACACCGGCACCACTACTGGCCGTGGTGGTAGGCTGCAGTGGAGCTGGTGCTCTACTCCGTGGCCGTTTGCCTCCACTGACACTGCTGCGACCCTGCTGCCTCCTGGGCAACCCACCGACTGTTTTGCTCGCTGGCAAGCTGGCACCCTCTTCTCCTGATGATGCGGAAGCAATAGCCTGATGACGACAAGGCTGCCAAGTGCGATCAGCCTCATCATCATCAATTAGGGTCTCCGCGTCACTACTAGCCCCCTCGGCTGCGTGTGGGTCAGGAGACAGACCTGTCTCTAGACCGGCTACCGAGCCACTCTCCTCGCCAGTACTTCTTCGCCTGGCTGCTGAAGAGGCTGATGTCTCCCCCCGTTCCTGACCGCCCTCTGTTAGCTCTTCCTCACTGTACAGTGGGGCTGAGCCCACAGCATGCAATACTTCGCTTGGTGAGGGAACACCAAAGGACAGGGGCAGGTAGAGGACACGTGATTTCAGTGGGCTTGCTCCCGGGCCATGCCAACTAATGGTTGTGTCTGACGTACCCACCGACCGTTGGCTGTAGGTGTCAGAGGTGACCTGGGAAGAGGAAGACGACCGAGTCAACCAATCGATGACGGCAGGGTTGTCGGTGGAGACACGACCGCTGGATGACACCGGGAGCACTGGCGTCTGGCTGCGACTAGTGCTGCCTCGACCCCTTCCTCTGCTGCCACGTCTGCTCGCTCCTGAAACATTGCCTCCTCTGCCACTCCTGTGCGTGTTGTCTGACATACTCTTTAATTCAATAGTGGTTGTGAAGCAGAAAGTAACAATTCTGTGTCCCTGAGTAACAATTCTGTGTCCCCGAGTAACGATTCTGTGTCCCTGAGTAACAATTCTGTGTCCCCGAGTAACGATTCTGTGTCCCCGAGTAACAATTCTGTGTCCCCGAGTAACGATTCTGTGTCCCCGAGTAACGATTCTGTGTCCATGAGTAACGATTCTGTGTCCCTGAGTAACGAGTAACGATTCTGTGTCCCTGAGTAACGATTCTGTGTCCCTGAGTAACGATTCTGTGTCCCTGAGTAACGATTCTGTGTCCCCGAGTAACAATTCTGTGTCCCCGAGTAACGATTCTGTGTCCCCGAGTAACGATTCTGTGTCCATGAGTAACGATTCTGTGTCCCTGAGTAACGAGTAACGATTCTGTGTCCCTGAGTAACGATTCTGTGTCCCTGAGTAACGATTCTGTGTCCCTGAGTAACGATTCTGTGTCCCTGAGTAACGATTCTGTGTCCCTCAGTAACGATTCTGTGTCCCTGAGTAACGATTCTGTGTCCCTCAGTAACGATTCTGTGTCCCTCAGTAACGATTCTGTGTCCATGAGTAACGATTCTGTGTCCCTGAGTAACGATTCTGTGTCCCTGAGTAACGATTCTGTGTCCCTCAGTAACGATTCTGTGTCCCTGAGTAACGATTCTGTGTCCCTGAGTAACGATTCTGTGTCCCTCAGTAACGATTCTGTGTCCCTGAGTAACGATTCTGTGTCCCTCAGTAACGATTCTGTGTCCCTCAGTAACGATTCTGTGTCCATGAGTAACGATTCTGTGTCCCTGAGTAACGATTCTGTGTCCCTGAGTAACGATTCTGTGTCCCTCAGTAACGATTCTGTGTCCCTGAGTAACGATTCTGTGTCCCTGAGTAACGATTCTGTGTCCCTCAGTAACGATTCTGTGTCCCTCAGTAACGATTCTGTGTCCCTGAGTAACGATTCTGTGTCCCCGAGTAACAATTCTGTGTCCCCGAGTAACGATTCTGTGTCCCTCAGTAACAATTCTGTGTCCCTGAGTAACGATTCTGTGTCCCTGAGTAACGATTCTGTGTCCCTGAGTAACAATTCTGTGTCCCTGAGTAACGATTCTGTGTCCCTGAGTAACGATTCTGTGTCCCTGAGTAACGATTCTGTGGCCCTAAAGTCTCTGTGGCCCTAACTCTGTCCCTAATACAGACAGGTCTGTCTCTCTTGAATGACCGGAGGCTAATGGAGTATTCTAAGATGGCCGCAATTTATAGCTCCACCATTACACAGTGCTGGCTGGCTGGCTGCTGATTGGCTAATGCGATCACATGTCATGAATGAATGCATTATGGGTCAGCGCGCCTTGTCTGCGCGCCTTCCCAGAGATCCCCGCTCCGTCGCCACACATGTCGCCGCCATTTTTGGGAAAATTCGATTCGTGCATCCGAAGTTTGCTAATTTTCGGATTCGGCGCGAATCGAATTTTTCCTGATCTTCGAAACGAATTCCACTTCGCCATGTTCGATTCGCTCATCTCTATATATGACTATGTTAGTACATAGGAAAGGGGAGATAGCAGCCTCTTCCCTCCTGTGTGACAAAAGTACACTGTGTTTGCTATCCCTGGGTTCGAAATTTAATTCTGAATAATAATCTGCCAGTTGCTAGAATACCACCTGCATGTTTTGGAAGTTGTTAATATTAGTATGAAACAGTAGTTGGGTCATAAATTTGGTGACATCCTAGTACCCATCCTCTAAACTGGATGATTGGCCAGTTGTTCTCGGGCGACACCCATTTGATATCATAGAAAAGGACTGACCGGATCTAGTATTGAGCTCTCGTTTACCATCAACCAAAGAACATCTTAACGGACTTGAGAGCCAAGGCAACATTTTTGCTCGGACAATTGGACTCTAAACCAGGACTTTGCAAATATTCTGCTATCTTAACTCCTTTCTTTTATTTCTCTGTTGCATTATTATTCTCTTTATGTCTTTGTAACATCCCTTTCTGTAAATATTTTAATTGCACCATTTGACCTTTTTAGTAATAAACCCTATTTTGAAAAGTGTTGAAACGGTCTCTAAAGCTTTTAATGCAAACAAAAGAATCCCTGTCTCTTGAAGAGTGCTACTGTATGCAATAATCCTCTGAATATACCTGTCTGTGGCAACAGTGTGTGTTGCAGACATTTATTGTTCACATTTGTTCTTGCTAACATTGTGAATGGAAGATAGTTTTGGGACTATCTGGTGACAGTTTGGAGTTTGAAAAGTTATTTGCATAATTAACCTAACCCAGTGACAATCGCTCTCAGGCTGCTGGCACATGGATTGTGGTCCTGCGAGCTGGAAAATCTTTATGCAGGGTGCAGCTGAGAGTGGCATTGTTATGCAAGTAACAGAGCTGTGTGAGATTGGCTGGTCCTTTGTCGCAAGTTGGTGAGAAGGGCAGGGGTCGGGAACCACATTCATCACATATGTTCCTTGCTAAAGAACATTGTTTTGTGTCAAATTGTTATGGGTAAAGTTCCAGAGTTGACAGAGGGGTCCCCGCTGTCAGAATAGAATAGAACAGTGGGGAGGATTCCTCCATTCACCTCACTTGTGTGAATGGAGGAATCTGTTGTTTTTTTTCCTGATCAGTCCATTTTATGTATTAAAAAAACCCTTCATTCACAGCCTGTGAGGAGAGAGCAAGGCGGGGGGCAGGGCTGAGCTGAGTGTGTCAATAGACACACATAGCACAGCTCAGGAGTGAGCCTTCATGAGTGCCCCCAAAGCAAGAGACTTGATATGGGGGCATTCATAAGAGGGAACACGAGAAGAGGAGGATCAGGAAAGTATATATTTTTTTTAATTCCGTTTACAATCACTTTAATGAGCTGTAATAATTTTTGCCTTTTATTTCGTCCTGGAGTGTAGCTTTATGTAAAATATAATTGTTATTGTATCTCTTCCTACTCCACCCAAAAGTTGAACTGTCTTAAAAATTTTAGTGATGAAGAAAGCAGTCTCCTTGTTATTCTCAGAGAGGGTATAGTGAGAGCGCACACACCACTGAAGACATGCATGCGCACAAAACGCGTCAGTTGGAGCCGCACTTGCTAACGTCACGCCGTCATTGCCGAAGGTCGGAATGGCGGCCATCTTAGTACTCCATTTTACCTTCATTCTTACTTGCTTCCACATGGATCGTCTTTTATTCATTATTTCATAAAATACTACACTATATAGTACTTATGGCTCCTGTGGTGAGCTATTCCTTATAGGAGAGGGTCCACCTGCGTTTTTTGCCCTTGGCTGAGCATCCCTTGCAGAGGCTTCATTGCTGTAACCTGTACCCAGATGAGATGTGCTTACATGCTGTTTACCAGTAAATGTCTGGTGAGTGTACATCTGACAGAGGTGGTGGATTCCCTATTGGATAACTTCACAATATTTCACCGTGATTGCCGTACTTCTATCCTTACGGACAATTTATAGCTCTTACTCCACTGATATTTTATCGACTTTATATATTCTTACTTTTGTGCTGCACTTTACTGTTTCACATTTATTGAATGATTTATTGGGCATTTTTTATATTTGATTTTTATATGCTGCACTTGCCTGTTCCGCTGATCAATTTTTTTTTTCCCGCTATATGTCAGATTGACTTTGCACTTTATTTTCACTATAATATCATTCACTTATTTTAGCGCTGCACTTTCTATATATAGTGAGAGATTGCTATGAGCACTACATTGAATTACCTTCAGAGTGTTTTCCAGCTGCCCTTCCAGGAGATGTAGAAGAGATTTCTTCTGTCTCAGGGAGTCCAGGCGGCCCTGTTCATACAGTCTGAGCTTCTCCAGTAATTGCTTTTGTAGAGAAATCAGCCTGAAACATAATAGCAAGGATAAGAAGACCCTGCTCAAAGAATTGCTAGCACATCTTTATATTGGAAGAAAAATGAAGGCAGGCACAACTCACTAGATTTATAAGACAAACAATTATTTTTCTTTTTTCTTTACACTGTTGTTCCAGTATATTTAGATGCTCGGTGAGAAGAGCTAAAGAGTCAGCCGCTATGAAGGACAACAGCTAATAGAACAATCCTTTGTCCCTACAATGCAGAGGAACCTGAACAGAGCAGATACAAGAATGCAAGCTTTCATGTTCATGTAGAACTTGGGGCATTTAACCCCCCGCCCCCCTACAGTCCCACCCCTGTACTTTTTCATTGAAAAAACCTAAACATATCTTTTTCCTTCAGTCTTCTAACCAGTCCGGTGACAATCACGGCACCTTCCTCTTATTCTGATGATGGCAGGCATTCTTCCTGGACTGAGCAGCACTTGTGTACTAATGTGTACCGCAGCAGTCATCAAATCAACAGCCATCAGGAAGGTATCTCTGACATGAGGAAGCAAATCCCTGCACTTCTACTAAGATGGTCGCCTCCACACATAGACACAGTGCAGAACAAGGCATGGTAAGTCAGTCATGAGGAAAAGATCAGTCGCAGGTAGCTTACTGACAGTTCTTATGGCAGTACTAGGGTCGCTGGTTCGAATCTCAACCATGGCACCACCTGCCTGGAGTTTACATGTTCTCCCTGTGCCTGCGTGGGTTTCCTCCGGGTGCTCCGGTTTCTCCCACACTCCAAAGACATGCTGGTAGGTTAATTGGCTCCTGTCTAAATTGGCCCTAGTATGTGTATGTATGAATGTGAGCTAGGGACCTTAGACTGTACACCCCTTGAGGGTTAGGGACTGATGAGAATGTACAATATATGTATGTAAAGCGCTGCGTAAATTGACGGTGCTATAGAAGTGCCTGAAATAAAAATAAATAAATCGCAGGGAACAAAATGCATTTGAATTAACTCTTTGCCACAAACCTTTTCTGGAGAGTATGACCTGACTCTTGTTGTGAAGTCTTTTCTTTGAGCCCACTGTTGGTCAGTTTCTGGTTATTGTGTAATTTAGTATTATCTGAAAAGACAAAAAACTGCTAAATATTACCGTAATCAATAAATTGTAGCTCTATATAATATTACATTGGATGCGGTGAGGATGAGCAGTGAAATAAATAGCATTCATAGATAATTAAGTTCTGCACTCTGCAAGTGTTACCACGAATGAGTACAGAGGTCCCAATATTTCTCACTTCTTGGGCAACATTCAATGATAATAAAAGTATAACAAAAGATATGGTTCACAGAAAGCTATAAAACACATTCTATAAACATTGAGTCAAACAATTAAAAAAATGTAAAGGGTCTCTGTCATGACAGAATAATGGAGGCTGCTGTTCCTGAACTCATTTTGAGAATGCTAGTTTCCTGGCCGTCATGCCGATATATGTTTGAGACTTTTCTGATACTCATTTACAGAACACTTGTTTTGTGTCTTCAACTTAAAGAGGATATTGAACCTAGGAAGCAAAAATCAAAAGTCTGCAGCTGCAAATACTATATCTGGTGACTTTTAATAAAAGGACACTTATCTGTCCATGGATCCAGCACCGTCCTCACCCGGGCCAGTTCTTTGCCGGTCTTTGGGTCCCCGGTATTGGCATGTTTACTAAGGGAAGCCACCTGTGACTCCTTGCGGCTTCACAGCTGGCTCCCCACTGAGCATGTGCGAGCCAAGCTGCGGTTTGTGAATGGTCCCTCAGCCTTCTGGGACCAATAACATGTCCTAGAAGGCTGCGGACAAAGAGAGGGGGGGGTCTGAACTTCTGCTCAGATCGCAAGAAAAACTAGGTACCCACTTAAAAAAAGAAAAAAAAGTGGAAGAGGAGGGGAGAAGGACATAAAGCGTAACTTCCCTTTTAGGCTGTGTAGTTCTGCCTCACGTCAGACACATTCGGCCAAAATTTCATTTCAAAAGCTCTGCTGCTGCAGGTGTTCCAACTTACGTAGATGAAACAGCAGCTTAACAGCTGGGCACTTGTTCAGCACTTATACAGAAGTCATTTCAAGCAATATCGAGGGATGTTGAGAGCGCCACACAGCGCAAACTGTGCAAGGGAAGCTGTTTAATGCTATAAATGCAAATGAAACAAACAACCATACACACACAAGCCGACTCGTATTCTCTACAAGTAGTCAAAGAACTAATGGAGCATTGGCCAAAATAAAAATGACATATATTTCATGCAGTCTATTACTGGCATTACCATGGTAGATTTTGCTCTGCAATGTAGTTTGAAAACCTATTGATTTTGCCTGCAGACCTGTTTATTTTTCCACTTCTTGTTATGACAATGATGTTCATTCTGCATGCCAGTGCTGTCACCCCAAGGATAGGGTACTGTCACCCCATGGACAGGTTTTGTCACCCCATGGACAGGGTATTGTCACCCCATGGACAGGGTATTGTCACCCCATGGACAGGATATTGTCACCCCATGGATAGGGTATTGTCACCCCATGGACAGGGTATTGTCACCCCATGGACAGGGTATTGTCACCCCATGGACAGGATATTGTCACCCTATGGATAGGGTATTGTCACCCCATGGATAGGGTATTGTCACCCCATGGACAGGATATTGTCACCCCATGGATAGGGTATTGTCACCCCATGGACAGGATATTGTCACCCCATGGACAGGATATTGTCACCCCATGGATAGGGTATTGTCACCCCATGGATAGGGTATTGTCACCCCATGGACAGGATATTGTCACCCCATGGATAGGGTATTGTCACCCCATGGACAGGGTATTGTCACCCCATGGACAGGGTATCCTTAGATAAAGTTTTAAACAGACTTCAAGTAAGAAGCAAAAAATTAAAGTGAAACTCCAGTTAACAATGAAGTCACAGAAACAGCATTTTTTCTTTTGAAATAAAATGTTTAAACCAGATAAATAAAAGCCAGTTGTTGTGGGCACCCCATGCAGTGTTTAGGCTGGTAAAAGAAGTGGAAACATAATGCATTGATAATAAACAAAAAACAGAGGGCGCCGCCATCTAAGTGTAACCATTTATTGGTATGGATAAAACATAAAAACATGTATGCACTCACTGCATTAATACAGGGGTAGGCATATTGATCATAGTCTCCATGCAGATTATGATCAATATGTCTACCCCTGTATTAGGTGTAGAGTCAATAGAATGGAGAGGGATTAGAACGCTTGTCAGTTTTTATTTCAGTCTGTAGCCCCTGCTAGGGAGATTCAACCTCTCTTTTGTCCTGTTTACCATTATCATTGAAAGTGAAAGTAAAAGAAAATCTCACATTTTGAGTTGTCCCCAAAAAAAGTAACAGAGGGGAAATCTTCCACTGGATTGCCTCTCACTTCTTGTTTGGCTATGGGGCAGGAAGTGAAATCTCCGCAATGGGACACAGATGGTGAAAAAAAAAATCTGACAGGGGTTATAACCCTCCCTTACTCTATCTAAAATGAAAAAAAAAAGTTTTGCCTATAGGTCTACTTTAAGTGGCTTAATTTTCATCCATCCACAAGGCTTTTATGTTTAACCCTTAGGTCAATCCTTTTTTCCCATTACCAATTGCACCCCATTCTAAAATGTGAAAAAAACTATTCTAGTAGTTTTATATAACGCAGCAACATCCACACATGTAGGACACCCAACATTAGAGGTGATTTATTCTTCCAAAGCAAATACACTTTTGCACACTGGTACTGACTAGTATTCCCATGTTTCTCTTCTCCCTCAGTTTTTCTCCATCACTGAGCTAAGGTGACCCCAGCACTGATGAAGAGGGGCAGCGGAGGGTCAAACTAGGATGCTGTGCAGGCAACTGACATCCTCCTTATCCACTGATGATGTCATTGGTTGTCAGGACCCTGGTGGCTAGAAGGTCGTAATGGTGCACAATGAAAACCTGTGGCTTTGTGTAACTAAAAGACAGGCTTTTTCCACCCGATGGCTTGTATACAAGTTTTGGGCAATTTTTAGAAATTTTGCCAAGGCACCCCTGAAGAAACCTCAAGGCACCCCAGTGTGCCCGGGGACCCTGGTTAAGAAAGGCTGTCTTAGAGCATAGTTATACATGTGATCTTCCACTAATAAATTACCTTTCATGGCCTTTAACTGTTTACTCTTTTCCTTTTCATAATCCCTTAAGATTTGCTCTGTGTTTTGATAGTAGCTTTGAACCAGATTGCTCACATTACTGCTTGTGATGTACACGCTCTCCACCGCAGCCTCCAGCAGACGCTCCTGTTATCCAAAGTCGGAAACATTAAATACAGAAAACAAGCTGCATTTAGTAACAGATAGTTAGGCAGAAAATTCCCTTCAAAATTCTGTCCGAAAGGAAGAAACCTTGATTCCATTTTGTCCGAGTACAAAAACACCATCTGGACTGCATTCAATTATTTATTTCCAGCATCCAGAGTGGGTTCCGAGCCGAAAATAGAACACCACAAGCCTTTTGACATCTGGAGCGATGTGTTAGATGTTTACATGCATGTCAAGGTGATTCATGTTAACCTTCATCATTACAGTATTAATCTGTCAAAAAGAGGCAGTGGCTAGAGAAATCACAGGGAAGTGAGGAATAGAATCCATTTAACTCATCTCTTTATATGCAGGAGTGTCCAGGGACTAAATCGGTGTCCCAATCTACTTGTCCCTCATGACAATCTACTTGTCCAGATAAAAATAAATACACTTTAACCAAAACCGTATTTAAATCTGCTTTAACTACTTCCCGCCCAGCCTATAGTAAAATGACAGCTGGGCGAACCTCTCGTCCCTCCATGAGGGCGTCATATGACGTCCTTCCCGAATCGTGCATTGCGCGTGCCCGCAGGGCCAAGCTGTGGCAAGATCTGTCACTGGTCATGTACCTCGGACACGGTTGATGACAGATCTGTGTATTGGCCCCGTTGCCAGTACTATGTGACCTGCTGTGACCAATCACAGAAGGTCACATGACAGTTGTATACAATGGATGGCTTCCTTTCATGCCATCCATTGTATACAAGTGTGTCTAGCTGTGAATGATCACAGTGATCACATACACAGGCTGGGCCAGTCACAACCCATCTGTGTCATGTGAGTAGCCATGGCTAATCACAACACCATAAGGTGAATTAATCAATTTCATTCAGTTAAATGCTTGCTTATAGCAAATAAATTCTTTGCTATAAGCAATCAGACTGTGTAAAAAAAAAAATACTGATCACTTCCCCAAAGTAGTACAATGTTACTATGGTAACATTATACTACTTTGGTCATAGTGTAATGTGAAAAAAATCTTAAAAAGAGAGAGAAATTTAATAAAAAAATAAAAAAAATTAATAATTTTTTAAAAAATTTTACTGTCACCACTCAGTGTCTCTGATCACCGCCACACCAGTTATATGATCACACTGTACTACACTGGTGACAGTATGTAAAAATAAAATTCTGAAAATAATTTTTTAATGTCTTAATTTTCCGAAAAATTATGACAAATAAATTACAACTTATGGCGGACTGTCTACTTTGCAAAAAGGGTCATTTGGGGGATATCTATACTGTTCTGACATTTTTGGGCATCAAGAAATGAGATCAGCTGTCAGTATTTCAGGATTGATCAATTTTCAGATATATCCCATAGTTTGTGAACTCTATAACTTTCCTACAGACTAAATAATAAACATTGATTTGGGTTATTTTCACCAAAGACATGTAGCAGAATACATTTTGGTCTAAATTTATGAAGAACAATTATTTATTTGCAAACTTTTATAACAGAAACAAAAAAATGTGTTTTTTTTGTTAATTTAGCAAAAAATTAAAACCCCAGTAGTGATTAAATACCACCAAAAGAAAGCTCTAGTTGTGTGAACAAAATGATAAACGTTTAGTTTGGGTAGTGTTGCATGATCACGCAATTGTCATTCAAAGTGTGAGAGTGCTGAAACCTGAAAACTGGCCTGGGTAGAAAGGGGGTATACAGTGGGGATCGAAAGTTTGGGCACCCCAGCTAAAAATTTGTATTAATGTGCATAAAGAAGCCAAGGAAAGATGGAAAAATCTCCAAAAGGCATCAAATTACAAATTAGACATTCTTATAATATGTCAACAAAAGTTAGATTTTATTTCCATCATTTACACTTTCAAAATAACAGAAAACAAAAAAATGGCGTCTGCAAAAGTTTGGGCACCCTGCAGAGTTAATATCTTGTAGGCTTATCCTTTATCCTTTTGCTGCCAGAGCCGTTTTTGCGTTTTTTTTTGCACACATTTAAAAAATCATTTGAGGCCTGAAGATCACACAAAACCCCCAAACATTATATATTTTTTGAAAGCAGAGTCCCTAGAGAATAAAATAGCAGTAGTTCAAATTTTTTATTTCACACAATATTATCACAAAGGTCTAAGAAATGCAAAATTTCAGTAAAAAATATACTTAAGTTAATTTTAGGGCACAAAAAGAAATAAATTATCCATTTTTTTTTGTAAAATATAAAAGACAAGGTTGCATCGAGTAAATAGATATCCAACATGTCAAACCTTAAATTTGCACATGCTCATGAAATGGTAACAAACTTTAGTACCCTATATTTTCTAAAGGTGATGTATTTAAAGCCCCTAATAGGTCATCGGTTTAGCGTTACGGAGGAGGTCTGGTGCTAGAATTATTGCTCTCATTATGACGTGCTCTGCAATATGTAACATGTGTATCGCAATCATCGTTGTCATGTGTAGACGCCCCAGCACATGCTTTTACATTTGTGCGTGCATGCGTACATATCTGAGGGTGGGGGGCCTTAAAAAATTTGGGAAGGGAGTTATTTGCTTGGGTGTAACTTACATTTTTTTATCACATAGGGGACAAAAAGTCCCCTATATGATGATTTTTGGTGACAGGTTCTCTTTTTTGAGACATCCAGGGTCTAAAAGACCCTGCATATCTTCCCTGTACTACACTGAATGTAATGTAGTGCACATCGCACTGCGTTACAATCTTTCCCGGCCTCGATGTCACATCACTTCCGGGCCAGGATACCCGCATCCTGACATACCACTGGCATCCGCTGACTGGTCTTGGGCCCGCAGATGGGCAAGTGGTGCCTGGGACATATAGCGGGCAGGGGGGCGGCGCCGGGCACTGTGGGCTGTGTGGAAGCAATCAGGCGGCTGCATTGACGATGAGCCCTGCTGCTTGCTGGCAGCCAGGCTAAAGGCAAAAAAAAATTAGCTGCCCGGCACTAGATGTCCCGGGCGTCAGGCGATATGAATTGCACATCCCTGATATGCATGAACAATGGGATTTTTTAAATTACCAAATGCAGTTAAAGTGGTTGTAAAGGCTCAAGGTTTTTACATTCATGCATTCTATGCATGAAGGTAAAATACCTGTGTGCAGCAGCCCCCCCCCCAGTCCCCTAATACTTACCTGAGCCCCATCGCGATCCAGCGATGTGCACGATGGTCTTGGCTCAATATGGACTCTCATTGGATGAGACACCAGTGGGAGCCATTAGCTCCTGCTGCTGTCAATCACAGCCAGTGAGCCAATGAGGAGAGAGGGGGACAGGGTAGAGCCACAGCTCTGTATGTGAATGGACAGCCTACTTGGGTGCCCCCATAGCAAGCTGCTTGCTCTTGGGGCATTCAGCAGGAGGGAGGGCCAGGAGCACCAGTGGGGAAACCAAGAAGAGGAGGATTGGGGCTGCTCTGTGCAAAACCACATGCATGTATGATATGTTTTTTTAATTGCCTTTAATATCACTTTAAATTACCATATCACCACCACTCTGATGTCTACTAATATCTTTTAGGGCAATGAAAGAATAAACTTTGTAAACAGATTTAAAGCAGAATGGAAGGCATTTTACAGAGGCTGTGAGCAGGCAGGGTATTATTGCAAAAGAGACACGAAGAGACATCTCTTTTGCAATAAAATACATCTACCTGCCTGCTGGCAGTCTTCTGCCTCATACAAACTGTGCTGTGAATGCGCATGAGTTACGTCATCCTGCACCAGCCATTGGAGATGCCGGAAGACTGACATCTGGGTAGAAGAGTTCTGGTGAGGGACCCGGACTGTTAGAGAGGAGGTAAGTAGAGTGACTTTTGTTCTGCTTTAAATTCAGAAGCAGCACAAAAGCACCATCACCCCATCACAGGAAGCTTCATTAGTTGGACTTCTCTGGCATTGATCTTTTAGATATCTGTAAGGGGGTAATTATCCCCAATGACTACAAATATAAGGAACATTCTTCCTACTGACCATCACACTAATGTAACATGAGTTGTAGATATAGTAATTATTAGCAGGGGTTCCCAGAGACTAGAACATTATTTCAAGGGTTCCTCTGTGTTGAAGAGGTTGAGAAAGGCTGACCTAGATGTTACAGAGCTGTCTGGGTAGTTCATGGACAGCTTTGCTAACATCTGTCTATGTAGCTGCTGCAAAAACTGTTACACAGCTTCATGAGCATTTTGAGTCCCAATACTGCTGACATTGTGCAAACCTTATTTACTTGAACGATAAATACATCTATAAATGATAAATGATCTATCACAAGTGTGGATTCTTCACAATTAGGCCCCATGTACACAGGACACTTCTGAACGATGAAAACTGACTGCTGGAAAACGTAGGTTAAAAAATGTCTGTTTAGCCGCGTTTGCATAACGTAGAAACGTTTTTTAAAGATAAGCACAGGAGAACCTCCCAAATGCCCAGAATGCACTGAAACGTGGTAAATTATTAACTATTTCAGACTGTTTCAGAGAAATACAGATAGTAGAAGCAGGGACAGCAGTATGTGTTGAGATAACTAGGTGTGAGTTGCTCATTAACATATCTTTTGTTTCCAAGGGTGGGAGAGGTCTGAGGTGTGAATTGGTCATTACAATGTGTGACAAGCTTGGTAGGAACATCCTGTGTTCAGTGTTTTGTCCATCTGAGTACCTTTGAAAACACTTTGCATGCATTTTTCATGATGAAAAAAGGCTCTGGACAGCATCGGGAACTGGAATAGTTAAAAAAAAAATTGCAAACGCAAACGCTTATAAACGCAATTTGCATTTACAAGCATTTTGCATTTGAAACGCTGAGAAAATCGACTGCTGAACGCAAGTTTTCTGCATTCAAAAAAACACCTGTAAACGACTCTGTGTACATGGACACATAGGAAAACATTAGGGTGAGTTCAGGGGATGCTGAAAAAAACGCTGAACAGCTCCTAAATGTGAGTTTTTCAGCTGCAGTGTACATGAGCACTTAGGAATACATCTCCTTATGCGTGGCTCCTAAATGGGGAGCGGGGGGGGGCAGAGCAGATACCTGGTTTTGACAGGTACCCACTTCCACTGAGATCGCCTAGGCCAGGGGTCTGCAACCTTTAAGACATAAAGAGCCACTTGGACCCGTTTCCGAGAGGGAAAAAAAGACTGGGAGCCGCAAAACCATTGCAACATTTAAAACAAATCCGACACTGCATATATTGCAAAAAGCGCTCTGGTCATGAAGGGGGTTTAAGGGCCCAGTAAGCAAAGGGTTAATCAGGGCCACAGTGTATCATCATAATCACAATCATAGCCTTAGGTCAGTGGTGGGCAACCTTTTTTTTCAACTGAGCCAAATCTCGCCAAAACCACGATTAAAATTTATTTTGAGAGCCACATTTTTAAAACTGAAAATACATCCCCCATATAGTAATTCATCCCCCATAGTAATTCATCCCCCCTATAGTAATTCATCCCCCCTATAGTAATTCATCCCCCCTATAGTAATTCATTCCCATATTGTGTCAATTCACTTACCTGTACTCCGCGCGTTCCTCTCGCCGTGTTCCCGCGCAGTTCTGGTCTTCAGGGCGGACTGTGAGAGGAGAGGAGTTCGTCACGCTGTGCCGCCTACATCCTGACAGCCAATGTTTGCCACGCTCCGCGGGCCGGATTATAAGGTCCGCCGGGCCGTAGTTTGCCCATTGCTAGGCTAGCTGCAGAGTCCTGACTTTTGGGGCGGCCGCCCGAGAGGAGGGAGGGGAGCGGGCGCCCGGCACACAGAAGAGCTGCATTAACCTCCCTGGCGGTATGATTCCTTCCGATTTTTTGTGCTGAAAGCGGTACCATTTTTTCGCATGGAAATAGTTTTTTATTGTAGGCTGTAATTTTTAGGAAAATTTCCCCACAAATCATTATCACTCAATTCTGCAAGTGGTTCTGATTTACTATCGCTGTTCTCTAGCCGGTCTAACACCGCTTTTGACCTAAAGGGACGCTTTTTGGACGCCATGGACTTTTCTAAGTTTCCAGGCAGAAAGAACAGACAAAATGCAGGCAGGGCACAGGACAAAGCACTAGGGACAATATGTATGTGAAATGGGATGAAACAGCAATGTTTTACTATTGAAAATTGAAAAAAAAAAAAAAAAGACATTTTTTAAATTTAGTAATTTTTTAAAAAGAGTACTTGGGGGGTGTTTATTTAGTGATGTGTACCTGCTTGGGGGATCTCTGTCAGCTGTGGAGGGGGGGGGGGGGTTGCAGGTTCAGCTACCCACACACTGGTCCCCTTTTCGCACTCTCCTTGTCAGTAACCCTTTTGATATCCCTGTAAAAAACCCTGAGTCCTGACATGAGACACTTCCAGCTTACCTCCCCACACTTTCCACAGACCATCAGCTCAGATCACCTATTCCCGTATTCCCTGCACAGTTTCAGTAGCAGCGGAGCCGGCAGTAGCTGTACCCCACCTCCGTGTTCTCTCTGCACACCGCACTGGAGATCGGGGGGGAATTGGAGTGAAGGAGGACTGATAGTGAGAGTGCAGGAGACTGCTGGGGGGAGACAGAAAGGACATTGAGAGCTTCTAAATGCATACTCCACCTCGGGCAGTGTATATATTTAGGAGCAACAACACTTATGCTGTCCTCACAGCCCAGATTCCAGGACAATGCCTGGGACTGAGCTGTAATGGGACAGGCTGACTGGGCTTGTATAAGGTACGGGCCTGGAGCTGCAGATCCAATAGCCCCTATGATAATCCATCCCTGCTAAAGACAATGGGATTGCTTTTAAAAGCAAATAGCCTGTTCACTTTGCAAGGGAAATTGCATTTTGCATACAAAATTTCCCCAGAGCTTAATGAATGTGGTGAAATTTCCCTTTGCAAAGAATATCCAATCACATGCAAGGGAAATTTTACAAAAATGCATTTTTACTTGCACATGAGTACATGATTGAAGTCAGTAGAGTTCCAGCTCATTGTGCTTTATCAAATATAAGTTGCGGTTCTATTAAGAAAATTCAAGTACAAGGCAGCCAATTGTTAGGATGGGAACTTATTAGGGTACGTACACTCAGGTGTGACAACACTATCCCATACAAAGACCTTTGTGGCACGATGGATAAAGTTTAGTGTACTAAATGGTGGCAGCATGTAGTCAACCATAATATGCCAACACACCAGAATGCAACATCTTTTTTCACTACTTTATTGAGTACATGTAAAAAAAACACACCATTATCATTTTCTTTTTCAGCGCAATAATAAAAAAACCCATACACAGGGCCACCATTAGAAATCTGGGGGCCCCACATTGCTTGCCTGTTAGGGGATTCCCCATGACTGGCATTCCTTGTCCTAATACCTTACTGCACTCGCACAGTAATCCTGCCAGCTGAGGCTCGGCTTTGGCCCTCTGTTTCCTCTTGTACCAAATTGTATTGTAACTGTATTGTCTCCCGTTATATTGTAAAGCACTGAGCAAACTGTTGGCGCTATATAAATCCTGTATAATAATAATAAGAGCATTCCGGGATTTCACTTACTAACCTTATAACTGCTCCCACTCCCCTTCTAACACCTATACTATCTACCCTGTAAAAGAAAGATGCTTAGAATTGCATATTTTCAGGGCGCTCCAGTCTGATCTCCTGATCCGCTCTCCTCTGTCAGATAGCGGCGGCTTCAGGAGAAAGGAGGAAGTGCTGACAACGGATGGCCAATGATAAGTCTATGGGTGATGTCACCACTCAGGCATTACAGCTATTGTCAACCTCTTTCTTCTCTCCCTTATAGTTGGCGCTGGCTGACACATGGGAGATCATGTGACCAGACTGAAATGTGACCTGTGCTGAAACTCCCAACAATTTAATGAATATTCTGGTCTGCCCCAGCAGATTGATAAAGAAGGTGAGGGTTGAACTTTCATTCTTGGGAGCCCTAGCATGGAGGATTGCTTCATTTGATCGTGAAAATGAGTAAAGAGTCTCCTCTCTATCCCTGATCCCTGCTGCTCAACTGATGGGGGCTGAGGAACATTTATTTAACGACTGAGAGTCACGGCCTTTGGGATGACTGTACGTTGTATTTAAAGAGTCTCTTTTCTGCCCCCAAGCCCCCTGCAGAACTTCTGAGGCCAAGGCCTGTTACAGGCCCTGCCAACATACCCAACCAGTTAGAAAAGTGTTCTCAGCCTGCCAAAACCCCTGTACAGGACCTATGGAAAGTAAGAAGTAAGCCATCACCTTAAATTCACCGTTCTCCTCTATCATGCTCTTTGCAGCCTCTTGTTGTGCATGGTGTATCAGGCTCTGCCCTATGGCACGCTCCATGTGCTGGCGAATCCCATGATTGGCTTCTGTCAGGTCTAAAAGAAGCTGCTGCTGGAAGTCACTGCGTGCCTGCCAGGTTTCCTCCTCCAGCTTGCTTTCCTCTTCGGAGATATGAGCTTCCTGTTCAAGGGAAAAAGAGATATATATTTTAACAAAAAGCTGCCATTTACGGAGAGCAGCTCTGTCCTATCCTTCTGCTCCATTCTTTTCTCCTATATCAGCCAGTGACCAAGATAACCTGTTACACTGTTTTTACCCATTTTATCTTTTCTTAGTGCTCTATGCCATTTTCTGATTTGTCCGAACATTGGAATCTATTACCTCCTCTTTACCATCCTATTTTCTTGTCGTGTACAATGTCATTCTATTCAACATCAGGTTAAACCTGAAACACGTCCCTAGCAACCTGCCCCATAAGGAGGAGGAGCAGACCCTGAAAGTAGTCAGTGGGATGATGCAGGAGCGCAATTGAAGAAACAGAAGAGACCGCTCCAAAGCATCCATACTATTACTCCCATGCAGGTAAGAGTTGCCTATAGATAAAAACAAACTGTGCAGCTTTGAGCAAAGTTAAAAAAAGCCCTTCCTATAGGTGTAGGCCATTTATGTACCTCCCAAAGCCTGGACAAAAAACTCTTGGAAATTACAGTTTCCATTTTGCTTTGTTCCCAGCCAACTCAAACCCCCTCTAATATGCTCTCTCTCCCCTGTCGCAGTATCTCTGAGCTGAGTGATGCTCCTACGCAGGATATAGTTGACAACATGCGCAGGGGTTTGCTCCTGTGATGGTGGGAGTGGGCAGTAACAGCTGGGAGTATCTTAGCAATGTCCTAACAACAAAGCAGGGCAGGATGCTGCCATTTCTGGGAGTTTTTCAGCCAGGCATCACTAGATAAGTAAATGGCCTACACCTACAGTAAGGGCATTCTCCAACTTTAGTCAAAGCCGCATAGTTTGTTTTTTTCTACAGGCACCGCTTACCTGCATAGGCAGTTTTTTGATAAAGGTGAATTAATCCTTGAGGGCAAACACTTCAATAGTAACTCAAACTGTAGAATGAATTCTCTTTAAGACTGGTCAGCTCACTCTGTGAAGTTAGCTGTCAGATATGTGGGCATTAATTAGGGACAAATCCAAAAGGGTTAAACTGACTGAGAAGGATCTTTCCTCATCTAGAACTGTCTTAAGTGCAACAACTGATGTCATAGTGCTGTAATTACAGGATGCAGCCATGCATGCTTACCATCTCATTCTGGGTTTGCCACTGCTCCTCATTCTGTAAGTGCCACTTGCCCTTTTCTAAGGCATGTTGTTCCTTCAGCTCTTGAACAATGACTATCTTTCTGGACATCCTCATCTGTGTGAGAGTTGCCATAGTAATATTTCGAAGAGACAGTGTGCGCATGACAGATCTCAGTAAAAACTTGTGTCTCTGTATGGCAAGTCTGTGGGACCTGGAGAAAGGTAAGATGAAGTTACAAAACAATTTAAATTTAGTTAAATAACAAGAAAGCATTTTCACGCTTAATGGCTACATACACTTGTGTTTAAAATAATAGCAGTCAGACATCACTAACCTGATCAATCACTGTTTTTGGTAGAAATGATATTTCTACATGGCAAATAATTTACTAGCAGGTGTAGTAGAGTAATAGAAATCCAACAGACCCAACAGTCATGACATGCATGCTGCTGATTCTGTGTAATTGAATCACTAATTGAAAGGGGCATGTTCAAAATAATAGCAGTGTGGAGTTCTATTAGTGAGGTCATTCATTCTTTGAAAAACAGGTGGCAATTATTGCCCTTATTTAAGGAAGGAAGGAAGGCAGCAAATGTTGTACATGCTGGTTACAGTGCATTTCTCTCTGAAATTCTGAGGAAAATGGGTCGTTCCAGATATTGTTCAGAAGAACAGCGTACCTTGATTAAAAAGTTGATTGGAGTGGGGAAAACATATTAAGAAGTGCAGAAAATGATAGGCTGCTCAGCTAAAATGATCGCAAATGCTTTAAAATGGCAACCAAAACCTGAAAGACGTGGAAGAAAGCGAAAAACTACCATTTGAATGGATAGAAGACTAGCCAAAATGGCAAGGACTCAGCCAACAATCAGCTCCAGGAAGATCAAAGAAGGTCTAAAGTTACCTGTGAGTACTGTTACAATTAGAAGATGCCTATGTGAAGCCAAGCTATCTGCAAGAAGTCCCCGCAAAGTCCCACTGTTGAAAAAAAGACATGTGCTGAAGAGGCTACAATTTGCCAAAGAGCACATTGACTGGCCTAAAGAGAAATGGCGCAACATTTTGTGGACTGATGAAAGTAAGATTGTTCTTTTTGGGTCTAGTGGCCAGAGACAGTTTGCCAGACGACCCCCAAACACTGAATTCAAGCCACAGTACACTGTGAAGACAATGAAGCATGGTTGTGCAAGCATCATGATATGGGGATGCTTCTCATACTACGGTGTTGGGCCTATTTATCGCATACCAGGGATCATGGATCAGTTTGAATACATCAGAATACTTGAAGAGGTCATGCTGCCTTATGCTGAAGAGGAAATGCCCTTGAAATGGGTGTTCCAACAAGACAACGACCACAAACACACCAGTAAACGTGCAACATCTTGGTTCCAGACCAACAAAATTGACGTTATGGAGTGGCCAGGCCAATCCCTGGATCTTAATCTAATAGAAAACTTGTGGGGTGACATCAAAAATGCAGTTTCTGAGGCAAAACCAAGAAATAGAGAAGAACTGTGGAATGTAGTCCAATCATCCTGGGCTGGAATACCTGTTCACAGGTGCCAGAAGTTGGTTGACTCCATGCAA
Source organism: Staurois parvus (assembly GCF_062004578.1). Taxonomy (NCBI): domain Eukaryota; kingdom Metazoa; phylum Chordata; class Amphibia; order Anura; family Ranidae; genus Staurois; species Staurois parvus. The sequence goes on from NW_028317982.1 coordinate 658,512, forward strand.
CACAGATGTACAGCAGTTCTCAGAAACAGTGCTTATACAACTAAATATTAATTTAGGGATTCAAAGGAAAGCAAAATCTTCAAACATTTTTCAGTTTATATAGTGAATGTTTGAGTTTGTAAAGAAGAATACAAACACTGCTATTTTTTTTGAAGAGTCTAATATTGACTTTTCTTCAATTTTGTTTAGAGGAACAACACAAATGTGATATATTTTTCTTCATGTTTTGATTAGTAATAGAATGTGTAGTGTTCCCAATGCATTTGTATGGAAATAAAAGCTATTAGAAGGATTTTGAGCTTTTTTCACTTTTTTCAACACACTGCTATTATTTTGAACACAATTGTAGATACAGTCAGGGCGAAAAATATTGGCACCCCTGCATTTCTGTCAGGTAATTCACCACTTCACCCAGAAAATTGTTGCAATTACAAATGTTTAGACATTCTCATGTTTATTTCTTTTGTTTGTATTGGTATGACACAAAAAAGTGGAGAAACAAAAAGCCAAATCTGACACATTCCACACAAAACCACAAAAATGGACTGGACAAAATTATTGTCACCCTCAAATTTAATAACTGGTAGCACACCCCTTGGAAAATATAGCTGAAATCAATTGCTTTTTGTAACCATCAAGGAGTTTCTTACACCTCTCTACTGGAATTTTTGACCACTCTTCTTTTGCCAACTGCTCCAGGTCTCTCAGATTGGAAGGGTTCCTTTTCTCAACTGCTGTTTTGAGATCTCTCCACAGGCGTTCAATGGGATTATGATCTGGACTCATTGCTGGCCAGTTCAGTACTCTCCAGTGATTTGTCTGAAACCAATTCTGGGTGCTTTTTGATGTGTGCTTTGGGTCATTGTCCTGCAATAAGACCCATGATCTCTGACAGAAACCCAACTTTCTGACACTGGGCCCTACATTGTACCCCAGAATACTTTGTACTCTTCAGATTTCATAATGCCATGCACATGGTCAAAACATCAAATGCCTGAAGCAGCAAAGCAACCCCAAAACATCAGTGAACCTCCACCATGTTTGACCGTAGGGACTGGATTCTTTTCTTTAAAGGCCTCATTTCTTTTTCTGAAAACAGTAGAATGATGGGCTTTACTGAAAAGCTGTAATTTTGTTTCATCTGTCCACAGCACATTCTATCAAAAGGATCTTAGCTTCCTCAGGTAGGTTTTGGCAAACTCCAGTCTGTTTTTTTATGTTTCTGTGTCAGCAGTGGGGTCCTCCTGGGTTTCCTACCATAGCATCCCTTTTCATTCAGATTGTGATGTATAGTGTGAGCTGACACAGTTGTACCCTGTGCCTGAAGATCAGCTTTAATTTGTCTGGAAGTTGATCGAGGTTCTTTATCCACCATTCCAACAATCCTTCGTTGCAATCTTTGCTCAAGTTTTTCTCTTCCCTCCACGCCCAGGGAGATTAGCTACTGTGCCATGGACTGTAAAATTATTGACATTGTTGCACACAGTGGACACAGGAACATTAAGATCTGTTAAGTGATACAGGGGAATTTAATTACAAATTACACTGTTCAACAAATTTTTATTTTTTGCCAGTTTTGGAAACAAAAGGATCCATTTCTTAATGAATTTCACATTCTGAGTTCAAATATAACAATGAAATTTGTCAATTGGCTCTAGTTTTTCTGTAAACGGAAAGTTTTCTACTATAGGCGTAATGACTACATAATGCACAATAATTATATAGATAGATGTCTTTCCACAAATATAAAGCAAGTGATATTGACTACATAACAAAGCCTAAATGGCATAATATATTGCATAGGATTACCAAGAAAAATTATAGCCATAAGCTAAGTTGAATCATTTTAATACTTAGGATTCTCACTAGTTTTGTCTTCAGTTGTGTCGGTTTTGCTTCTCTTGGCTTTTCTCTTGTATTCGAGGAAAGGGCTATCTCTTACAACTGCACGTGACTACACGCTTCAGGTTCTTCCTCACTTGACTCAACCACGAAGGATTCTGGTGCTTTAGGAATTGGTAGCCCCTCTCCATGAGGAACTGGACGTATTGCCGATGGAATATTTGGATAGTGCACAGATAACTTTTTCTTCTTATTTAGCCCTTTTACAATTGGAGGCACCATACAAAAGTAACAATTACTAACATGATCTGTTGGCTCTCTCCAAATCATTGGCACAGCGAAAGGCATAGATGCCTTTTTTCCATTCAACCATTGCTCCAGTGCCGTCCCACAAGAATTGCAGCATATATGTGGTGCCCAGCTCTTGTCCTGGTCTCCTATCTTGCAGCCAAAATACAAGTTGTAGGCTTTCTTAATCATTCCTGTTATCCTCCTTTTTTGTGAGATAAAAGTTATTTCACCGCAGATATAGCAGAAATTATCTGCTTTATTCACACAAGTTCGAGGCATTACTGAGTAGCCTATATAAGCATAAAACGAAATGTAAAGACGCTGTCGAACTACAATCAGCTACAGATACTGCAGCTTTTATGCAGTGAAGTGATGCAATTAAAGGCTAATATTGCATCATCTCAGTATACATGCAATTTTCTATTGGTCACCAGTATCAATTGCGCAATATGCAGCTGAAGTTGCATCATAATTTTGAATGGCTTACGTCATTAGATGGGTGAATATATCATAGAAACTAGAGCCAATCAACATTTTTTAGGGTCATTTTCGTTTTCAGCACCCCAAAATTATGTAAGATTAGCTAATTTTATGCCCAAAACTTGTTACAGGAGCATCACAAACTTGGAATGCGATTATTTCTTACAATTTTGAGAAGGGGCCAATAATTTTGTCCAGCCCATTTTTGGAGTTTTGCGTGGAATGTGTCAGATTTGGATTATTGTTTCTCCACTTTTTTGTGTCATACCGATACAAACAAAAGAAATAAACATGAGAATGCATAAACATTTGTAATTGCAACAATGTTCTGGGTGAAGTGCTGCATTACCTGACAGAAATCTATGGGTACCAATGTTTTTGGCCATGACTGTATTTCTATTCTCTGGAAGGTTTAAAAAGGGAATCTGTTAAAATTGGAACTTTACCCATAACAACTTCATAAAAAAAATATTGTTCTTTAGCACGGAATATACATTCCACGCTACTAATTATGCTACCTAAATTAGCGTGTGTTGTAAATTGCCTCCAGCATTGTTCCTGTTTCCTCTTGCTGGAGGGTGCCATTTTGCCCAGAGCTCCTGAACAGCAGTAAGGCTCAATTCACATGCAAAGTTGCATGATTTCCAGTGTGACTATGGAGCGTAACTTTGAGTATGACTCTGATCCAGAAGGTGTAAAGTCGAATCAAAGTCGCATCAAAGTAGTGTAGGCACCTTTTCACACCGATTTGAATGGGTGCCATTGAAAAAAATGTGCTGTGACTTGTCATGTGACTTTGGTATGTCCCATAACAAGTTGCAAAAGTGTGAATGGAGCCTTAGGCCTCGTTCACTCCCTACGTGCAGATAAACTAATGGAAACTGACGCACATATTTAACTTGCAGAGACATCAGTTTTCACAGTTTTCATGCACGCTTCGATTACTTTTATACACGTTGCAGATTCTTGTGCAGAAAAAAATCTGCATATGATACTAGTGTTGTGGAGTGAACAGGGCACATAGAGAACAATTGATTTTGTTGTGCCCTTGCAGAACGCGTGCAGAAAAACTGACCTCTCTGCACCATGGTGTGAACATGTCCTTAATCATAACACAGAACTAAACCCATCGATTTAACAGTTTCAAAAAAACAGTTACATTCCTGGAATGCCGGATTGTTAACTGTCACATTTGTTTAATTCTTTCAACCAAACTGTCAAAGCAACAAATAGTGGGTGTCACAACTGGTCACGTGCAGCATCATGGTAGTTGCAGATCAAACAGAAGTAGCTTCCTTGGCTGTAAAGGATAGGATGGATTAATTGCTCTTTAAGGCAGTCAGTAGACCGGACTCTACAAATTCGGCAGTGCCAAAAGATAGAGAGCAACTGTGCATGTGCAGAGCAGGGGGAAACTGTGCATTACTGGATTTTACACAGTATAGGCACCTATTTTTAATGGTTTACATAGCTATTCCTGCAAAAACACACCTGAAGTAATCTAGCAGGACTTAATTTTCTGCCTAAAGTTCCCCTGCACGTTCTATAGATACACTTATAAAGCTAATTGTACTGATATAAATGATCTTATCAGGTCATAATAAATGGTGTAAACTTTTGATTCTGCATTTGCTGACATTCATAAAAGAGTGCCAATTCTTTTTTTTATTCTGATGCAAAAAGGTGTCTATTTCTGCTTTGCATAAAGTTTGTATGGAGGTAACAAACCAGCGTAACCATTCCATGACACACATGCAGAAAAGAAAAAATAGAAAACGGTCAGGGTCACACAGGACCAAATATCCAGGTAATAACAGGTGCTGGTGAATATAACACATACTCATCCAACCAGAATTCAGTGCCCTCTCCCTCCCCAATACATATAACATAGGTAGTTTAAATCCACGCAGGTCTAAAAAATCATATTTAAGATAGTTACCATCAAAACCTTACGCTGTAAGGGATTCTATCTACAAATTCCAGATTTAATGGAATTTACTGGGCCAGGCTCTGCTAGAGAAGATAATTTTAAGCTTGGGGAGATCTGCTTTGATTACATGGGATACTTGTGATAGTGTTGGAGGGTTAGGACTTTTCCAGTTGATTAGTATAGTCTACCTATCTTGGAAAACTAAATAACAAAATGTAATGCATTCATGTGTTAAGGGTACAAAGTCATTAGTAATATCTAACAGACAGACTTTGGATGTTGAACGCCAGTTAACCATTGGTGAGCTTCCATCCTAGAAAGTAGAGCATCCCAAAAGCTGGTAATATGGACGTGATTCCAGAATACATGATATATAGTAGCAGGAGAGTCATCATATCTGTAGCACTGAGCGTGGGGCATGAGACCCAATACAGCAATGTTCAGAGTAGGATGGTAACTCTTTCGTATCTGAAAGCAACCAATCAGAATCCATCATGTAACGGTCTGACTTGATCATGATGAATTCTGATTGGTTGCAATTAGGAATTAGAGCTTTAGGTTCAACCATAATTATATAAGTACATAAAGCTGACATATTAGCTCATTGTATACGCAGGTTATGATTTCGGCTTAGTAGTGCTACACTTATTTCTGTGATATTATATTGGTGGGTAACCCTAGTATCACATCTGAAAATGAACAGAACGCTTTAAAAATTAGAAGGCTTTACTTTAACAGCACCATGCAACAAATAATACTATAGTTAAAATATGAATTTTATTAGTTCTGATGATAAATTAAAGGGATACAACATTTCCAATAGGTAATGTAATGACTGCATTAAGTGTCATCAAACCCAAATCATGAAAAACTGTCAATACATGCTATATTACATTGTATTCAAAATCACTCATCCACCATAGCTGTTGTTTTCTGTATTCTGCAAAAAATCCTGGTCCTGCTGTTCACTGTCCCTCCTTCCTTGTCTGTGTCCCTGCTGCAGCCTGGCATGAGATTGCTTAGACCAGCTATTGACATCCACTGAGCATGCTCCAGTTTCAGTTCCTTTCTAAGCTGTTCATTTCCTTCTTTTTCTTATCTGTGCAGCCCACATGACTTTAGAGTCAGAGTGGTAAATGATACTACCCCTCTCTCCCTCCTTCTCCATGTCTTCATCTTGCTAAACACTATGGGGGTGGGATATAAGATGGTGATTGATGGTGGCTTCACTTCCCTGTTAGTCCCAACAAATACACACTATAGACACAGGCTGGAGGGGTGTGACAGAGACTGTGATTGGCAGAACTGGCAGATCTCCTTACAGTGTGAACAAAGTGAAAGCTATTGTCAGGCAAGCTAAACTCCACCTACACCATGTTATTGCAAAAAATAATAACCATTTAATTTGAAATGTAGACTTGTATGAAGCTTTAAAACACTTTGTTGCTATTATTTATTTTAATTCTCTATTCTGAAAGCCTTTTTTTTATGTCATGTGACCAGCACAGCCCCAATCAATGCTGTGCAGATACAGATTCACACATCAGCAGACTACTAAAAACTCCTCGCTTAGATGTTTCCCTGAGGACAGGGCTGCTGAACAGTGATGAATAACCACTTGCCCTCCAGAGCATTTGCCCCCCTTCCTGACCAGGCCATTTTTTGCGATATGGCGCTGCGTTACTTTAACTGACAATTGCGCCGTCATGCAACGTTACACCCAAATTAAATGTACGTCCTTTTGTTCCCACAAATAGAGCTTTCTTTTGGTGGTATTTGATCGCTGTGCATTTATTTTTTGTGCTGTAAATGAAAAAACACCGACAATTTTGACAAAAAAAAACAATATTTTAGACTTTTTGCTGTTAAACATGGCCAGTAAAAAAAAAATCAAATTTCGTCATAAATTTAATTGTTTTTCATGAAAGTTATAGCGTTTACAAATGGCGGTATATATACTGTAATTTTTTTTTTAACTAGTAATGGCGGCGATCAGCAACCTATAGAGGGACTGCGGCGGGCATTCTGAAGGGGGGGGGGGGGAACTGACTTGTCAGTGACACCAATGCAGTTATCAGTGCTAATAAAAAGCACAGACACCGTAATAATGGCACTGGGCAGGAAGGGTTAACTGTGTGCTGTTTTACTATGTGAGCTGTGTGTGCTTTACACTGTAAGCACACTGCTTTGTATAGCTCTGCTATGCAGAGTCATACAAAGCAGTGTGCAGGAGCTGACAGGGGAGAGATCTGTATTGTTTACATACAAGTCTCTCCCATCAGTATTACTCGGAGATCCCCGGGTGCCGGTGGGGAATCACCAGCCAGGACCTGATGATTGACAGCTGAGGCTGCGAATGGTGGTGCAGGTAGGGGGCACGCGATCGCCCCCCTACCGTAAATTGTAAAATCATGTACAGTCATGGCCGAAATTGTTGGCACCCTTGATATTTCTCCAGGAAATCATGTATTTCTCACGAAACGTATTGCATTAACACATGTTTTGCTATACACATGTTTATTCCCTTTGTGTGTATTGGGACAAAACAAAAAAAGGGAGGAAAGAAAGCAAATTCGACATAATGTCACACAAACCTCCAAAAATGGGCTGGACAAAAGTATTGGCACCCTTTCACAACTGCGGATAAATAAGAATGTTACAAGCATGTGATGCTCCTGTAAACTCACCTGGGGCAAGTAACAGGTGTGGGCAATATAGAAATCACACCTGAAAGCAGATAAAAAGGAGAGACGTTCACTTAACCTTTGCATTGTGTGTCTGTCTGTGCCACACTAAGCATGGACAACAGAAAGAGGAGACGAGAACTGTCTGAGGACCTGAGAACCAAAATTGTGGCAAAATATCAACAATCTCAAGGTTACAAGTCCATCTCCAGAGAACTAGATTTGCCTTTGTCCACAGTGCGCAACATTATCAAGAAGTTTGCAACCCATGGCACTGTAGCTAATCTCCCTGGTCGTGGACGGATGAGGAAAATTGATGAAAGATTGCAACGCAGAATAGTCCGGATGGTGGATAAGCAGCCCCAAACATGTTCCAAAGACATTCAAGCTGTCCTGCAGGCTCAGGGAGCATCAGTGTCAGCGCGAACTATCCGTCGACATTTAAATGAAATGAAACGCTATGGCAGGAGACCCAGGAGGACCCCACTGCTGACACAGAGACATAAAAAAGCAAGACTACAGTTTGCCAAAATGTACTTGAGTAAGCCAAAAGCCTTCTGGGAAAACGTCTTGTGGACAGATGAGACCAAGATAGAGCTTTTCGGTAAAGCACATCATTCTACTGTTTACCGAAAACGGAATGAGGCCTACAAAGAACAAAACACAGTACCTACGGTAAAATATGGTGGAGGTTCAATGATGTTTTGGGGTTGTTTTGCTGCCTCTGGCACTGGGTGCCTTGACTGTGTGCAAGGCATCATGAAATCTGAGGATTACCAAAGGATTTTGGGTCGCACTGTAGGGCCCAGTGTCAGAAAGCTGGGTTTGCGTCCAAGATCCTGGGTCTTCCAGCAGGACAATGACCCCAAACATACGTCAAAAAGCACTCAGAAATGGATGGCAAAGAAGCGCTGGAGAGTTCTGAAGTGGCCAGCAATGAGCCCAGATCTAAATCCCATTGAACACCTGTGGAGAGATCTTAAAATTGCTGTTGGGAAAAGGTGTCCTTCCAATAAGAGAGACCTGGAGCTGTTTGCAAAGGAAGAGTGGTCCAAAATTCCGGGTGAGAGGTGTCAGAAGCTTATTGATGGTTATAGGAAGCGACTGATTTCAGTTATGTTTTCCAAAGGGTGTGCAACCAAATATTAAGTTAAGGGTGCCAATACTTTTGTCCAGCCCATTTTTGGGGTTTTGTGTGACATTATGTCATATTTGCTTTTCTGCCTCTGTTTTATATTTGTTCCAATACATACAAAGGGAATAAACATGTGTATAGCAAAACATGTGTTAATGCAATACCTTTTTTGTGTGAAATACTTGATTTTCAGGAAAAATATCAAGGGTGCCAACAATTTCGGCCATGACTGTATATATACGCGATTTGCACACCCGTACTGCCCTGTAGCAGTATTTCTGCTATAGGGCAGCATGGAAGCGGTTAAATAAGGTACTCAAATGATTTTTTATATTAAATTGAATACAGTGGCATGACCTTTATACATAAATAGAAGGGATAATGGTAAGTAAACATTGTATGTTTAGTATCACTTTAGGGACGTATTAATGAACACAGAGCTGTTTTCATTAGCGCCTTTAACAACTGCCTGGAGTTCAGTTTTAAGCTGGTTTCATATTGAGAAGCCATTAGACAAATGTTTCTTAAAGGATCACTTACTCCTCGCTGAGGCCACTTAACCGATCTAACACATCTCCGGTGATCTGTTGTTGTGTCTCACATACATACTTATCAAGCATGGCTGACAGTGCTTGCTCTCGTGACCATAACTGCAAGAAGCATAAAAGAAAAATTAAACGAAAAATATTTCATATAGCATAAGTAAAATAAATGAAAGCCATTTTGTGTGCCAGTTATGACAATGATGCCACTTCTTTTTACCTGTGTCACTATCTTCTATGGAAACAAGAAGCTGAATGCTTATGACACGTCAGAATTAAAGGCAATGAGGGGTACTTTTCTGTGTTTGTGCACGTGCGTGTATAATGTGTATGATGTGTGTGTATATATATATTTATTTATTTCACAAATTAAAAAAATACTTTAAAGCTTATTTGATGTGTTTTAGTAAGTTCACATCCAACCAAGTCATTACAGAGTAATGGAATAACAGGTTTTCAATGCTTTATCTGTCATATCAGTGATAGAGTTTCCCACTACCATTAATAAAACCTGTCCTATGCCACTAGCTTGCAGCTAAGGACCGATGGTCTCTATAAAAACAATTGCAGCAGCAGCAGTCCAACTTGTTCCCTGGTAAGTAAGACCAAAAGCCATGAGATTACAAAGGAGAGTGTCAAATGAAGGGCTAGTATTGTTAAGGATCTTGAGAAAGGGTAGTTTTGGTAAAAATTCAGTTCCACTTTAATTCCCAAATTATTTGGATATCTATATTGACGTTAAAGTCTTTTAGTAGATTTGCACCCATTATTACGGTGTGCAACAAAATAGCAGTTTCACTTTAGGTCCTAAGTCATTTGTATATCTGTACCGATGTTGCAACTCAATCACTAAGACCTTAACCTCCCTGGCGGTATGATCATTTCAGATTTTTGGTGCTGAAAGCGGTATTTTGCATGGAAATTTGGCGTTTTATATTGTAGGCCTGTAATTTTTAGGAATAACTCACTGAAATCTGTCCGAACAAGAGTCTAGTAAACATCCCGGGTATGATAAAACTTGAAACACGAAATCATAAATTATAATTTAATAAATAATCATAAAAAATAATAATATAATATAAATTTAATTCAAGAATATAATCAAACCAAAAACACTGAAATTTGAAATATAGCGCCAAGTTCGCACATCACTGAGCAAAGTCGCAAAATCGTTTTCAGTGTCTGATGACGAATTTCCCCCACGAATCATTATCACTCAATTCTGCAAGTGGTTCTAATTTACTATCGCCGCTCTTTAGCTGGTCTAAAACTGCTTTTGACCTAAAGGGACGCTTTTTGGACGCCATGGACATTTCTCAGTATCCAGGCAGAAAGAACAGTAAAAATGCAGGCAGGGCACAGGACAAAGCACTCGGGACAAAATGTATGTGAAATGGTTTGGTACAGTAATGTTTTACTATGTGATTTTAGTGAATGTCACTTTTTGTCATTTTCAAATTTCCCGACGTTCTGTCCCCCGTACGTCCCAACGCTCGCAGGGGACAGAACCCAGATGACAGATGCCGGCATCCGCCGGATTACATTGCCGGGGACACTGCAGGAGGGACATTGTGGGAGCGCAGGACAAGGTAAGTGATCGAGGGATCCCAGAGCAGCGCCGCATGGTAAGCCCGAGTGTAGCTCGGGTTTACCGCTTGTGGTACTGAAACTTTACCCCGAGCTACACTCGGGAATACCGCCAGGGAGGTTAACTAACAGTTTTTCAGATGTGCCTGAAGCACAATTCTAGCCAACAGTTTTTATTTTTGATAGTGTTGCAATGGGTTAAAGTACTTCTAAAGAAATTTCTGCTCACTTCCTGTCCAAACAACAAAGGTTCGGGAAGTTATCAAGAATATTTCCAATGGGAAGAGAAACAGCAACAAAAACACATTCTTTAGTGTGCTAACAGAACCTCTGATAAATTGTTGGTGCTATCTGTACTTTTCTGTCCTAGTAACATGCTTCATTTCTTGCCCTGGTGTCACAGGAATAAAAAGTGAGGGGGAACATTGCCAGGGCTTTCTATATCCCCCCTTCTGCAGCATATAGTTTGCTGCAAAGTGACAGGTGCACTTAGAAGACAACAATATTTTCTTCAGTTTTCAGTTTCTACCTCCGTAAGGCATGAGGGACAGAGTCAAGATGACAAGATGGTGCACCATCTGTTCTAAAGTTCATTGCGTGATTAAGGCCTTGTCACTGGGAATATTGCCTCCATATGTAGCCACATGACTGTGAAGCCTCAGAGCCCATTAGCTTTCTAGAGAAAGAAAGGACCGAGAAATGCAAACTATACGTAATTAAACTGCCAGTAACTGGTCATCTGCACAGTTTGAAGATTTTTCTTTTTATTTCTGCAGCAGGATATTTTTACACACTACTACATCATTCTTTGGGAAACAGAAAGTCTTTCACCTTTGTGTTTTACTGTCACCAACAGAAGGATTGAACACTGGTAAAAAAAAAGAAAAAAGTAGACGAGTCCGCCTCAGTTTTCTAGCAAAGCGTTACCAATATATGTTATAAACATAGAGCAGTGGGAATTGTTTCTCTCAGTGGACTCCAAGAAAAACCCATTCTTATCCACTGAGGGACCCAGAAAGTCGTCAACCTTTGGGTGTCACAGGAATGCTCTCCATCCAGATTCTGCAAAGTAGATGAGAAGGAAGTTTCAGAGAAGGAAAGCCTGTTGAGTTTGTTGTTGTACCTGGAGGCCAGGAGATCCACATCCAGTGTATCCCACCTGAGATACAGGTGTTGGAACATCTCTGCCTGTAGGGATCACTCCCACAGGTCCAGGCACTGCCAGCTGAGGAACTCGACAGATGGAGGGCTACGAGATGGGAGGTTTCCAGCAAACGGACATAGCTGAAATGTAATGATATGGCTATCAGTGAGGAATGAAACATAGACCTCCTTCTGTTGGCAGCAGTATAACATGAAGGTTAAATACTCTGTGTCCCTCATTGGAAAAGGGAAAAAAATAATTTTACTTTTCTCAATCAAAGTGTGGCTACTGTGTCAAGCTAGCCACACAATAACCCACAGTAACATGCGATAGGATTCTTGAATGTGATCTTTAGCTGGCTGTTAGGGAGACTAAGGAATATTAATTCAGAAGCAACACAATTCTTTATTAAATGCTACACAACTGAGTTATTGGGACCACAGGCAACATTTTACTGGCAGGCCCACCTTCCATTCTAATAAATATCTTAATATCAAACATATAAATTGTAAATGTACAGGTGATGTACAGTAATATGAAGTCCCCATTCAAGGAAAAGAGTCCCAAATATGTGATGTGATCGGCCAAATATATGTATGAGTGACTTCCGCGTTAAAATACAAACCAATATCAAACATATAAATGGAGATGAATATGGAGCAAGTTCACCCTTAAGTGTCAGTTTGCTCCCTTTTGACTTGTTGCTGGCTTCTGGAGAGATCTCACCCCTGGATAGACCTGCTGACTGGAGTATGAGATTTAAGCAGAGTTTCTCTTAAGTGTCAGTCCCTTCTATGCTGGTTTGCTACTTGTTTCTGGTGAGTGCATAATAGTGGAAGTCACTTATATTTTCTTTGGCCCATCACATCACATATTTGGACTGTTATTATCTTTTCCCTGCTTGAGGACTTCATATTATTGTACATCACCTGTACGTTTACAATTTATATGTTTAATATTGGTTTAAATTTTAACACGGAAGTCACAGAAGTCACTCATACATATATTTGTTTGGCCAATCACATCACATATTTGGGACTATTATTATCTTTTCCCTGCTTGGGGACTTCAAATTACTGTACATCACCTGTACGTTTACAATTTAAATGTTTGATATTTTATTTTCTTTTTCTTTAGCACTGCACTTTATTATTACTATTGTCGGTTTGGTGGAGACGGAGGGTGTGCTACGTTGTGCTAGCTGCTGTTTACATTTGTTCCTTGTGCTCGCTATTCACTTTTTCACTAATAATTGTCTTGTAATATCTGGAGACTCATCTCTCATATTTATACAGCTGACCTGTGGAATTCAAGAGTGTGATAGCTTTAAGATATGCATGTTTTTCTGTGGATACAGTGAATCTGTGGATGTTGAAACGAAGCATGGTAATTTTAGGAGGATATTAGCCTGATTAACCCCAAGCAACTGGTGGAGGTACTGTGTGTGTGTGTGTATATATATATATATATCTTGTTGCTGCCGTTATAAATGATGGAATATATGTGTGGCAGACAAGACCTTGGATTTGACAATCTGAATATGTGCACATCATTTTTAGCAATGGCTGTTTCTGATTTTCTAGCAAGGGCAATAACACTGCCATCCTCTTATCCACAGTAATACCCGATATATATATATATATATACATACACACACACACAGTATCTCACAAAAGTGAGTACACCCCTCACATTTTTGTAAATATTTTATTCTATCTTTTCATGTGACAACACTTCAGAAATGATACTTTGCTACAATGTAAAGTAGTGAGTGTACAGCTTGTATAACAGTGTATATTTGCTGTCCCCTCAAAATAACTCAACACACAGCCATTAAACCGCTGGCAACAAAAGTGCGTACATCCCTAAGTGAAAATGTCCAAATTGGGCCCCAAAATGTCAATATTTTGTGTGGCCACCATTATTTGCCAGCACTGCCTTAACCCTCTTGGGCATGGAGTTCACCAGAGCTTCACAGGTTGCCACTGGAGTCCTCTTCCACTCCTCCATGATGACATTATGAAGCTGGTGGACGTTAGAGACCTTACACTCCTCTACCTTCCATTTGAGGATGCCCCACAGATGCTCAATAGGGTTTAGGTCTGGAGACATGCTTGGCCAGTCCATCACCTTTACCCTCAGCTTCTTTAGCAGGGCAGTGGTTGTCATGGAGGTGTGTTTGGGGTCATTATCATGTTGGAATACTGCCCTGCGGCCCAGTCTCTGAAAGGAGGGGATCATGCTCTGCTTCAGTATGTCACAGTACATGTTGGCATTCATGGTTCCCTCAATGAACTGTAGCTCCCCAGTGCCGGCAGCACTCATGCAGCCCCAGACCATGACACTCCCATCATCATGCTCAACTGTAGACAAGGCACACTTGTTATTGTACTCCTCACCTGATTGCTGTCACACACGCTTGACACCATCTGAACCAAATAAGTTTATCTTGGTCTCATCAGACCACAGGACATGGTTCCAGTAATCCATGTCCTTATGCAAGCCATAGATGGGGAGAAAAACGGCAGATTTTTCTTTTAAAAAAACGAAAATTCGGTCGTTCAAGCGGCCGACGTTACCATCAATGGTAAAAAAAAATCGGCCGATTTTCATCCCTTCTACAGCCGGCAAAAAGTGGTTGAAACATTGTATCTATTTGTTTCCATTTAGGATACAGATGTTTTTATTCGGAAACAAATAGATACATTGTTGCAACCGCTGTAAATGTCAAAGAACTGTCAGAGAACTGTCAGAAATAGCGGAGCTCTCTGCAGAGACACTTTTTGCTGGACTGGAATTCTTATTTTCATCCTACTTCTTCTTCATCCTCATCCTCTTCTTCTTCATCATCCTCATCCTCTTCTTCATCATCATCCTCATCCTCTTCTTCTTCATCATCATCCTCATCCTCTTCTTCATCCTCATCCTCTTCTTCATCCTCATCCTCTTCTTTTTCTTCTTCTTCTTCTTCTTCATCCTCATCCTCTTCTTCTTCTTCTTCATCCTCATCCTCTTCTTCATCCTCATCCTCTTCTTCTTCTTCTTCTTCTTCATCCTCCTCCTCCTCCTCTTCTTCTTCTTCATCCTCCTCCTCCTCCTCTTCTTCTTCTTCATCCTCTTCTTCTTCTTCTACATCCTCTTCTTCTTCTTCTTCCTCATCCTCTTCTTCCTCTTCCTCGTCATCTTCATCCTCTTCTTCTTCATCCTCATCCTCTTCTTCCTCACCCTCATCCTCTTCTTCTTCATCCTCTTCTTCTTCATCCTCATCCTCTTCTTCTTCATCCTCATCCTCTTCTTCTTCATCCTCATCCTCTTCTTCTTCATCCTCATCCTCTTCTTCTTCTTCTTCATCCTCCTCTTCTTCTTCTTCTTCATCCTCATCTTCATCCTCATCTTCTTCATCCTCCTCTTCTTCTTCTTCTTCATCCTCATCCTCTTCTTCTTCCTCATCCTCTTCTTCTTCTTCATCCTCTTCTTCTTCCTCTTCTTCTTCATCCTCTTCCTCTTCTTCTTTTTCTTCTTTTTGTCTTCCTCTTGCAGGTCACTGCTCATGCGCAGATTTTTTATCGGCAAAAAATCGGCCGATTTGCCCACTAATTGCCGCGAAAATCGGCCGATCGGCAAAATTTTTTTCCAACTTTACAGAAAAAAAAAAACGGCCAAAATACCGAAAAACGGCCGACCAAATAGCCCACTAACGATCCGAAAATCGGCCGATTTTATTTTCGGCCGAAAAATCGGCCAATTTTCGACCCATCTATGGCCTGCATTAGTCTGCATGTCTTCAGCAAACTGCAGGCTTTCTTGTGCATCATCTTTAGAAGAGGCTTTCTTCTGGGATGACAGCCATGCAGACCAATTTGATGCCGTGTGCGGTGTATGGTCTGAGCACTGACAGGCTGAGCCCCCACCCCTTCAACCTCTCCAGAAATGCTGGCAGCACTCATACATCTATTTCCCAAAGACAACCTCTGGATATGACGCTGAGCATGTGCCCTCAACTTCTTTGGTCAACCATGGCGAGGCCTGTTCTGAGTGGAACCTGTCCTGTTAAACAACTGTATGGTCTTGGCCACTGTGATACAGGTCAGCTTCAGGGTCCTGGCAATCTTCCTATAGCCTAGGCCATCTTTATGTAGAGCAAAAATTCTTTTTTTCAGATCCTCAGAGAGTTCTTTGCCATGAGGTGCCATGTTGAACTTCCAGTGACCAGTATGAGAGAGTGAGAGCGATAACACCAGATTTAACAAACTGCTCCCCATTCACACCTGAGACCTTGTAACACTAATGAGTCACATGACATCGGGGAGGGAAAATAGCTAATTGGGCCCAATGTGGACATTTTCCCTTAGGGGTGTACTCACTTCTGTTGCCAGCGGTTTAGACATTAATGGCTGTGTGTTGAGTTATTTTGAGGGGACAGCAAATTTACACTGTTATACAAGCTGTACACTCACTACTTTACATTGTAGCAAAGTGTCATTTATTCAGTGTTGTTATAAATTATATTTCTACACGGCCAATAATTTATTAGTAGGTGTAGTAGTAGTAGAAAATCAACAGACCCAACAGTCATGACATGCAAGCTGCTTATTCTGTGTAATTGAATCATTAATTGAAAGGGGCATGTTCAAAATAATAGCAGTGTGGAGTTCAATTAGTGAGGTCATTCAGTCTGTGAAAAAACAGGTGTCAAACAGGTGGCCCTTATTTAAAGATAAAGGCAGCAAATGTTGCACATGCTGGGTATAGTGCATTTCTCTCTGCAAATATGAGAGAAATGGGTCGTTCCAGACATAAAAGAACAACGTATTTTGATTAAAAAGTTGATTGGAGAGGGGAAAACATATAAAGAAGTGCAGAAACTTATAGGCTGCTCAGCTAAAATGATTTCAAATGCTTTAAAATGACAACCAAAACCAGAAAGAGGACCATTCGAATGGATCGAAGAATAGCCAAAATGGCAAAGACTCAGCCAATGATCAGCTCTAAGGTGATCAAAAAAGGTCTAAAGTTTCCTGTGAGTACTGTTACAATTAGAAGACGCCTATGTGAAGCCAAGCTATCTGCAAGAAGCCCCCGCAAAGTCCTATTGTTGAAAAAACGACGTGCTGAAGAGGTAACAATTTGCCAAACAACACATTGACTGGCCTAAAGAGAAATGGTGCAACATTTTGTGAACTGATGAAAGCAAGATTGTTCTTTTTGGGTCTAGGGCAGCAATGGGCAAACTACGGCCCGGCGGACCTTTTAATCCGGCCCGCGGAGCTAGGCTCCCGCAAGGCCAGTGGTCGGCAAGCCGCGGCTCTTTACAAATTTAGATGCGGCTCTCCTGTGTGCCGGGCGCCCGCTCCCCTCCCTCCTCTCCCCTCCCTCCTCTCCTCCTCTCCCCTCCTCTCCTCTCGGATGGCCGCCCCCCCTCTCGGATGGCCGCCCCCCTCCCTCCTCTCGGACGTCAGGACTCTGCAGCTGTCAGGATGTAGGCGGGGCAGCCAGGATGTAGGCGGGGCAGCGTGACGAACTCCTCTCACAGTCCTCCCTGAAGACCAGAACGGCGCGGGAATACGAGAGGAACGCGCGGACCAAAGGTAAGTGAATTGACACAGGGGGGACTTACTATATGGGGGACTTACTATATGGGGGATGAATTACTATATGGGGGACTTACTATATGGGGGACTTACTATATGGGGAATGAATTACTATATGGGGGACTTACTATATGGGGAATTAATTACTATATGGAGGACTTACTATATGGGGAATGAATTACTATATGGGGGACTTACTATATGGGGAATTAATTACTATATGGAGGACTTACTATATGGGGAATGAATTACTATATGGAGGACTTACTATATGGGGAATGAATTACTATATGGGGGACTTACTATATGGGGAATTAATTACTATATGGAGGACTTACTATATGGGGAATGAATTACTATATGGAGGACTTACTATATGGGGAATGAATTACTATATGGGGGACTTACTATATGGGGGATGAATTACTATATGGGGGACTTACTATATGGGGGATGAATTACTATATGGGGGACTTACTATATGGGGAATGAATTACTATATGGGGAATGAATTACTATATGGGGGACTTACTATATGGGGGATGAATTACTATATGGGGGATGAATTAATATGGGGGATGAATTAATATGGGGGATGAATTACTATGTGGGGGATGAATTACTATGTGGGGGATGAATTACTATGGGGGATGAATTACTATGGGGGATGAATTACTATAGGGGGGACGAATTACTATGGGGGACGAATTACTATATGGGGGACGAATTACTATATGGGGGACGAATTACTATATGGGGGACGAATTACTATATGGGGGATGAATTACTATATGGGGGATGAATTACTATGGGGGATGAATTACTATATGGGGGATGAATTACTATATGGGGGATTAATTACTATGGGGGATTAATTACTATGCTTACTATGGGGGAATATTACTATACTTACTATGGATGACACATACACATCATTCATCTACTCTTGGTCCGGCCCCCGGGTCCAATATATGAACCCATTGCGGCCCTCAAGTCAAAAAGTTTGCCCACCCCTGGTCTAGGGGCTGCAGACAGTTTGTCAGACGACCCCCAAACACCGAATAAAAACCACAATACACTGTGAAGACAGTGAAACATAGTGGCACAAGCATTATGATATGGGGATGTTTCTCCTACTACGGTGTTGGGCCTATTTATTGCATACCAGGGATCATGAAATAAATTTGAATAATATCAAAATACTTGAAGAGGTCATGGTGCCTTATGGTGAATAGAAAAATGCCCTTGAAATGGGTGTTTCAACAAGACAACAACCCCAAACACACCAGTAAGTGAGCAGCATCTTTGTTCGAGACCAAAAATATTAACATTATGGAGCGGCCAGCCCAATCCCTGGACCTTAGTCCAATAGAAAACTTGTGGGGTCACATAAAAAAATTCTGTTTCTGAGGTAAAACCAAGAAATGGAGAGAAATTGTGGCATGTAGTGCAATCGTCCTGGGCTGGAATACCTGTTCACAGGTGCCAGAAGTTGGTCGACTCCATGTAACACAGATGTACAGCAGTTCTCAGAAACAGTGCTTATACAACTAAATATTAGTTCAGTGATTCACAGGAAAGCTAAATCTTCAAGCATTTTTCAGTTTATACCAGCAATGGGCAAACTACGGCCCGGCGGACCTTTTAATCCGGCCCGCGGAGCTAGGCTCCCGCTAGGCTCCTCTCACAGTCCACCGTGTAGCATGAAAATCTGTCTCCTATGAGGATCTGTCCCCCTCGACGTATCTGCGCATGTGCCGGAGATCGCCGATCGGCTGCTAATGCCTGAAACTAGCACATGCGCAGATACGTCGAGGGGGACAGATCCTCATAGGAGACAGATTTTCATGCTACACCGGAACGGCGCGGGAACACGGCGAGAGGAACGCGCGGAGCAAAGGTAAGTGAATTGACACAGGGGGGACTTAATATGGGGAATGAATTACTATATGGGGGATGAATTACTATGGGGGATGAATTACTATAGGGGGGATGAATTACTATGGGGGATGAATTACTATATGGGGGATGAATTACTATATGGGGGATGAATTACTATGGGGGATGAATTACTATATGGGGGATGAATTACTATGGGGGATGAATTACTATGGGGGATGAATTACTATATGGGGGATGAATTACTATGGGGGATGAATTACTATGGGGGATGAATTACTATATGGGGGATGAATTACTATGGGGGATGAATTACTATGGGGGATGAATTACTATATGGGGGATGAATTACTATGGGGGATGAATTACTATGGGGGATGAATTACTATATGGGGGATGAATTATTATGGGGGATGAATTACTATATGCGGGATGAATTACTATATGGGGGATGAATTACTATGGGGGATGAATTACTATGGGGGATGAATTACTATATGGGGGATGAATTACTATATGGGGGATGAATTTACATGGGGGATGAATTACTATGGGGGATGAATTACTATAGGGGGGATGAATTACTATATGGGGGATGAATTACTATATGGGGGATGAATTACTATGGGGGATGAATTACTATAGGGGGGATGAATTACTATGGGGGATGAATTACTATATGGGGGATGAATTACTATATGGGGGATGAATTACTATGGGGGATGAATTACTATGGGGGATGAATTACTATATGGGGGATGAATTACTATGGGGGATGAATTACTATGGGGGATGAATTACTATATGGGGGATGAATTACTATATGGGGGATGAATTACTATATGGGGGATGAATTACTATGGGGGATGAATTACTATGGGGGATGAATTACTATATGGGGGATGAATTACTATGGGGGATGAATTACTATATGGGGGATGAATTACTATATGGGGGATGAATTACTATGGGGGATGAATTACTATGGGGGATGAATTACTATATGGGGGATGAATTACTATATGGGGGATGAATTTACATGGGGGATGAATTACTATGGGGGATGAATTACTATAGGGGGGATGAATTACTATATGGGGGATGAATTACTATATGGGGGATGAATTACTATGGGGGATGAATTACTATATGGGGGATGAATTACTATGGGGGATGAATTACTATATGGGGGATGAATTACTATGGGGGATGAATTACTATATGGGGGATGAATTACTATGGGGGATGAATTACTATACGGGGGATTAATTACTATACGGGGGATGAATTACTATGGGGGATGAATTACTATGGGGGATGAATTACTATATGGGGGAAGAATTACTATATGGGGGATGAATTATTATGGGGGATGAATTACTATAGGGGGGATGAATTACTATGGGGGATGAATTACTATGGGGGATGAATTACTATATGGGGGATTAATTACTATACGGGGGATGAATTACTATGGGGGATGAATTACTATGGGGGATGAATTACTATATGGGGGATGAATTACTATATGGGGGATGAATTACTATGCTTACTATGGGGGAATATTACTATACTTACTATGGATGACACATACACATCATTCATCTACTCTTGATCCGGCCCCCGGGTCCAATATATGAACCCATTGCGGCCCTCAAGTCAAAAAGTTTGCCCACCCCTGGTTTATACAGTAAATGTTTGCGTTTGTAAAGAATAATGCAGACACTGCTATTTTTGTTGAACAGCCTAATATTCCTTTTTCTTCATTTTCTGTAAAGTAATAACACATTTGTAACATTTTTCTTCATGTTTTGATTTGGAATAGACTGTGCAGTGTTCACAATGCATTTGTGTGCATGAAAATAAAAGCTATTATAAGGATTTTGAGCTTTACTCACTTTGTTAAAACACACTGCTATTATTAACACAACTGTATATATACGCTATATTACCAAAAGTATTGGGACTCCTGCCTTTACGTGCACATGCACTTTAATGGCATCCCCGTCTTAGTGCGAAGGGTTTAGGGCTATAAGAGCTTCAACTCTTCTGGGAAGGCTGTCCACAAGGTTTAGGATTGTGTCTATGGGAATGTTTGACCATTCTTCCAGAAGCACATTTGTGGGGTCCGGCACTGATGTTATATGAGAAGGCCTAGCTTGCAGTCTCCGCTCCAATTCATCCCAAAGGTGTTTCAGTTTGAGGTCAGGACTCTGTGCAGGCCAGTCAAGTTCCTCCACCCCAAACTCGCTCATCCATGTCTTTATGGACCTTGCTTTGTGCACTGGTGCACAGGCATGTTGGAACAGGAAGGGGCCATCCCCAAGCTGTTCTCATGAAGTTGGGAGCATGAAATTGTCCAAAACATCTTGGTATGCTGATGCCTTAAGAGTTCCCTTCACTAGAGCTAAGGGGCCAAGCCCAACCACTGAAAAACGACCCCACACCATAATCCCCCTTCCACCAAACTTTACACTTGGCGCAATGCAGTCAGGCAAGTACAGTTCTCCTGGTAACCACCAAACCCAGACATATCCAGCAGATTGCCAGACAGAGAAGTGTGATTCCTCACTCCAGAGAACACGTCTCCACTCCTCTAGAGTCCAGTGGTAGTGTGCTTTAAAGCACTGCATCCGATGCCTTACATTACACAGTGTGCAGAAGTTGCCAACTGGCTGCAGAGTCAAAAGCTAAAGACCTCCAAACTTCATGTGGCCTTCAGATTAGCACAACAACAGTGCGTAGAGAGCTTTATGGAATGGGTTTCCATGGCCAATGAGAATGGCTTGGATGCAGCTGTTTGGCCATGGAAACCCATTCCATAAAGCTCTCCATGCACTGTTGTTGTGCTAATCTGAAGGCCACACAAAGTTTGCTATTGACTCTGCAGCCAGTTGGCAACTTCTGCACGCTGTGCACTTCAGCATGCGCTGACCCCGCTCTGTCATTTTACATGGCTTACCACTTGGTGGCTGAGATGCTGTTGTTCCCAGGTGCTTCCAATTTGTTACAATACCACTAACAGTGGACCGTGGAATATTTAGTAGCAAGGAAATTTCATGGATGGACTTATTTCACAGGTGGCAGTCTATCATGGGACCACTCTTGAATTCACTGAGCTCATGAGAGCGATTCATTCTTTCATAAATGCTTGTGGAAGCAGTCTGCATGCCTAAGTGCTTGATTTTATACACATGTGGCCATGGAGGTGATTGGAACATCTGAATCCAATGATTTGGAGGAGTGTCCCAATACTTTTGGCATTATAGTGTATATGTACAGTTGCAAGAAAAAGTATGTGAACCCCTTGGGATTACGTGGAGTTTTGCATGAATTGGGCATAAAATGTGCTTTGAACGTCATCTAAGTCACAACAATAGAAGAACACAGTCTGCTGAACATAATACTACACAAACATTAGTTGTTGCCATGGTTTAATTGTACATAACATGTAAACATTCACAGTGCAGGGAGGAAAAAGTATGTGAGGCCCTAGCTTAATGACTTCTCCCAGAGCTAATTGGAGCCAGGAGTGAGCCAACCTTGACTCCAATCAGTGTGATGATATTGGATGTGTTGCTGACAGCTGTCCAGCCCTTAAAAAACACACACCTGTTTTGGGTTTACTGGTTTCAAGAAGCACGGTCTGATGTGAACCATGCCTCGCAGAAAAGAGCTCTCAGAAGACCTACGATCAAGAATTCTTGACTTGCATGAAGCTGGAAAGGGTTACAAAAGTATCTCCAAAAGCCTTGATGTTCATGTGTCCACGGTAAGACAGACTGTCTACAAATGGAGAAAGTTTAGCACTGTTGCTACTCTCCCTAGGCATGGTCGTCCTGTAAAAATGACTGCAAGAGCACAGCACAGAATGCTGCATGAGGTAAAGAAGAATCCCAGAGTGTCAGCTAAAGACCTACAGAAATCTATGGCACATGCTAACATTTTTGTTGACACATCTACAATAAGGAAAACATTAAACAAGAATGGAGTACATGGGAGGACACCACGGAGGAAGCCATTTCTGTCCAAAAAGAATATTGCAGCACGTTTGAAGTTTGCAAAAGAGCACCTGGATGTTCCACAACACTACTGCCAAAATATACTGTGGACAGATGAAACCAAGATTGAGTTGCTTGGGAAGAACACACAACACTATGTCTGGACGGATTGTTGTCAATGATGGGAAAATGAATTCCAGAGTTTATCAAGACATTTTGCAGGAAAACGTACGACCATCTGTCCGCCAACTGAAGCTCCGCAGAGGATGGGTGATGCAACAGGACAATGACCCAAAGCATACAAGTAATTCAACAAAACAATGGCTGCAACACCACAGAATACGCCTTCTGGAGTGGCCCAGTCAGAGTCCTGACCTCAACCCGATTGAAATGCTGTGGCATGACCTTAAGAGAGCGATTCACACCAGACATCCCAAGAATATTGCTACACTGAAACAGTTTTGTGAAGAGGAGTGGTCCAAAATTACTCCAGATCGTTGTTGCAGGTCTGATCTGCAACTACAGGAAATGTTTGGTTGAGGTTATTGCTGCCAAAGGAGGGTCAACCAGTTATTAAGTCCAAAGGTTCACATACTTTTTCCTCCCTGCACTGTGAATGTTTACATGTTATGTGCAATTAAACCATGGCAACATCTAATGTTTGTGTAGTATTATGTTCAGCAGACTGTGTTCTTCTACTGTTGTGACTTAGATGACGTTCAGAGCACATTTTATGCCCAATTCATGCAAAACTCCACGTAATCCCAAGGGGTTCACATACTTTTTCTTGCAACTGTATATATCTATATACATATGTATATGTAGAAACTTTCATAATTTATTTATTAAAGGTTTTTTTTCTAACAAAGATCCAAACAAAGAATGGATGATTATAATAAGTACACATAAATAAAGTAGGTGAGATACCTTGATGGGTATGTAGCTCATTTTAGAAAAGGTTTTAGATACAACTGGATAACACATATGTAGGGTACAGGATGTCATTCAATCGAGCCCACAATGGATGGAAATGTGTGGCCTCAGCCAGCACTGCTCCAGCCATGTCCCACTGAGGATGGCTGAGGCCACACACTCCAATCCATTGTATTAGCAGCTGACTATGTTGAGCTGCGTCCTACACCCTACATGTCTGCACATTTGGAATAGTGAATCTGATACCTGTTCCCTTTTCTGGACACCGGTAGGAAATATTTCAGCCTCTGCTTGGAGTGGCGTTTCAAGCCCTTCATGAACAATACATATGTTTACAGTATGAATGTAAAATTTGGGGTTTAGTCTGTGCATCTGTAAGTTAGTTGGTCTTTGAAATATCCACAGGACTGGCCCCCTAGCTCCAGAACTTTTGGCTTTTCAATACTCTCAGTAATGTTTGTACTGTGAAAAAGAAAATAATCTATGAATTGGAGCTTACTAAGGACTGAGGACTCTCTTCCCACCCCATGTTAACACACTGGGTGCCTAATCAGCCAATCGCAAAGTTCTGGGGCTTGTAGGTGAGAGGGCTGTGAACCACATGCTTCACTCTCTGCTGTAACAAATTGGCAGCAGAATAAAGAAAATTTAAGCAAGTGTTGCTGGTGGGGATGCTATTACTGTGATGTCTTTGGCCTGGGTTTGCTTTAAAATATATACCAGGGCAAAAAAAAAAAAAAAAAATCGTATCTCTCCAATACATGGACCTGACACTAGAAGACTAATTACATTGAACCATAAGTTCCAAGTAAGTGCTAGTTCTTTGACCCTGTTATACCAAAGACCACCAAGGCAAAGTAGATTTCATTTACCTAGTCTCATCCACAAAACCTACCAAGCTTCAACTTGCTGGGAACAAACCCCCGGAATGCACAACATACAACCACAGATTTGCTCTGCAAGCAGAAATGCAGAAACAAATGGTATACGAAGGCCTGCTTACAGTCAACTCACATGTTTTTTTGCTCTAAATAATTTTTACATTGTTTTAATGAAATACAAGGATTTAATTTGGTATAGTGTTTTAATAAACATACTTCTCAGATTTTTTAATATATGCTAACAAATATGAAGAAAATTGCAAACAAAATCACAGGATTGAGAACCATGCTGTTTGGTTCCCAATCACTGTATCTGAAAGGGCAGCTGTCACATTCACACAACTGTTCTGCCCTGGGACATTTACTAATGTAGCCTCGGCACGGAACAGCATGCTAAGGAACAATAAAATACAGAATTCAGCAGAAAAGCAGTTAATATAATTGCATTTCTTTATAAAGGACAGTTTGCATTTTAAAGTCTAGTGTCTAATCCGATATGAGCCTATAGACAACACAGACACCTCCATCCTAAACCTCAATATGTAGGATTTGTTTCCTAAATAAAAAAACATGTTTTCTGATGCAATGTGGCATTTGATTGCAAAAAAATCTTTTGACATTATGCAAAGTATTCTCATAGCCAGCAAATAACCTTATTATATGACTGTCAAATGCTTTATTTCACACGGTGAAGCAAGTGTAAAGCTGGTCATCCACTAGAAGAATTATATTTAAAAACTTTTGCTTCAGGAACGATCGTTCAAATTCAGTTTTTGAATCATTAGCAGTGTCAAATCATCTTTAGTTTTCAACAACAGGGACAAGAACATTCAAAAGAGCAGGATGGCAATTATTTTGCGAGCAAACAAATTTCTAACATTGAATGTGGTTTTTCATTTGGCAGATTACATTAATTCCAAAATTGAATATTAAAAGCAAATGAAAATTTGAAGTACTTTTAAATGACATTTGTCAAGCCATGAAATGTACTGATGAGAATTTTGGTTTGAATGTTCATTTGGAAATCTACTTATATTGTTCTGTGAGTGTACCAGGCCAGATGACTGTTGGTGGATGGTTCAGGTAGGTGTGATGACACATGGAAATACTAGGCCTCTGATGTAAAATCCATGTACAGTGAGGAGCAGTCACAAAAACTATTAAAATGATGTCAAGCTACAGAGAGAAATATAGCTGATTTGCATTGTATGGTTCTCAATCTATTAGACATGACCATAAACAGAACAAGATTAGCTAGTGAGGATGGACGTGGGATGGAAGCTGTTTCTTTAACAAACAAGTTTCTAACAGCACATGTAATTTTTGTTCAGGAAAGTCCATTCATTTCAAAACTGAATGTTAGGTAAATTAAAATTTGAAGTACTTTCAAGTTATTGCATGAACTGTTAGAATTTTTGAATGAATGTTCATATGAACGTTCATTCAGAAATCTAGTATTAACATAAAATTAGTGCAGCGCTAAAAGTAGTGATAATAAGACAGATAAAAGTCCACTGAAAGTCTTGGTCATATGGACGTGTCCAGTGACAAATGAGGATTCAGAATTGGTGATCCGTGTGGAAACGGCTGAAAAACGCACTCACCAGAAGTAAGGCACATAAACGCAGTGTGCATCTAGAGCTCATGGATCCTCAATCCAGAGGGGGGTAAAGCTGGTCCGGTTACAGGAATGGTGGATCCCTCCTCTGTGGATGCAGCAACAGATCCTCCTTTTCCCGATTAGGTGTAGGATTCCAAGATCAAGATTCTGCAAGCAAAAGCTCCTCAGGGGAGTTTTAGGGAAGGACACCCATAGTGTAGTAGGTTATAAAAAGCAGCTTTATTAAAATAATAATATCCAATTCAAAGTAGGCAGGTATCATAAAGATGTGTCAGCAAGACAAACTAACCCTGACACTCTGAATAATGGCCGCTGGGCCTCCACGTGGCTCCGGCGGCGTAGCGTCTCGACGTCCAGGCTCCTCCTCCTAGAAATCTAGTATTGTCTCTCGCTTTGGCCCCTAGATCTTCCCCTCAGCTGGTTCTACTCTGTAAGTCTGGGCCCGTTGATTCTGCCGCTGGAATAACGTGCGGTGGGTTTATTCCAGGTTCTATCGCCTGATTTACCCCTCTCCTGTTTCGTCCTGAGCGTCGAGCCCTCAGACCTGTGTTATCCTTTTTCCATTGGCCCTACAAGGCCTCTGCTCTTCTTTTCGTCTTTTCTTTCCTTGTCTTGTATTTCCATTTCTTTGCCATCTCACATATGAGTGCTTGGTTTTTATGCAAGTGCCCTATGTGCTATTTATTGTCACCTCTACTGCCTTAAGTTTGAAACGTGGAATGTAACGGGGGGTACGTCTGATCTAACGCCCTGAGACTGGATGGCCTCGTGCAGAGACGTAGCTCCTGGGTGGCATCTGGGTCCCTTGGTGATGAATCTTGTGCTGGTTCTTGGTGCCCTGATGGTGGGCGGGGGGTACGTGGCATGATATTTGTATTGTACCGTATGCTTGATCTGCATTTGTATTACATTACTGTATGCAGGGCCTGTTGTGGGTCCTGCTTTCTTAAAACTGATATCTCTTCTCTGTGTTACTATAAGTTTTTGTCTTCAGAATTGTTTTATCCTTTATTATGAAAATCTTTAATAAAGACACATTATACAGAAAAAGGAATCTAGTAGTGTATGGCCAGCTTAAGGTCCATGTTGCTCTGGTTGGCAATTATCTAGGGCTTAGAAGTGTCCCATGCCCTCATATGACAGCACTGGTTCTGTGTGACATGCAAATTTAAGTAAACTTCTTTGTTATTGGTCATTCTATGCTACACTTTCGAAGCTATGGTCTTGAAAGGCAGCACAACTCTCAGATTATGCTCCACTGAAATGTCTAGATGGACAATCACAGACATAATGGCATGAACAGCAGTTAGAAACAGACAGATATAATCAGTAGCAACAAAATATACACATACAGACAGGATCAGAACCTAAGACTAATGCAGGCCAGATTGGGATCAGAAGCCAAAGTCAATAAAGATCAGATCAGGGGTAAGAGACAAGACTGAAGAGCCTAACTCAAACGCAAGTGCAGACAGAAGCTGAAATGTAGGAATAAGATGAGACTAACTCAGAGAGATGGGTGAAGAGGGAAGAGGCCCTAAATAATAGAGAAAAAAAATGTAGGACGGTCCAGGGTATAACCCCTTCTATTACTAGCATGCCTCAGTTTTGCATCAAAGCAGTATCAAAAGCATGACAATAAACACAGAGGGGAGGGACCTGTGTCCCTCAACAAACTCCAACAAAATGATTTTTTGGTAAGTATAAACATACTATTTTGTTCAACCATTTTAGGACAAAGAAATTCTTAGACCTGGTACACACATAAAGTTCTTTTCTGTTCAACCCAGTTGGCTGAACGAAAAAAAAACTTGACAGTTTGCCATACTAGCACATACAATGTTAGTGTGGCTATCTCCCCCCACTGTGTCTTTGCGTTCTGTCAGGGGGCTGACATCCAGCCCGTGTGCACCCAAGCCTTAAACTTCTTGGAAATCCAAAAGCAGGTATGACAAAAAAAGCAACCAGCTTTCCTGCAGGAAGCAGTGGCTGAAAGACAGAAGTGTTCATTTTGTTGACGAAAATATCTTCGTCAACTAAATTACCACTATTTTAGTCGACTAAATTACAACTAAAACAATTCAGATGACTAAAATACGACTAAAACTAAAATGGCATTTTAGTCAAAAGACTGAGACTAAACCATATTGAAATTTGATGTAAAAATGAACACTGGTTATATACAGTCATGGCCAAAAATATTGGCACCCCTGCATTTCTGTCTTTTTGGCTTTTGTTTCTCCACTTTTTTGTGTCATACCAATACAAACAAAAGAAATAAACATGTGAATGCTTAAATATTTGTAACAATTTTCTGGGCAAAGTGGTGCATTAGCTGACAGAAATGCAGGGGTGTCAATATTTTTGGCCATGACAGTACCACAACGCCTAAATATGTGTCTGTAGTGCATGGTCAAACTTTAATACCATAAATAACATGTTTTTATATTTTTTACTCCAGGAGAATATCATGAGTTTGGAAATTCTAGAGAAATGCATTACAGTTTAACTAAACCCATTAGATTTTAGTCGACTAAGATACAACTAAAACTAAAACAATTCAGATGACTAAAATGCTACTAAAACTAAAATGGCATTTTAGTCAAAAGACTATGACTAAAACTAAATCAAAATTATGTCAAAATTAACACTGAAGGATAGACTCACACAGCATGAACAACATCAAAACAATGAAGGAAAACATTCTTGTGGTGACCTGAACCCAAACTAAGGGATGGAAGAACATTCCTCTAGTTAAAGGACAAGTTCACCTTTTGATAATAAATGCACAATTTTTTGCAGGTAAAAAAATGTGTATTTATTGTTTTCTGCTGCAAATGCTGTAGGACAGTGGTTGTACAAAGTCAAAGGTGATTGGACTGGTGAGACCAAATATGAGACATCCTACAAGTTTATATTTAAAGAGTGGAAAGTCAATGGTCACTGAAATAGATTAGAAGGGCAGAGACCTGACCCTTGATGGTACCAAGAGCTAGGTTTTGGTCAAAGCCCAACTTCAAAAAAAGAGATTAGTTCTTATAAAAAACACCTGGAATGAAATCCCTTAGACTCACACCAGGTAAAGTCTGCCCCTCTATCTCCAATGGAAAGTGGCTAGGATCCCCCTCCTTCCTGGCAGACATAGAGGAGATATTTTGCCCCCAGAAGCATGCTTGATAATAGCTTTAAGGGCCAATCCAAAGAGAAGTTCCTCAAAGGCCATTCAAATTAACTGCTTCTTGCCAGGGCGCTCCACAAACCAACTCCCATCAGAGCCAAAAAGGAAGCCAATAAGGGTAGAAAATCTAAAACCAGAAGGTAGCAATATTCCTGCCTAATGATGTCACCACAAACATTTCCAATTTCTATTCCTGATCTTAGGGATATTTGCAAGCTGTCCCCTATGCATTAGTGGAGAGTTGCACAGGGCACCCAGTGTTGGGAATCAGACATGCTGCAGCCACAGTGTGGTAATGATTAGAGGCAATGCCTCAAGTAGTCACAAAACCTGGATAAATGCTACTAGGTGAGATTTAACAACCCAAGAGTCAGGCGGCTGAAGGTGACCAAAGTCAATGTTGGAGGACAGCATGCACAAACTGAAGATTGAAATTCCACATTATTCTTTGCAGCAGACTCCTCATTGCTGAATAGCAGGAAAGAGAGCGTGGAATGCACTCCACCCAGAGAAATAACCTCAGCACTTAGTCCCACAGTTTTAACCACCTCCACGGCAACGCTGATGGGAAATGGGGAGCAATGGTGCTCAGCTAAAATAAAAAATAAGGGAACTCCCACTGCTCGACATAAATGGCTTACTCAAGGGCAAGAGCAGAGGCAATGCCAGTCGCTATGGACCTGAAAAATGCTCTGTAGCAAATTTAACCAGAACCAGAATAGACAGCACCAAAGCAGATCCCATTAGTGAGGGTCACTTTCGGGCCTCCTCTGTAACATCCAGTGGGGTCTGGATGCAGGAATGTCCGGACTAGCCGGACTAAGGACAACCGAATCAGATAGCTGTGAAGAACATAAGCATCAGTGTAGAGAAAACTCTTGATTGAAGAAGAATTTGAGTTGCTAGAAAAATGACAGGTTAGTCTTGCAAAAAACAGAGTTGAAAAAGACATCCATACTTCTAGCACACTAGCAAAAAACAAAAGCATGCTGGTAGCAGGAGGGGTTTCAGCCTTGGCCGGCTAACAGTTTTTCATTTGCCAGTGTCCAACTCTCCTGAAGGCAGAATTATAACCTGGTTTAGAACTCCGTCTGTCCCTCAGTGAATGAAAAAGAAAAATATATTTCAGCTGGGATTTAGGGTTTAGACCTTGCAGATTCTTCAAAGTTACATTATAGTTTTCTTACACAACCTCTGTAAACCAGTATAAAGAGAACCTGTAGTTATCGATTCGGTAGTGCAGCTTCCCCTTTATCTTTTCCCCAGGTTACTGTTTATGCATAACATTTACATGGGTATGTAGTCAAAGGTCAAGTTGCTGCTAATATTGTGTGGAATAACTGACAGCGTTAATTACATTTCTCCCAATAATTACATTAATTAGTGACTGCAAGGTGCCAGGAGATGTCTAGCGCTTTCTGCTTAGTAACACCTGTCACAGCAGTGACGCTCGCCATTACCTGAGAATTAATATCATCCGCTACTTAGCTGGGATATGAAGAGAAAACAAATCACCCCAGAGAAATGGAAATGAATGAACAAATTAACACAGGAAATGTCAGTCTTCTGCGCCGACAATGGTTTCTAGTTCATCGTGCAGTCATATCCCTAGAGATTAGTGATCAGTTTATTCTACACACGTAAAGCTCTGTCTGTTACTAAGACAACTTGGTGAGGGGACCCATTGCAACCTGTAAAGCCATAAGTAACCCATTATATACTGATCGGCTCTATAAATGAAGTAGATTGTACTTAATTTTTGTGGTCTCCAGTGTCAACAGAGAGTTCTTGCATCCCTTTATGTCTATTTTACATCCCTAGACCTACCTGCTAATGATCAGACGTTATTCCCTCATCTGACTACACCCCAATACCCGACTCTTTTTAAGGCTTTCTATTCACTAATCCACAAGCATGTCATTCTTAGCTAGTCCATTATCATTACTTCCTCTGCTTAACAAACCATCCTTGCACTATGCTCCATCCACACATAAAATCTTCTATTTAACGGTCTGTGATACCTTCTCCCTCACCCTATTTTCCTACCTCAAATGATTTCACTCGTTAATGATGGCCTCTTTTCAGTTGCCTGAATTCCCCATCATATCATATATTAACTCTACATTCATAGTCCCCTGCTTGCACTGTCCATCCCTCCTGTCAGCAGTTCTCTTTTTTTGTAATCAAGTAATTTTTATTAACTAGATTTTTACAAAGAAAAGTAAAAAATACAAAAACTATATAGAAAAAAAAATTAAAGGAACAGTACACTTCACATTACAAATGCGAAAAAGAGAATCTAGGTGGATATGCAGGACAGGTACATAACACTATTTCTACCATATCATGCAATACATATGAGATACTCAGCAGTCATTAAAGAAAGGGAGAGGCCAACCATAGACAGTATAAAATTAGACTATATCAGAAGTACTAGGGTTACCTTGCTAATTTAATCCTGCACCCCTAATTTTATGTTGACTAAGCAGATATCACATTAGTTCTACCTTTACTGTCAACCATCCACCTCGTTGTCCTGAGAACCAGAGATGGGGGAGGTATTATTGGACTCCAGCCACCAGGACCATATTTTTTCTACTTTTTCGGGCATCCCCTGTGTTTATAGGTTTCTCTCTGCGTAAAATGAAGATGATGGCATCATGCCATTGGGTGTGTGTAGGGAGTATGTGTGAGACCCATTTCTGCAGTATGAGTTTACGGGCCAAATAAAGAGACCACATTTAATGCATTTCATCAGGTAGTACACCCTCTGCAATAACACCTAATAGGGCTAGTTTGTTGTCCATGAGTACATGAGTGGAGCACAAGGAGTTCAAGGTATAAAAAACAGATTTCCAATAACGGTGTAAGTTTGGACAGTGCCACCACACATGTATAAGTATTCTGTGGCTATGGCACAACTAGACACAGTGGGGATAATTCTCTTCCCCAGGAGTAGAGTTTCAATGGAGTATAATGTACTCTATGTAGTATGAACAATTGAGTCAGGCGTTGTGAAGGGGATAGAGAGACTTTTGGTAACATTTCCAGGGCCTGGGTCCACTCCTCATCATCCAGTGATACTATGTCCTGTTGCCAAGTGGTGAAGCTATTCATTGATCGCTGTCTGGAGGGCAGAATATATGTCCCCTATCAACCTCCATTTAGTACAGGTTGTGGAGATTGCCATAGATAATACTATAGAGGGGTTATAGTTAAACTGAAATGTGGAGCCTTGACTCTGCAGCGCATGATGCAGTTGCAGATATTAAAAACACATTTGTGAGAAATCTGATAGCGGGTAGCAATGATATTAAACGGTAACAACATATCACTCTCATATATTTGATAAAGAAACCAAATACCAGCCCTTTTCCAATGATCAAATCCCTCCAGATTTTCCAATTATGGTAAACAGGGGTTATTCCACAGAGGCATGTGCTTAGTATAGCTGATATGTCTAGTACCATGGTCAATAATTTATGTATGTACCAGGAGAAATGATTGATAAGTATGCTTCTCTTGAAAATGGTGAGCCACTACAAGTAGAGCTATAGGGAGTTGTGACAAACTAATATCCTGTATGGGATCATGTAAATTTACTTAATTCCAGCCATACCATTGTTATAGCTGGGAGGCTAGAGTTGGGTACTGCCAATCCTCCCCCATCCTTCAGGAGCTGTACTGTAGAAAGTTTAATTATAGGATGCTGATACTTCCAAATAAGTTGTCAAAAGAGAGAGTCAATGGTGTAGAATATGCGCTTTGGTAGCCACACTGGACAATTATGAAGGATATACAATAAATGAGGATTTTCATTAAGTTGGCTCTTCCTATAACAGTAAGGGGCAATTTATTCCAGATTTTACCCACGTGTTTAAATGTTGTACAAAGAGGGGTTAAGTTCCTATCAACATAATCATTGAGTTGTGGCGTAACCACAACACCTAAATATTTAAAAGATGTCACCACGGCTATTTGAGCGGCAATGGGTGGAAGGTCGTTTGGAGTAGGGTCAAGTGGCAATAAAACTGACTTGTCCCAGTTGATGGTGAAGCATAAGAACCAAATGTATTAATTAAGGACATGACCGCCTCCAATGAGGAGGAGGTGTCATCCAAAAATAATAAGGTGTCATCAGTGTACAGTGCCAACTTGTCTTCACCTGTAGATCTACAAAAGCTGACAATATCATGTGATTGTTGTATAGCAGCTGCCAGAGGTTCTAGCACCAGGGTGAATAGAAGAGGCGACAGGGGACAACCCTGTCTCGTTCCTCAGATGAAGCGGGAAGGGGTTGGAAATATGTCCGTTGACCTGCACCCTGGCCACTGGAGCAACATAAAGAAGCTGTGCCCAACAAAGAAAATGAGGCCCAACTCCAAAATGCTGCAGACACTGTCATAAAAAAATCTCCTTTGATACTATCAAAAGCTTTAGCTGCATCAAGTGACAGTACAGCTGTATTACCAGTATTAAAAGTGGGGACTTGCATGTTAAAAAATAGACATCTAATGTTGATAGCTGTGGACCTATTTGGGATGAATCCTGACTGGTCCGGATGGATTATTTTAGCAATATGGTTCGAAAGCCGAGTGGCCAATACTTTTGAAAGAAGCTTGACATCTGAGGTAAGTAAAGATATTGGGTGATAATATTCTAGGCTATGTGGGTTCTTACCGGGCTTCAAAAAAACTGTATCAACAGCCTCTGTCATGGAAGATGGAACAGCTCCCCTGTCAAAAGCATCATTAAAGATCTCCAGTAATTCTGGTAAAGGTAAATCCCCATAATTTTTGTACACCTCGCTGGGCAAGTCATCTGCTCCAGGAGCTTTGTTATTAGGGACACTAGCTGCAGCCGTCTGTAATTCTTCCAGCGGTAATAGACTATCTAAGGCCTTTCTATCTGCTACTGGCAGTACTGGCAGCTTAATACAAATAAAAAAGCCAGATAGGTCCTCAGAGTGAGAAACTTCACTACTGTATAAATCGCGATATAAGTTACAAAAAACTGTGGAGATTCAATGTAGTAAATACAATGGTGTTTAAGGGTGTTTCAATTTCCAAAATATATGTTGACAGTCTTTTTGCCTTTATTATAGTAGCGAATAGGTGGCCTGAGTTTTCCCCTCCTCATAGTAAGGCTGTTGGAGAAAAAATGTTTCTGCTCTGCCTTCCTAAGAGAAACTTCTGCGCAAGCATGTTGGCGCTGCATCCATTCAAGTTGCTGGTCTGCAGTAGGGTTGGCAATATAGTGTAACTCTGCCCGAGTTAGTCTATCTGCTAGCAACTTTTCCCATCTCCTGGATTGCTTTTTGATCTTAGAGATTTGTGAAATAAGGATCCCTCTCAGGTAAGCTGTCAGCAGTTCTCTCATCCCAACACAATTCCCTTACCACTTCATCCAACCACTTGTCCACAATTCATTTACCCCTCAATCCAGCCATCTATCCACAATCCCTTTAATTTTCCATCAGCTTGTCCACGATCTCCTTACCCCTGCATCCTCATGTCCTCAATACCTTTAACTGTCCATCTGCTTGTCCACAGTCCCTTTACCCCTCCATCCGCCTGTCCACAATCCCTTATGTTTCTATTCTCTTGTCCACAATCCCCTTACCCTCTCCCATTCACCTGTCCACAATCCCTTTACAGCTCCATCTGCTTATCCACAATCCCCATATCCACATACCCAGGGCTTAGAGAGCGACCACCTCTTCCCACACACTGGGAAGGCTGAATGTTTTCACATCCCTTTGGGTAATTGCAGCTGTAACTTATTTTTTTTTCCTTATTTCTGTTCCTCCCACTGTGGAACCATTTCTACCAGTGAATCAGCATACCAATTATGAAGCGATTTACTACACTACAAAGACTCTCCCGTCTCCCTACCCCTTTTTTTTCCAGTGGACACCCAGAGCTACACCTGAGTTTGCTGTCTAGCTCTGTTGGGACCGCACATTTTGGGCTTTGCTCGACCACCAGACCACAACGCCCTCCATTCACCTGTTGACAAGCCCCTTACTCCTGTATTCTCATGTCCACTATCCCCTCCTTTCTCCATCCTCATGTCCACAATTTTTGTATTTCCATCCACCTGTCCACAATCCCTTTACTGCTCTATCTGCCTATCCACAATATCCATCCACATGTCCTAATTAACCTTACTCCTTCGGCCTCCTGTCCACAATCCCCTACATCTTCATCCTCATGTCCTCATTTCCCCTAACCGCCATCTCCCTGCCCACAATGCTCTTATCCCTCCATCCATCTACTCATTCACAATCACTTTACTCCCCTATCCATCCAAAAACCTTTCTGCCCCAATCCATGTGCACTCCCAGCTTTCCACCTGTCTACAATATCTTCGTCCCTCCATTCAACCACAATCCCTTCATTCTAGGGATGCACCGAAAACATATCGGCCAAACATAGCCCTATCTGCATTTTGCCGATAGGAGAAATTTAGCCAGTACAGGTGCCGATACAGGGGAATGTGTGTACTGCAGATGTGAAAGGGGGCGGCAGAGATAGGCAGGAGCATTGTATACAGTGACTGGCTGCCTATATGTCAGTGCTGCTTTTTAAATGTAATTACCGGCTTTTTTTGTCTTCGCTATAGCTCAGAGAATGAGCTGTCACTTTCCATGGAGCTAAAGGAAACTAAGGGGCGGGGTCACTGGGTAATATCACTGGGTGACCCTGCCCCTTTGTTTCCTTTAGCCCTCCAAGAATTACAGCTCCTTCTCTGAGCTGTAGTGAAGAAAAAAAAGCCGTAAATTGCATTTAAAAACAATGCCCTTTTAAAATGTAATTACCGGCTTTTTTTCCTTTTACTATAGCTCAGAGAAGGAGCTGTCATTCTTGGAGGGCTAAAGGAAACAAAGGGGCGGGGTCACCTAGTGACATTACCCAGTGACCCTGCCCCTTAGTTGTCTTAAACTGCGGGGAAAGCGACAGCTCATTCTCTGAGCTATACATTTAAAAACCGGCACTGACATATAGTGACAGTCAGTGAGGGAGCCTCTATGTATACGCTGCTCCCTCACTGTATACACTGCTCCTCTCCTGCCCCTTCCTTGTACACACTGACATCCATCCAACAACAAACCCTTCATTCTAGGAATGCACCAAAAATTTCGGCTGCCGAAACATATCAGCCGAAAATAGCCCTATCGGCATTTTGCCAATAGGATAAATTTAGCCAGTACAAATGCTGATACAGGGGACTGTGTGTACAGCAGATGTAAGGGGGGGGGAGAGATAGGCAGGAGAGGAGCAGTGTATACAGTGACTGGCTGCATATAGGTCAGTGCTGCTTTTTAAATGTAATTACCGTTGTTTTTTTTTTTCACTGTAGCTCAGAGAATCAGCTGTCACTTTCCCCAGAGCTAAAGGAAACTGCCTATATGTCAGTGCTGCTTTTTTATCATGTGACAGAAATAAAATTGTAATAAATAAATAAATACTTTTAAGTAGAAAAAAAATTGGAGCCTCCCCACCCCCACAAATGCAGACATTTCGGTTTTGGTTCTGTTTTCGGCCATGTGCATTCTGAATTTTTGGTATCGGTTTCAGCACCAGAATTTTCATTTCGGTGCACCACTACTTCATTCCTCCATCCATGAGTTAATAATCCCCTCATCCTACCACAATCCTCTCATCCCTCCACAATCTCATGCTACCTCTACCCATCCACATGTGCACAGTCCACTTATCCCTTTATCGAACCATTATCTCTTCATGCTTCTTACCAAAACACCTGTGCACAATCCCCTAATTAATTTGTTAATGTACCTATCCATAGCTCCTCATTCCTCCATCATTTCACCTATCCATATTTCTCCTCATTCCTCCATCCATTCACCTATCAATAAACCCCTCATTCCTCCATCCATTCACCTATCAATAATCCCCTCATTCCTCCATCCATTCAGCTGCCAATAATCCCCTCATTCCTCCATCCATTTACCTATCAATAATCCCCTCATTCCTCCATCCATTCAAATATCAATAATCCCCTCATTCCTCCATCCAGTCACCGATTTATACTCCCCTCATCCCTCCATTCACTGACCTCTCCATAGTCCCCTTATTCCTCCGTCCAGTCATCCCCTAATCCTTCCATCTATTCACCCTTCCACAGTCCCCCATCTATTCACCTACTGACAGCCCCCTCTTCCCTCCATCCACTCACTCATTCACAGTCTCCTCTCTATCAATCCCAATCATTTCATGAATGGTCTGCCACAATCATTTAATTGTCTATCACAGATGAAGCCCAAATAATTTCATCCTCTATCCCTCTCCCGATCTAATCAAAGATGTATAATCACTATATCCTGTATCTCCCAAACTCTCATTTCATCATCTATACAATCAATTCAACCTTTATCTGCTCACTTGTCTATGATCACTTTATTTCTGCCTATCAGTACACAATAACTTCATCTAACTAGGTATCTGTCGCCAGTCAGTTCATACTCTAGCTACCCACCAGTCTACAACCACTTTATTTGTTATATATCCATCTAGCCATAGTCAGCCTACCCTCTATATCTTTACCTTCCACACAAACCCTATATACATACTCTCTTCACCGGTAAACAAACACTTTATCCTCTGCTTTTATAAGCCCAGACATAATCATGGCATGCTCTGTCCACCCACTTCTGTCTATCCCACAATCAACTCATGCTCTCTTTATCGATCTTCTCTCTATTCAGCTTTTGCAAGGAAATTACCACTCTGCTTTCCTTGCAAACAACAATTTCTAAAACATATCCTCAGACACCAGAAGGTGGAGATAGAGACTTATAGAAATGACAGTTGGCCACATGAAATCTATCTGCAAAGTGAACTTTTTGTTGAAATCATACCTGTCTTTCCTGTACGAGTTTCTCCTGGAAGAGTTTGATCCTGGTCTTGCGTTCATTCTCAGCCTTCTCCAGCTCTGCTGACAGATTCTGCCGTAACTCATGCTTTAGAATTTCGCACTCTCCTAAT
This sequence comes from Staurois parvus, assembly GCF_062004578.1. NCBI lineage: Eukaryota > Metazoa > Chordata > Amphibia > Anura > Ranidae > Staurois > Staurois parvus. Next base: position 697,259 of record NW_028317982.1, read on the forward strand.
GTCAAGTTAGCAATTTCAGGAAGTGTCTGGAACAACAGCTTTTTTACCAACTTTTCAAATGTCTGGGAGGCCCCTGTATACAATTCCTTGGGGGAGGGAGAGGGAAAAGGATACTTTGCATTAAAAAAAATCAAAAGCATCAAAATTGTGACATACTGTATATGTATAAGCATGTTCAATTATAGTACAAACATGGGCAACTTGTCATCAACTTGAACTACAAGGCTATTGAGGTACAATAAATCCATCATGTTTTGAACACATAAACCCAATTTAATTGTCAGGATCAGGGGTTGGGCTTGGAGGCCAGTGACTAAAGCAGTGGAAAGGCTTACACACAGAAACCAGCAGGATAAATACACAAGTTGGTTCTCCTGGCAAGTGATGCAGGCTCGCCCAAGGTGCAGGGTTCACCCGAACTTCTAATGGTGGAGTTGGGTTTTGCTAGTGCCAGGTCATGGCCCTCAGAATCATCCAACCAGGAGGTGAGCAAGCTGGGGTACAGCAGCAGATGTAGCAGGTAGGGATCAAGCAGAAGCGTAGTTGGCAAACAAGCCAACTATCGGTAACAAGTGGTTGCAGGTTGAGATCAAGCAGAAGTATAGCCAAGGAACAAATCAGAAGTCAGTAACAAGTGGACGCAGATTGGGATCAAGCAGAAGCATAGTTGAGGAACAAGCCAAAGGTCGGTAACAAATGGTAATGAAGATACAAATGGCAGCAGGTGCGTTAAGGAGCAAGAGCATAATAATCTGACAAACAGGAAGTACAAAGGCAAAGCATAAATACGACGTTCATGGGAGAGTAAGGAGTTCAAGGGTCACCAGAAACTAGATGGAAAGTAACTTTGTTCAGGGAATCAGGAAGGGAACCCTCCAGCATCTCAGGTGGCTCAAGAAGAAGAGCTACAGTCTGATGCAGCAGAGGCCCTGGGTTCAGATCCAGACCCTGACAATAAAATCAATAACATTTTTGCAACTTTGCCTACTCTTTAGCTAAAAATCTAATAAAAATGCATAAAATGCTTTTTGCCACCCTGGATGTATGCTAACAGTCTGGCTAGCTATGGACAAGCTGTACAGTGGAAGATGATTTGGCAGTGCAGCATGGGCAAACATTCCTTATATTGCTGCTTTTCCAGTTTTAGGGCCAACTGCAGCCAGACATCTTAAACTTCACTCTCTCAATCAACATTGACTATTTTATATCCCAATGCTGCCAGCATTAGTAAATAGATAGGAAAGTATATTATATTTACTTGTTTTAAACTTTTTTTTTACATTTCTTCAGTTACGTCCTGGTTTCCTGAATAGGCAAATGATGTCATACATCCCAGGAGTCATCAGAAGGGGAGGGAGAGTTCTCAGCTCAGCCAATGCCTGAGCTAAGGACAGATGGATTCCAAGAAGTAAACGCTACATGGATCATCTGCCCTTACTCAAGATGGTCATTGCCAGAAATGCTAAGGGGTGTTTATCAAAATTATTTCTCTGCAAAATAAAGTATGGAGACATGGATGGATGGGTTTGCTTTGAATAATAACCATGTCTATAAACGGCTGGAGCAATGCCGAAGCGGGTTGACGTTTCTAAACGTCACCCACATTCACTGCCTGTGCACGCTCCCTGGGAGCATGCGGCACCGTGATCCGGTGCCCGCTGTGTCTGGATCGCTGTACGGGACCTCTGTGTGAGGTCCCAATTCATGTGATCACTGATTTGCCAATCAGAGATCACGAGCAGTAGTAAACAAGATGTCACTTCCTGACATCATTGCTTACTACTAGTGAAATCTGTGAATGATCACAGAGGTCACATGGTACAAGGCGATTCACAACAGCCTTGTACCATGTGACAAGCTGTGACCAATCACAGCTCACACAGTATTTCTCAATGGCTGCAAGAGTGCAGCCAGAGAGAAATAGAAGTGATTGCTGTTACAGCCTTTATGGGTGTTTTTTTTTATCAGCATAAAAAAAGAAAAAAAAATCTTCATCACACTCCACAAGTAGTACAGTGTGTCACTATGGTGACATTGTACTGCTAGGGTGACAGTATGTTAAAAAAAACATAAATAAGAATATAAAAAAATAAAATAAAAATGTAAAAAAGCTTTGAAAAATTATTATTTTTGGTTATAAACTAATTTGGGTTATTTTTTTTCTACTAAAAAGATAGCTGAATACATTTTGGCCAAGATTTATGAAGAAAGATTATTTATTTGCAAAATCGTATAAGAAAAACACTTTTTTTTCAAAATTTTTGGACTTTTTCATTTATATAGCAAAAAAATAAAAAATCCCAGTGGTGAATAAATACCACCAAAATAAAGTTTTATCTGTCTCCAAAAAATGCTAAAAAATTCATATGGGTACAGTGTTGCACGACCGCGCAATTGTTATTCAAAGTGTGATAGTACTGAAAGCTGAAAATTGGCCTGGATAGGAAGGGGGTAAAAGTGTCCGGACTTGAAGTGGTTAACAATAAATTAAATAGCCTATTTGGTTTGTGGTGCTCAGATGCAGTGCAGTTCCACTTTAAAAAGTGTATGTAAAGCCAAAAATGTATACAGTGTATAGAGTATTCTAAATATTCTAATGGGGGCAAAACAAATTCTAATAGAAGCCTTACCATGGCTGTTAGAATTTGTTTTGCCCCCATTATAATATTTTCCCCTTTTATTTTCTGCCTCAAGGACAAAGCAGGAAAAAAGGAAGATCTTTATAAAGTGAAGGCATATCTTCTGTTGTCTTATCTTTCCTCTCCTGTAATAACTCACAAATGTAGGTTTTCCCCATCACTTTCTATACTGCAGACAATGGTCATCAAAGCAATAGTGATGGTCAATCCTCTCAGCTGGTTCAAAGACAAGATGTGTATGACCCTTCCACCTTTTCTAAAGCAAAAAAATATGTTTGAGTTTACATACAGTGTATGTTTGGGAAAAACCATAGTAAAAAACAATCAGAGCAGTTCTCTCCAATGTATGCACAGCTCTCCAATGTATGCACATTTCCCAACAGTATGTCTCTTTCATAACAAATACTGAAAAATACTCGGCAATCCTGCTAGAAATTCATCTCCTAAAATGATACAGTGGGCTGACATCGCTGCCACTGAAATAACAGGAGAAGGTGAGAAATCGCAGGCAGATGGTATGGTAGGGGAGAATGGAAACATGGACCAGTTGTGGAGATGAGGAGAGGAGTAGGTGTCTTGTGGTCCAGCAGTGGGCGTGGGCAGGGCTGACAACACTGTTTATGATTTTGTTTCAGCAGAGGCAGAGTTGTCAGCACAATACAGGATGTTAGAAGCTGACCGCAAATTTGACAGGACCATTCGGTATTCGGAATATGTTGATTTAGTTTTGGCAAACACATACACTAAGGGCTCAAGAAGACAGCTTGTTGCCCAAGGCCTGAACTAATCAGTGCAGCTTCAACGATCCTTCAAGCATAATAACAATGCCCATTCTGTGCACGCGGCAATTAGCTCTTTTGCCAAGTGCAGTGCAAAGCATTAGACTGGAGGCCAAAAAAAACAGATCAGGATTATCCGCAGTGCATTCAACAAACCAGCCTAAGTGAAGCAAGGCTCAAATGGCTATATGATCCCAAGTATTAAACATGTGCAGAAGATGTGTTGCCTGCCTAATGATGTGCAAAGTCATTTGTCTTACGAACCAGCCATCCCCACTGTGCTACACGACTGCATATCATGGGAGGGGGGAGCCAACATCACTTTTCAGAGCCAGCACTTCCATGACTGCATATAATGGGAGGGGGGAGCCAACATCACTTTTCAGAGCCAGCACTTCTATGACTGCATATAATGGGAGGGGGGAGCCAACATCACTTTTCAGAGCCAGCACTTCAATATACCGACTGCTAAGGCTGCATCAGTTCTTTAGACTACTAGCAAATGGCAACACTTCGTTGACGTTCACCTTAACCCCCGGTTCACATATATGCGACCATGCAGGCGGCGTTTTGCACGGGCAGAAGAGCCCATTCATTTGAATAGCCTCCCGTGCCTCTGAAACGCAGAGAAGAAGTTCCTGCACTTCTTCTGAAAACGCAGCCCGCATGGGAACCTTGGTTCCCAGTACGGTTGTGTTTTCCAGTGCAGGCGGTGTGCCATTAGAAGTAATGGCACCCGCCCACAGGTCCGCATTCCTCAGTGGAGCGGCTGCATGGATTTTCGTGTGGATCCGCAGCGGCACCACCCACACAGATGTGAACCTAGGCTAAACTCTCTTCATGTATGTCCACTTAATTCCCTTCTCATTCCAACCATCATTTTACATAGATTGCTTTCCCCTACATATATATTTAGATGGGTGCTAGCTCAGTATAAAGTTCACAACCCCCGTCATTCTAAGAGCAGGAATCCGTAGATACTTGCCACAGGAATTGGCTGACCGCCATAATCGCAAGTGTGTATTAGGCCTTAGGCTGGCCATACAAATGTTCTTACTCAATTTCCCTTAGATTTACCTTCAGCTATGTGGTGCATATTATATGGTTTTGGTAAATCTGAAGGAAAATTGTATAACGTATGGCCAGCCTTAGACCTCTAGTAGGTTTTATTGCTGTAGGCATGCTTACTGTGTACAAGGAAGCAAACCAGGACAGCATCATCTAACGCCATCTTTATTTTAAAAGTAAACAATTCACAGCAGTAGCTGCTTTCTTTGCAGCGGTCTTGAAACTCCACAAAGTCGTTCAAACAGCAAGACACATGAGATGGCCCTCTGATTCAGGTAATGTGTGTACCTGGAGCTCCAACTCTGGAAATAACAGGCTATTAATTAAAAGCAGCTAAGGTTAGCAAGGCAGGCATTTTCTAGCTAAAGTAATATATAAACATTGCAATAATATACAGTATTTCTATGTAATGTTTCATATTTAATCAGTTATGAGCGGAACTAATGCAATAAAAATGATAATTCACACGTAATTGTGATTTATTAGTGCAAACAATCATATACAGTACAATAAACACTCTTTAAGGTTAGGTTCACACTTACAGTCTGCAGGTGCAAGAATTGTACCTGTTTCCGCACCCGCAACCAATTTGTGCTGCTCTTGTGAGATGTGCAGGGCTGCCATTAATTCTGAATGGCACCCCCATTCATCCAAGACCGCACCCGCAACCAAGTTGTGCTGCTTTTGTGAGACGTGCATGGCTGCCATTCATTCTGAATGGCACTCCCATGCATCCAAGACCGCACGCTCAACCAAGTTGTGCTGCTCTTGTGTGATGTGCAGGGCTGCCATTCATTCTGAATGGCACCCCCATGCATCCAAGACCGCACCCGCAACCAAACTGTGCTGCTCTTGTGAGACGTGCAGGGCTGCCATTCACTCACAAATTCTAACAACAGCCATGGTAAGGATGAATGTTTAGAATACTCTATACACTGTATACATTTTTGGCTTTACATACACTTTTTAAAGTGGAACTGCACTGCATCTGAGCACCCCCATGCATCTTGGACCGCAGCACATTTGTGGGTGCGGAACTGCAGGTAAATCGCATGGTCAGAAAGACCTGTGGACATGTTATTAAAAAGGTGAATGCACTTTTTTCCTGCGGGAAATGAGGGAACAGCAGCCCATGCAAATGAATGTGCTGCTGTGCCCGAGCAAACGCGGGCTGCACGGCTTGCAATAGTGTGAACCTATGAACCTTGAATAGGCGTACCCCTGAGGACGTGCATGAGCATGAAACACGTTGGGTAGAATCGCCATTTGCTGATGTCACGCTGCCGATGGTCGGAGCGGTGGCCATCTTGGCTCCTGTGGTGAGCTATTCCCTCTAGGACAAGGGCTGACTTCCCGTTGAGTGCCCAGGATGACTGTGGTCTGGTTTAACCCTTTGGCTGCCTTCCATTCTCAGATGTTTAATGCTTGATTGCCTGTTACCAGTTCTCATCTGGTGAGTGTGCATCTGAGAGAGGTGGTGGATTCTTTTGTGTGATTATCAGCACATTTACACTCTGCACATTTATTATTTACCCAAATTTAAATAACTGCAACCCAAAAGAAAAAAAGAGAAAAAAAACTTTCACCCTTGAAAGTAATATAATAAATATAATGACTCTTTCTTTATCCCCTAAAATTATACCTTCTAAAGTGAAAATCTACACATATATAAGATGTAAAATTATAACATAATAATACAAGATAAAATATAAATATAAATAATGTCCCAAAATGTCTCTAAAGATGAATGCGTGTTGTTTTGTCTATGGTAAATGTGATCTGAATTAACCACTTGCCGACCGCAGATAGCCGAATGACGGCTACACTGCGGCCGGCCAGTTCTGGGAGGGCGTCATATGAGTTGCCAGAGCAGGGATCGGCACCGATCATCAGGGTATTAGACAGCACTAGGACTAAATCAGGGTCCCAATCTACTTGTCCCTCATATTGGAAAATATGATGAGTTGATGTTTTTTATTAGGCAGAGGTGCTTTTAGGAAAGTCTGGAGCTTTTAAAGACGAAAGGGGCTTCATGGCAACTTAAACTGCTAGAAAATTTCTTAGAACCTCCATATATTTTTTTTGTAAAGCAGAGGCCCTAGAGAATAAATTAGTGGATTTTGCAATTTTTTGTATGTAACACAGTTTTTCAAACGCAATAGTTTTTTGGAAAAAACCCTTTTTGTAATTTTAAAGCAAGAAACACAATACTAAACCCAATCTTTGCTAAAATATAAAAGATGATGTTACGCTGAGTAAATAGATACTAAACATTTCACACTTTAAAATTGCGCACGCCCGTGCAAACGGCAACAAACAACGCAAATTTTACTATCCAAAAAGCCTTTACAGGTTACCACCTTAGATTTACAGACGCGGTCTGGTGCTAGAATTGCCCATGATCTGGCATTCTCAGTGATGCATCATATGTGTGGGACGATTGCTGTTTGCTTGTGTGTAGGACTGACGCATGCGTTCGCCTTTGCATGCGTGGAGAGGGATGTTTTTTTAAAAAAAAAAATTAAATGATTTATTTTCACACTGTTGCTTTAATTTTTTTCTTTTTTGATCACATTTATTGCTTTCGCAAGGAATGTAAACACCCCTTGTGACAGCAATAGGCAGTGACAGGTGCTCTTTATCTAGAGATCTGGGATCAATAAGACCCCAGATCCCTTCTCTGCCCTTAACAGCATTTGATCACACAAGATCGGTGTGATCAAATACTTTCCATTTTTAAAAATGGTTCTGCTTACATCCGGGGAAACTGGAAGTGATATATGCTCATCGCTTCCTGTTTCCTATATTATAGAGGCGGCTCTGTTCTTTGTCCGCCTTTACGATCAGCCGGCAGAAGCGCCAGATGGTCGATTGGGTGTCCTGGTGCAATGGGACAGCCTGCGGAAGGGATGTCCCCTCTGCCACTTTAAAAGCGATCCAGTGGCTAGTTTGCTGCTCGGATTTCTTTTACAAGAGAGCCGACTGTTGGCTCTAATTCCTGCTGCTTGCCTGTAGCAGGGCTAAATATAAAGAAAAACCTCTTGCTCAGCGCCTGAAACTGCATGTCCTGGGCATCAGGCTAAAGGAATTGCATATCCCTGAGTTTTTTATGCAACTCTAGAATTATTACAAACAAAAAGAATAGCTCATTCAGGTCAACACCCTTTAAAGTCCTGAAAAGCAGCCATTATTATTATAATTATTTAAATGTTTCGCTCACATTCCAGCCTACTGGGTGTGGAAAAGGAAGAAGGCTCATGAATCAAAAATATAACGCCCATATGTTTTGTATTTTGTGGTTAAGAGTTTTGTATGTTTTTTGCTAACCATTTGTTTATTTATAGGAATTAAATGTATTGATACCTAAGACCTTTTATTTTGTTTAGTTCCTAGATAATACTAAACGGCATTAATATGCAGTTAGGTCCATATATATTTGGACACAGACACAATTTAGGTATTTACCAAAACATATTCAAGCTATAGTTATATAATGGATATGGGCTGAAAGTACACACTCTCAGGGTTAATTTGAAGGTATGTACATCCAAATTGGAGGAAAGGTTTAGGAATTAACGCTCTTAAGAGTAGCCATCCCCCCTTTTTCAAGGGACCAAAAGTAATTGGACAATTGAATCAAAAACTGTTTCATGGCCAGGTTTGGGCAACTCCTTTGTTATTTATTCATCAATTAAGCAGGTAAAAGGTCTGGAGTTGATTCTAAGTGTGGTATTTGCATTTGGAATCTATTGCTGTGAACCTACATTATGCATTCAAAGGAGCTGTCCATGCAAGTGAAGCAGGCCATTGTAAGGCTTCAAAAATGAAACAAATCCATCAGAGAGATAGCAGCAACATTAGGAGTGGCCAAATGAAGAGTTTGGTGCATTCTGAGGAAAGAAGAATGCACTGGTGAGCTCAGCAACATAAAAAGGCATGGACGTCCATGGAAGACAACAGTGGTGTATGATCGCAGGATCCTCTCTATGGTAAAGAAAACCCATTCACAACATCTAGACAAGTGAAGGACACTCTCCAGGAGGTGGGCATATCATTGTCAAAGTCTACTCTACAAGCAAGAGAAGACTTCACGAAAGCAAATACAGAGGGTTCACCACAAGGTGCAAACCATTCATAAGCCTGAAGAATAGAAAAGCCAGATTAGACTTTTCCAAAAAACATCTAAAAAGCCAGACCAGTTCTGGAGAAGCATTCTTTGGACAGATTAAACTAAGATTAACCTGTACCAGAATGGCAGGAAGAAAAACAACTCATGATCCAAAGCATACATTGTCATCTGTAAAACATGGTGGAGGCAGTGTGATAGCATGGGCATGCATGGCTTCCAGTGGCACTGGGACATTGGTGTTTATTGATGATGTGACAGAAGACAGAAGCAGCTGGATGAATTCTACAGTATTTAGAGATATACTGTCAGCCCAGATTCAGCCAAATGCAGCAACGTGGATTGGAAGGCACTTCACATTTCAGATGGACAATGATCCAAAACACACTGCAAAAGCAATCCAAGAGCTTTTGAAGGAAAAGAACTGGAATATTCGGCAATGGCCGAGTCAATCACCTTATCTCAACCCAATTGAGCATGCATTTCACTTGCTGAACACAAAATACCCACAAACAAAGAACAACTGAAGACAGCTGCAGTTAGAGCCTGGCAAACCATCAGAAAGGAGGAAACCCAGTCTTGTCCATGGGTTCCAGACTTCAGGCAGCCATTGCCAGTAAAGGATTCTCAACAAAATATAAAACAAATGAACATTTTATTTATGATTATATTCATTAGTCCAATTGCTTCTGAGCCCCTGAAAATGGAGTGACTGTGTATAAAAATGGTTGCAGTACCTAAAATATGTACTTGATACTTATGTTCAACCCCTTGAATTAAAGCTGAAAGTCTGTACTTCAAATTTATTTGGATTGTTTTGTTTTAATTTATTCTGGTTGCATACAGAGCCAAAAGTAAGAAAATTGTGTCTGTGTCCAAATAAATATGTACCTAACTGTATGGTTGACTGAACTGAATTAAAGAAGAAGACTGGACAATTTGTGCTATTTTATTATTGTTTTTATGTTTCTGTGAAATATAGGAATGTGATAAAAGTTGCTGTTGGAACTAGCTGTAATTAATAGCTAATATTTTTGATGCTGCATGGTGGGTACTTAAAAGTTTGTTTTCTCTGATTAAGTTGAATCCAAAACAATAGAGAAAAAATACTAATGTCTGATCACCAATAATACTGTATTACATTTGGGATAGTTTACTTATTTTTTGTTTTTAAGGGTAAAGAATACCCAAGCGTTTACAGAAAAAATGTGGTTTTACAACTTTCCTTACGGTCCCTTCCTAGTGTATTTAAACTAGATTATGGTAGCATGTACTTTGGTATATTCTGCCATAATCATCATAGTGGAGCTGTAAGGCAGAATGTGAAAAAAAAGAATCCACAGGTTGAGCACAGTATAAGGAGAGAAAGGGTGATACAACAGTAAAGGTTTAACTTGGGTTTTACACACAACTGGTATCTGCTTTGAAGTACATTTTACCTAAATGACAGCTTGAATTTAAGCTAATCATATCATTTTGGTTTAATGCAATGGATGCAAATTTTAAAATAAGGTGCTCAAAATATTTGATATATGCATTGCTATATCTGACACTCAGTGCATCTTTGGCCTCCAAATTCAATACAGTTGATCTTTTCCTTAAATTTGTCTGGGAAGTCATTATGAAATAGGTTCCCAGGTTTTTCCTCAATCCTCACTGATTATTTGGGTTTGGGACTGGCATGTAGAGTATGATGACACATTATGTTTGGGTAATTTGTACACACATATTGGGATCAAAGTAGACAAGAACCAGTTAGCCTGCCAGAATGCCATTAGAGTGTGAGGGGAGACAGGAGTACAAAGATGAGACACATACATTTGAAGTTGGGCCTATAGCTTGACAGTTTAGTTTCGATACAGTGTAGTGTAGAATTCAGGTGGTAGATGGATGGTGTTCCTGTAACAATATTTCACCCTAGCGAAAAAAGCTGAGTTGTTCTTTTAGTGTTAGGTCAGGTCAATAGGGATCATTGATTTACAGGTTCAGAAATCTATAAAAGGCTATAGGGGCATAGTTGTAAGTTTTGGAATGTTGGACTGACAGTCTTGGTAACACCTGCTTTGACGTCAACCAGAAGCATGTTGGAGAAAGCAGACAAATGCTTTTGACAGCAACAGTCAATAAAGACTTTGCCACTTATCAGCAGCTGAACTGTTTGTGCAAGTTCCACCTGTTCTGATGGTCAAGTACCTGAACCATTCTAACTGTTCTAATAATCAAGTATCTGAACTGTCTGTACAAATAAGCAAAAGTTCCATCTACCATGAAGCTTACGTCCATGCACGCCGATGACTTGTGAACTGTAATAGTCCGGAGGATAAAATGGACTTTGTATTCTACAGTTCTTTGAGTTCTACAGCGTTACAATTGCTGTGCTAAAACTGCGATCTGACCACTGGATGTTTAAGACTCTGCTGTCCATCACCAGATATGGAGGACTTTTCCAATAGTTTAGAAGCATAGAAGCTTGTCAAAGAAAGTCTGATGTTCATATCTACTCCTGTGCTTTCAAATTCTTGAAAGAAAACATTTAGTGTTCTCTTGTTAGTCCAAAATGTTTTTTTTTTTTTACATTTTTTAAATTTTGAATATATTTTATTTATTTGTCAGCCCCAACATAGCCAAATTAGATTTTCTGTGTAGGTAAATCATATAGGGAAAGTAGTTATCTACACTTTAGATAGAAACACTTTGGTCCCCCAATTTTTAATTTAATATAAATTTGCCTGGGGGGTGGTAGGATGTAGAACTCTTGTTTACTATAACTAGCTGCTTTCTTTTCACTGTTGACATGTAGACTTTATGTACAGTTGGAAGCATTATTATAAGATATTTGTGAGCCAGGGTGTGGAATGATGGGGAAATTGTATATTTTATATTTCCTTATTATTGTTGGCTCACAATATCTAATAACGAGACGAGGATGGTCACTTTAGCTGACTCATACCAAAGGAATGTTACTGCAAACTGACCAAGACCCTAAAAGGTCATAGTTTTGTTTGCTGTGGGAGTTGATCATTCCCTACATGCAAGTCCAGTATATAACACACAGCTTGGCTAGAAATAATTGTTTCGTGCCACAGCTGCATTATGCATGTGTCTGTGGTCACCTGTGTGCCATGCCATATAACTGGAAGGACCCAAGGCAGAACCAGCATCTTTAGTTAAGTATTCTTGTTATATTTTCAATATTTGTTATCTGTATCGGTCATTACTTTTAATACATGGTACACTCATAAGTATTTGCGTGATCTCTCTTTGCACATATCAAAAACAACCCCAAAACCATAAAAAAACAAGCCCAACTATGCCTGCCCTTTTCACCCAGCTGCTCCATGCATGGAAGTCATTAAACAGCTTCTATGAATGAAACAGAATCTATGAATGGAGGCTGATCGGATGATTGAAAGAACCACCCCTCCATTTATAAATCACTTTTTATTCATAGAAGCTGTACTAGGAGATTCTCCTGGAAGTGGTTACTTAAAACACAAAAATGTACAGCTGGACAAAATGTACTTCAGTTACATTTTTTATCTGCACAACTATAAGAAAGTCTGTGACTGAGCCATGTCACAGTGTATATTGAAAGGATTTAGATAACCTCCATTTTGTTGATGTACTCCATTTTAAGTATTAAGTTAGCTTTTTGCAGATATATTGGAAGTTTAATGAAACTGTTTTAGCTTGCACAATAATGTATAAACAATGATAAGATGACCCTGAAGCTTTCTGTGTCCGGCTGATTCTAAGAAAGCTAGCAAAAACAGTTTATACCAAGAAATGTATATGTCATGTTTCATGTAGTTAGGTCATGATGGAAACTTACAAGTTACGGTTTTGAAACTCGTTCCCCCCCTCCCTTATTTTTTCTGTATCCTATATAACCTTAGTAATGTCTAGTAAACTTTGAGCATCTGTGAACATAAGCTGCCGTTATTTCCGTGTTCATAGAGTGTTCCCAGAATTCTGCTGATAAACCAGGAATCTCTCCACAGACCGGGGGTCTCTGAGGAGATAAAGAAAAATCGATCCTTTCATATATTACCTTACAGAGCTCAGCAACTGCATCAATGACCTTGCAGTCCTCTTCATCTTCCAGTTCTGCATACAGTTCTCTCTGTGTCTCCAGTAGCTTGTGGTACTCCTGGAAAGACCACAATGATCAGTTATCACTATGTATGATGCTATTTGTAAAATTATCACATAAGGTTTTCAACACGTTACCTTAATAAATCTATCTGTGTCAGCAGACCCCTGTGCCTTCTCCAGGAAATGAAGGCGCTCCTCTGTCTGGGCTTTGTGAAGGATCTCAATGAGTTTACTGCGGTGTCCCAAATGTTCGGTTATTAGAGCTTTAGTCTGATGAAGGCAATCTGAAAAAAAACACAAACAATATATTAACATCAAAAAATGTAATATAAATATATTGAGAAAAAAAAAACCATTAACATCTCCATTCACCAACTTAATTTCTTGTATCACCATCATAGCCTGAGTAGGAAAGTCTAGAGGCTGTATATAAGGATCCTTACCCTCCTATGAATTTTAACCAGTGCTCTGCTGAACAATGAAGAAGTCAGAAGACTGAGAATGAGAAAAGGTATTTAGCAGTCTATGTTTATTAAAATAATTACATTTCCATGTTCTGTGTACTGTGGGAGACCAGATATAGTGAATGCAGGGTCCTGGGTTTAGTAACACTTTAAGGCCAAAATCTCCTGAATAATGGACAATAAAAAACTCTCAGCTATCCTCAATGCTAAATCTCCTGAGTTTGAAAAAATGTGGGAGCCCTGGATCACCTATCTTTCAGGAAATCCTCTGTCCTGAAGCATTCCTGGAACTTTGGTGTAGAGCTCTTTAATCACTCAGACTATACTATACAATCCTTTTATTCCTTTCTTCATTTTCTGTCTCTTCTAAAAGTGTTATTTCGTAACCCCTGGACCTAGGGGCGTATTTACCACAAGGCAAACAAGGTATTTGCCTAGGGCGGCATCTTTCAGGGGGGGTGGTATTTTTTAGGGGGGCAGTGCTGTCCCCCTACAGAAGGGATGGAAGAAGAGAGACACACAGCATGGGGACCAGGTGGGATCTGAGAAAGGCTGTGGGCTGCTTGATGGTGAATGATGGTGATGGTGGGGGGGAGTTGCCAGTGTATGGGGGGAGATGATAGTTGAAGGCTCTGTTGGGTAGGGGGGGCTGGGGTGTTGTTGGTCAATGTCAGGCACTCTTCGTGGGGGAGGGGTGTTTTGGTCGGTGTCAGGGTCTCTCTCTGGGGAGCATGAAACCTAAATACACCACTGCCTGGACCCCTGCTGGAATTGCTATTTTAGAATTATTTTGATGAGTCGGGGACTGTTACTCTCTATGTGCCTTTATCATCTTTGAATGTTTGAATGTTAAAGTTTGCCCATAAAAAATATTGGAAACGAAAGTATGTACAAACCACTATAGATTTCTTTAAAGCAAATGTATATGCCAAAAGATACAATACAAGATAAAAGAAAAGAAAAATTTGTATTATACTTTTCATCCTTGAAACCATTCACTGCCACTCTTCTGCAGTCACAAGCAACCAAACTGGAATGCAGGAATAGAGGTTAGGTGGATAAAAAATAATCCTGCCAATATTTCATTCCCTTTATCATGCCCTGTTTCCCTCCTCTAATTGTTTTCTTACATTGCTTTCATAGCCCTTTTCCTGATCTGGAAAATGCCACTAATACCCCAATTCCCCATCTGTTACATCATTCAAGGTCTATTTCTGTGCAGTGGCGGTGACTGCAATGTCTGCCTTTCACAATTTAACTCTGTGTGATTTTACATGTGCTCAAGATGAATAGCAGACATTGTCCTAATCTCCTGAACCCTTGATATGCCTGTTACAAGGTATTACCATTCACACTGAAAAAGCTGTGTTAGAATTTCACATAAAGCGACACACGCTCCGGAATGAAATACAGATTTCGAGATACCTCTAGGGAGATAGCGATCAGATTAACGCAGTGAACCTTAACAAAATCTCAATGAAACTGCAGGTGATGACTTTTCATAGTGTGCAGAAAAACAGCGGTGGCAAAGAATGGCTGGTATTAATGTCTTCGTAATATAGCTTACTGGAAGTGATATATATATAAACCTTATTTTTACCTCCACAAAGAAGTGGAACAAATTGAAATATATTTCAGCAATGTTAATCATTTTTTCCCCTTTCTCATTTTGCTGTAAAGAAAAGTATATTTTCAGTTCAATTCATACTGTCACAGCTGCTGACTCCATATGCTGGGAGAGGGGATGAACGAGCTGAATGAAGCTACCTGTGATAATAGCGGTCGGTTTGAACAATGGGAGACACTGTGACGGAGAGAGAAAGCTAGTGGTGCAGTAAAGTGTGTGCATGCCTATCACAGGGCTGTCAGTGCACTACAGCTGAGCTGTCATAGCTTATGTCAAGATGCTCAACTGCTGCCAGCTGGGAAAACAAGCAAATTAATCAGGTCACTTTTTAAACCACACATGCTCTTTAGTAATAAACAATAATGTATTCTAGTCACTGTACTTGGATTTTACTAATGATTACGGTTTTAAAGGCGCGTTCCACTACTAAATGATATTTTAGAGACAAGGGGAGCTTTCGGTTCCTGGCTTCTCATGAGTCTGTCCCTAACTACTTCTTGGATACTTCTGTCATAATTCTTGACTCTATTCCTGACCACATTAGAGTTTCAGGTGGTCCCACAATATCTTTCGGAAGGGTGGGACCCCTCATAATGACCATAACTGATGTGCAGAGCCAGGAACATAAAGCAGAGCCTCACTGTATCAAAGCACTATAAACCAAAAACACTATTGAATTCATTTTTAATATCCAAAGCAAACATGCCCATCCATTCAAGTCTCCATGCTTTATTTTGCTGAGAAACCACTGTGAAAAAAAACCCTAGCATTCCTAGCTGTGGCCATCTTGAGTAAGGGCAGATGAATCATGTAGCATTTACTTCCTGGATTCCATCTGCCCTTAGCTCAGGCACGAAGGCAGGAGGGTGTGCTTAGCTGGGAAAGCTTCTCCTCCTCTCCTGAACACACATGGGATGTATGACATCATTTGTTTAGGCACAGAAACCAGAAAGTAACTGAAGAAATGTAAAAAAAAAGTTCAAAAATAAGTAGAGCAGGATATACCTTCCTATATATTTAATCATGCTAGCAGCATAAGGATAAAAATATTCAGTGTTGATTGAGAGACACATACTCTGCTGTCTTTCAGCACCTCCATACATAACTGTGAAACCTAATCTTCCCCCAGCTGCCATGTACATATCAGGACCTACAAAAGAGGTAGAAGCTGGGACTGGATTATTCCAATGTGTTGCACTGCAGTACATACAACAGTCACAGCAAGATCCAGTCTTGAGGAAGAGGCTGTTGTGGCCAGTAGCTCATGGCACCCCATTAGTGTTTCTGCCTACAGCATCTTTATTAGGAATAAAGCAAGGAATTGAAGCATGTCTTACTAGAGCACAACTTTCAGTGGGTGAGTGTATTTTGAAAGTGTGGTTTGAGGATGTAAAAGAAGTTTTAAAATCTGCATATCCACTTGAATTCTGGAAGATGTAACCCCCTTCATGACCAGGCCAGTTTTTTGCATTTTAGCGTTGTGCTACTTTAACCTGTAATTGCACGGTCATGCAACGCTGCACCCAAATGAAATTTAGATACTTTTTCTCATCATCATCACACAAATAGAGCTTTCTTTTGGCTGTATTTGATCCCCACTAGATTTTTATTTTTTATTGTATAATTATAAATGGAAAAAAAGAAAAAAAAACAAAAATTTTGAACCCCCCCCCCCCCCAAAACTATATTTTTTATTTACTGCTGTAAAAGATATCCAATGAAAAAAAATGTTCTTTATAAATTTAGGCCAAAATGTATTCTGCTACATGTCTTTGGTAAAACAAAATCCCAATACGTGTAAATTAATTGGTGTGAAATTTTTAGTAACCACAAAAGATTATTATTATTATACAGGATTCATAAAGCGCCAACAGTTTGCTCAGCACTTTTATATATATATATATATATATATATATATACACATATACATACACACACACATATACATATATATATATATACATACATATATATACACACACACACTGGAATTTGTATTTATTTTAATTTTAGTAATAGCAGTGATCGGTGACTTATAGCGGGACTGTGATAGTGTGCAGGCAATCTGACTAATTAACACTTTGTTGGAACTGACTGTCACTGACATCACCAGTGACACTAATACAGTGATCAGTGCTAATAATATACACTGTCACTGTACTAATGACACTGGCTGGGAAGGGGTTAGCATTAAGGGGCAATCAAAGGGTTAACTGTGTGCCCAACAATGTTTACTATGTGCTGTTTTTACTAAGCAATGGGCAGGTTTTTACTCCCAGCTTTGCAGGGAGGAAAAAACTGACATGTAGCTGCTGTCTGTAGAGAGTCCTGTATTGTTTACCAACACAGGGATCTCTTCTTTCATTCGCTTGGCAGGTCACGGCCATAAATGATTGGACGTGA
The DNA here is from genome assembly GCF_062004578.1 of Staurois parvus. Taxonomy (NCBI): domain Eukaryota; kingdom Metazoa; phylum Chordata; class Amphibia; order Anura; family Ranidae; genus Staurois; species Staurois parvus. The sequence continues at coordinate 714,460 of NW_028317982.1, forward strand.
CCTGCTGATTAGCTTATGCTGTAGCAAATGACAGCACAGCCAAGGCGGCATGCATGCACGCTCGCACCTTACTTGGAAATGCTGGATCATGTGTATACACTGTATATATATATATATATATATATATATATACACACACACATACACACATGTGATCCAGCGCAGTAAAGCTACAGTGACCAGTCAGCAAGTGGATATATATGTATTTCCTTTTGTATGCTTTGTCTACTGCAGCCAACATTCTTGGCATCATACTAACTCTTCTGCCACATACTCACATGCTCTAGACCTTGCTAAGAAACTATCCTGCCTATGTACTGCTTACAGTTGTAATAATAACGTAATACCTATGCAAGCATGATTATAAAAAAACAAAAACAAAACTCAAATGCGTTGAATAAACAGAATGGTTATTTGGAAAGATGCTGGGTGTATCTTTTTGTGTCTGTTCCCTACCGCAGTAGTTATTATTAATTTGGAAACACTGATGAATATTGAGATAGGAGGAGTTGTCCTCTTTAAAATTTCAAAGACAAGGATTAAACAGGCCAAGTGTGTAGTGCTCACAATTGTATGTATTCAAGCAACTGTAATTTAACAAACAGAGAATCATATAAGAATTAAAGCATAAGCCTGAATGAAATGCATCAGCATATGATGTTCCATGAACTATACTGCAAATGTGTACAGATAAAGAGACCTCACATGCAGAGAAGGGCTTCTTCTGACCATCCAAACTGACTGGTGGTCAAGCAGTGTTTACGATGGTGCCCACCTAGATCTCTGTGTGTGCACAGGGCCCAGCCATGGAGAATAACGGCCACTCCAGTTCATGCATTATTCTCTATGGCACAGCTAAATGCCTCCAACCTGCTGAGCATACTAAACAATTAGAAGAACCTGTTGAACATGTGTTTATCCATGATTTGGGGAAGATCGGGGATGGTGGTTGATATGTTTTCTTCCAATTGCAGTTCTACTTTAAATAACAGATTTCTTAATGATGGGGTAGAATGTATACGATAAAATTACCAGTAGAAATGATATTCAGCACAAAGCAGAGTATGAAGCTCATCATCTGGCATTCCTTAAGGAGTTTCTAATTATGAACCCTTGCCTTGCTTTGAGCATAAATGGCTGCGAAAAACATACTTGGCCGTTTCTTGATCGCCGGTATTGCTTATTATGTACCTTGCTGAGAAAGTTCCCTTCCAATTTAAATACTTTAATTAGTTATGATATGGGACTCAGGGCTGCCTAGACTGATATAAGACTAAGGGCTGTCTCCTTCATGCTTAGTCAGCTATGCATGTTTAAATTAGCAATTCCACTTAGCCCGTAGAAAATGGTAAACAAATAAGAAGGCAGTTTTGCATCTGTAATTAACCACTTCAATACCAAGAACTTTTACCCCGTTCCTGCCCAGGCCAATTTTCAGCTTTCAGTGCTGTCGCACTTTGAATAACTACTGCGCGGTCATGCAACACTGTACCCAAACTATATTTTTTTCATTTTGTTCACACAAATAGAGCTTTCTTTTGGTGGCATTTGATCGCCACTGGGTTTTTTATTTTTTGCTAAATAAGTAGACAATACAGAATTTTATTTTTACTTTCTGCTTTAAAACATTTAATATATATATTTTTTTAAATCTAATTTCTGTTTCTGTTATACAATTTTGCAAATAAATCATTTTTCTTAATATATTTAAGGCAAAATGTATTCTGCTACATTTATTTGGTGAAAATAACCCAAATCAGTGTATATTATGTAGTCTGTAAGAACGTTATAGAGTCCATAAACTATGGTATAAATATCTGAAAATCGATCAATCCTGCTGTACTGACAGCTGATCTCACTTCTTGAGGCTCACAAATGCCAGGACGGTACAAATATGCCCAAATGACCCATTTTAGGAAAATAGTCTGAGGTATTTAATATGAGGCAGGGCGAGTTTTTTGAAGTTGTGATTTTTTTGTCATTTTTTTTGAAAATGTAGAAATGAAAAAAGAAAATTCACAATTTTATTTTAACATACTTTCACCAGTGCAGCACAGCATCATCATATAACTTGTGTGGCGGTGATCAAGGACACTAACTGGTGACTGTATGGGAAAAAAAAATATTTTTTTTATTTCATTTTTTTCCTTTTTTATGATTTTATTTCATAATACACTATGACCAGAGTAATATAATGTTACCATAGTAACATTATTTTTTACACATCATGATTGCTTATAGCAATGAATTTAATTGCTATAAGTAAGCATTTTACTGAATTCAATTGATTCATTCAGTTTGCTCTTTTGTGATTAGCTGTGATTGGCCACAGCTAATCACATGACAAAGATGAGCTGTGATTGGACCAGTCTGTACCATGTGATCACTGTCAGCAACACAATTCTATTCAATGGATGGCATGAATGCAAGCCATTCATTGTTTACAATTGACATGTGACCTGCTGTGATTGGTCACAGCAGTCACATGGTATAGGCAATGGGCCAGTACACAGATTAAGCATCGGTTGTGTCTGATGGAGGCAGCGTAGCCCCGCAGATGTGCGTGAGGTGGTGATCCAGGAGGACATCATATGGCGTCCACCCGGATCGACGAAAGTCCCACTCAGCCGTCATTTCAATATAGGTCGGGTGGGAACTGGTCAAAGAAGACATTTACCAATATAAGGCCTGTTGCACACAGGAGTAAAAAATGCTGAGTTTTTTACTGATCTAAAATGAGATGCATTGTTGTCTACAGGACATTGCACACAGCTGAGTAAAGATCAGTAATATGTTGTTGAGTACAGAGCAGTAAACAAAAATAGAAAATTTTTCATTTGAGTGCAGTAATTTACTCATGAGTTTACTTGTTTAGGTCCCTTGCACACAAGCATCATAATTTACTGATGTTTACTCAGGAACCTGTGAAGTCCATGTGCAAGGGGTCACAATACTGGCAATGAAGAAGAATTTTACTTGTCTTATGCTCATCTGTACGCTTACAGATCTTTACTCGTCTGTACGTGCCTATACTCAACATTACTCAGGTCTTTACACACAGTTTATGTCCCCTTACACACGGGCATCACAAGTTCCTGAATAAACATTAGTAAATGATGATGCCTGTGTGCAAGAGGCCTAGGTGTCTCTGAAGCGTCATTCCACATAAAAGTAATATTTTAGCTAAATGACTGAAGCTTATCTCATTGATCATTGACCTCTCCTGGCCATCATGAAGACCTGCTTCTCCTTTTACAATACAACGACTATTGTTCCATTGTTGGTAATATCAAAGAAGTGAACAGTCCAACAGGAACAGCGACACCCAGGGGTGGACATATTATTTATCCATACTGTAAGGGCCCCCTGGGACCTAGGAGACCATTTATACTATCGGGTTGGGTGGTTTACACTGTAGCAGACTATTACTACTCCATTTTAGATACTACAGTGCCTAAGTGGGCCCAGCAGAGAGGATTTTGATAAGCCACTGTGTGACACCATGGAGCCTACACATTTAAAAACTTGCATGATTTTGGACAGGTAGGTATAGGAGTTGCAGGAAGGCTGGGAGGGTGTGTAACTTCTATATGCTTTAAATTAAACAATGGTTTGTGTGCACTAGATCTCCAAACATTTGTGGAAACCTTATCCTCGCGCATACTATATGGTAAAACATTTGTGGACACAACTCTAAATGGTCAATCTAAATGGTTTAAGCGAAAGATACTGGAAATGCTAAAGCTTACAAATACATTTAGAGAAAAAGGAGAGAAGCGCCTCTAAGTGCAATAAGTCTTTTAATTCAAGTCTAAATGTAGAAACACTCACATGTGTGAAGTAATCATAAGCATAAAAACCGTGGTTAACAATAGTTAACGGTGGGGTGGTAACCCGGGTGAAGAGCCGTCATCTCTCTGCGATGTGGGGAGGTCAGCTCTCAAGCTGCTTGAAAAAGGAGTGCACTTCCGCCTTCCACGGCCAGTGCATGCTCCGAAACGCGTCGCAGTGCACCCTGGGATCTGACGTCATCACGGCCACGCCGCCGCTACGTTCCAGCGTGCGTTCCATCCGGCTTTGAGGGAGGACGTGCATGAAGGCTGGCCTCACCGCTGTTCCCCCTCCAGCCACCACGCTGTTCCAGCCGAGAGCTGACCTCCCCACATCGCAGAGAGATGACGGCTCTTCACCCGGGTTACCACCCCACCGTTAACTATTGTTAACCACGGTTTTTATGCTTATGATTACTTCACACATGTGAGTGTTTCTACATTTAGACTTGAATTAAAAGACTTATTGCACTTAGAGGCGCTTCTCTCCTTTTTCTCATCTACAGAAGTTGCTACAGCTTATTTGGAAGCCTTGCCCTCAGTGCCACACGGAATCCTACGCTCTTCATACAGTAGCCACTAATACCACCATCACCCATACTACCATTTCCCAGGACTTTGCAGTGTTTGCGCTGTTACAACCCTTCCTCATTTTTACAAATACATTTAGAAGACTGTGTGCTTCCACCCTAGTGGCAAGATCCACAAAAGACATGGTTTCCGGACTTTGGTGCTGAGGAACTTGAGTCATGACTAGAACACTAATGAAAACCCAACATCTGCAAGGACAGCCTTCCCAGAATGGAATGGAATGCCCAGGTAGCTTACATAATTGTGATAGGTGTCCAAAGTGGTCTGCTTTTAATCAAAATGCAATCCCCTGTACACCAGGAATCAAAGTGCCAGTGCTGTGAGATAATCAGCTTCTCTTGCACCACATGATACTGTCATCCTATCATGTTTTAAGGACTGGGGATTGAAAAGATGTTTAAAATATTCCTAACTACTAGCTGACCCACCACAGTAGTTTTACTGCTGCGGGGCGGCAGTCACAGGCACCGCGATGTACTGGTATGTCGCTGCCTATTTCCAGGTTTGGGGCACATTAAACACATCAACACTTGCTAGGCACACAATTAACCCCTTGATTGCCCATAGATGGTAACACCTTCCCAATCAGTGCAATTTGTACAGTGACAGTGTATATTTTTAGCACTGATCACTGTATTAGTGTCACTGGAGATGTCAGTGTCATTTAGTCAGTTCCCACAAAGTGTCAGATTGCCACAGTCCCGCTAAAAGTCGAAGATTGCCACCATTACGAATATAAAAAACAAAAATTCCAGTATATATCCCATAATTTGTAGACGCTATAATTTTCATGCAAACCAAAGACATGTAGCAGAATACATTTTGGCCTAAATTTATTAAAAAATTAGATTTTTAAAACATTTTTGTTGAATTTGTTTTATAGCAGAAAGTAAAAATTATATCTTTTTTTAAAATTTACAGTATTTTTTGTTTTGTTTATATAATAAAAAACCCAGTAGCGATTAAATACCACCAAAAGAAAGCCCTATTTGTGTGAAAAAATTAGAAATATTTCATATGGGCACAGTGTTGCATGACGCGCAATTGTCAGTTAAAGTAGAGAAGTGCTAAATAGCGCAAAAAATGACCTTTTCATGGGAGGTGTAAAATATTACAGAGCTTAACCTCCCTGGCTGTATGATTCTTTCAGATTTTTGGTGCTGAAAACGATACCATTATTTTGCATGGAAATTTGGCGTTTTATATTTTAGGCCTGTAATTCTTAGGAATAACTCACTGAAATCTGTCTGAACAAGAGTCTAGTAAACATCCCGGGTATGATAAAACTTGAAACACAAAATCATAAATTATAATTTAATAAATAATCATAAAAAATAATAATATAATAATAAATTTAATTCAATAATATAATCAAACCAAAAACACTGAATTTTAAATATAGCGGCAAGTTCGCACATTACTGAGCAAAGTCGCAAAATTGTTTTCAGTGTCTGATGATGAATTTCCCCATGAATCATTATCACTCAATTCTGCAAGTGGTTCTAATTTACTATCGCTGTTCTCTAGCTGGTCTAAAACCGCTTTTGACCTAAAGGGACGCTTTTTGGACGCCATGGACATATCTCAGTTTCCAGGCAATAAGAACAGTAAAAATGCAGGCAGGGCACAGGACAAAGCACTCGGGACAAAATGTATGTGAAATGGTTTGATAGAGTAATGTTTTACTATGTCATTTTCAAATTTCCCGCTGTTCCGTCCCCCGTACGTCCCGACGCTTGCAGGGGACGGAACCCAGAAGACAGATGCCGGCATCTGCCGAATTACATTGCCGCGGACACTGCAGGAGGGACATCCCGGGAGTGCAGGACAAGGTAAGTGATCGAGGGATCGCAGAGCAGCGCCGCATGGTATTCCTGAGTGTAGCTCGGGGTTACCGCTTGTGGTACTGAAACTTTACCCCGAGCTACACTCGGGAATACTGCCTGAGAGGCTACATGGCTAAAGGAAAAAGTAGAGCACAAGCAGTGGCCAATGAGATTGCCAAAAGAGGATTAGTGACCAACGAAACTGCAGGACTTTACAACATGAATGATGGTCATGAACTGGCTATTAAACGTGTCCAGGGTGCGTAGAGATACAAAAGCGTCGTAAAAGAATTACAAACATTTTGGCTATTGAAACTGGTCAAATATACTATATATTACACGTGTATTTAGCAGTTTAGTTGGAGTTCCCCCTTTAATAAAGCCATGTATATATGAATTATGTTGGTACAATGTAGAACGCAATGTAACATACTAAATGCATGTTTTATGAATACATTATACATGCTTTCATTGGCATCCACAGTTTGAATGGTTAATGATACATGATCCTGAACTGAGCAGAATGCATAAGCAGAAATTGACCTCAGTTAAATTGAAGCCAGTGCACTCCAAACCCCTCCAGCGCTCAGTCTGGCAGTCAGTTTGCTTAGAATGAATGGCTGTTCTGTGCCCGGATCAGAATACATGTATAATGAACATGTCATTCCTAGACTCTTCTCTATACAGAACACTTCTAGTCTAAAGACTTACTCCAGTTTAAGGAGTGTGCACATATTTATTTTGGAAGTACCTTTCACTGTTGTGATAAAACAGCTTTTCTTTCATAGTGAACTTTGGCTAAGATGTTTTAGCAGTTTGGTAGAAATAATTATATTTATATTATCCCAGTTCACCTCACTCTTTATCTGAATCCCAAAACTTTACTTTGTATTAGTAAACCCAAAAACAAAAATATGATAAAATTGCAGCTTACCAGTACATACAGTAGATATGGTTTTCTTTGTTCAGTTTTTTATCCTGACAGCAACGCATTTTGTTTCCTGAGGTGACAGTCTTTAGTCACTGTACTCTTTCTATGGAGAAGTAACTTGTCACCTTAGGAAAGGACAAGCACTTCCCTTCTCCTCTATAACACAGAGAGGTGATGTTCTGTAGTATTGAGAGATAACTGGGAACAATGCAACTGATAACACAAATGCAATGCTAACCACTAATCCACTGTGGGGAAGCACAGTGGCATAGTGGTTAGCACTTATGCCTTTCCGCACTAAGATCCTCAGTTCGACTCCCAACTGAGACACTATCTGCATAGATGCATGCTCTCCTTGTGCCTGTGTGGATTTCCTCCCATACTCCAAAAATATGCTAGTAGATTAAAACAATCCGGTCTAAACTGGCCCTATGCATGGGAGATAGGAACCCTAGATTGCAAGCTCCTTGAAGGCAGGGAATAGTGTAAATGCTGCCTAAATCGCCAGTGCTATAAGAAATACCTTTAATCATATTAACCTCCCTGGCGGTCTAACTAATCAATATTTTTGAATGTCAAAGCGGTACATTTTTTTTGCATGAAATTTGTTGTTTTATATTGTAGGCCTGTAATTCTTAGGAATAACTCACTTAACCATTTGCCGCCCGCCCTATGGCCGAATTGCGGCCGGCAAATGTCATCAGCGTTCTGGGTGGAGGCCATATGGCACCGGCCATGTACCTCGGACACGTCCGATGACAGATTTGAGTATCGGCCCCCGTTGCCGGTACCATGTGACCTGCTGTGACCAATCACAGCAGGTCACATGACAGTTGTATACAATGGATGGCTTCATTCATGCCATCCATTGTATACTAGTGTCTAGCTGTGAATGGTCACAGCTAATCACATGCACATGTCATGTGATTAGCTGTGGCCAAATCATAGCTAAGCACAAAAAAAAAAAAAAAAAAAACCTGAATGAAACGATGTCATTCAGGTAAATGCTTGCTTATAGCAAAGTAATTCTTTGCTATAAGCAAATTGTGTAAAAAAAAAAAAATACTGATCACTTCCCCAAAGTAGTACAATGTTACTATGGTAACATTGTACTACTTTGGTCATAATGAAATATTAAAAAACAAATCTTAAAAAAAAGAAAAAAAATTTAATAAAAAAAAAAAAAAAAAATATATATATATATATAAATATATATTTTTTTCATACTGTCACCAGTCAGTGTCCCTGATCACCGCTATGCCAGTTATATGATGACGCTGTACTGCACTGGTGACAGTATGTAAAAAAAAAAAAAAAGAGAAACTAATTTTTTTTATTTTTTTCATTTTCCGAAAAATTATGACAAAAAAAATACAACTTCAAAAAACTCGCCATGCCTCTTATGAAGTACGTCGGACTGTCTACTCTGCAAAAAGGGGTCATTTGGGGATATCTGTACTGTTCTGACATTCTTGGACCTCAAGAAATTAGATTGGCTGTCAGTACTTCAGGATTGATCAATATTCAGATCTATACCATAGTTTGTGAACTCTATAACTTCCCTACAAACTAAAAAATGCATCCTAATTTGGGTTATTTTCACCAAAGACATGTAGCAGAATACATCTCGGCCTAAATTTATGAAGAACAATTATTTATTTGCAAACTTTCATAACAGAAACAAAGAAAAACGTGTGTTTTTTTCAAAATTTTTGGTCTTTTTTTGTTAATTTAGCAAAAAATAAAAACCCCTGCGGTGATTAAATACCACCAAAAGAAAGCTCTAGTTGTGTGAAGAAAATGATAAAATTTTAGTTTGGGTACAAAGTTGTATGACCGCGCAATTGTCATTCAAAGTGTGAGAGCGCTGAAACCTGAAAACTGGCCTGGGCAGGAAGGGGTAAAATTGCCCGGTATTGAATTGGTTAAATCTGTCCAAACAAGAGTCTAGTATGATAAAGTTTGAAACACGAAATCATAAGTTATAATATAATAAATAATAATATAATAATAATAAATTTAATTAAAAAATGTAATCAAACCAAAAACACTGAAATTTTAAATAGAGCACCAAGTTCGCACATTGCTGAGCTCAGTTGCAGAATCAATGTCAGTGTCTGATGACGAATTTCTCCACAAATCATTGTCACTCAGTTCTGCAAGTGATTCTAATTCACTATCGCTGTTTTCTAGCTGGCCTTTTTGACCTAAAAGGGACAATTTTTGGACGCCATGGACGTTCTCAAGTTTCCAGGCAGAAAGAACGGTAAACGTGCAGGCAGGGCACAGGACAAAGCACTCGGGACAAAACTGAGGTGAAATGGTTTGATACAGTAATGTAATACTAACAGATTACAGTGTATTGTGTGTATGTCAAATTTTTACTTTTTTGAATCTCCCACCAGTTCGCCCCCCCGTACGTCCCGATGCTTGCAGGGAACGGAATCCGGAAGACGGATGCCGGCATCGGCCGGCGGACATGGCTGGGGGACACAGTGGGAGGACTTTGCGAGATCATGGGACTACTGCAGTGTAATCCCAAGTGTTGCTCAGGGTTACTGCTTTTGGAACTGAAATTAACCCCAAGCCACACTCGGGATTACTGCCAGGAAGGTTAATAAATATATAGTTGGGCTGCAGAGGTAGGAAGCACAGGCAGTTATCAGCTCACATATTTTCTGGCAGAAGCAAAAGTTATTTAATAGAAAGAGTGTGTATAGAAAAGAATCAGTCTCCTTTAAAATAATCCCATTTTGTTGCTTTGCAGCATGAAATGATGACACACACAGTTTTTGTTTTAGCCAGCTGTATTTACTCAGCGCAACCTATAACATCCAAGTGAAAGATATAACAACATGTCAGGGAAAAAAAAATTAAAAACAGAATCACTGAGTTGGGAAAAGAATCACCCCCTTGTGTCAGTATTTTGTTGAACCACCTTTTGCTTTAATTACAGCCTTCAATCTGCTGGGATATGTCTCTGCTAACTTTGCACATCTAGACTTTGCAATATTTGCCCACTCTTCTTTGCAGAACTGCTCAAGTTCAGTTACAGTTGTGCTCAAAAGTTTGCATACCCTGGCAGAAATTGTGAAATTTTGGCATTGATTTTGAAAATATGACGGATCATGCCAAAAAAATGCTCTTTTATTGAAGGATGATGATCATATGAAGCCATTTATTATCAAACAGTTGTTTGGCTCCTTTTTAACCTCTTCCATACCGGGCACTTTTACTTTTTCCTGCCCAGGCCAATTTTCAGGTTTCAGCGCTCTTACACTTTGAATGACAATTGCGCGGTCATAAAACACTGTACCCATACTGAAATTTTATCATTTTCTTCACACAACTAGAGCTTTCTTTTGGTGATATTTAATCATCGCTGGGGTTTTTATTTTTTGCTAAATTAAAAAAAAAGACCGAAAATTTTGAAGTTTTTCTTTGTTTCTGTTATAAAAGTTTGCAAATAAATAATTGTTCTTCATAAATTTAGGCCAAAATGTATTCTGCTCAGGGGCGGACTGACAACTCATGGGGCCCCCAGGCAACAGGGGAACATGGGGCCCCTGTGTCCTTGCCCAAACTCAAAAAAGCCTATGAAAAAGGTACCAGGGGCATCTCATGGGCCCCCTACTGACCCCGGGCCCTCGGGCACTGCCAGAGTTTCCAAATGGTCAGTCCGCCCCTGATTCTGCTAATTTCTTTGGTGAAAATAACCAAAATTAGGATGTATTATTTAGTTTGTAGGAAAGTTATAGAGTTCACAAACTATGGGATATATCTGAATATTGATCAATCCTGAAGTACTGACAGCCAATCTAATTTATTGAGGTCCAAGAATGTCAGAACAGTACAGATGTCCCCCAAATGATCCCTTTTTGCAAAGTAGACAGTCCGACGTATTTCATAAGAGGCATGGCGAGTTTTTTGAAGTTGTAATTTTTTTGTCATAATTTTTCGGAAAATGAAAAAATGAAAAAAATTATTTTCACTATTTTTTTTTTTACATATTGTCACCAGTGCAGTACAACGTCATCATATAACTGGCATAGCGGTGATCAGGGACACTGACTGGTGACAGTATAAAAAAAAAAACATAATTTTTTTTTTTTTTTTTTATTAGTTTTAATGTTTTATTACTTTTTATTTTAAGTTTTTTTTTCATATTTCACTATGACCAAAGTAGTACAATGTTACCATAGTTGTATTGTTACTGTATTGTCTCATGTACTATCCCCCACTATAATGTACAGCGCTGAGCAAACTTTTTGGCGCTATATAAATACTGTATAATAATAATATATATATATATTTTTTTTTTTTACACAATTTGCTTATAGCAAAGAATTACTTTGCAAGCATTTACCTGTGATTGGCCCAGCTTGTGCATGTGATCGCTGTGACCATTCACAGCTAGACACACTAGTGTACAATGGATGGCGTGAAAGGAAGCCATCCATTGTATACAACTGTCATGTGACCTGCTGTAATTAGTCACAACAGGTCACATGGTACCAGCAACGGGGCCGGTACTCAGATCTGTCATCGGCCGTGTCCGAGGTACACGGCGGGTGACAGATCACGCCGCTGCGTGGCTCTGCGGGCAGGCAAACTGCGCATGCCTAAAAGGATGCCTTATGGCATCCACCCAGAGGGACGAGGGGTTTTGCAGGCTGCCATCTGGCTCTAGGCCGGGCGGGAACCTGTTATATCATAATGATAACAGAAATCACCCAAATGGCCCGGATCAGAAGTTTACATACCCTGGAATGTTTGGCCTTGGTAGCTTCTTTCTGGCACCCCGACCAAACAGCTCATTTTTGTTCAAGTATCACCGTATTGTACTCCTTAAAAACAACCACACCATCTTTTTCCAGAGCAGCCTGTTTTTCTTTTGAGGTTACCTGTGGGTTTTTCTTTGAATCCCGGACAATTCTTCTGTCAGTTATGGCTGCAATCTTTCTTGGTCTACCTGACCTTGGCTTGTTATCAAGAGATCCCCGAACTTTCCACTTCTTAATAGGTGATTTAACAGTACTGATTGGCATATTCAAGGCTTTTGACATCTTTATGTCCTTTTCCATCTTTATAAAGTTCCATTACCTTGTTACGCAGGACTTTTGACAGTTCTTTTCTGATGCCCATGGCTCAGTATCTAGCCTAGTCAGTGCTTCCACATAAGAGCTCACAAACTCATTGACTATTTATGCACTGACACTAATTGCAATTTAAAAAGCCACAGATGTGGGACATTAACCTCTAATTGGCATTTTTTTTTTTTTCCAAAAAACAAAGTTTATTGAAAACAAGATACAAATTTTCACACGAAAATGTACAGAGGAAATGCACATAGGACAAACAGCAAAACATAAATCATACAAAGGCAAATGAGGTCCAACGCAAGACCAAACAGTGTGGATGAACTAGGCCACGACAGGGTTGTGCCAGCAATATTTAGGTATGCTTGTCAAGTGCTAAAAATAAAGAGACGTCTGGCCTTCCACCATAACGTCTAGCGATAAAAATCTGTAGGGGGGAAAAGAGCAGTACGATGCCTATGTGAGAGTCAATACTACAGAATACGATGGTGGAATTGTGCGAATGTAGGAGTAATTGTCGTGGGAACCGCGAACGAATTGCGGGAGGTGATGCTGACCGCATACTCAGTGTGCTATCGGAAAAAGTGTCCAAAACGTGTAAAAGCCTATGAAAGAAAAGAAAAGAGAAGGCGAGAGAAAAAAAAAAAAAAAAAAAAAGGGGGGGACAGAAAGAAGAAGAGGGGGGGGGAGAGAGAAGAAAAGAAAAAAAAAAAAAAAAAAAAAAAAAAAGGGGGGAAGGGGGGGGGGGGGGGGGAAGGAAGGGAAGCAAGTGGGGAGGGCAAAATAAGAGAAGGGACAACCGACAAAAAGATCTTATCCTCCAGACAAACAGTAGCGGGAGTGGGTAGAACCTAAGCTATCAGCGGCGTCAAAGGAAAGCGTGTGTAACACAGGGGGGAGTATGAGGACACCCTCAGGTCAAATACCACTAAATAACACTATCAGGAAGTCCAAATTAGGTTTTAGACAGATTGGTCCATGAGGGATCGATATTCCGGGGTAGTCAGAAAATGGGTCCAGCAGGCCCATACATGAGAGTATTTCGTAGGAGTATCGAGGGCAGTCGCAACCAGTTCTTCCATGTCCGCCGTTTTACCCACTCGAGTGAGCCATTCACGGATAGAGGGAGAGCGTGTGGAGCCCCATAGAACCGGAATACAGAGTCTGGCTGCGTTGATCATGTGCATGGCTAATGATTTAAAATACTGAGCCCTGGGAAGGGAAGAGTGATGGAGGAGGAATTGGGCAGGAGAGAGAGCTAAGGGTAAAGTAGTTATAGACACTACTAACCTATGGACCTCCTGCCAAAATGGTTGAAGAAGCGGGCAAGACCACCAAATGTGAAGAAAGGACCCATCCGGGGTCCCGCATCTCCAGCAGCTGTTCGGGAAGGCGGGGTTAAAATGATGAATTCTTGAGGGAGTTCGGTACCATCTAGAGGCTATTTTGTAGCTGTTTTCTTGTGTCGAGACATTGAGGGAACATTTATGAGAGTATTGGAAAACCAGGTCCCAGTCGGAGTCCGACAACTCAGCATTAAGATCTCTCTTCCAAGCCCGACACGCGGGGAGGGAGTCATAAGACCGGCTCTCCACTAGAAGTGGGTAGATCTCCGAGATCAGATGTTTCCGTGGTTCAGCCTTCGCGCATGCAGATTCAAATGGGGTAAGAGAGCGATGCCAGTTATGAGGGGGTTTATGAGAGAGCAGATAATGTCTGATCTGGAAATATACCCAGAAAGGGAATTCGCGAATACCCAGGCTTTCCTGCAGTTCACTGAGCGTTTTCACCTTGCCTTTGTGGAGAAAATGTTTCACTAAGATCTGTTTGTGCGGCCAGTGTTTCATTAAAAAATCTTTATGCATCCCAGGGGGGAAGTCAGGGTTGAGGCGTATAGGGGTCAGGGGGTTGGGTGTGTCAGAAATGGCAGCAGATCTACAAGCCGATCGGAAAATTTTTAACGTAGGTCCCACCAAGGGATGGGTGAGAAGAGCTTGTGGCGTGTGTTTCGGTGAGAGCCAAGGAATCGATGCCAGGGGGAAGGGCGAGCAAGCATTCTCTATAGATATCCAGTCTTTGGAGGCAGTATGAACGTGCCAATCAACTATCCGGGAAAGATGACAAGCCCAATAGTAGCGGTAAAGATCAGGAAATCCTATGCCCCCTTTAAGTTTAGAGAGGGTTAATTGGGAGTAGGCAATACGTGGACGTTTGTGGCTCCAAAGGAACAGAGAACACAGTCTTTTGCAAGAAGCAAAGAAAGCAAGAGGTAAGTGAATTGGTAATGTTTGGAAGAGATACAGGAGACGGGGAAGTACATTCATTTTAATGATCGCTGCCCTTCCAAACCACGAGAAACAGGGACGGTGCCATTTATTGAGGTCTTCTTGCATAGAGCGAAGAGCGGTAAGATAGTTTTTCACATAAAGGTCATCAAGGCTGCTGGTGAGCTGGATACCGAGATAAGTTAGGGAATCCCTTTCCCAATGAAATGGGAATTGGGCCTCACAAGCAGAGACCAGCTCAGCAGACAAAGTAATGTTAAGGGCGGCAGATTTGGAAAAATTAATTTTAAAATTCGACAAATATCTAAAAAAGGCAAAGTCTTTCAGTAGGTTCGGGAGGGTGATGTGAGGGTCCGCCAGGAACAAGAGAATATCATCCGCATAAGCTGCAAGCTTATATTCCTTGTCTGCCACCGTGATTCCTTTAACATCAGGGTTTAAACGAATTTTCCGCAACAGGGGCTCAAGGGATAGGACAAACAAAAGCGGGGAGAGGGGGCATCCCTGACGTGTACCGTTCCGTAGATGAAAGGAGTTTGACAGATGACCGTTCACCCGGACCCGGGCAGTAGGTGCAGAATAGAGGGCCATAATAAAGTTAAGCATCTTCTCACCCAGACCCAGTGCCACTAAAGATGCGTTCAGGTAATCCCAGGCAATCCTGTCAAAGGCCTTTTCTGCATCCAAGGAGAGGAAAAAACCCGGGGTGTTAGACCTGTGAAGCCAGTGGTGGAGATTAAGGGCCTTGATAGTGTTGTCCCTCGCTTCTCTACCAGGGATAAATCCTACTTGGTCCAAATCGACCATGGAGGGAAGCAAGGGAAGAAGACGATTAGCAAGGATCTTAGCGAATAGTTTGACGTCCACGTTCAGCAAGGAAATGGGTCTATAATTGGAGACCTGGGTGGTGTCCTTCCCGTCTTTGGGGATAACTGTAATGTGAGCCTCCAACAGGTGGTTAGGCGACCCTGAAGGTTGAGCGAGAGTGTTAAAAGCAGCGAGAAATGGAATACCCAGTATATCTAAAAAAGATTTATAATAGGCTGCTGAAAAACCATCAGGGCCCGGGCTCTTCCCCGGTTTCATCTGTTTTACTGCGGATTGCAGTTCAAGGAAGGTGAGATCATTTTCCAAAGCGTGCACCAGATCCTCTGAGAGGGCGGGTGAACCGTAGAGATGGAGAAATTCAGAGATCAAGGCAGTTCTAGATCTGTCCGAATGGATAGGGGGGCGTTCCTGAGGGAGGTTGTAGAGAGATTTGTAGTAGCGTTCAAAATGGGCGGCAATATCGGGGTTGGATGTAGCCTCAATGCCATCAGAGCCTCTGATTTTATGCACCGTCATACTAGCCCGTTTTTCACGAAGAGCTCTGGCTAGAAATTTCCCGCTCTTGTTTGCGAACTCGTAATACAGCTTATGTGAAAGAATGAATCTTTTTCTAACCACCTTACCCAGTTCCGTGAGAAGCTGCGTGCGTGTACTCGTGAGTTCCAAAAGAGTCGACGCAGCCAGAGTCTGTTTGTGTACTCTTTCCAAAGAGCGGATCCTATCTGAGAGGAGCTTCAGACGCTCCTGTTTGGCTTTCTTACGTCTCGTCGCAATGGCTATGAGGCTGCCCCGAATGACACACTTGTGGGCCTCCCATCGTGTGATGGGTGAGGTGTCTGACGAGCTATTCAAGGAAAAATATTCAACCATACTAGAGCGGAGCTCTTGAACAATAGCGGCATCTGCAAGAAGGGAAGCATCCAAACGCCAGTATTTGGAGCGCGGGTGCGAGATGGGGAACCGTAGCGTCATGGAGATGGGATGATGATCGGAAAGGACCATCGGTTCTATGGTAGCAGCATGGAGGAGAGGGAGATCTGGTTGCGACAAAAAAAAATAGTCTATCCTAGAATACTTATTGTGTGGTGGGGAAAAAAAAGTATAATCTTTAACAGTGGGGTAAAGTGTACGCCAGGTGTCATGTAATTGTAGAAGCTGTAATTGTATATGTATTTGCCTGAGGGCCTTGTAGGGTAAAAAAGAACTACCCGAGGAGGAGTCTAGCAGAGGGCTCAAAGGGACATTCAGATCGCCTCCAAGTATCAGTAACCCTTCCTGGAAAGCGGCTAGGGCAGAGACGATTGAGCGCAGGAAGGAGACCTGTTGAACATTGGGGGCATAGACATTGGCGAATGTGATAGGTCTGTTAGCGAATACTCCCTTTATAAACAGGTATCTACCTTCAGGGTCCACCATGGAATCCGTTATATGAAACTGGAGGTGTCTGGCGAACAGTATCGCAACCCCCTTAGACTTAGCCAGGGGGTTGGTGGCGTGGAGGACTGTGGGGAAGCAGAAATTGTAAAGCTTTGGAATGGAGTCTTGGCGAAAATGTGTTTCTTGTAAAAAGACCACATCCGCTTTCTGTTTGTGTAAGTAAGAGAGGAGCATGGAGCGCTTTTCGGGTATGTTCAGACCTTTGATAATAAGTGAAAGGAGTTTCAGAGACAATTGTGCCGGTTGTGAGGTGGAAGAAAGCATGACTGCTGGAAGGCGAAGCCTGAGTCCGAAGCTTAGGTATGCCGAGGATTCGGGGGATGGGAAAAGGAAGGGGGGAGGGAAAAAAAAAAAAAAAAGGGGGGGTGGAGGTGGAAAAGAAGAAAATAGATAGGATACGGCTTGAGGAACAGACCCGCTGTTCCACGTGAGAGAAAGAGAAACAGGAAAAGGGGAAAAGGACGGGAAAAAGGAAGAGAAACACAAAGATAAAAGAAAAGCTCAAAAAAAAGGATAAAGATAGAAGCCGAAAGAAAAGGATCAGTGGAAGCTCGCCGGGCTCACTGTGTGGGGAACGAGGTCGGCGTAAAACCAGGAAGTGCGCATCCGCCGGCCGGTAGCCCCCTATGGGAAATTATAAAAAAAATAAGGCAAGAATAAGGGGGCGGGGTTCGAGAGAGATAAGAGGTGTCAGGAGTCCGCAGGGGTGGAGCACAGGGAAGGTTTGGGTACCGGTCTTCCGTGGGGGATGAAGTGTTATGTAACATGCAGAAGAAGAAGACCTGGGCAGATTTATTAGAAGTATCGCGAGTGAAATATTGCCGAGCGAGGGGTCTAGCTATACGTAGTATTAAAGAAGTGTAAAGGCACATACAGAGTGACCGCATTGGGAAGGACAGCCTAAGCCAAGGTGAGCGTAAGACAGTAAAGGGGCACCTCGCTAAACGGAGAACAGCGAAAGACCCCTGCACATATTACAGGCAAACCGCATCACAAGGCAAAAAACATAACAAGTCAACATTATCAAAACATGAATGAGCATGACAATAACAGATAAAACGGCAATAAGCCCCTGTTCAGCAGTAACCAATGAAGCCCCCTAAGATCAAGGCCCGTCATCAAACCCACAAAAAAAAAAATAAGTATCAAGGGGACTAAATAAGACACAGGAAACCCCCCTCCCCCTCCCCCCACACACAATTATAGTAGCTGGCGCCCTCAGGGAAGCAAAAGGGGGAGAGCATCACCCCTCCTGGAATGGCGTAGGAGTGGGGAGGAGGAGGCGGAGGGAAGTGAGCATGGGGGTGAGCAAAGGCACACAGGCCCTCAGGTATGCCAATTCGGCCAAGTGAAAGCCGGGCTGGAGAGAATGATATGGTTCCATGTTGAAATGGCTAACCAGTAGCGGGGAGAGATGGCGCTCATCCACCCAACCAAACTCCACTGACTATACGAACAATAACACTCTCCAAAAAAAAAAAAAAAGCAGTTACCCGTCCCCGCCTACAATACACACCTCCCCGGAGACCACCCCCCGGCGGAATAAGAAAGACACTAACATATGCACACAGAAAATATAAAATATACGTTACAAATGGAGCAGGAATCACTTCCGAAGGAATGGGAAGGCCAGGCGTTCCAATGTCCACGGAGAGGGTGGGGGGGGGGGTGAACAAATCATCACAGAACAGAACAGCCCCAAGCGAGCAGCAGGACGTCCGCAAAGTCATGAGGGCGAAGTTCAGAGCTTGCCAGGAAGACGAGGCTGGAGGACCTTCATTGCCCAGGATGCATCCAAATGGTAATTGGAGATAGAAGGCTGGGAGACGGCACAAATCGATAGCCAACTGGAGGCGGAGGACTCGCTCTTGGAAGGCAGGAAGGAACTGTGGAGGCCCAAAATTTTTCGTACAGGATAGTGAAAGAGTCCCAGGAATCGCAGGCTGTCATCTTGACGAACAAGTAGGAAAGGCAGTAAAGTAGGAGTCCGACGAGCATTGATCATAGAGCGCCAGTGCACAACTGGAACATATGGGGCGAGTGGATGAAAAAAGGTGTGCAGTCGCAGTAGAACGTAAACACTCAGCAGTGTATGCATCGAAGAAGCAGTGTTGAGGGAAGGACAGGGACCATTAGGTTTCGCGTCGTGGCCTCCTGTGCGCTGGAGAGGCCGTCGGGCTAAAGGTAGTCGTGGCGTCCCCTATGAGGGGTCTCGGAGGGGTCGATGGGGCCATCCGCCCTCTACGATAAGACTGGCCGCGCCATTCCATAGCACTATCCTCGGCCACCAAATCCTGGGATAGCGGTAGTCTCATGGAGCTGTACCAATCAGGCAGGTCAATCAGCGGGATGTCTATGGTGGCACAGAAAGAGGGCAGTTCTTCAGGGGTTCGCAGGTTGTGAGAGCGACCACCAACCTGTACAGAGAGACAGAAGGGGAACCTCCATCGGTACGGAATGCTACGCGAACGTAGCGTATCCAGAAGAGGGCGTAAAGCGCGCCGCTGGCGTAGGGTGGTGCTGGATAAGTCCTGAAAAAGTTGTATTTCTGTCCCCTCATATAAAAGGCGCCCTCTGTCTCTAGCACAGCGGAGGACATCTTCTTTGAGCGGGAAGCTGACTAGGCAGCAAACGATATCCCTGGGAGGGTCTGCGTCTCCGCTCCTGGGGCGGATCGCTCTGTGCACACGTTCGATGTCAATCGGGGTTACTGGCGGGCGACCAAGGAGGTTATTGAATATGGCCATTGCTGCTTTGGGAATATCGGCATGTTCTACTGATTCTGGGAGACCGCGGATTCTGATATTACGCCTGCGGCCACGGTTATCTAAATCCTCAATATGCCTGTGTAGTTCTCTGATAGTGGAAGCGTGCACCGATGACTGATGTTGTAAATCAATAATGGCGGATCCAGTTTGCCTGGATGCGGATTCCACGTGTTCCAATCGCGAACCCATGGCCCTTAAATCATTATGCAGCTCCCCCAATGCTGCAGTGAGTGTGGCTGTCAGGGTGGCCTTAATGTCAGCTGCCACAGCCTGAAGATCCCTTAGGGACAGAGATTGTGAGGCAGAGGGGACATCATGCTGAGGCACTGTGTCTGGGGCTGCCTGCATATCAGAGCAGGGAGGGTTAATTGTGTCAGCAGCCGTAGAGAGGGGGGGGGAGGGGGAAGCAGCAGGAGAAGGAGAAGGAGATGGCTGCGGCCCGTCCCTGTGCTGCTGGGAGCGGAAGAGCTCCTGTATGTGCCTCCCCTGCACCCCCTGGCTCCGTGGGGAGCGCGATCGGGCACCGGATGAGGTCCGGTCATGCTTCCCCATATCGTGGCAGCTCTCTCTCACCCCGCTCCGTAGTGCGGCGATTCAGAGGGATCCGGCCGGCGGGAGCTCCCTCACTATGCGGCCATCTTCCAGCCGCGGCAGACCACGCCCCCCTCTAATTGGCATTTTAACACGTGTGTGTCACCTTGTGTGTCTGTACCAAGGCCAAACATTCCAGGGTATGTAAACTTTTGATCATGGTCATTTGGGTGATTTCTGTTATCATTATGATTTAAAAAGGAGCCAAACAACTATTTGATAATAGATGGCTTCATATGATCATCATCCTTCAATAAAAGAGCATTATTTTGCATGATCCGTCATATTTTCAATATCAATGCCAAAATTTCACAATTTCTGCCAGGGTGTGCAAACTTTTGAGCACAACTGTAAATCTGATGGTGACCGTTTGTGGGCTGCAGTCTTCAAGTCATTCCACAAATTTTCAATGGGGTGTAAGTCTGGCCTTTGACTAGGCCATGCAAGGCTATTCACCGTTTTCTTCTTCAACCACTGTTGGTCATTTTTGCTTTGAGCTCTGGGTCATTGTCATGTTGGAAGTAAACCTTCTTTCCATTGACAACTTTCTGGCAGAGGGCAGCAGATTTTTATCACGAATTTGATGGTATTTTGTCCCATCCATTTTTCCTTCTATCCTGACAAGTGCTCTAGTCCCTGCTGCGGAGAAATCCCCCCTTAACAAGATATCACCACTTCCATGCTTTACTGCAGAAATGGTGCTATTTGGATGGTGAGCTGTACTGGGTTTCCGCAAGACATATTGTTTAGTGTTGAGGCCAAATAATTCAATTTTAGTCTCATCTGACCAGAACACCTTTTTCCATGTGCCATCAGAATCTTCAAGGTATGTTCTGGCAAAGCTCAGTCGTGACTGCATGTGGCCTTTCTTGAGGAGTGTTTTTTTCTTGTAAGCAGCCCATACAAGCCACATTTGTGTTGAATTTGTGATATTGTTGTCACATGTACACAATGACCACTCTTTGTCATCAATTCCTGCAACTGCTTCAGAGTTGCTGTAGGCCTCTTATAGCCTCTGACCAGTTTCCTCCTGGCTCTTTCATCCAGTTTGGAGCGACATCTTGATCTGGGGAGGGTCTGTGTTGTACCAAATACCTTCCATTTCTTAATAATAGACTTCACTCTGCTTCTAGGCATTGATAAAGCCTTTGCATTTTTTTAATCCATCTCCTGACTTTTGCCTGTCCATAACTTCATCCCTGTGATCTTTTGACAGTGCCTTTCCACCCATAGTTGATTGTTTGCTTCAGTTGCACTACCAGGGTCTGACATGCTCCAGGAAAGCTCTTTTCATGGTGAGCTGATCAAAATGACCACAGTTGATCACCGTTGAAAGTCAAATGGCTTTGTGTGCCATTGAGAAGCTGATGAGATACACCCGATTGAATTTACAAAATTAATTTTTAGTAGGGGATGATCCTTTTTCCAACTCAGTGATTCTGTTTTTTTTTTTTGTTAAATTCTGCCATTTTGGTGTTATATCTTTCACTTGGATGTTATAAGTTGCACTATGTAAATACAGCTGGATAAAACAAATAATGGTGTCTGTCTTCATTTAAGGCTGCAAAGCAACAAAATGTGATTATTTTAACAGGGGTGATTCTTTTATACTGTATACCCACTGTATAGCGAAATTCTTTCAGTGGTATATCTGATAAACCAAATAAGACATTCATTGTTGGGTTTGCATACATACAAGGCTGTAAGACAGCATGACTGGCATGTCCTTACATGGAGGAAATTCTGATGCAGCTTCCTGACATATTTCCTATGCATGCTTAGTAGTGATGCCACTGCCAGTTTTTAACTGCAGTTACCACAGGTACTGTGGGATGCTATTGGCCGTGAAAATGTACTGATTCTTCCTGTTCCCTTTACTTACACTTTGGCAGAACACTTGAATTTAGCAGCCCTTCTTTTTGCATCTTCACACTCCTTATAGCCATGTTTAAATCATGGCATCCCAGATTAATGATGTGCCTTAATTTCTGGAAAGTTGAGGGAAACTGGTCCAATTTCATTTGTCCTGGTTAACATCTAGGATTGTAATCTCTACACCATTGTAATAAATGTAACTGTGTTTGAGACAAACTTTGATGGCGGGATCCCAATGTGTTGGTTTCCTACATTATTGTTTGTAAGCTACCTTTACTTATGTCATAAGGTAGGTTCACACCACTGTGCATGATAATGCATATGCATTAGCAATGTGCTTTGTGGTGCTTTGGCTGAGATGTGTTTTTACGTCCATTGTTTTCAGATGTATTGCAATAACACCGTAACAACAGTAAAAACAGATTTGAAAGGCTAAGTCCACTTTTATCAGCACGCTATGTTACAGCCATATTTAGGGTGTAACATGTAAAGTATTAATAAGAATTATATTTTAAAAATTTCTCTTCAAGGATAAGTTCATGTTTAAAAAAACAATAACAAATGCACATCTTTTTGCAGGTAAAAAAATGTGCATCTATTATTTTTTTTTTTTGGGGGGGGGGGCCTGTAAAGCATTGCACCCACACTCTGCAGATTACAGGTGCAATGCAGGTCTTCTGCAGACCATCAGTGTATCTGTCTGCTCGTATCTCGTATAGGCAGGCAGTTACATAATGACAGGAAGAATCAATGAACTACCTACAGCGCTCACGTAGTTCACTGAGGACTACAAGCCGTCAGCCACAAAGGCTGACAGTAGTTGTAGTTTCCTATTCACAGAACTCTGTGAATGAATGATGCGGCCGGGTGGGTGGAGCCCTGCATGGCAAAAATTATGTCAAATTGTGACAGCAGGTGCGGTGAGAAGATCCCCAGCCTGCTGTTACAGTGGGGACTTGGTGGGGTGCGGGGGCAGCTGCAGCAGTAACATGTTATGTGTGTTTCATTATAACATTTTATAAAAGGTGAATTTATCCTTTAAGGGCTGGTTCACACCACGATCGCACTACGGCGTTACTTTTAAAATTGCGCTGCACCAAATTACATGGCACTGCAATACCAGCAGTACCATGAGATTTGGTGCCGGCAAATGCACTGTGTTTGCAATCTGTTTTTGGGGTGCAGTTAACAATACACTAGCAACCTGCATGCAGATCACAAGGACAGTGCATTTGAACAAGGTGTGGGAAAGGGATGTTCTGGTTCGAACCGACTCTAAATGTGAGCTTTTTTGATAGCTTAAAAGGCATCCAAAGATCAAACTCAGGGAGTATGTGGGCACCTGAACAATTCTGTCCCTAAACCAGAGGAACACATCAGAACTTTCAAATACAAAAATTGCCGAGGAGACTTTACGCACCATATAAAAATCAAAACTTTCTTTAAAAATCCTTTATTCACATACAGTCAGGTCCATAAATATTAGGACATCGACACAGTTCTAACATTTTTGGCTCTATACACCACCACAATGGATTTGAAATGAAACAAACAAGATGTGCTTTAACTGCACACTGTCAGCTTTAATTTCAGGGTATTTACATTCAAATTCACTGAACGGTGTAGGAATTACAACAGTTTGCATATGTGCCTCCCACTTGTTAAGGGACCAAAAGTAATGGGACAATTGGCTTCTCAGCTGTTCCATGGCCAGGTGTGTGTTATTCCCTCATTATCCCAATTACAATGAGCAGATAAAAGGTCCAGAGTTCATTTTAAGTGCGCTATTTGCATTTGGAATCTGTTGCTGTCAACTTTCAAGATGAGATCCAAAGAGCTGTCACTATCAGTGAAGCAAACCATCATTAGGCTGAAAAAACAAAACAAACCCATCAGAGAGATAGCAAAAACATTAGGCGTGGCCAAAACAACTGTTTGGAACATTCTTAAAAAGAAGGAACGCACCGGTGAGCTCAGCAACACCAAAAGACCCGGAGACTACGGAAAACAACTGTGGTGGATGACCGAAGAATTCTTTCCCTAGTGAAGAAAACACCCTTCACAACAGTTGGCCAGATCAAGAACACTCTCCAGGAGGTAGGTGTATGTGTGTCAAAGTCAACAATCAAGAGAAGACTTCACCAGAGTGAATACAGAGGGTTCACCACAAGATGGAAACCATTGGTGAGCCTCAAAAACAGGAAGGCCAGATTAGAGTTTGCCAAACGACATCTAAAAAAGCCTTCACAGTTCTGGAACAACATCCTATGGACAGATGAGACCAAGATCAACTTGTACCAGAGTGATGGGAAGAGAAGAGTATGGAGAAGGAAAGGAACTGCTCATGATCCTAAGCATACCACCTCACCAGTGAAGCATGGTGGTGGTAGTGTCATGGCGTGGGCATGTATGGCTGCCAATGAAACTGGTTCTCTTGTATTTATTGATGATGTGACTGCTGACAAAAGCAGCAGGATGAATTCTGAAGTGTTTCGGGCAATATTATCTGCTCATATTCAGCCAAATGCTTCAGAACTCATTGGATGCCGCTTCACAGTGCAGATGGACAATGATCCAAAGCATACTGCAAAAGCAACCAAAGAGTTTTTTAAGGGAAAGAAGTGGAATGTTATGCAATGGCCAAGTCAATCACCTGACCTGAATCCGATTGAGCATGCATTTCACTTGTTGAAGACAAAACTGAAGGGAAAATGCCCCAAGAACAAGCAGGAACTGAAGACAGTTGCAGTAGAGGCCTGGCAGAGCATCACCAGGGATGAAACCCAGTGTCTGGTGATGTCTATGCATTCCAGACTTCAGGCTGTAATTGACTCAAAGTATTAAAAAGTGAAAGTTTGATTTATGATTATTACTCTGTCCCATTACTTTTGGTCCCTTAACAAGTGGGAGGCACATATGCAAACTGTTGTAATTCCTACACCGTTCACCTGATTTGGATGTAAATACCCTTAAATTAAAGCTGACAGTCTGCAGTTAAAGCACATCTTGTTCGTTTCATTTCAAATCCATTGTGGTTGTGTATAGAGCCAAAAATGTTAGAATTGTGTCGACATCCCAATATTTATGGACCTGACTGTACATAATTAATATTATATTAAAATTGTATATGAGTATGTCTAAAAATAGTGAACAGTTGTATGACAACATACAGTATATGCATATACGAATTGCCAGCTAATATCCTAAAACTCAACACGTTTCGTGAAACAACATTCACTTCTTCAGGAGCCAATTATATTTAATAGGCGAGAAACCATGTGATTAGTATACCATAGTAAGGACACATACCAAAAAGAAAATATCTGCAAAATGAAAAAACTTTCCAAAAAAGGAACAGTTGATGAGCAGTACAAATCCTAACTTACCCACCAACAATACATGTATAACGTATAAATCCGTTCTCTAGCAAAAGAAATAGGGTGCAATGGGGAAGCACCATGAGGAAAGTCTTGTCCTGGAGCTGTGGAAAGGGCAGGAGACCATCAAACAGGAAACACATAAGGGGTCACAGACCAGGGTGCCCACATATAGTGGGTAACTACAAAAAATGTATCTCAAGGGACAAAGATGTCAAACACATATCTAACAATATAAGATAAAGAAACAACGCCCAAGATAAAGACTTAGCCCTAGTGCATAGGGTTAAGAAGGAAAATAAAGGTGATTCCTGTGACAGACTGGCAGAAAGATTTTTTAATATATTCTTATATGCATAAATGCTATCATACAACTATTCACTATGTTGGATATACTCCTATGCAATTATGATTTTAATTATGTATGTGAATAAAAAGGTGGATTTTTTAAGAAAGTATTGATTTGTTTTTATGTGGTGCAACTCTTTTACAGTCCCCTAGGCATTTTTTGTATTTGAGAGTTCTTATATATTTAGGGATTGAGCTACATCTATATCCATGGTACCATATACTGTATTTAGTGTTGGGGTCTAAAACATGTGGCCTAATAGCAGAATGGTTTGCAGATAACGGACACTGCAATAACCTCATTTTCAGAATAAAGTGCACGGTTGCATGAATTAAACCAGACATTTCAGTAGTCCATCAGATCTGAAGAATATAATTGACACCACTCACCCCTGTTGTACCGTGACACCTCCTCCCAGAATGCTTTGAAGAGGTCAGTGAGGTGTCTCTCCTTGTGTTTCACAGTAATCTTCTTCTTTAAGGTCAGCTGTTCCAGGGTTTTGGAAACAGCACCAAGCCGGCATTCACTTTCCTCCTGTATTTGGTATTTCAGGGAATCCACCACCTTTGCCATGTGCTCCCAGCGGATCATCTTTTCTTGTATTTCCTTTAAATTTAAAATATGATCATTAGATTGTAAATTTGATATTTCTCAGAGGAAACATAAAAAGGATTATATACAGTGGAAACAGTCCAGCTTTTTTTTAGGGCTTTTGTTTAGCATCTAGGTGTAGCTGTAATGCATGAAACACCCCCTGTCCTGAATGGGCCCATTGTTGAAAAACTATGCCAATGTTCCTCATCTCCACTCTAAAAGCATCCCCAAAATGTTATTGTCAGGGATGCGGGTGTGACCAGAGATGTGTGTACTGACACAGGGAAACGTAGGCTTCAGATATGGTATAAATAAGACAATTTATTAAGACTAACAATACAAACATAAACGCAGTGCACCAAACCCCAAGCTAACACAAATACATACAACAAGGTGAAACAAACCCAAACTGATATAGATACACAGGTACATAAACATATAGAGCACAACGTAGTCAGGCAGGCCGGGTCAATAACTATCGGGCAGGTAGGTACAGGAGGAGCAGGCGGAGAGAATGGTCAGGGTCACAAGCCAGGGATCAAACAGGAGAAGTCAGCAGAGGTCAGGATCAGGCAGGGTCGGCAACAAGTCAGGCAGAAACAGGAACAGGAATGCAGGTTACAAGGTACAGGGGCCCATGGAAAAACACACACCAAGGCCCAGACTGCAGGTCTGGCCATCCCTTAAATACACCTGCAATCAGCCCCAGGTGATGGCTAATTGCTGAAGTGAACCTCTGGTTGTTGAGAGCACCCGCTGGCCAGCCCTGGTACTGCAGCCCACAAGGCAGGTGAGTCCCACCACTATTGGCAAGTCCATTCCTGACAGTTATACTTTACGTTGGACAAGTAACTTAGGCTTAAATCCCCCTCCTCCCAAAAAAAACCCCATTTACCTACACTAGGTTTTCCTATTAGGTGTATCATCGCACTCATCTTTTGATCTTCTAAACTCCATGCACAGTGTCATGTCTCTCTTCAATGACATGGCCAGTCAGTGTGCAGCCAGTAGGGACTGGTCCCAGGCTGCTGTGTGGTACTTAAGCTCAAGGGAGCAGACAAGCTGTATGTTCTGGTAGTGAGCACAGGTTTTGTACAGGCTTTGGTTTACAACACAGCTTAGGGTGACCACACTCTTTCGGCTTAGCAAGCAGCTTAGGGAGCATTGTCACCCTAGGACAGTCAGTTAAAGAAGTATCACCAGGCTGAAAGTAAAAGTAAGAAAATAAATATAGTGCAGGAACAAGTACAGGGTTAGCTACTATCCCATTTTTTATTTTAAAGTTTACATACTTTTTAACTGCTGGCTTGGTAATTTTTTCACAGCCTTTTCTACTGAGGAAACATCTCAAAATGTTGGGGATACTGGAGGACAGGAGTTAAACTGGCAATACAGGGTTAGGTTTTTTCAGTTCAGACAGCAGAAACAGATTCCTCTATTCACACAAAAGAGGTGGATTAAGGATTTAGAACATTTTCTAACATGTCCCTTCGACAGAAATTGCTTAAAATAGAAGTATGGGGTTTGTTTTGCCCATTTATACTTCCCAGGTGGATGCAGCATGGGTGCAATGCTGCATCTGTCCCCCGCCGGCTCTAAGTGTGAGAACTCACATGATCATTCAGTTCTCACAGCTGCTCTGAGCAGAGAGCGTTGACTGTCACTGTCAGGGGGAGGGAATGGCTGGATCAGGCTATCAGCAGATTGCTGAGAGCAGGGGCGGACTGACCATTTGGAAACTCGGGCACTGCCTGAGGGCGAGGGCCTGGAGTCAGTAGGGGGCCCAATGAGATGCCCCTGGTACCTTTTTCATAGGCTTTTTTGAGTTTGGGCAAGGACACAGGGGCCCCATGATCCCCTATTGCCCGGGGGCCCCATGAGTTGTCAGTCCGCCCCTGGCTGAGAGGCTGAGCCAGGTACCATTCCATACCTTGGGGTGGACCCAGACTTTAAAGTCGGGATCTTTCCCCAGCCTGGAACGGCTGACTGACAAAACAGGTCACAGGAGTGCAGGACGAACTGCACTCCTGTGATCCACAGCAGAAGAACAGCCAAAAGAGCTTTGGCTGTACTTCTCCTTTAAACAATTGCCTACTGTCAAGCAGAGAAGCCCACACACACTGATCATCCCAGCAGGGACTGGCTATTTCAATCTCTGTATGGCCAGCTTTAAGGAACGGTGCTCTATTCCAAACTCAATGTCTTGTATGTCTGATGACACCTTTCTGCTTCAATCATGGTCTCACACACCTAACTCTCTGAATGTTTTCTGACACCCTAGCCTACAAATATCCTAGGCTGCCCATCACATATCCCTGGGGTGTCCCCAATGTCACACTCGGGTGATGCTGCAGGCTTGCCCAGAATAGTACAGAGAAGCTGCTGAAGAATAGACATTCTATTGAGATCAAAATACTCAGGGGATCTAGAGTACACTTCCTGATTGTAGCACATGTGCAGTTTCCAAGATACCATTAGATCATTTATGTTGTGCATGAAATTGCTTTTAAGGGAACAAGAGGGGTAATGAATGCTATTCTTCATGTTCCGTCAAAAATTGGAATTCGCAATAAAATGTTAATAGAAAAAAACCTTCAAAAGAGAATAAGTGAAAAAACCCACAATCAAGAAGCACGTAAAGACAAAAAAGTATTTTATTATGAGTGTCGGGGAAACTCTCACTAGTTAACATGCCCCTTGGGTACAGAAAATGATGTAATGTAAGATTACCATGGCCAGCTCCTCCTGAGAGTCACTCAGGATGCTCTCCACTACAATCATTTTTGATATTAGGTTCATCATAATTTTTCCAGCTTCATCGTATGAGCATTTCACCTTCTCCTGGAGAAACTGATGGGTGCTCTCAATCTGCCTCCAGAAGCCTTCTAGCTGTATCAGAATAAATTACAAAAAAAGAATTTCATGATTATCAGTGTAAAGCACTGACTGCCAAAACTCAGTTTTGGATGGATGCACAGCTGGCATTACTTATATCTGTCAAAGACTGCACTAGTGAGTTCTCCGCAGCTCATTGGGTCTGTCCATTTGCTGCAGCTTTTACAAGGTGGCTTCCGCTGGGACTTTACATTTTACAATAAAACAAAAACTGAAAGAAAACATTTGAATACACAGACAACATACACAGAAGGGAACTGTATAACCTGCCAATGGATGTGCATTTCTGCCTTCAGATTTACACAGCCCATTACACAGCAGTCAGCAAGATGACAGTAGTGTCACCTCCCCAGTCCAAGCTTGCTGACTGGACTGTAAGAGGGCAGCGGCAGAGAGATGAGGTAATCTTTCTGCTCACTCCTCCATTCGTATATTATTTTTATCACATTTGCATACAGTATACCTGCTCTTAATGCTGCCCCTCCTTTTTCTAGTCTGAGGACTGCTATAGAGGTGGCTACAAGGGATTGACACCAAGTCAGATTTAGGTACTTTCAATGGTTGTAATTGAATATACATTTCTTGGTTTATTACTGAATACATGGCTGCATTTGTTTGTATCTTTAAGATTTCCTTGGGTTAAGCTTTAAATGAAAATGTAAGTTTTTGCAAATAAATGCACCCAGAAATATGCATTTATTATTTTTTGAGCCTGCAAAGTATTACACTTGTAATCAGGGGATTGTGGGTGCAATGTGGGGATTGTGGGTGCAGACTCTTTTCCCCAGCCCCAGGTCTGTACAGAAGTACAAATCTTCAGCTACAGAGCCGGAGCAAGTATCGCTGAGCTACAATTATGGTGATCGCACTTGTGCTCCATGACCTACAGTCCCTCTGCTGTGCCGACAGATCGGACTTGCAGTTTTTTTCATTCACAACTTCCTGTGAATGAATGACATAACCGTGCAGGCGAAGCCACAGACAGTCACACCACTTCAAATTTGACAGGTTGCTGTGAGAAGAACCCAGAAATCCTGTAAAAGGGGAGGGGGGGGGGGGGGTTGCATACTGACCATGGTTCATGATACACATTTGACATGAAACATGGTAAGAAAGGTGCAATTATCTTTAAAAAGAACAGAACCACTCAGACTCTACGGTTTGTAGCACATGGGTAGACATTCAGCTAAGGGGTCATTCACACCATGGACGTCAGTTTTACTGCATGCATTCTGCAGGGGCACAACAAAATCAATTGTTCTCTATGTGCCCTGTTCACACCACAACATTAGTATCACGTGCAGATTTTTTCTGCACAGGAATCTGCAGCGTGTATAAAACGAATTGAAGGAAACACAAACTGATGAATACTGATGTCTCTGTAAGTGAAATCTGCACATGCATGTATGGTGTGAACGAGGCCCAACACAAAAAACACTTGCGCAGAACTATACACTGGGTCCCACAATTGATACAAAAGCCAGCAGGGTAGTTCATGCTCTCAGAATTTACACATATCTGAAATATTTTCAACCTAAAGGATATAAATGTGAGCTGTCAGCATGCACTATTAATGAAACAATATAGTGCAAAATCTTGTGAGCTGCTATGTGTAAACCAAAATACTAAAATGTGTGATTCACGCACATTATTCACACTCCCATACAAAATGTGTAAAAATACAATCAAACTATACAGTGTCACGCTTCACCAGCATGCATGTTCATACACAGCAAACATCAAATCGTATATAGTATAAAATAGTCCCAAATTGCAATATGATTTAGCTTCACAGTTGTAATATACTCCAATTCCAAAGTGTTGCTCAAACACCCAGTGCTTCAGTGATATGTGCAGCCAAAGTTATCCACCTTCACCAGCTGTGCTCTCACCTAGTATATATGACCAGATCGTTAGGTGAGGTCATGTATTGCATGCGTCCCCTAATTTGGACTGATGTCTGTGGTTCAATGGTACCGGTACGTCATTTCAATATATATCCTCCTTCTCAATACATCTCCACCATCATGTTTATACTGGGAAGAAATGACCAGAACATAGTGTTTTATCCCTATAAAATATTTATTAATAAAAACAGTATTCCACTCACAGGAAAATCCCCCTGATGCCATGTGACCCGGTGGCGTAACACGTAGGGGAGGGGCTTTGACATCATAACGCTCGTGAACAGGTCTGAGGATAAAGCCGGCTGTTCAGTCTTGAGTTTTAGGGTTGGAGGATCTTTAAATAACATTGCACATCATTAGAGATGTATTATAAGAAGTGCATTATTACTTTATAAGTGTGAGTGGAATACTGTTTTGTATTAAAAAACATTATATAAGGATAAAACATAATTTCCTAGTAATCTCTTCTCGGTATAAACATGTTGGTGGAGATGTATTGAGAAGGAGGATATATATTGAAAGGATGTACCGGTACCATCAATTCTTTACTATCAATGAACCACAGACATCAGTCCAAATTAGGGGATGCATGCGATACATGACCTCACCTAACGGTCTGGTCATATATACCAGGTGAGAGCACAGCTGGTGAAGATGCATATATACATGAATAACTTTGGCAGCACATATCACTGAAGCACTGGGTGTTTGAGCAACACTTTGGAATTGGAGTATATTACAACTGTGAAGATAAATCATAGTGCAATTTGGGACTATTTTATACTATGTACGATTTGATGTTTTTGCTGTGTATGGACATGCATACTGTTGAAGTGCGACACTGTATAGTTTAAGAATGCACTACTAATGAGTTGGTGTCATTGATAGGAATACCTACCCCAACAAGGAGTCACATGGCCTGACACTACTGCGTCACAGAGGTGCTCTCAAGAACTTTCAGCCTTGTCTGGGAACTGGTAATTTAAATCACCTACTGTCTTCATCTTTTTAAAACTCCAAAAATGATAATTCACTTCAAGTCTATGTATCCCCCACCCATTTTCACGTAGGCATACCAAAATGTGTCATTGTAGCTAAACACCCAACGCTGCATTATTAAGAATCTGTCAGGGAGGTGAGACAGCACCATTCACCAGCAGTACAGTGGATCTGGAAATTCTGGTGGGGATATATAAAGTTCCTCAGAAACACAAGAAGCCAGCTTGGAACGGACATAAACCAATACTACAAGTCTATAGTGACTGGAATTCTTATAATAATACAAAGGACAGTTAGCACAGCAATGCTATAATATGAGGGCTGTACTGAAAGTAATGTAAAAGTGGGCATAACATTGACATACGTCATTAAAATGTCACATGTTGGTAGAGTAACATATCTTCTACAGTATCTCTTCTTCTTTTTCACTGCAGGTAAATAATGTGTTCCAAGCAAAAGCAGCATGTTGTCACTGAGTTCTTGATGTAGAGGAGCAGGCTGGCCAACATCCACTGAAAGCTACAGATTGTTTATGGAGATGACACCATTGACAAGAGTCACCAATGACAAGACATTGCATTCTGTAGCCTTCTGTGGATGTTGGACAGCCTGCACCCTTCCTTCATCAATAACTCAACGACCGCATGTTGCTTCTGCTTGGAATCTGTTCATTGACCTGCAATTAAAAAAGAAGAAGAGTTACTACAGAGAAAAACTTACTCTAACAACATGTGAAATTTGAACAACCTATGTAAGTTAATAAAAAAAGTTATGTCCACTAGTGCATTACTTTCAGTACAGTCCTTGTACAAACTGACAACTGGTTGCTGTAAACAGCTGCATATCACATCTCTTTGTGCCATGATATTCAGTATAGACCTTGGTGGGGGTCATTAAAACCTATTTTGTACATACATTTTGAATGAGATGGTCGGAGTATTCTCTCTCCCTTCTTTCAATGTCCTCCATAGTCTGAAATTCCATTGCCTGTCCTCGAGTCTGCTTGCTGGAAGCAATTCTAGAGCGGTATGTCTGTTCCAGCTGCTCCAGCTCCTGATGCAGAAATAAAACAGCTGCAAGCTTATCTATATTTAGTATAACTAGACAGTCAGAGCATCTGCAAAAGATGTAGAGCAGCCCTGCAATACATCAGCAAAGCCTATAGTTTCAGGCTATACTATTTAGAGAACAAATTCATTTCTAAAACGAATCTAGCATTGAATACATTTTTCATGGTACTGTAAGTGTATGTATGTTAAATGAGGTGTTCGTATACCACTTGCAGGTATTTCTGACAGAGATCAAAGTATTCCTTCTGACAATACTGTATTCTAATTATATCTCCAGAAGGATGGGCCCATTTTTATTGAAGCCTATACAGGGTCAGCATCTAATTACTGGACTGGGACTGGCTCAGAGCTGACACGATCACGTAAATCCTGTCCCTGTGCATTTCTTGGCAGTGTTCTTAAAGGTGTGACACAGATTATTATTTCTCACATTCTTGCGATTCTGTGCATCTCCTGTTTGATGTGAGTGCAGTGCATTTTCAGCTCATTCATTTGAATAGGCTGAAATTGCACTGCATTGCACCAAAATTAGCGCATGCACTACTTCAAAAAACGCACTGCAACCGGATCGCATATTACTTCTGTACTATGCAATCTGGTGCAGGCAAACACACTGCGTTTGCGACCTGCAATTGGGGTGTTAGCATCACACTGACACCCCTGGCAGATTGAAAGGGCTGTTCATTTTGAACCCGGTGCAGCAAACGTGGACATGGAATGCAGATTTCCTGCATCTCGTTCTGGTGTGAACAGGACTTATGGGAAAGCTTCCTCCTGCCTGCAGCTGACTGATGATACCATCTCAGCCTAGGCAAAGTCATTGGGTTGGAGTTCTTTACAAATAAATGGTAAAAAAGTTTTGAAAAATATCCACTGCAGCAGACTAAAGCTAGGATCATACCTTTGCATTTTCATTTTCATGCATTTTTTAAAATTGTTTATTTTGTTGTCACACAACAGAAACGTGTTTACAAAAGTGTAGACATCACTACTATGAGATTTTCCAATTGCATTACAATTAAAGTGGCATTCCAGTCCTAACCTAACTCTAAACCTACTCCCACCCCCATTCTAAGACTAATTCTATCTAACCCTGTAAAGAAAAGATTCCTATACTTAACTATTCTGATGCCACTCCGGTCCGGTCTCCAACAGCGGCTTCAATATGCAGAGAGAAAGCGGACAACGGCTGGAAATGCCCAGGAGATGACCTCACCCATAGACTTACTATGGGGCATCCATTGTTGGCTGCCCCTCCTCTGCATAGAAGCTGCCGCTGACAGCCGATCCTGGGACCAGAGCAGCTTCAGAATAGGTAAGTATACAGATCTTTTCTTTACAGGGTTAGAGGGTTAGATGGAATAGCCTTAGAATGGGGGTGGGAATAGGTTTAGCATTAAGTGGTTCTAAAGGCAGAAGGTTTTTTACCTTCATGCATTCTATGCATGAAGGTAAAAAATCTTCTGTGTGCTACTCCCCCCACAGCCTCCTTAATACTTACTTGAGCCCCTTCTCGATCCAGCGATGTGAACGAGAGCCTCAGCTGTCCTGGGACTCCCTTTCCTCAGAAACAGCAGCAGGAGCCATTGGCTCCTACTGTTGTCAATCACAGCCAGTGAGCCAATGAGGAGAGAGCAAGGGTGGAGACACATAGAGCTGGGCTCGAAAGCGAGCATGCACCAGTGCCCTCATAGCAAGCTTGCTATTGGGGGCACTGGTCAAGAGGGGGAACCAGGAGTTCTGGCGGGGGAACTGAGAAGACGAGGATTGGGGCTGCTCTGTGCAAAACCATTGCACAGAGCAAGTAAGTATGACATGTTTTTTTTTTTTTTTTTTTAAAGCTGAACTTTTAATACCACTTTACAGTATGACTGGAGTTGTTCTTTACGTGGCACACCATGATATACTACATTTTGAGGGAAACTATACTTTTTACCTGATTCAAGAGCATTATCAAACATAATAGTATTTATTGTATGGGTGGTCAACTTTATGTAGAATGGTGTAGAACAGTTGGATAGGGCATGAAATGGAGTAGGAGTGGCGCAAGGTCTGAAAAAATTGGAAAGAAAAATAGAAGGATGGGGGGACGGTTAGAGGTCCATTCTATTCATGTGTTTGATAATGCGTTTTTCAATGCTCATTGATGCCAGATTTGTGTTGATGTGTTTTTAAACAGCTCTCATAGATCATGCTTGTTGACCAATCAAAAACTATTTGGGCTTGTTACCAGGGCTGAAAACAGATCAATGTTGTGTTATCACGCATTACTTTTATATGCCTCAAAATGCCTTTGATCACATGTTTAAAATGTAAATGTGTAAACGGGGTCCACCTAAATTGCCAGGTCCACCTAAATTGGTTTGAATCATATTGCTCTTGCTGTGGGTGTGCCCGTATAACAATGGTACAAGAATTATACTGCAAGATCTTTCAGGGGCAGAGACTGGTGTAAGCGGCTGTTCATCAAAGTTCCTGAAAGTCACGTCTTAGAACAATTGCACTACACACTATTCAGTATAGAAAAACAAAAACAAAAAAAATACATTATTCACAAGAAAACACACAAAGTGAGACAAATCATGCATATTAGGGAATTTGTCTTTGGGCTGTTGTTAATTCATCTTGATTTAGTACGGTAGCCTGGAGCTCTCCTTTAATCAATATTCAGCATAACATACATTCTAAGAAGGGAGAGAAGAAGATGAAGTCTTACAGTCTCCTTTGATGAAAGGATGTGCATGTACAGGTCTCTATCTATCTTCTTCTCCAGCAGTAGGTCAGTCAGGCTGATGCGAAGAATCTGAACAAACATCTAGAATGCAGGATTATAAAGAGGAAAAATCAATGTTGTAGTGAATGCAAGGTGTGAGAGTCACAGCAGAGCGATTTAATTTCTCACCTAATGGTTACATGTGCGGTGACCTTTACACCACAAAAAAGAAAAAAATAAACCCAATTTTAAACATCAAATGAAAGAAAAAGTTCAGGTAAAATATGACGGGCACATTCTGTAAAGGCAGACTGCTTATAGCATAGACAGATGGGAGACGGTTTTCAGAACACTCACAGGTCATTAGTGACCTCACCACGTAAGCACAGTGGGCATCGAAAGTTTGGGCACCCCAGCTAAAAATTTGTATTAATGTGCATAAAGAAGCCAAGGAAAGATGGAAAAATCTCCAAAAAGGCATCAAATTACAGATTAGACATTCTTATAATATGTCAACAAAAGTTAGATTTTATTTCCATCATTTACACTTTCAAAATAACAGAAAACAAAAAAATGGCGTCTGCAAAAGTTTGGGCACCCTGCAGAATTTATAGCATGCACTGCCCCCTTTGCAAAGCTGAGACCTGCCAGTGTCATGGATTGTTCTCAATCATCGTCTGGGAAGACCAAGTGATGTCAATCTCAAAGGTTTTAAATGCCCAGACTCATCTGACCTTGCCCCAACAATCAGCACCATGGGTTCTTCTAAGCAGTTGTCTAGAAAACTGAAACTGAAAATAGTTGACGCTCACAAAGCTGGAGAAGACTATAAGAAGAAAGCAAAGCGTTTTCAGATGTCAGTATCCTCTGTTCGGAATGTAATTAAGAAATGGCAGTCATCAGGAACAGTGGAAGTTAAAGCAAGATCTGGAAGACCAAGAAAAATATCAGACAGAACAGCTCGCAGGATTGTGAGAAAAACAATTCAAAACCCACGTTTGACTGCACGATCCCTCCAGAAAGATCTGGCAGACAATGGAGTTGTGGTACACTATTCCACTATAAAGAGATACTTGTACAAATATGGTCTTCATGGAAGAGTCATCAGAAGAAAACCTCTTCTACGTCCTCACCACAAAAATCATCGTTTGAACTTTGCAAATGAACATATAGACAAGCCTGATGCATTTTGGAAACAAGTTCTGTGGACCGATGAGGTTAAAATTGAACTTTTTGGCCGGAATGAGCAAAGGTACGTTTGGAAAAGAAGGGGCACAGAATTTAATGAAAAGAACCTTTGTCCAACTGTTAAGCATGGGGTTGGATCAATCATGCTTTGGGGTTGTGTTGCAGCCAGTGGCACAGGGAACATCTCACGAGTAGAAGGAAAAATGGATTCAATAACATTTCAGCAAATTTTGGATGGTAACTTGATGCCATCTGTGAAAAAGCTGAAGTTAAAGAGAGGATGGCTTCTACAAATGGATAATGATCCTAAACACACCTCAAAATCCACAGGGGATTACATCAAGAGGCGTAAACTGAAGGTTTTGCCATGGCCTTCACAATCTCCTGACCTCAACATAATTGAAAATCTATGGATAGACCTTAAAAGAGCAGTGCGTGACAGACAGCCCAGAAATCTCAAAGAACTGGAAGACTTTTGTAAGGAAGAATGGGCAAAGATACCTCAAACAAGAATTGAAAGACTCTTGGCTGGCTACAAAAAGGGTTTACAAGCTGTGATACTTGCCAAAGGGGGCAGTACAAGATATTAACTCTGCAGGGTGCCCAAACTTTTGCAGACGCCATTTTTTTGTTTTCTGTTATTTTGAAAGTGTAAATGATGGAAATAAAATCTAACTTTTGTTGACATATTATAAGAATGTCTAACCTGTATTTTGATGCCTTTTGGAGATTTTTCCATCTTTCCTTGGCTTCTTTATGCACATTAATACAAATTTTTAGCTGGGGTGCCCAAACTTTCGATCCCCACTGTACATTATAGGGCCAAAAGGAAGTGCATACCATGCCCTTTGGAAACCCTTCCAGGTCAGGTGTTTCCAGTGAAGGATACTGTTACCATATCAATTATTTTTAAACCTTAAAGTGAAACTAAACCCATTAAGTTAACAATTTTTCAAAACATACCCATAATCACAGCTCTTGTCCTTTCATTCCACAAGGTCAACCTGGGTGCTGGCTAACACAGCCCATCTCCGCTCTCAGTCAAAAGTATGAAAAACATAAGCCACACTCCAGAACTTAGCTCTTCTTTCTATGATTAATGTGTCAAAATAAAGACTGCATACATTGATGTCTCCACCAGAAACCGACCTTCTTTGATGTATCCCACCACTGCGGGCTTGCTCACAAGGATAGGGGAAGTCCTTCTCCTATCCTTGTGAGCAAACCAGTAGTGGTGAAACGCATCAAGGAAGGTTGGTTTCAGGTAGAGACAACAATGTATGCAGTCTTTTTAACTAATTAAACACAGAAAGAAGTTTCAATACTTACAATTGCACCATGCGCTTCATATTCAAAGTAGACATTCTTCCCTACAGCTGGTGGGATCACATTTTCTTGATCATGTTAGATTTCTTATGTCAGAGATAGACAAGAAAAGCATAATTTTCTGAATCTTTTCACAGTTGCTTATATGTACATGACTCAACATCTCTTCCTTGTAGGAGAAAGTGGGAATGTGTTTCAGGCCCAATATATGGAGAGTGTTGGGAGTTGATCTTGGCAGCTGTGCCGTTGGTGTCAGTTTCTGTCACCGAAAAACTCTCACAGCATTTTATTTTACACCATACGTATCAGATGCAGGCACAACTCTTTGTCTGGGATAGGTGAGGCTCCCCGTTATGTCCCAAATGTAAAGTTCATATTGGGGATTTTTTACATATGATCTGGAAATGTCTCAAATTAGTGAGATACTGGAGGGATGTGGTCAAAGTCATCAAACATACATTGTACAACTTTTCTTTGACCTACTAATTTTAGAAACTGTATACCCCGGGCCACTTGTGTAGCTCTTACTTGGCTTCTGTACCTCTCTAGGAAACTATTGGCTTTTGCCCCACTCTCATACTTGCAGGGAATGGATGGAACAAGTGAACTCCATTCTTATTCATAAGAAAAACACCCATCAGCATAGACACTGCCCAAAGGAATTTTTAAACATATGGCAATGCTGGTTAGATACCCCTGGTTTGGCTCCCCCACAACTCACATTGCACTGCTTACTGCAACTTTAATGTGTATACTGTCCCTGTAACGTATTACACTGCTGCTGGTCTCTGCTGTACTGTTAGTTAGTCACAGTTGCAACTCCTCTACAGTTCTGTATACCGAAGGTACTTTTTCTTTCTGATTTGATAGATTGCCTTATATTTCAATAGGGTTGTGCATAAGTCACTCCAGACAGTTTCTGTTGTTTTCTGCTGATATATTGTTGCTGACTGGTTTTAGCATGCTGGTTCTTTTGGCTATACGTAACAGGAAAATGTATCTTGTCATATTCTCTTTTTGATAAACAAGTCTTTGATTGATTGGAAAAAAACACAGAAAGAAGAGAAGTTCTGGAGTGTGGCTTATATTTTTCATAATATTCAAGACATGCTATGAATAATAACTGTTACAGTTGCTTGTGCTCCCAACTGAACTGCCAAGCCACCAAATGGCTGGTGTCATAACTGATTATGCAACATCATGGCAGCTGCAGATCAAAAAGAAGCAAAGATAACAGCTTCCTTGGCTGTAAAGGATATGAAGATTTAGTTTAACTGAACAAGCTGAAGATACAAGCTGATTGGTGGCCATGCACAGCTCCTGGAGGTGTGACAAATTTTATATGGAGGAACTTTAGTGGTCTGCACAGAGCCTTGAGCTTAAATTGGAAATAAAGTTTGTTTTTTAAAAAGTGCTGACAGGTGGGCTTTTATCTGACTGCTTTTACCTGTCTGTCCACACTTGTTTCTGTTTGTGCACACTAAGCCACACATGTGCATCTCAACATATAGTCCTGGCATGATTCTGTGTGGGTACAAAGTAACTCCCAAGTGCCTGCTGAGAGTTATGGGCCCCCGGCCTGACCAATCAAGTGGTCAGATCTGGAGAGGATAGAAGCACTACCGGCAAAGGAGACAACTTTAGTCGGTAAGTCTGCCACAATGTGCTAATAGGTGGTGTATATTGGCATGCTATGCTTAGTGACCCAATTTTTTTTGTTGTCAGAATATTTCCACTTTAAACTTGTTGAACACCTTTGGGATAAAGTGATACCCCAATTGTGAGCCAGGTATTCTCATCCATCATCAGTACCTGACCTCACAAATATTCTATCGGCTGAATGGACAACAATTCCCATAGACACGCTCCAAAATTTTATGAAAGTCTTCCCAGATGAGATGAGGCATTTGTAGCTGCAAAAAGGGGTCCCATGGTTTCGGAATGGGAAGTTCAATAAGCTCACATAGGTGTGATGGCCGGGTGAATACAAATGTTTGCCCATACAGGGTAGAACTATATGACTGCCTATGGAGCAAAAAATTAAAGTGGTTCTAAAGGCATATGGGTTTTTTTTTACTTAATGCATTCTCTGTATTAAAGCGGAACTGCACTGCATCTGAGCACCACAAACCGAAAATGCTATTTAATTCATTTTTAATGTTCAAAGCAAACTCATCCATTCATCCATGTCTCCATGCTTTATTTTGCTGAGAAATCATTTTGAAAAACACCCCCTGGCGTTCCATCTTGAGTAAGGGTAGATGATTCATGTAGCATTTACTTCCTGGAATCCATCTGCCCTTAACTCAGGCACTGGCTGAGCTGAGAACCCTCCCTCCCCTTCTGAAGACTCCTGGGATGTATGCCATCAATTTCCTAGGCATGGAAACCAGGAAGTAACTAAAGAAATGTAAAAAAAATTAAATACTTTATACTTTTCTATCCATTTACTAATGCTAGCAGCATAAGGATTAAAAATAGTCCATACTGATTGAGAGAGTGAAGTTCCGCTTTAAGGTAAAAAAAAAAACAAAAAAACATTCTAATATCAGCTCCCCCCAGCCATCCCCACCCCCATATAATACTTACCTGGCTGCTCTTTTATTCCACCACTGTGACAGATAGCAGTGTCTCTGCTTTCTCTCTCCTCACAGGCACAGAGGCAGCAGTGGGAGCCATTGGGTTCTTTTGCTGTCAATCAAATTCTGTGGAGAGGGAGTGGGGGACAGGCTAAGCTGCGCTGTCTGTGTCTATGAACACACATAGGGGTTGATTTACTAAAAATCTGGCGCAGCTGTGCATGGTAGCCAATCAGTTTCTAACTTTAGCTTGTTCAATTAAGCTTTGACCAAAAACCTAGAAGCTTATTACTATGAGAGCTTCACCAGATTTTGTACTCTTCAGTTTTAGTAAATCAACCCCATAGCCTGAATTGGGAGGGAGCCTCCAGAGGCCATGAACATCCTCTTCTGGGGTCCTTGCCAATGATCTTGACTCCTCCTCTTCTGTGTTTACCCCCATAGCAAAAGGCTTGCTATGGGAGCAGACACAGAAGAGGAGGAGTCAAGATCACCAACGGGGGACCCCAGAAGAGGAGGCTCATGGCTGCTCTGTGCAATAACATTGTACAGATCAGAAAAGTATAGCATGTTTTATTTTTTTAATAAAAAGTCAGATCCTTTACAATCACTTTAACACTTAAACACATTCTTACACATAAATCATAAAGTATGCATGAGTTGTCAGTATAATGGGGCGGCCATTGCTCACAGGGAAAGGAAAACCTAGGGTGGTGCTGATATTTGAAAAACATATCTTTTAACAAACCTTCATTTATCTTCCAAAATGTATGATAAATGAAGCTGCAGTTGGGCATAAAAAATATGGCTAGCATTGCTGTTTAAGTTCCCAAAAAATCATCATAGGGGACAGAAAGGCACATTCAAGGTTGGTACCCACCGTGTATTGTTCTTGTCTTAGTTCAGCATCAAGAAGAGGCAAGCTTTGTAGGCACAGACTGTACAGACACAACTTAACATCACAGCTAAGAGAAACAAGAATGAGAAAATGTCATTAGCTGAACACCGCCATCCATACTACACGGAAAGCATTGATTATATATGGAATAATTTAGGCCATACAGTACTTTTTTAGGCTATTTGGATTCACCAAGAGTTTTAAAGATTATATAAAAGCATACTAGGCTGCAGATTTTACATGGAGGACTCAGTTCTGAGAAACTCCTGCATTTTTTAAACATCTAGTAGTAAAGGTTACAAGTGTAAATGGTCGTTTAAAAGGGCCACGTGAGCCGTATCTACCTTGGTCTGTGGTCAGTGTAGCCTGATCTCCCCTCCAAACATAGTTCAAGCAGCGTTTTGAGTTGTGTGTGGTCGTGTTAAGCTGTTTTGCTGAATGCAAAGTACCTGAATTCTATATATTCCTTCTATGATACTTCACTTTACAAAGAACCTTAGAAAACAGAGCCAGATGCATGCACATTGCAAGGCCCCTGCTCAGGGCCCCAAAAGCAGCAGTTGGAAGGACCAGTTTTGGCTTTGTGCAGCGCAGTGTGATTCAGGCAGTGCTTGTGATGTCATCTTAATATGCCTTAAGGGTGGTCACAGAGTCTTTGACAACTGGATGAGAATTGGGCCGCACAAGGTCTAACCTACTGCGCCAATATTTAGTTCTACCAACCGACTAAAGCTTTCTCAGCACAAAGAGATCTTCCAGTTTCTGTACAATGAGAAGTAATCTTAACCTCCTTCTACACCATAAGGAGAATTAAGGGGTTAACGATACAAAATATCAGCCAAGAGGCTTGCAGTCCATCCTAGTAGTCCAGTAAAACAGCAGCCTGCCCTTTCACAAAATTGGGCAATTCAAACTGAACATAATATTTAAAAATGCATGTCATTAAAAACAGTTTATCAAAACATAAATTAGATCTAGAAGTCTAAGCAGCTGAGATTATATGTAGAATCTCAACAAATTCCTACAAAAGTCAGAAAAGAAAATGAATCACTACGTGCACTGCAGCAACTTTTCTTCTTTAACAGGTAAAACTGTTTTTTTGGATACAAATGGAGAAACAGAAAAAGGGTGCACCAACCTAGTGCATTATCGTTTAAAATAAACAATAATGCACTAGGTCGGTGCGCCCTTTTTCTGTTTCTCCATTTGTATCCAGTGTATTTGGACCACCCTGGTCTGTTGAGGGCAGCAAGTAGTGCATATTGCAGAAAATTCCAGAACATTCCTATTGGGTCTACCGAGTCCTTTCCTAGCGCAGGAGTAAAGTGTTTGTTGTGTTAAAACAGTTTTTTTCCTTTTAGGATAGAGTAAGAGAGGATTATAAGCTCTGTGTTTATTTTTTTTGCCATCTGTGTCCCATTGCGGAGATTTCCCTTCACTTCCTGTCCCATAGCCGAACAGGAAGTTAGAAAAAAATCCCTGCAAATTAAGGGATTTCTTTTGGGACCCCCAGGTCACCAGAACTAGTGTCCCCATTGGAAAATTTCCCCTTTAGTACTTTTCTGGAGACAACCCAAAATTAGTGATTTTCTTTTACTTTCATTTTCGAAGATAATGGTAAGCACTACAAATAGAGAGGGTGAATCTCCCTAACAGGGACACAGACAACAATAAAAACTAACAGGCATTGTAATTCCTCTTCACTCTGTCCAAAACTAAACAAAAGGTTTTGCCTATAGTTATACTTTAAGGTCTCATTTCCATGGCTTCCAACTTGGGCCATGCACCTTAAATCTGCACCTAGTATTCACAGGCATGTATGATCAGCAATGGCCAGCAGCCTGTACGAAGTATTGTCAGGCG
The DNA here is from genome assembly GCF_062004578.1 of Staurois parvus. Classification (NCBI taxonomy): domain Eukaryota; kingdom Metazoa; phylum Chordata; class Amphibia; order Anura; family Ranidae; genus Staurois; species Staurois parvus. The sequence goes on from NW_028317982.1 coordinate 758,279, forward strand.
CCACCGCTGCTACGCGCATATCTCCGTAGTTACATTTGAGGTCCCAAATGCAGGACCTTTTGTCTCCAGAGTGACTCATCTGTCCCTAATCGCATGTATTTGCTCAGATATACAATTATACATGGATGCCTGCAAAGCCTGTCACTGGTTTTTAAAATCTGTTGGCTGTAGTTGTTTGCACATATCTGTGAATACCCCAGATTTACGCTGATTCTTGGTGGTGTATGACCCAAATTTGCTACATGAATGAGGCCTGAAACAGCAGAAGGAATCACCTCTGGCGGGAACTTCATCGGAGTCAATAAGCAGGACCAGCAGCTAGAGATTTTGCAGTGAAACCCTCGAGAAGATGGCCACTCCAATAGCCCACCAAGCCCCATGCTTGTATCACACTGTGCATGGTAAAGAAGAAGCCCCTTCCTCTCTGCTAAACCCAGACCATTGTCACAGATGAACTGGCACAATATATATACGCCTCCAAAATAACCCTTACTGAATTATATCATGGGGTATTTGGACTTGAGGTACATCTGTGACAGTGATTTCCGAGTGGAGCCTGTGATAAGTCACCTACCCTGAGCAGTACATATATCGGGGTGATTGGATTTCCTTCAAAAGTTGTGCTTGGCTCTGCCCCCAGCCTTCTCAGCATCCTTTTTTCAACCAGGTCATCCATCAAATTACCAACTTCAAAATGTAGATGGTAGCAGGGGATGGAATCAAGTATGGCTAAATTCACACTTGCAAAAAATGTGAATGCTTACACTAACACGAAACAACGCACCTATAGCTTTAACACATATTTTTTACAGCGATCAGCGACTTATAGCGAGACTGCGATATTGTGGTGGACAGTCTGACACAGGGGCGGACTGATCATTTGGATACTCGAGCACTGCCCGAGGGCCCGGGGTCAGTAGGGGGCCCCATGAGATGTCCCTGGTACCTTTTTCATAGGCTTGAGTTTGGGCAAGGACACAGGGGCCCCATGATCCCCTACTGCCCGGGGGGCCCTATGAGTTGTACGTCTGCCCCTGGTCTGACACTAACTGACACTTTTTGGGAACCAGTGACACTAAAACAGTGATCAGTGCTAAAAATATACACTGTCACTGTGTTAATGACACTGGCTGGGAAAGGGTTAAACATCTAGGGCAATCAAAGGGTTACCTGTGTGCCTAGCTTTGCGTTTTGTATACAATGGGTGCTGTTTTTACTAGGCGGCCCGCTAGATTTTACTCCCTGCTTTGCAGGGAAATAAAATCTAGCAGACAGGCGCTGACAGAACACTGCTTTGCCTTGTTTACACAAGCAGAGCTGTGTTCTGTCAGTCTCCTTGGCGATCAACGGGTGACGGCACTCATCCACTGTCCGGCACTTGTTGATCAGCTTCTGCTTTGTCCAATCACAACAGAAGCGGTGCTCCGGCAGTGTGTGTGCACCCCCTATGGCGAGAGTGCATAATCGCATTTATATATGTGATTTTGCACAGAACGTCCACTCTGTAGCAGTAAATCTGCTACAGATCAGACAGAAAGTGGTTAAAAAATGCACCCCAGACACCCACCAGGTGATTTATTTTTAATATGAAGGAGTAAGTGTTCTTTCCACCTTACTGATATTTCATAAACACTTGTCAAACCCACTGTAAGCACACCATAAAACGCACTGTTAATGCTACAGTCATGTTTACCATAGATTTGAATAAAAGAAGTTGCTGAGCTTCAACTCCTCCCAGACTTGACTTGTAGCTTTATTTTTGCTTCACAGTGACATGAACAAACGCAAATGCTACATGTTTTTCCAAATGTCAACAGCTCTGTCTGATGTCCATATGTCTGGATGTCTATACCTCTGGATGTTCTTGTTGTTTCGAGTGGAGGTTTTCATTTAAAGCAGAATTAAACCCAAAACCAAAAATGTAATATATTGCAGCTTACCAATTCTCAGATGTGGTGGCTGCATTAGCTTTCTTTATTTAACCACTTGCCTACTGGGCACTTTTACCCCCTTCCTGCCCATACCAATTTTCAGCTTTCAGCTCTCTAATATTTTGAATGACAATTGCGCGGTCATGCAACACTACCCAAACTAAATTTTTGTTATAAAGTTTTGTAAATAAGTAATTTTTCTCCTTCACTAATGGGCACTGATAGGCTGCACTGATATGTGGCATTGATGAGGCTGCACTGATGGGCAGCACTGTTAGGTGGCACTGATTCAACCGATGGGTACTGATTGCCAGCACACATGGGCACTGATTGCCAGCACACATGGGCACTGATTGGCACTAATGGCCACACTGATGGGTCTACACTGATCATCAGTGCCCTGATGATCAGTGTAGATGTCCCCCGCTTACTGGCTCTCCTCTCTTCACGCACTGTCAGAGTAAGGAGAGGACTGCCGATAACCGGCATTTCCTATTTACATTGTGATCAGCTGTGATTGGACTCAGTTGATCAAATGGTAAAAGCGGTTGTGATTGGCCTATTCCTTAGTCATGTGATCAGCTGTATAAATAACAAAATTGCGCAGTGCTAAAAACACTAAAAATAACAATTCCTGATTGAAAAATTAATGTGAATAGTGTAAATCATAATATTCATTATAAAACCATATGGCATTCAATGTTAACAATGCTATATATATATCAAAGAACACCTAAGTAAAAAGTGCAAGATGTCATATAAACAGTCCCCAGGGGGCGCGTGGGGGGTGTGGTTCTGGGAGGACATCCATGGACGCCCTCCCAGAACTAGCCGACCATGTTGTAGCCGTCTTTAGGCTATAGCATGGTCGGGAATTGGTTAAGCTTTTCCCCTTCTGTTTTCACTTGCTGATCTGGCCAGCAAACACACTTCCTGTATTAGAGTGCCCCCACTCTGGATAAAAGAGAACAGCGGCACCTTTGGACAGCAGCATTGTCAGTGTGGGGGCAAGATATACTAGCAGATTTAGATACACTAACAAATTGAAGCTGAACTCCAGATCACCCTTTATAAGAAGTTACAGCAGTAGTTTTTTTCATTTTGGGACAAAGGTTTAACATAAATAAATAAAAGCTGATCATTGTCAAAGCTAAATGGTTTGTCTTTAACCTCTAACTGCTACATCTGCAATAGAGCTTTTGAAACACAAAAGACTTACTGGCCAGATAACCAGGTGAAAAGAAAAGAAAGAAAGAAAGCCTATTGCAGCTACCACATCTAAGAACTGGTAAGCTGCAGCATAATAAATGCTTTATTTTGGGCTTAATACCACTTTAAGGTAACCTTGCTTATGTACCTTTTCATTATATGATCTCCTAGATTGTAAGCGCCGAGGAGCAGGGCCCTCCTATCACTCTTGTATTGAACTGTATTGTTGCTTTAATGTCTCCTGTTTATTGTAAAGCGCTGAGCAAACTGTGGGTGTATAATAATAATATGATTAGTCCGAATTTCCCAGATTTGTGACTTTAATGGTTCTTTTTTTATAGCCATGGTATGTTTTGCAAATCTTTTTTATAATCCATGTTAAAGTCTAAGGACTTGATACTTTTGTCGACCACTTCAGAATCCGCTTATGTGTACTCTCCTTACATAGAGCCTAGTGTATAACATAATTATCTAAAGTACTTGCTGCTGTCAGTATTACTATGGTTACGTCTATCACTTTTGCCTTACTGTGGAACTCCGTCCTCTGATGTTCTACAAATTAATATATTGTCTTGATCCCGTCTGCGTTACGGGAGAACGTACGAGAAATTTTGCACGGACTGCGATCCGTATCTGTCTATCATTTGTTTACCTTTCATACTTCAATAAAACGTTTTTTTGGAAAAAAAAAAAAAAAGTCTAAGGACTTGTTCACACTTGACTAAACCTCTTACCAAACACTCCTGTAGCTTTAGTATAGGCGTTAGACAGGCGCTACTGAGCTTTAGTATGGGTGTTAGGCTCCATGTACACGGGATGTTTGGAAAACATTTCTGAACGATGGAAACTGACTGCTGGAAAACGTAGGTTAAAAAATGTCTGTTTAGCCACGTTTGCATACCGCGTTTATGAGCGTTTGTGTTTAGAAGCGTTTTTTTAAGATAACCTCAGATCTTCCAAAACGCCCAGAATGCACTGAAAAATAGTAAAAAAAATAACTATTTCAGACATTTTGAGAGAACTAGAGAGAGCAGAAGCAGAGAGCAGTATGTATTGAGAGTATCTATCTTTTCTGGTTGTATTCACTATGGATCCCATCATGAGCATAATGCGGCACGTTCTACCATTTTTTCCTTCACGCAAAACCTGCAACTGACTGCGCTGGTGTACTAGGTCCATTTCATGCTTTACATGCATTTCTGATGATGAAAAAAGGCTCTGGACAGCATTTGGATATGAAACGCTTCTAAACACAAACGCTTGTAAACGTGGTTAGCCGCATTTACATGCATTTGGCATTTGAAACGCTGATAAAATCTACTCCTGAACGCAAGTTTGGTGCGTCTGTAAATTTTGGTGCGCCGACTGTGAACTCAACTGCCTGTAAATGACTGTAAACTACTATATTGTGTACATGGACACATAGGAAAACATTAGGGAGAGTTCAGGGGCTGCTGAAAAAAACGCAGAAAAGCTCCTGAACGTCAGTTTATCAGCTGCAGTGTACATGAACCCTTAGACTGGCTTTTTACAAGTGTTAAATACTCTCCCCACACGCCTATGTGCAGATTTGAAGTGTTTTATAAGCGTCTTACAAGCGTTAAAACCAGAAAACAAATACCTATAATAAACTGTAATGTTATTAACGCGCCGCAACCGCACTACAAATGCCCTGCAAACACCTGCCATCACCATAGACTTGAATGGGGGGGCGTTGAAAGGCATCAAACTCCTACTGACTTGACATGAGGCTTCAATTTGGAAGTGACGGGATACTAATGCTTCATATTTTGGTAATGTGAACAGCACTGTGTGCTGCCCATAGTATCCATTTGAGGAGTGTTAAAAACGCCCCTCAAACGCCTGCTCTCAATGTCAGTGTGAACTAGGCCTAAATTGCTGAGCTTGTAAGGTCAGCTCAGATGAAATACATTGATAAGTATTTATCTTTGAAATTTCTGTATTGAACTGTTTTATTATGAACTTGGGTAACTTCTCCTCAGCCACCAATCAGAATTGCGTAATAGGTGCCGATCTGATTGGTGACCGTAGAAATAACTCCAGCTAAGAATACATTGGATATATTTTCAGCCCTTTCAGATCTATAAAGAACTTGTATTTCCCTTAATTTAGGTTTATCTAAAGCTTAATTAATATTTATGAAAAGTAAATGAAAAAAAATAAGGCTGGGCAAATTACAGTAGCCATAGCACCCAGGTTTCGGTCAGACCATTGAAATAAGAATTGATTGCTATGGGTTATTTCATGTTTCCTTACTGATTAAGATTTATCATATATACATTTTTTAGTACTGAAAGTCTACAAAAATAGCAATGAAATCTGACAGCTCGGAGCTACTGCTCCACTGACAAAGCTATAATTGTGAAAGCAGAATTAAATCTGCCACGTGTGACAAACCACTGTGCAGCTCTAGAGCCCATCCATCATCCATCTTCTTCACCCCAGTACTTAATGATGTCATTTATTAATTGGAGATGTTTCCCTTGCTGTATGAATGAACTATTAGACTGCAGGATCTGCTATGTGAATGAATTATGAGACTGCGGTCATGACTTTATAATACTTATTAATACACACAAGCTCTGGTTATTCTGGGGAAGTGCTCATAATCATTCACCCATGAGCCAGCGCCTTGTGACATCACCGCCCTACTTTCATCAATCCTCATCAGCGACTATTATACCAATAAGATTTGGTAGCCTATGACAAATTATTATTTGCAATTTGTTAAAAGAAGTTTTATGTTTTCTTTAGATATAAAGTACAAGGGAAATAATGTACATAAAAAAATCTATGGGCCATGACTGACTGGCTGAAAATACTGAAGTATTGTATCTTTTTAATTTAACAGATGAAAGAGATCAGCTTAAAATAAATAAAAGGAAACCGACATGAAAAAAATGTGCACATAGGGAGAGATTTACTAACTCTAGTGCAGCTGTGCATGGTAGCCAATCAGCTTCCAGGTTTTATTGTCAACGCTTAATTGAACAAGCTGGAGTTAGAAGCTGATTGGCTGCCGTGCATGGCTGCACCAGATTCTGTGTACTCCAGTTTTAGTCAACCTCCCACATAAGGTCAAGATCTAGGACACACTACAGTGGCACTTAAATAAAGGAGAGATGAAAAGAAGAAAGAAAGGATAAGGGAAAAGAAAAGAGGAAAGAAAAGAGGAAAGAAAAGAGAAAAAGAAAAGAGAAAAAGAAAAGAGAAAAAGAAAAGAGAAAAAGAAAAGAGAAAAAGAAAAAAGAGAAAAAGAAAAGAAAAGAGAAAAGAAAAGAGAAAAGAAAAGGGAAAAGGAAAGAGGAAAGGAAAGAGGAAAGAAAAGAGGAAAGGAAAGAGGAAAGAAAAGGGAAAAGGAAAGAGGAAAGGAAAGGGAAAAGGAAAGAGAAAAGAAAAAAAGAGTTCACATAGGAGAGAGAACACAAGAAACAGAAAGAGAAGGAGAGAAAGTGCAAAAGAAAGAGAGAGAGAGAGAGAGAGAGAGAGAGAGAGAGAGAGAGAGAGTGCAAGAGAGAGAGAGAGAGAGAGAGAGAGTGCAAGAGAGAGAGAGAGAGTGCAAGAGAGAGAGAGAGAGAGAGAGAGAGAGAAGGAGAAGGCATAAAAAGGAGAGATAGGGAGGAGAGGGAGAAAAGGAGAGAGGGAGGGGACGGAAGTGAGAGAGAGAGAGAGAGAGAGAGAGAGAGAGAGAGAGAGAGAGAGAAATAAGCAGAGTGAGAAAGATACTGAGACTTACAGCCTTGTACCTCCTCCAGTCCATGATCTGACAGTGAAGGAGCAGCAGCACAATCGTGAGGCCATTTATTGGTAACTCTGCTCTCTTCTCCTATCAGCATTCCTCTCATCTGAGCCGTTTCTTGCACTGCTTCTCATCTACCTCTCTCTGAGCTCTGCTGTACAGGGAAGTGCAAAAGACTGATGCCAGGTAAAATTCAGGCACCAAAACTGCATGCATTTATGTATTTAAAAATAAATGTGAGCATGTATTAATGATTACTCAGCTGCATTAATTTTGGTCTTTTATAATTGCCTTAAAGATGTATTAAACCCAAAAGCAAACATTTATTATATTGCAGCTAACCAATTCTTAGATATTTTGGCTGCATTAGTTTTCTTTTTTCATCTGGTGATCTGGCCAGTAAGTCTGTTGTTTCTCAAAAGAACAAGCTGACCTGCAGAAGTAGCAGGCTTGTGAAATATAAACTGGAGTTTGGCCTCCCTTTTGATAAGTGTTTTTTAATCTGTTAGTACATCTAACACTCCCCTCCCCCTAGATTGACAATGCTGCTGTCCAAAAGTACCCCTGTGCTCCTTCATCCAAAGTGGAGGCACTCTAATACAACAGGTTACCGGCTTGATTACCAGGTGAAAAGAGAGGAAAAAAATGCCTGGAAAAAAAAGTAAAACTAATACGTCCACCACATCTAATGACTGGAAAGCTACAATATATATTATATTTTTGGTTTTAATACCAATTAAAAGCGGTATTATACCCAAAACCAAAAATATAATATATTGCAACTTACCAATCATTAGATGTGTTGCCTGCATTCATTTTCTTTTTTTTGGCTTTCCCCCCTCTGTTTTCAACTGGTGGTCTAGCCAGTAACACACCTCCTGTATTAGAATGGCCCTACTCTGGATGAAGGAGCACAGGGGCACCTTTGGACAGCAGCATTGTCTGGGGGGAGGGGGAAGTGTTATGTGGACTAGCAGATTTAAACACATCAGTAAACGTAAACAAATTTCCAGCTAACACTTTATAAGCAGTTACAGCAACAGTTTTGTTCCTTTTTGGTTTTACATAAATAACAGCTGATAATTGTAAGCACCCCTGACAGTGGTAAATGGTTTGTCTGATCACAGCAACTGCACATCTAAGGATTGTTAAACTGAAATATAATAAGTATTTGTTCCTGGGATCAATACTGCTTTAATTTCAGCTTTTACGATTTGTAAAAAGGTTAGTCCACCCCAAACTGATGTTTCAGTTATAAGCAGATGCTAATGGTCTGGTACCCCCTGGATTCTTCTGTCTCTTGTATGAAGGTCTTTTTGTTCAATACTGCCAGTTGCTATAGGCTAAATGAAGATTATCAAAGGCCATCTGCAGTGTTCTGCCATGGCATTACTAACTGGAAGTCAACTGTGTAAAAAGACATCTCTCACCAGCATATTTTATCTAAACAGCTAAACAGAGAAATTATCTGGAAATGTTATCTTCTAATTTATATAAACACAGTTACAATTTATCTTTGGAAACACTTTGAAGCGACCCTGTCACAAACTTTGACTACTTTCCCACCGCCCTATAGCAGATATACTGATACAGGGTGGCAGGGGTGCGCAAAATCACATATATATTTTATATATATATATATATATATATATATATATATATATATATATATGATTTTGCATTTCTGGGTAGGGGGCGCACATGAGCTGGTGCGCCCTACCTGTGCCACCATTCACAACCGCGGCTGTCCATCACTGGGTCCCGGGAGGTGATTACCCGCCAGCACCTTTTGATTACCGAGCATCTCCGACGGGGAGGAGGACTGTTTTGTTTACTAACAGTTCTCCTCCCTGTCAACTCGGGCACAGCCATCGAGAGCAGTGTGATTACAGTGAATCACTGCTGACAGGGCTTCCATCTTCACCCTTCTGGGTTCACAGGCTCTGGCCACTTGATTGGCTGTGCCGTAAGGATGTCACTCCTGCGCATGCGTGCAGGAGTCTCAGCTGCATCGCAGAACTCTGAAGTAACAGCGTGGTTATGACATTCTTTCAGAACGCATGTGCTGGTGAAGTCACTCGCTGCAGGAATACGAAAGATCTCCTAAATGGTGAACGTTTAGGAGATATTCCTTGTACCTGCAGGTATGATTTATTATAAGCTTACCTGTAGGTACAAGTGTCTAATGGGAGTTTATTCCCACTGTAATTAGCACTACTGAAGTCGATCCAACTTTAGAAAAGGTTCCTGAACTACTTCAGGCAACTTCTGCCCATATACTTTAATGGAAGTGGCTTGCAAGTCGGAACCTCATCTATACTGATGTGATTTGAATCCTACATTAAGGAAGATTACAAAGAACCAGCAAACACAAATGCTCCTGCGTTTGGGGATGGACTCGATGAAGGCTACAACCACATTAAGAATGTCCTGGAACATGCACACCTTGCTGCCCTCAATAGACTGGGGAAATCCAAATATACTGAATGAGGAAAGAACAAACAGAGGGCGAAAAGGAGGCTCTGAGGAAGAGGCAAGTCCTCGAAACGTGTCAGCCAATTGGATGTCTACACTCCCCATTGCGGACTGTTACTCAGCGCGGTGTTGACCCAGCTGTTCTTTTATGACGTGCCTTGACTTTATTGTCGTTTGTGAGTACAACACCTACTTTATTTCTTATTAAACATTTTTTATGGTAATGCACTAGGCTGGTGCACCCTCTGTTTGTTCTTTCCTCATTAACCATTAGCCGCCCGGCCAATGGCTGTTTGGCGGCTTCAAAAGTGTTGCTGCATTCCAGGTGCACGCCATTTGGCGTGCTCCCGCACATGCGCAGTTTGCGCTAATTTAGAGCGGCGCAGCAGCGCGATCTGTCACCGGCCATGTACCTCGGACACGGCCGATGACAGATCCGAGTACTGGCTCCCGTTGCTGGTACCATGTGACAGTCACATGACAGTTGTATACAATGGATGGCTTCATTCATGCCATCCATTGTATATTAGTGCCTAGCTGTGAATGGTCACAGCTAATCACATGCACATGTCATGTGATTAGCTGTGACCAAATCACAGCTAAGCACAAAAAAAAAAAAGAAAAGCTGAATGAATCGATTTCATTCAGGTAAATGCTTGCTTATAGCAAAGTAATTCTTTGCTATAAGCAAATTGTGTAAAAAAAAAATACTGATCACTTCCCCAAACTAGTACAATGTTACTATGGTAACATTGTACTACTTTGGTCATAGTAAAATATGAAAAAAAAAATCTTAAAAAAAATAAAAAAAAATGTAATAAAAAATTAAAAATAATAAAAAAAAAAATATATATATATATATATTTTTTTTTTTTTCATACTGTCACCAGTCAGTGTCCCTGTTCACCGCCATGCCAGTTATATGATGATGCTGTACTGCACTGGTGACAGTATGTTAAAAAAAAAAATAGTGAAAATAATTTTTTTAATTTATTCATTTTCCGAAAAATTATGACAAAAAAAATACAACTTCAAAAAACTCGCCATGCCTCTTATGAAGTACGTCAGACTGTCTACTCTGCAAAAAGGGGTCATTTGGGGGATATCTGTACTGTCCTGACATTCTTGGACCTCAAGAAATTAGATTGGCTGTCAGTACTTCAGGATTGATCAATATTCAGATCTATACCATAGTTTGTGAACTCTATAACTTTCCTACAAACTAAATAATACATCCTAATTTGGGTTATTTTCACCAAAGACATGTAGCAGAATACATCTCGGCCTAAATTTATGAAGAACAAATTTTTATTTTTTTTTGTAAACTTTTATAACAGAAAGAAAAATGTGTTTTTTTTCAAAATATTTGGTCTTTTTTTGTTAATTTAGTAAAAAATAAAAACCCCAGCGGTGATTACCGTATTTTTCGCTCCATAAGACGCACTTTTTCCCCCCAAAAATATGAGGGAAAATGTCTCTGCGTCTTATGGAGCGAATACTGACCAGTCCTCCACCTGTCACCGCCGCCGTGTTAGTGCCAGCGGCTGTCCCATCCCAGTGCAGCCTGTCCCATCCCACTGCAGGCTGTCACCGAAGTTCACCCTGCCCTCTCTCAGCGGGCTGTCCCCGCAGCTCTTCATAGCAGGCAGTCCCCTCGCTGAACCCAGCCAGCTGCTCTGCAGTCTGGTCCGCCCTGCAGGCGTGGCCTGTCCTCGGAGCTCCTCCCCGCTTCTGGAATGTCTATGTACTGAGCTCCCAGCTCTGCAGTCCGGTCTGCGGGTGTGGCCTGTCCTTACAGCGCCTCCCCTTTCCTGGCATGTGTCCATAGTGTGCTCCCTGCTCTACAGTCCGGTCCTATCTGCTGGTGTGGCCTGTCCTCGGAGCTCAGTGCGCCCCCTGCCTTCTATAGCCTGCCTTCTGTAAGTTAAAATGACAGATGCTGGGAGTTGTAGTCCTTTTCCTTGATGTATGGTGTCAGATCATTTGATATTCTGGGTGGAGGGGCCCTGTTGGGACTTGATGTAGTATGTCCGCAGTCTCTGGTCATCCCCTGTACTGTGTCCGCAGTCTCTGGTCATCCCCTGTACTGTGTCCGCAGTCTCTGGTCATCTCCTGTACTGTGTCCGCAGTCTCTGGTCATCCCCTGTACTGTGTCCGCAGTCTCTGGTCATTTCCTGTACTGTGTCCGCAGTCTCTGGCCATCCCCTGTACTGTGTCCGCAGTCTCTGGTCATCTCCTGTACTGTGTCCGCAGTCTCTGGTCATCTCCTGTACTGTGTCCGCAGTCTCTGGTCATCTCCTGTACTGTCCGCAGTCTCTGGTCATCTCCTGTACTGTGTCCGCAGTCTCTGGTCATCCCCTGTACTGTGTCCGCAGTCTCTGGTCATCCCCTGTACTGTGTCCGCAGTATCTGGTCATCCCCTGTACTGTGTCCGCAGTCTCTGGTCATCCCCTGTACTGTGTCCGCAGTCTCTGGTCATCCCCTGTACTGTGTCCGCAGTCTCTGGTCATCCCCTGTACTGTGTCCGCAGTCTCTGGTCATCCCCTGTACTGTGTCCGCAGTCTCTGGTCATCCACTGTACTGTGTCCGCAGTCTCTGGTCATCTCCTGTACTGTGTCCGCAGTCTCTGGTCATCTCCTGTACTGTGTCCACAGTCTCTGGTCATCTCCTGTACTGTGTCTGCAGTCTCTGGTCATCTCCTGTACTGTGTCCGCAGTCTCTGGTCATCTCCTGTACTGTGTCCGCAGTCTCTGGTCATCTCCTGTACTGTGTCCACAGTCTCTGGTCATCTCCTGTACTGTGTCTGCAGTCTCTGTTCATCTCCTGTACTGTGTCTGCAGTCCATTGGTTCAGAATATTTTTTTCCAGTTTTCTGCCTCTAAAACCTAGGTGCGTCTTATGGTCAGGTGCGTCTTATGGAGCGAAAAATACGGTAAATACCACCAAAAGAAAGCTCTAGTTGTGTGAAGAAAATGATAAAAGTTTAGTTTGGGTACAGTGTTGTATGACCGCGCAATTGTCATTCAAAGTGTGAGAGCGCTGAAACCTGAAAAATGGCCTGGGCAGGAAGGTGTAAAATTGCACGGTATTGAAGTGGTTAAGGAAGATTACCCAGGCAAAATCGCATGGCATGAAAGTCGTGCATCAAGTCGCATCAAAGTCATACTCAAGTCGCCAGCAAATCACCAGGAAGTCGCATGGCAAAGCCTTTCAGGTCGCAGTAGTGTGAACCAAGCCTTAAGCAAACAACAAGTGCAGCTTGCACATACTTTTTGACCTGTTATTCAATAAAGATGTTTTCTTCTATGCTAGTATTATTGTGTGCCATTTCTTTAATATTATAACGAAAAAAAAATTGTGTTAGTTTACAAACTTAATAATGGCATGCAATGCCAAGCTGCGGTTTCTAAAGCGAGCAAAATCCTCTCTTGTATTAAAAGAGGTATAGACTCCAGAGAGAGAGATATCATATTACCCCGATACAAATCATTAGTAACACCTCATCTGGAATATGCAGTTCAGTTTTGGGCACCAATTCACAAAAAGAACATTGGGGAACTGGAGAAAGTACAGAGAAGGGCAACCAAACTGATAAGAGGCATGGAGGAGCTCAGCTATGAGGAAAGATTAGAGAAATTGAATTTATTCTCTCTTGAGAAGAGAGAGGGGGGATATGATCAACATGTATAAATATATCAGTGGTTCATATAGTGAACTCGGTGTAGAGCTAGTCACCCTGAGGTCATCACAGAGGACAAGGGGGCACTCTTTACGTCTGGAGGAAAATAAATTTAATCTCCAAACATGGAAAGGTTTCTTCACATTGAGAGCTGTGAAAATGTGGAATAGACTCCCTCAAGAGTTGGTTCTGGACAGCTCGTTGGATTGCTTTAAAAAAGTCCTGGATTATTTCCTAGATACACAGAATATAACTGGATACTAACATTTATAAGTAAAGTTGATCCAGGGAATATCCGATTGCCTCTTAGGGGATCAGGAAGGAATTATTTTTCCCTGTAGGAGCAAATTGGATCATGCTTTGCTGGGAGTATTTTGCCTTCCTCTGGATCAACTGTGGGTATAGGATTATAACTTTTTTTTTTTTTTTAGTGGTTGAACTTGATGGACTTTTGTCTTTTTTCAGCCAGACTAACTATGTAAGTATGCGTTAACATGCCTTGCCTTTGTTTACTGTTTAATTGTTGTACCCTTTGTGATGAAAAAAAAGAAATACATTTTTAACTGTAAAAAACTAAAATTACACCCAAGCACATACAATCAACCTCCCAAATATTGTAAGCCTCTCCTCCACTTACATATGAACGTAAACTAAGGTGCCGCGAGCACCTACATACAAAATGATGATTGTGCTATGTATCTTACACATTGCTGCGCAATAATTTTAGCACTAGAACTGCTGCGTAACTCTAAACTGATGACCTTAGGAACATTTCGAAGCATCGCCTATGGAAAGTACTGAAGTTTGTGGCATTTCACAGGTACAGGCAAATTTGACATGTTGGGTATCTACAGGTGCATTTCAATAAATTAGAATATCACAAAAAAGTTCATTTATTTTAGTAATTCAATACAAAAAGTGAAAGTCATATATTATGGCTTACAGATAGTGAAAACCCAAAATTCAGTATCTCAGAAAATTAGAATATTGTGAAAAAGTTCAATATTGTAGACTCATGATGTCACACTCTAATCAGCTAAATAACTCAAAACACCTGTAAAAGTTTTCTGAGCCTTTAAATGGTCTCTCAGTAGGTTACACAAAGATGGGAAAAACTGCTGACTTGACAGTTGTCCAGAAGACAGTCATTGACACCCTCCACAAAGAGGGTAAGTTACAAAAGGTCATTGCTAAAGAAGCTGGCTGTTCATCCAAACATATTAATGGAAAGTTGAGTAAAAGTATGTAAGAAAAAGGTGCACAAGTAACAGGGATAACAGCAGCCTTGACAGGATTGTGAAGCAAATGCCATTCAAGAATTTGGGGGAGATTCAGAGTGGACTACAGCTCGTGACAGTGCTTTAAGAGCCACCACACACAGACGTATCCAGGACATGGGCTATAACTTTCGCATTCCTTGTGTCAAGCCACTCCTGAACCAGAGACAACGTCAGAAGCATCTTTATCTGAGCTAAGGAGAAAAAGGACTGGACTCTTAGTAAATTTTGCATTTCTTTGGAAATCAAGGTCCCAGAGTGTGGAGAGGCACAGAATCCAAGTTGCATGAGGTCCAGTGTGAAGTTTCCACAGTCAGTGATGATTTGGGGAGCCATGACATCTGCTGGTGTTGGTCCCACTATGTTTTATCAAGTCCAAAGTCAGCACAGCCCCTACCAGGAAATTCTAGGGCACTTTACGCTTCCAGCATTATGAAGAAGCTGATTTCATTCTCCAGCAGGACTTGGCACCTGCCCACACTGCCAAAAGTACCAATACCTGGTTTAATTATCATGGTATCGCTGCGCTTGATTGGCCAGCAAACTTGCCTGACCTAAACCCCATAGAGTATCTGTACGGTATTGTGAGGTATCATACAATTCCTCCCTCCATGCTGCCAAACAAGCCTACTTTGTCACTCTTATTAATACCTTGTCATCCAGTCCTCGTCATCTCTTCTCTACTTTTAACTCTCTACTTTCTCCACCTCCACCCAGTACCTCACTCACTGCTTACGAGATTGCAAATCATTTCAAAAACAAGATTGATGCAATTCATAGGGACATCTCCACTGCACAGACATCTATCTCACTTCGCATACCTTATACTAAACCTACCTCAACACTTTCCTCTCTTGGCCTTGCTACTACTGAAGAGGTCACTAAAGTTTTCGCAGAAGCCCATCTCACTACCTGCCCCCTGGATCCTGTCCCCTCACAACTACTACGGTCACCCTCTTCTTTTGTCCTATGCTCCCTCACTCACATCTTCAATCTCTCCCTCTCGAACGCTGCCTTCCCCATCCCTCTAAAGCATGCACAGATCCCTCCCATACTTACTGTAAAAAGCCCTTGATGGACTCCACCAACCTGAACAACTTAAGACCCATCTCCCTGCTCCCGTTTACCTATAAACTCTTAGAACGCTTACTCTACAATCACCTGAGCTCCTACCTCTCTGACAACAACCTTCTTGACCCTTTACAGTCTGGCTTTCGCTCACTACACTCCACTGAAACTGCCCTACTAAAACTCACTAATGATTTACTAAATGCTAAAACCAATGGCCACTACTCTATACTCTTACTACTTGACATTTCTGCGGCTTTTGATACTGTTGACCATCCCCTCCTCCTCAAAAAACTCCACTCTTTTGGCCTCCAAGACGCTGCTCTCTCCTGGTTCTCCTCCTATCTATCATAGCGCTCCTTCAGTGTTACCTATAACTCTGTCTCTTCCTCTCCACGTCCTCTTTCTGTAGGGGTCCCTCAAGGTTCTGTCCTTGGACCCTTTTCTTCTCCATCTACACCTCCTCCTTTGGTCACTTGAAAAACTCCCATGGCTTTAAGTACCATCTCTATACTGATGACACATAAATCTATCTTTTTACTCCTCATCTCACCCATTCAGTCTCCTCTCGCATTACTAACCTACTAAGTGACATACCAGCATGG
Organism: Staurois parvus; assembly: GCF_062004578.1. Classification (NCBI taxonomy): domain Eukaryota; kingdom Metazoa; phylum Chordata; class Amphibia; order Anura; family Ranidae; genus Staurois; species Staurois parvus. The sequence goes on from NW_028317982.1 coordinate 774,283, forward strand.
ATGTCACTCCACTTCCTCAAACTCAATATTTCGAAAACTGAGCTCATACTATTCCCTCCAGCCGGTGCCTCCTCCCCTTACTTCTCCATCAAGATCAATAATACAACCATCAGTCCCTCCTCTCATGCCAGGGTACTAGGTGTAATCCTAGACTCCCATCTGTCCTTTCAGTCCCAAATCCAATCACTGTCCAAATTTTGTAAACTTTACCTCCGTAACATCTCCAAGATACGCCCGTTCTTAACCTCTGAACTACTAAGCATCTTATTCACTCCCTGGTTATCTCTCGCCTTGACTATTGTAACTCCCTCCTCAATGGCCTACCTAATCGCAGGCTATCCCCTCTTCAGTCTATCATGAATGCTGCTGCCAGACTCATCCACCTTACTAACCCTTCCATATCTGCCATCCCTCTCTGCCAATCCCTCCACTGGCTTCCCATTGCCCAATGAATAAAATTCAAAACATTAACAATAACATATAAAAGCATTTATAAATCTGCCCCAAATTACATCACCAATCTTGTCTCCAAATATCACCCAAACTGTCCTCTCCACTCCTTGCATGAACTCCTGCTCTCCAGCTCTCGTCTCCTTCTCCCATGCTTGTCTCCAGGACTTCTTCGGAGCCTACCCCATGCTCTGGAACTCTCTACCCCAATCTATCCGACTATCGCCTACTCTGCCCATTTTTAGGCGATCTCTGAAAATCTCTCTCTTCAGGGAAGCCTATCCAGCCTTCAGCTAATAATGGAATCTTCTATTCCCCCTACCAGTCCATCCCCCACAGTTATTACCTTTTGTACCACCAGCCTCCCTCTTAGATTGTAAGCTGCAAGGAGCAGGGCCCTCCTAACCCTCTTGTATTGAACTGTATTGTTGCTGTATTGTCTCCCTTTACATTGTAAAGCGCTGAGCAAACTGTTGGTGTTATATAAATCTTGTATAATAATAATAAGTGTTAATAGGAAGACGAGAGACATCAGACCCAACAATGCAGACTAGCTAAAGGCCACTATCAAAGCAATCTGGGCTTCCATAACACCTCAGCAGTGCCACAGGCTGATCACCTTCATGCCAAGCCACATTGATGCATAATTCATGCAAAAGGAGCCCCGACCAAGTATTGTGTGCATACTTTACTGTACATGGACATACTTTTCAGTAAGCCAACATTTCTGTAATAAAAAAACCTTTTTTTTATTGTTCTTATGTAATATTCTAATTTTCTGAGATACTGAATTTTGGGTTTTCACTAGCTGTATGCAATAATCATGAAAATTAAAAGAAAGAAATGCTTGAAATATATTACTCTGTGTGTAATAAATCTATATAATATATGAGTTTCACTTTTTGAATTGAATTACTGAAATAAATTAACTTTTTGATGAGATGCACCTGTATATACTTGGCGCAACTTTATCTTTTATAATTTACCAAAAAAAGTGGTAATTTATTGCGTTTGTGTGTCCTAAAATTAACTTTATTTTATTTTTTCTGAAAGTTTGTGTATCCTAGACCTAATATCATGTAGCATAAAGAAATGGAACTACAGCTATTTTATTTTCTAGGGTGTCTGTTTTCAGGAAATATATAATGTTTTGAGAGATTTATGCAATCTTCCGAGATAAAATTCTATTTCTTAAAAACATGCGAAAAAATAAATGCAAAAATGGCTCTTGCAGCAAAACGGTTAAAGCAGTATTAAACCCAAAAGCAAACATTTATAATATTGTAAAACAGTCAAAAGGTGCCCCGGTTGACGTCACGTAAGATGAAACATGTAGGATGGAGCTATGTGCTGACATCATTGCGTTCCAATGCTCCCAGAAGAGCAGGTGGTATGCGTGTTCTTGCCAGCTAAGAGGATTTTATATTGCACAGTTTTTATTTAAATATTGCATGTGTGATTGTAACTTTAATAAATGGTATGAGAAAGCATTTTACACTATGGAAGTGTTTTGTCATTATGCTTCTATGTGAGCGTGGAGGAGATACTTGGAGTACCATCTTAATGTGACTGGGTCCTCTTGGAGGGCATCTTTATCCTTAGTGGTGTAATGATCTCTTCTATAGTTGATATCTATGAGCCTTTGTGACCTTTCTCTAATTAGAAGGTCATTTACAGCTGGTAAGCGTGCAATCTTACTATTTGGATGGTGGCTTTTATTAAGTGTTCTTGCATGAGAAGACCACTTACTGTTATCTCACATATATATTCTTATTATTATAGCCAAATTTACCACCCTAACTCCTCCCACAGTTTTTACACTACATAGACAGTAATATACCGAAACAGCGGATTGTTCCCGATTGGTTTGCTATTACTTTGTGGAACGTTTCGCCAAATTGTTCACGAAATATCAGCGTTTTTGAGTGAAATTGGTCCCATAGGAATGAATGGCGGAACGTTCAAAACTAGAGTGGGAGCTGACAAAAGCTAGAGTGTGAGCTGAAAAATCAGGACATGATTTCTAAACTGCCATCATTCCCTCATTTTCAAGCCCACCTACACAAATGCTATATCAAAACGTTCAGCTATCCCTGCTGCCACTAAAAATGTCCACGGCTAAGCCATAGTCCTGATAGTTTTCACAATATGACCATTTGTTTGCAACTCACGCCACCCATTGACATTCATCGAAACTCCACTCTAGCCACCTCGAATTTGAAGGGCAGTTTCTAAACTGCGACTGTGCCTTCATTTTTAATATTTCAGAGACATACTATGCATCAAAATGTAGGTCTGGGTCTTGTGATTCTCACAATATAAAGCTCTTTGCTGTAGGATGTATAGTTTTTAAAACTACGACCATTTGAAGATGCCAGTGAAGTGAGCAAGTTAGAGCAGTTTGTTTTTAACCGCTCTTCTCTGCCCTATTTGAAATCTAATTTTGAATTCGTGACAGTTTGGCCGGCTTCTGGTTAAAGGTTTGGAAATAAGTTTTCTACAGTAGAGAGTATTTGAGGTGATAATGCTGCTAATGTTTTTTATAAATGTATGTTTTAATGTAACTGTGAAGCACTTTGGGCAACAACATTGCAATTAAATGTGCTATATAAATAATTAAAAGTTGAAATGCATTTCTCACTCTATCAAGCTTGCCATGTGCACTTTTTAAATTTGATCAATCAATTGGTTAGTGTAATTTTTATTATCTTTACTCACTCCAAACACTCCACACAGTTACTCTGCCCACTCCATAAAGTTACTCTGCCCAGTCCAACCTTTTCAGTTACTCCAGCCACTCCAACCACACAACAGTTACTCAAGCCACTCCAGTTGTAGACTACTGGTGGAGGCAAGAACACTTCACACAATTTCCCCAGAAATTGTAGCTTTTCTAGTATTACTGTTCATTTGATCTTATTGGAGACAGACTCTCTATTCACAGCCAAGAACACTTGGAAACAGTATATTTCACATATGTGGACTTTGTATGAACTATTTTCATTGTGTTGCAGTAATTAAGCACAGTTACTATTATTAAGTGTTCTTGCATGGCAAGACCACTTACTGTTATCTCACATATATATTCTTATTATTATAGCCAAATTTACCACCCTAACTCCTCCCACAGTTTTTACACTACATAGACAGTAATATACCGAAACGTGCGGATTGTTCCCAATTGGTGTGCTATTACTTTGTGGAACGTTTCGCCGAATGGTTCACGAAAGAATGAATGGCGGAATGGTCAAAACTAGAGTGGGAGCTAAAAAATCAGGACATGATTTCTAAACGGCCATCACTCCCTCATTTTCAAGCCCACCTACACAAATCTTATATCAAAACGTTCAGCTATCCCTGCTGCCACTAAAAATGTCCACGTCTAAGCCATAGTCCTGATAGTTTTTACAATATGACCATGACTCACGCCGCCCATTGACCTTTTTACAGTTACTCCAGCCACTCCAACCACACAACAGTTACTCCAGCCACTCCAACCACACAACAGTTACTCCAGCCACTCCAACCACACAACAGTTACTCCAGCCACTCCACCCAGTTACTCCGCCCACTCCAGTTGTAGACTACTGGTGGAGGCAAGAACACTTCACACAATTTCCCCAGAAATTGTAGCTTTTCTAGTTTATGTATATTATGCACTTTTTAACACTCTGGTTACTTAATTTTTTTGTATAAATAAGTTTAGCACGGCTTTTTTAATATACTGCAGCTTATCAATTCTTAGATGTGATGGCTGCATTAGTTTTCTTTTTTTGGCTTTCTTTCCTTTATATTCACCTGGTGATTCAGGCAGATGCAGCAGTTAGATGGATGAGACAAACCATTTAACACTGAGATGGGTGCTTACAATGGGCAGTTTTTATTCATTCTGTAAAACCTTCATCCCAAAAAGGAAACAAAATGGTTGCTGTAACTTCTTACAAGGTGTTAGCTGGAGTTTGGCTTCAATTTGTTAGTGTATCTAAGTTTGCTAGTACATCTTACACTCCTCTCCCCCTAGACTGACAATGCTGCTGTCCAAATGTGTCTCTGTTTCTCCTTCATCCAGAGTGGAAGCGCTCTAATACAGGTGTGCTACTGGCCAGATTGCCAGGTGAAAACAGAGGGGGAAAAAAAATAAAAACCGAAAGCTAATGCAGCCACTACATCTAATGATGGGTAAGCTGATGGAATTGCAATATATTACATTTTTGCTTTTTGGTTTAATGCTGCTTTAAGTCCACTGAGACCAGAAAGTCCACCTGATGCAGACAGACAATATTAGATCTGGTTGACTCCATTTGAAATTTCTGGACATGAATGTAAACATTTAAGGCCACTGAGGTACAAAACTGGGCGAATGTCCCCTTCGGGAGTGTGAACAGTTAACAAACTGGAGGGTTAAACCCTGAAATTTTCTGCAGCAGAGACTAGAATGATGGCGCCTTAAGCTTTTAACCCTGGGATACCACTTCTCTGAAAAGTTACTTTGGGCAGTTCCTCCTCCCACCCTCCACCCTGAGCTGTGCTCCCTTCCACTCTCTGCTGTGCACTGAGGATGACAGCAACGGAGAAGGCTGGGGGAAGAGAAACCGGCACCTAAAAGGAGGGGGTTGGTGGTGCAGAGACATATTTGTGGTCTACCTGTCACCTGCCCGTGGTCAACAGGTAGACCATGATCGATGGGTTGCTGACCCCACTCTAGACTACCTAATGGTCACACAGGAAAACAGTTGCTTCTACAGGCAAAATGCTAAACCCCTCTAGGAGCTGATTTTTTTTAAGCCAGTGTGCATGGAACCTTAATGAATTTTACGCATGCTATTTACCTGTAAAAGCTTCCTGCATTCAAAAACCCTGAGACTGCTGTGGGGCACTGCTATCCTGGTTGAATGTCAGCAGACTTAAAGTGGTTCTAAAGCCAGAGAGTTTTTTTTACCTTAATGCATTCTATACATTAAGGTAAAAACCTTCTGCATGCAGCTCTCCCCGCCTTCCCCCTTATCCTTACCTGAGCCTGATCTCGATCCAGCGCTGTGCATGATAGCAGCAGCTCTCTCCCTCCTCATTGGCTCAGAGACACCATTGGCTCCTGTAAGGAGGGGTGAGGCAGAGACACAATCTGTTTATCAATGGACACACAGAGAGGGGCTCCAGAGCAAGCACACGAGTGCCCCCATAGCAAGTGGCATAGGGATCTATGCAAAACCATTGGTCAGAGCAGGCAAGCATGACATATTTATTGCGAAAAAAAAAAAGCGTAAGCATTTACAATCACTTGAAGTGACTCCCTATAGTATTTCCCTTCACTCCCCTAGCTGCTACATAGAAGAAGATGAGGCGAGGAGGGTGGAGAGTCTGGGTCAGCGCAGACAGTATTTAGACACTCCCAGAGAGGGCAATGACATATAGCTGCTATTAAAATATAGCCACTTACCGGTCCCTCAGTTCAGCGGTGCCTTCACCACTGCTGGTTTCACCAGCCGTCTTCTCTCCCTGGCGCCGGCATCTTCAGTGTGGTCACCCAGCTTGCAGCTTCACAGCTGGGTGCCCACTGTACATGCGCGAGAAGTGCTGCGCATTGTGAATGGCACCATAGTCTTCTGGGACCTGTCACGTGTCCCAGAAGACTACGGGGAGGGAGGGGGAGACAACTTCTGCTTCCGATCTCCTAGCTGACCGCAGCGGAAGTGGGAGCGGGTACCTGTCAAATTTGGGTACCCGCCCCTCCTCCCCGCTCCCCAAAGGTGCCAAACCTTAATGGGGAGAGGGGGACAAAGGCTTAAAGCGGAACTTCCCCTTTTGGGTGGTGCTCTGCTTTAAGTAGTCAAATTTCCTAGTTCAAATTTACATTGCAAGTGAATAAAATTAATTTAGAAGGAAAAACACAGTAAGTAAACATTATAGACACTTTATTTTGCTGTGCTTTTGCCTATACTTTTTTAGGTTGATAACAGGGTTTTGCTAACCAGTACTGTCTTCAATGACCTCTATGCTAACAGGGTTAATATGAAACACGTTTTAAGTGTTTTGTACACAGAATTAAAGTGTGTACTCTAAATTCAGCAATATTTTTACCTGTTACATATAAGAACTTCAGGAAAAGAGTTGACTCGGGGAAAGGTTCTCTCGTAGAATCTATCCAGACTGGTAGTGGAATGTATTGTGGTGGATGAACTTCCATCCTCCTTCTCCCCCTGACTCAGAGATTCGGTACTGCTCCCCGCAGAGTCTTCAAACATCTGGTTTGGTAACTGGGCACGCTTAGAATTTTCATGCAGTGATGGGTTTGATGCTCCATCAGCAAGAGGCTAGAATCACAGACAGATGGAAAATAAAGAGAGGATTTTGCTAAGGCTTCTTCAGTTGAAAAAAAAAATGTTTACACATTATGTTGAGATACACAGGTGATGTTGAAGATGCTATGTGTTACTTTACCTACTCTGCACCTATATTCTGTTCTGAGTTTAAAGGTAAGATGGATATGAGTGCTACCAATGCTGACTTTTTTGTAAAATGTTACTTGCCTTAGGCCCCTTTTACACGAGCAGACTGTCCGTTTTTCATCCATCTGTTGACAGATGAAAAACGGACATCAAAGCATCTCTATGGAAAAATGGATGTAAACAGATGATCATGCGTTTACATCCACATCCATCATCATCCATTTTTTGAAATGGATGAAAGCCCTATTTTGTGTAACAGACAAAAAACAAATGTAAAAAACGTGGTTGAACTCATGAAACGAATGGTCTGCATGTGTGAAAAGGGCCTTATTGGTTGAATTGTAAGTATTATGATTTGTGCCCCATTTTAGGTTTCTTTTAAGTTAGGAGACTTTGTTTAAGGAGAGAGGCAGAGAAGAAAGAATGGGCTAAAAAAGAGTTGAGGAGAAAAGAGGAGAAAAACACAAATAACAGGGGGGGGGGGGGGGATTAAAGTTGCAGGAAGAGAAAAAGTTTAGGGATAATGGGGTGTATATTTTCCTCCGTGGTGTCATCTAGGTCGGAAGAGTTGAGCTTTGAAGAGTAAATCAAGATGTACTTTGGGAAATAGGCTTTGTTACATCTATGTAAAGGGTTGGGTTACAAGATCTTTAAATTGTTGGAAATCTCTATATGATTCAGATGGACAAAATGTCTGGAAATCCTTCTGTTGGATCTTATATCAATATCAATGAGTTTCTCCGTTCACATCATGTCATTCAAAAGTTCGGCCCATTCTGCAGGGGATGATGTACTGTATGTGGAAGTGTCCAATACCTTGGAGTTAATTGTTTAACTGCAATTAGGAAGAAACTCAAGACTTTTTGAATAAAAACATTGAGCTCATGTTCAAAATTTGTAGAGCAATAATTAGGGATGTAATCATGATAAAAAAGAAGGGAGAAAGAAGCACCTCTAAGTGTAGACACTATAAAATGTACTACTCAAAAAGTAGTCAAAAAGCTACTCCACTGGTCACCACTACTGCTCTATCTGAACCAGGAAGCCAGTTGAGAGATTATTATTATTATACAGGATTTATATAGTGCCAACAGTTTGCTCAGCACTTTACAATATAAATGGAGACAATACAGCAATGATACAGTTTAATACAAGAGGGTTAGGAGGGTCCTGCTCCTTGGAGCTTACAATCTAAGAGGGAGGTGCTGGTGGTACAAAAGGTAATAACTGTGGGGGATGAACTGATAGGAGGAATAGGAGGTTCCATTATTAGCTGAAGGCAGGATAGGCTTCCCTGAAGAGATAGGTTTTCAGAGATTGTCTAAAAGTGGGCAGAGTAGGTGATAGTCAGATAGATTGGGGTAGAGAGTTCCAGAGGATGGGGGAGGCTCTGGAGAAGTCCTGGAGACGAGATTGGGAGAAGGAGACAAGGGAGCTAGAGAGCAGAAGGTTGTGGGAGGAGCGGAGAGGACAGTTTGGGTGATATTTGGAGACAAGATCGGTGATGTAATTTGGGGCAGAGTTATAAATAGCTTTATATGTTATTGTTAATGTTTTGAATTTTATTATTTGGGCAATGGGAAACCAGTGGAGGGATTGGCAGAGGGATGGCAGATATGGAACGGTTAGTAAGATGGATGAGTCTGGCAGCAGCATTCATGATAGAATGAAGAGAGGATAGCCTGCAATTTTCATGTTATCATGATACAAAGTGTACATCATGAGGACCATGTCCTATGATAGTTTGATGGCTGTACTCCTCCAGAAATGTGTAGAAAAGAACCTTCTGATTTCTGACAACTCCTCTCCACAACTTCTCTCCAATGCTCCTGGTGTGGGCAGATGCTTATCGACCTACAATGCAGGACTATTTGTCCTGTACTGTATGTGATAATGTCCACGTTTGATTGCTGGTCATAGAGCATCAGAGAAGAGACTCTGGAGGACTGTTCACACAGTGTGATGGAAGCAGGCAGTGCAGGGAGACCCCACTGCAAGAGTAATTTTTTTCTGATGCTGAGGATTGGGTCTTTAAAGTTATGTTTCTGTATCTTACAGGATATGGAGAGTTTTTGGGCAAGGAGAAAGCTTATGTCCCAGTCTTTTCAGATATTGACAAGTTTAATTCTTTTTCCCAGTTATGGTAAATTTAGGAAGCTGTTCAGAGACTTTTCTTAAAAGCAAGAAATACAGGGTCAAAACTGTATGTTGTGGTCTTTGGGCCACTTTCTGTCCACATGCACCCACTTCAGCATCATCTGCCATCATTACTCTGGACTGTTAGACATCTTACCCTAAACTTTTGATTTATTGGGTAAACAACTTTGGCCTTTAATGCAAATGCTTCAATGCCATTACTGGACGTCTGGTCGCCTTCCTGCAAAGAGAAGAACACAGTATACATTATCTACAGCTTGCAGAGCTTGTGATGCAGCCAGGAAAAGGTTCCCAGGTAGAAGTATGAGCTGTACCATTCTAATGACTAGCTCACAACAGCACATAAATCTCAGTGCATAAAAGAATATAAATAGCAGTTATTTTTAGAGATTGCATGAAATATCTGAATGCACCAGTGGGATTGCAAGATAAATAAACCATGAAGCATTATCCAATTATTCACACAAATAAAGCCTAACAGAGCAGAACCTTATTAAGTTGACGAAAGCTGTTCCTCAATTAATTATTATGCATCTGATTATCCTCCTTGCTAACCATTAGGGTACGATTGATGTAGCCAGTGCTGTAACAAAGTACTTTAAACACTTCTTCTATACAATCCAAACTGTCCGATATTAAATCTATATAGAAATAACATTGTACTCTGAGTTTCCAGGAAGACGATCAGAGAAAAATGACTCCATAATTGGTCAGAGAGAGTATCACCCATATATCAGCAGATGTCACATGGATTCTGTGCATGTAGTCATGAACCTAGGTGTGCTTTGTGTACGTCTTCCAGATCTGGGCATTAAAACCAGTGTGAAAATTTGCCTTTGTGCAGGAGCTTCCCGAGTTTCCAGGAAGATGATCAGAGAAAACATTACTCCATAATTGGTCAGAGAGTGTATTACCCATAAATCAGCAGATGTCACATGGATTCTGTGCGTGCAGTCATGTGTATCTTTATTTATTTATTTATTTTAACTTATTTATTTCAGGTACTTATATAGCGCCATCAATTTACACAGCGCTTTACATATATATATATATATATATATATATATATATATATATATAGTACATTCACATCAGTCCCTAACCCTCAAGGGGCATACAATCTAAGTGCCTTAACTCACATTCATATACAAGGGCCAATTTAGACAGGATCCAATTAACCTATCAGCATGTCTTGTGGGAGGAAACCGGAGTACAGGTGGTGCTGTGGCTGGGATTCGAACCAACGACCCTAGTACTGCCAGGTGGAAGTGCTAACCATTTAGCCACTGTGCTGCCCATCATTGCATGAACCTAGGTGTGCTTTGTGTACGTCTTCCAGATCTGGGCAGTAAAACTAGTGTGAAAATTTGCCTTTGTGCAGGAGCTTCCTGTAATAAAGACTGATCACTGCTGCTCAATCTTCATGTGCCGGGTGACTGGTCTTGTCCCTGCCCCCTCCTTTAGTCGATGGAGTGGAAAACCCAGATACTCCTGCGCTTAGGGATGGACTCAATGTCATTAGGACCACATAGCGAGATTCTTGGGATATGTACGCCTTGCTGCCCTCAAAAGACCGGGGGAGTCCAAACATACTGAATAGAGAAAAACAAACAGAGGACGCACCGGCCTAATACATTACCTAAAAATCTGTTTATTAAATGGTAAAAGTAGGTATTGTACTCACAGATTGTTAATAAAATCAAAAGGCACATCGTGAAGGAACAGCTCTGTCCTATTCACACTACGTGTCTGTCCGTAATGGGAACTGTGGGCATCCAAAAGACTGACGCGTTTCGAGGACTAGCCTCTTCCTCAGAGCCCTGGTGGATGGAGCCTGCTGTATCCCTCCGACATCTCTGCTCTGTGCACAGGCTATGCACAGCACAGTGCTGATGTCACTGCTACTTTTATAAGGTAGAATGTGGGTTTTTAAAGGCACTTGGTGCAAAAAAGTGGCGTTATATCCTTTGTGGCAAGAAAGATTGGATGCCTGGAGGGTTTTTTTTTTTTTTTCGTATTTCCTTTATTTTAACAAAGGTTAAACAGTTTACAGATATGACTTCAAAAGACACATAACAGAGTATCGTACATTAGAAAAATGCCATGTCATGAATAATTGCATTAATTGTCAAAGTAATGCTGAGAAAACTTAATTCCAAAGAACAGTATGATACTGGAGCGTAATCTGGAGACATACAATAAGAGATTACACTGATCACAGGAAGGGGGTCTAGGGAAAACATGGACACTTACGGTAATCTAATCCCAGATATGGTATTAAATAAGCAATTACCAAATTTTTAAGCGTAAAAACAGAGTGAAAGGCGCTTCCAGGAGCAGGGGAGAAAAGTGAGGGAGGGGAAAAACAGACAGGGGCTCCCCAGTAAGGCAGAAAAAGAAGAGCGAGCCATCCATCTCCCGGGTAGGATGCTGGAAGCCTGGAGTTCATCTTTAATTTTCAGTCAGTGTGTGAATTCATACTTCTTGCATGCCGTCTTCCTATTCAACACACTTTGAGAACTGTGGCTGATCTCTTTATGCGTTTGCCGAGTATCTGTTTTCAGGCAGTCTTGTCTTTATCTGATCCTTTTGAAAACTTCATGTGTATTTATTCAACTCCTCTGCTCCAGGGAAGTGCTACAATACAATACTAGTTTGCGTTTTGGAGTACAAAGCTCTAGCCAACTTCAGATTGTGTCTGGTCTGTCCTTGTATTACCTTGCTGGCCCTGTCTGAACCTCCATTCTTGTCCTGCAATTCTTTTTTAGGTTTGTATGTCTTTACCCTTTTCACTGCCTTGTCTACTACGGGTGCTTTTATGTTTCTTGTTTAAGTTTCGCTATTGCCTGAAACGGTCAGCGTGTATATTGACCATTACCCTAGTCTTTGTCATATCATGTTTAGCCCTGTAGTTTTCACAGTCTACAGTTCCCCTTGTTTATTTTATTGTCTTGTTGACACTACGGTCTCCTGTCCTGCCAGAAAAGGCTGACTGTAGGAGAGCTGTGTAAATCTCAGTACTGCATGGACAGAAATACTAATCCTTTGATATGTAGAACAGCTTCCAAGTACATACAGGGGTTGGACAAAAATATGGAAAATTTTCTAGTAAAGTGAGCAGCCTACTTGCCTTTAACAAATCAACCCTTTCATCTCTATGAATTTAACCTGTACAAGGATGGAATGTGTTAGAGTAGAGTGGTCCTATGTAGAGCAGTAGCGTGCTTTGTTTGAAATCAATTTAGTTTTAAGAAATCACTCATTTTATTGGACTCTGGTTCCTTCTGCGAACTGCTATGTTACTACTGTGTCCTGTACTGATGCAGCAGTTTGCGGGGAAAACCACAGAGTGTGGCGGTGATAGGTAATTGAACAGACTCAAAAGTTTACAAGATATTCATAGCCCTTTAAGTGAGCAAAGATGTGACTTGTCACCCACCGCCAATAAGGTAAGTATAGAACATCTGCTTTTACCGAGTTCCTTTTGTCTAAATGTTTTTATTATATCGAGTCACTTTTTACACACAGTATATATTTAACCAGTGCAATTACCTGGCATTCAGGTAGTGCAAAATTTCATAGTTTTTTTGTCAATTGTAATTCTTATCTTTTGGCAGTCACTATTTGCCTACATATAGTTACAAATATTATAGATTGTCTACACAGATAAAAGAAACATATAAAAACTTAAAGAAGAATTCTTGGTATGGGTAATTTATACATACAATCACAATTCCCAAAAAGTTGGGATGCTGTGTAAAATCCAAATAAAAACAGAATACAAAGATTTGCAAATCTCACAATCCTATATTTTATTCACAACAGAAAATATATCAAATGTTTAAAATGAGAACATATTCCATTTTAATGAAAAATAAGGCAATTTTGAAATTGATGTCAAAAACACATCTCAAAAAAGTTTGGACAGGGTACCAAAAAGCTGGCAAAGTATATTCATTGGTTGAGCTTGGACCAATGTGACTATGTACAGTTGCAAGAAAAAGTATGTGAACCCCTTGGGATTACGTGGAGTTTTGCATGAATTGGGCATAAAATGTGCTCTGAACGTCATCTAAGTCACAACAATAGAAGAACACAGTCTGCTGAACATAATACTACACAAACATTAGATGTTGCCATGGTTTAATTACACATAACATGTAAACATTCACAGTGCAGGGAGGAAAAAGTATGTGAACCTTTGGACTTAATAACTGATTGACCCTCCTTTGGCAGCAATAACCTCAACCAAACGTTTCCTGTAGTTGCAGATCAGACCTGCACAACGATCTGGAGTAATTTTGGACCACTCCTCTTCACAAAACTGTTTCAGTGTAGCAATATTCTTGGGATGTCTGTTGTGAATCGCTCTCTTAAAGGTCATGCCACAGCATTTCAATCGGGTTGAGGTCAGGACTCTGACTGGGCCACTCCAGAAGGCGTATTCTGTGCTGTTGCAGCCATTGTTTTGTTGAATTACTTGTATGCTTTGGGTCATTGTCCTGTTGCATCACCCATCCTCTGCGAAGCTTCAGTTGGCGGACAGATGGTCGTACGTTTTCCTGCAAAATGTCTTAATAAACTCTGGAATTCATTTTCCCATCAATGACAACAATCCGTCCAGGCCCTGAGGCAGCAAAGCAGCCCCAAACCATGATGCTCCCTCCGCCATGTTTTACAGTGGGGATGAGGTTTTGATGTTGGTGTGCTGTGCCTTTTTTTCTCCACACAGTGTTGTGTGTTCTTCCCAAACAACTCAATCTTGGTTTCATCTGTCCACAGTATATTTTGCCAGTAGTGCTGTGGAACATCCAGGTGCTCTTTTGCAAACTTCAAACGTGCTGCAATATTCTTTTTGGACAGCAATGGCTTCCTCCGTGGTGTCCTCCCATGTACTCCATTCTTATTTAATGTTTTCCTTATTGTAGATGTGTCAACAAAATAGTTAGCATGTGCCAGAGATTTCCGTAGGTCTTTAGCTGACACTCTGGGATTCTTCTTTACCTCATGCAGCATTCTGCGCTGTGCTCTTGCAGTCATTTTTACAGGACGACCACGCCTATGGAGAGTAGCAACGGTGCTAAACTTTCTCCATTTGTAGACAGTCTGTCTTACCGTGGACACATGAACATCAAGGGTTTTGGAGATACTTTTGTAACCCTTTCCAGCTTCATGCAAGTCAACAATTCTTGGTCGTAGGTCTTCTGAGAGCTCTTTTCTGCGAGGCATGGTTCACATCAGACAGTGCTTCTTGAAACCAGTAAACCCAAAACAGGTGTGTGTTTTAAAAGGGCAGGACAGCTGTCAGCAACACATCCAATATCATCACACTGATTGGAGTCAAGGTTGGCTCACTCCTGGCTCCAATTAGCTCTGGGAGAAGTCATTAAGCTAGGGCCTCACATACTTTTTCCTCCCTGCACTGTGAATGTTTACATGTTATGTGCAATTAAACCATGGCAACATCTAATGTTTGTGTAGTATTATGTTTAGCAGACTGTGTTCTTCTATTGTTGTGACTTAGATGACGTTCAGAGCACATTTTATGCCCAATTCATGAAAACTCCACGTAATCCCAAAGGGTTCACATACTTTTTCTTGCAACTGTATATGACATACCTGGCCTATGCCCCTTGAAACTGGAAATCGCTTTAGCAGACACCACTATGATTTCGACTTGCGTCCGGATCCTGTATTGAGAGGCAGACCTGCTGCATTCTGAACACAGGAGGTCGGCCGCTCAGCTTGGGCACCATTTAGGGAATGCAAAGCATTCTCTGATTGGACAAAGTAGAGATTGTGACATCAGCACCCCACCTCTTTGCCTTGTCCAATTACTAAATACTTTGCATTCCTTCAGAAAATGCAAAGCATTCTCTGAATCGTGCCCGTACTGACTAGCCAACCTCCTATATTCAGAATACAACAGTACAGCCTCTCAGCATAGGACCCAGAAGAAAGTGGAGATCACTGGGGTAGAAGTGTCTACTTATCAGCCAGGTATAGTATATATAATATCCATACCTGAAATTCTTCTTTAAGTATAGAAAATCTGTAATATTTGTAGCTACATGTAGGAAAAATGTTTCTTAAATATTTATTAGCGATTGTATACATGGCACTGTGGAGTTTGAAAACATGCAGGGCTTATTACGCTAGGAGGTAGTAGTTTTTGGCACAGAGCTCCACACTGCCTATATGCTTTTTGGCAGCTTCTGCAGATATTCCCTGTCTACGGTAGGGGAGTGGTGGAAGGTTGTGTCCCTTCTATGGTTCATTTCACTATTTTCAGCAGTAAAAAAAAAAAAGAAAGCTTTGGGAAAGCACAGATTCCATACAAGGCTTGCCATCTGCTTTCTACTAGTGACATACAGTAAATATTCATATGTAATATTTCAGATTTACCCAAATTAGATCAGATAAAGAGGAAATAAAAATCTTTCTTAGATCTCAACATTGTTTGGATGGACATTTTGGATTTTGACTGGTGGTCTAACTCAGTGGTGCTCAACATTAGGCAGACCAGGGCTCAGTAAATTCTTCCAAAAACCCTCCATGCCCCAATATACGAAGGGCGTTCAAGTCAAACCGGGACTTTTAATTTTACAAGTATAAAAAGGGATACTAGCTTGGTGGTACTACACGCAGTAGTAAGTAGCAAGTGTGTCCTATTACTGAACTTAGGCAGCGCACATGTAGCGGCTAGTCCAGAGACCGTCAATCAAGATGGAAGACAACAGTGTTAGTGCATGCCTGGAACAGCGTGTGGTGATGAAGTTTCTTGTGAATGAAAGCATAAAACCCGCAGATATCTACAGAAGACTTAAAGCACAGTACGGTGATGAGACACTGTGATGAGCCGCAGTAAGACATTTGAATAGTGTAAACGTTTCAAAGATGGTCGTACTGCCATCAGTGAAGATCCCTGCTGTGGTGGTTCCCAGCCCACAGCAGTCATTCTTGTGAACATTCAGCATGTGGAACGCCTGATCCTGGATAACCAACGTATAACCTGTCATGAAATTGCACAAGAGAAGAGTCTTTCTGTTAGAACAGTAAACACAATGATGAGGAAGTGAAGCAAGCTGTCCTAGGATGGTTCAGGCAAACTGACAAACCTTTCTATGCTGAAGCTTTCCAGGCATTAGTTAAACGCTGGGATAAGTGTATAAATGTAGCAGGGGGGTATTTTGAAAAATAAATGCAGTTTCCACTCCTTGAAATTTGTTCTTTTATCATATAAACTCAAAAGTCTTGGTTTGACGTGAACACCCCTTGTAGTTGTGATCTACGGGTGGCTCGTGACCGACCACCATTCTAAACCTTCCCTACTCTATCAATAAGAAACACAAAAAAGTGGGGATGTAGATACACTTTAAATCCAGAACTCATTATCCTAGGAAGCTATAAGATCCAATAAAACTTAAGAAAATAAAAAAAGCACATGATTGCAGTTGTATCCCACAGGAACCGATCAAATTCTTGTTTAATGTTTCCCCAAAAATAAACAGTGAAATCTGATTGGTTCTCATTAGCTACAACTTCAGTTCTCTGTGTATTTTCAAATCTCATTTAATGTGATATTAAAGTATTAGTTCATGTTCCGGCGCCAATCAGAATCACTCTGAACTGTTTCAAAGCCCTGCAAAATGAAGAGGGAGAAGGGTGGGTATTTTAAATCCCCAAGATGCTACGCTTGCTGTGTAGGCACTGACAGCACATCACCCACAGAAGGTAAGTACAGCGGGGACCAGAGAGGTGGGGAGGGTGTAGGGTGTTTGTTTACCTTTTCATTTTTTCTTAAAAGCTGAACACTTTAGGCCCTGGAGCAGACATTTTTGCACAGAGACTCGTCACATGAAAGCAAACCAATCAGAATTTATACAAACGTGCTACAAGCAATTTGGGAATCAATAAAAAAGGTGATTGCTGGGACTCGAGAAATACATAATAAGAGCCCAGAAAGAGGATGTGAAAGTGAATGCATACTCCATGTGACCATCCCCAACCCCCAGAACTGCACACATACACACACACCATCCCAGCAGAGGATTGCATGCTTCTCTGCCAACCTACCATGTGTTCTGCTTGGTGGCCCCAGGAGGCTGCTATGTATTTTCAGCACACAGCTCTGTGCTGATCAACAAGCTCCTCTCCCCATTCCGACTTCAGACGTGACTCCTGCCTGGGGTTCCACTGCAGTGTTGGAGGCTTGGGTATATGCGCTGAGATTCTTGTTCAGTTAAAGGAATATGAATAAGGGGTGGAACATGTAACATGTTCCAGCATTGGCACCCTGTATCCCTGATCCCCCTGTGACAGTGGGTGGGGGATCTTCTCTCCATACCATCTGTCACAATTTAAAAGCAGCGTGGCATTGCGGGTCTCCGCCGACATGGACGCATCATTCATTCACAGTTTCCTGTGAGTAAACAGCCTACAAATACCGTCAGCCATTGTGGCTGATGGCTTCTAGTTCTCAATGATCTACGAGGGCACTGGTGACCGCCCTGGTAGATCATTGAGTCTTCCTGCTCTCAAGTAACTGCCTGGCTGTATGAGGTATGGGCAGACCGCTATCCTGAGAGTCTTCAGAAGCCTGAGATTGTACCTGCGATCTGCTGATTGTGGGTGCAATGCTCCTCAGGCTCCTTAAAAAAAAGGGCATTTAGTATTTTGTTTTCTATGTGCAAAAGGAGAACTTAGCCTTTAAGCTTTGAAAATGAAAGACAGAAGCTGATTGGTTGCCATTCACAACTAATCCAGATTGTGGCTGCTTCAGTTTTGATAAATTCCCCTCATTATGTTACTGACTAGTACCAATTCTGTGTTTTGTTTTGGTTGACCAGTAACCATTCTGTTTTTGACTTGATTGACTAGTACACATTCCATCATCAGTGCGAATGACCGGTAACTGTTCTTTTATGTATTTGCTAAATAATATCCATTATGTTTTCCTCTTTCATATTTCCCATCTAATTCTAACCTTCAAATGGGTTCAGAAACAATACCACCAAGGATGCCTACAATACTTTTGGGGTCAATATTCCTGGCTTTAGCCATGGAAGCCTAAAAAAATATATATTTCTGGTGATAAGAAGAACCCTTCTGATTGTGACAGCTTACTATTTTCTGCACTTTACTTCTCCAAGTAGTCTCACTTCATACCATCAGTAAAGAAAAACTATAACTGGTCTTGTTATATACCTCATTACATTACATGTTATGTATAACAAATAGGGCAACCTACTTCATCCAGTGGCATAAGTCTAGGCATAAGTCTAGACTGTCTTATTCGAATCTTCTTTTTAGCTTTTGGGGGAGAATCACTGGCATCTTGTTTACGCTCAGATTTCTTGTTCTCCAAATTTACTTCTGAATCCTTGACCTGTAACAATATAGTCAGTCATATAAACAGCCCAGCAGTATATGGGGTATAACAGAACACGGAAGACTGGTAAGGTCATGATGACAAGCAACACTGCCTAAAATGAGTATTTTCTAAGATTACATATGTTGGGATTGATACACAATGCTTTAAATGAGATGTATGGAATTTGAGAAAACAAACAAACATACATACCTACTTCCATGTCGCAGCATTGATATGATGCTGCAGTTGTCCCATGCCAATCCTAGAACCAAGAACTGAACAATCACATGATTGCTGATCATTCACTCTTGGCCAGCTCTGAGAAGAGAGCAGTGACTGCCAGTCAGCACTCTCCTCCTCCAGTGCTCACTGAAGCACCAGGCAAAGGAAGGCTTGGGTGCTCTTAATCACACTTTAAGAGGTGGAGTCAGCTGTCAATCAGCAGCTGGGTGGATCCTAATAATATTGTTTGGATCATTCTAGAGCCTGGAGTGACTCTTTTCTGTCAGCTGAGAGCTGCAATAGCCTGCTATTAGATGACTGGGTCACAGGAGAATAAAAATAAGTGCACTCCTGAGACCCACAAGAGAAGTATTACTAAAAAAAGCTTCGGCCATACTTCTCTTTTAAAACCAGCCCAAAGCCATGTGACTGTAATTTTCAAGTTTTGTTGGACTTAACTGAAAATAAAGTTGCTTTTACTAGTGTGTTACTTTGTGAGTTGAGCCTATTATATATGGCATATTTTTATCAAGCTTAGTAACTCAAACAATAGTAAACCATAAATAAGCTCAATTCACAAAGCTTTAACACAAGGTTAACCACTTACCCTCCAGAGGATTTTCCCCCCTTACTGCCCAGACCATTTTTTGCAATATGGTGCTGTGTTACTTTAACTTTAGCTACATTTCTTTGCTAAAAAAAATCCCAATACATGTAAATTAATTGGTTTACATGAAATTTATAGCGTCTACAAATGGCGTTATATATACTGGAATTTTTATTATACTAGTAATAGTGGCAATCAGCGACTTCTAGCGGAACTGCGGAAGTGATCAGTGCTAATAAAAAACACTGACACTGTACTAATGACACTGGGCAGGAAGGGGTTAACATATGGTGTGATCAAAGGGTTAACTGTGTGCTGTGTTTTACTAGGGAGACATGCTGCTTTGTATCTCTGTTGTGCAGAGAGATACAAAACAGCATTGTCCATGCTGACATGTTTACACACAGGTCAGCTTTCCCTGATGATCGCCAAGTGTCAGCCAGGTAAGTGACATCTCTGGCCGCCAATAGCAGTGCGGGTAGGGTGGCACGCACACCCCCTACCCAGAAATGCACATCACGTATATATTTGTGATTTTGCACAGCACTGCTGCCCTGTAGATGTACTTCTGCTATAGGGTGGAGGCCAAGCAGTTAAAGCAGAACTAAACCCTCCTATCCTTTAAAGCAGGGCTTGACAAATTTGCTTTGAATCTAGGAGCCAGCTAAAAAAGTTAGGAGCCAGTTTATTTTAACATAGCGTGGGTTGTAGTGCTCAAGGCAAAGTAACATATTTGCCCAAATCCATTTTTGGAGACTACGCAGAACAACAGCTATCAAGGACAGGTTTCCCAGATGGTGGACTCATTCCCTCCCATAATCATTGTTTTAAATCTTCATTGATCATGCCCCCTCCTTCCTTTGTCCAAATTGAGCTTTGTCACTTAGCTTTAGATTTTACAGCTGGTTTGCCGCACGTTTCCAGGGAACACATTTGAAGAACATTTATTTTTGCATAGTTCAGACATATAGATTACAGAAATCTTGGCTTTCATGCCTTGGTTTATCTTTGGACTAATGGTTCCACTTTAGAATGTTGCTCAGGGAAATGGTAACTGGAACAAGAAAACGCCCAGGTCAATGAAAGATGCTTTATTATACCAGGTTAATGTTAACACTGAACTCCAGGCAGACATAAAAGACCCAAATTATTGCAGTTATACATTAATATATCATGAATGAATAATTTAAATGCAAGCAGTGTAATTGACTGAACGTGACTTTGAATCGCTGCTTGCAATACCCTATACAGCAATACCTTGACTGAGAGCCAATCAGGTATGCTGCAGTGTTCATTTGCTAAGAAGGAACACACTGATTGCAGGGAGAGCAGAGTTCAGAGCATCTGCTGCTGCTTCTTTCACTGTCCTGTCACAGGCTCAGGGAGAGGAAAGACCTGTAAGTGGTACTTTCTGCAGCAAAGAAAAAAACTAAGCTAAACCGAGCTTCAATGTGTGCCAGAGCTTTTTAAATCTCAGAACAAAATGCACAGAAATACAAATTAATTGACAGCTTCCAGCTCCACAGATAAAACAACTCCCTTTTATGTATTTCATTGTGTTAAGCGGTTTGGCCGGAATTCAGCACATGTGGACCTACATTTTTCTGCACCTGATCAATGCAGATTTCTGCAAGGCCACATACTGTAGAAAACAACTGTTTGTATCTGTGTCTGTGTTCACACCACAATGGAGTGGAAGGTGTGGAAAAATGAATCTGTACTTTACCAATATATGGCAAAAAAAAGAACTTATGTTGGTGAACACACATTGGGGATCTGAGTGTTTTTATTGGGTGGTTAGCATTTAATGACCTCCTAAGCTACATCATCTTGATTCAAGTAATTTTTGAATTCCCATTAACTTGTATGGAGAGAAAAGCAGTTCTGAAGGGAACAAAAACCCATGTGCATAGACTTGCTCCTCTCTCCAGCAGCACATAGTCCCCTTTCCCACACTCCCCACCATACACTTACCAGGATCATGGAAAGTCAGACCATATAAACTCCAAACTGACTTGTTGGAGCTTTCTCAGGACTCTTGTCCCACACCAGTGTTGTTACATGAGAGAAGGAGAGTGGGTACCATGCTCCCGACCAGTATTTGCCATTAGAGATGGGTCGATGAACAGTGACCCCATTACTTTAAACACTTGTCTACCTGGGCAATGTTTTTATTTTTTGTACACATTAAAGTCTGCATTTTAGAAACTATACGTCAAGCCTTTGTGTACCTGTGAAAGCCTAAAAAACGATGGTATCCAAAATTCTCTATAGCTGACGCTTTAAAAGCCTTTACAGGTAGTTGATGAGGAATGACAGCTGTGAAAGAAGTGGCACAATACATGCCGCTTCCGGGTTCATTAGATGAAGGGGGATTGGGGCACAGATATTCCTTAATCACCTAATGCATTCAAAGTTGCTGCCACTTACTGCAGTCCCGGATTCCCTGGAGGAACAGGAGAGCCTGGGAACCACGGTGGGCACTAGTGGAGGGGAAAGGGGGGTTGACACCTTTGGATCCCTGTAAAAGTCCCCCTGGATCACTTCAACCTTAAAGCCGAGAGTCAGCTATAAAAATCACTACCACACTCAGCCATAAGCTTGTTTTAACTGCTTGTATACCAGGACAACCGTAAACCTACCTTGGTAGTCAATTTGGTTAAGCTGTTCTCTGCCCTAGGGTGGATTCACACTGTCCGACTGCGCTTTGGACAGAGAGCAGCTAACCCACAGTTTTTGTGCAGGTTAGCTGCACTTTCCCATAGACGTCTATTACATCTTGTGGTTTTGGTGAGATTTTAGAAGGTGCATAAGGATATGTTCACACCATGGAGGGAATTCAATAAAGCTGCTGCGCCACTTTTCTGATGTTAATTCCACTTGTTAATGTGTCACACCAAATTCATGAAGCATTGTGGAGCATTGAATGCATGAAATTCAAAATAAAATACTGACAATTTATATCTTATGAAAGTGGAGCTAATTAGGACCAACTCTCTTTTGGCATACAGAGAGGGACAGATACTGCCGCTTGCCCTTTCCTGGGCCCCACTGGTAGCACAAACAAGAAATTGGACCTTCTGATTTGTGCCAACCTTTTCAGATAGACCCTGATAGCTCGTATTACATCCAAAGAAAGCAGCAATTTCTCTCCTGGTGAATGAAGATTCGGACAACAAAAAAAAAAGAGAGTAGGAAAAGGTCCTGATTCAAGTGAAAGCTAGAAACCACCTTAGGCAAGAAGGATGGATGAGGACGCAACACAATCCTATCCTGGTGTAAGATTAAAATGGCTCCTTGAAGAAAGATACCCTTTTGCTGAAGTGATTGCAATGAAAAAAACATTTAAAAAAACCTTTCTAGTCAAAAGGACTAGTGGAATATCCCAAATAGGTTAAAAATGTCTGCTTCTGCAAAATAGCCAACACCAAATTTTAATCCCAAAAACACAAGGGTAGCCTGACAGGAGGTACCGCAAAAATCACCCCCTGCACAAAGGCCAGAACCAGAGAGTGCAAACCACTAGGCCTTTGAAAGAATACGGACAAAACTGACTCCAAATGGTGCCCAAGGCCAACCTCATTTCCACACCTGCCTGGAGAAAAGAGAGAATCCTTCCTATCACATACTTCCTGGGATGCCATCCTTTGGCCTTACACCAGGAAATGTAAGACTTACAGACTCTGTAGTAGCAGTTCCTGGATACCAGCTTCCTAGCATTCAGCAGTGTAGAAATAACTGGACCTGAGACCCCTCAGTCTCTCAAGATCCTGGCTTCAATAGCCACACCATCAAATTTAGCGACTGTAAAGCAGGGTGCCATATTAGGTTTGCTCGGACCAGAAGAGACCATGGACTGACCACAGCTAGTTCTACTATATCTGCGTACCAAGCCCTATTGGGCCAGACCTGGCCTACCAAGATCACCGGTGTTGCTTCTTTTCGGATCCTGCACAAAAGGCACAGAAGACACTGATTTGGGAGCAGACCTAAATTAGGGAGAACCGATCCCAAGAATTTACCACAGCATCCACCCTGAACGCAAGTGGGTCCTTTGTTCTGGACATGAACTTGTCCACCTTGTTGTTGAACCTAGATGCCAATAGATTTATGTCCATGGTACCCCAACGCTGGAAAAATGCCTAAAAAATCTCAGGGTGCAGGGACCACTCTCCTGGAATTAACTGCTGGTGACTGAGAAAATCTGCCTGCCAAAACTCTACCCCCGGAATGCAAACTGCTGACAGAGATGGCACATGAAGCTCCACCTAAGTCAGAATGTGATCCACCTCCTCCTGGGCCATCCGGCTCCTGGTGCCTCCTTGGTGGTTGATGTAAGTCAATGACAGGACAGGATCCTGAACGGATATCCGTGTAACCTAATCGTCCAGAACTTCAGAGCAAATTGAACTGCCCAAAGTTTCAGGACAATGATGGGCAGACTCTTCTCTGGCCGAGCCCACTTTCCCTGGACAGAACAGCTCCCCAGCCAAAAACTAGCATCCATAGGTTATTATCTTCCAAACTACAGGAAGAAAACACTTCCCTCTTTCCAGATTCTGAGCCACCAACCACTAATTAAAAATCTGCTTTACCTTGGGGAACAGAGACATGACAATCCAAAACTTGGACTTTCTTGTTCCAGACAGACAAAAAGTTTCTCTGCAATGGTCTGGAGTGGAACTGTGCATAGTGAACTGCCTCGAATGTCGACATCATGTTCCTCAGTAACCTCATTAACCTCATGCAAAGGCGTATAGATGGATATCTTTTCCTCCTCACATCTCGCACCTGATCTTTCAGAACAAAGCACTTTCCCGGGGGGGGGGGGGGCAAGAAGACTTGCATACACCATATCTGGGACCAACCCCAAATTTCCCAGACTTTGAATCGGCTGTAAGGTTAACTTCTCAAAGTTTAGGATCCGTTCTAGAACATGTACTGCACGAGCCACATTCCGCCTTAAGCTTGGAACAGACTGCACCCTGAGTAATAGGTTGTCCAGATATCCTTGTACCGATATTCCCTGGGCTCGTATTAGGCCTAATACCGAAACCAGAACTTTTGTGAAAACACGAGGGACCGTGGCAAGCCCGAAGGGCAGAGCCACAAATTAAAATGATGACCTTCTACTGTAAACTACAGAAACCTTTGATGAGGTTGGAATGCTGATAAAAATAAAGGAAAGAAGGCGATATTGCGCATGTGCGACGTGCACACCTGCCCTTGGGAAGCCACATACGTGCTCCCATGTGCGTCCTACAATCCAGCGAGCGGGCCTGGACTCCTGCAGCCTCTAGTTGGAAACAATTAAAAATAAAAAGTTACCTCCAACAAAGAGTTCCCCAAACATGCCAAGACCAGCTAGGAGCACACACAGCACAGATACAGTGCTCCTGAAACCCCCTAGTTGCAAAAAGAGAAAAGGACACAGACATTGTGGATACCTGGCCCTGTCAAACTGTTGCTGCTGTAGCTGCCCAGGCAGTATTGGTGCTTTGTATAAAATCATAAAAAGGTCCCTAGATGTATCCAAATGCCCTATGGAAATGAAGGTATTGAAATATACATTCCTCTTTTCTTTGCTTATCTCTTTCCTCTCTTTTTATTTTTTTTAAAGATAAAAAAGAAAATGGAGCAATCTTACCAATTCCACCGCAGGGCTCTAACAAACAGACACCCAATCTTCACCCATCACGGCGGGTCTGGTCACTTAAGTGTTACTAAACCCACAACAGTAAAATCAGTCTGTATATGCAGTAAAGCATGCTTGTTATTCTCACTGTGGAACCTAAAGGGTTAATCCTCTGCATTGTGTAAAAAGGCTGTTTGATCCTGACTTCTCTGATCCTCCCCTTCTTCCAGTGTCCTCTCTTATCTCCTGATAAGACATATTGTGTGGAGACACTCTGCACATGCTCAGTTTAATGCGTATTGCTAGAGAGGTTTTTTTTTTCTTGGCAGAGTGCATGTGATCAGCACAGGGCCAATCAGCTCTGTCTAGACCAGGGGTGGGCAAACTTTTTGACTTGAGGGCCGCAATGGGTTCATATATTGGACCCGGGGGCCGGACCAAGAGTAGATGAATGATGTGTATGTGTCATCCATAGTAAGTATAGTAATATTCCCCCATAGTAAGCATAGTAATTAATCCCCCATATAGTAATTCATCCCCCATAGTAATTCATCCCACATATAGTAATTCATCCCCCATATAGTAATTCATCCCCCATAGTAATTCATCCCCCATAGTAATTCATCCCCCATATAGTAATTCATCCCCCATAGTAATTCATCCCCCATATAGTAATTCATCCCCCATAGTAATTCATCCCCCATAGTAATTCATCCCCCATATAGTAATTCATCCCCCATATAGTAATTCATCCCCCATATAATAATTCATCCCCCATAGTAATTCATCCCCCATAGTAATTCATCCCCCATAGTAATTCATCCCCCATATAATAATTCATCCCCCATAGTAATTCATCCCCCATATAGTAATTCATCCCCCATATAGTAATTCATCCCCCATAGTAATTCATCCCCCATATAGTAATTCATCCCCCATAGTAATTCATCCCCCATATAGTAATTCATCCCCCCTATAGTAATTCATTCCCCATATTAATTCATCCCCCATATAGTAATTCATCCCCCCTATAGTAATTCATTCCCCATATTAATTCATCCCCCATATTAATTCATCCCTCATATAGTATTTCACCCCCCACAGTACTATTCCCCCCCAAGTAGTAAGCCAAGTCCCCCCTGTGTCAATTCACTTACCTTTGCTCCGCGCGTTCCTCTCGCCGTGTTCCCGCGCCGTTCCGGTCTTCAGGGCGGACTGTGAGAGGAGCCTAGCTCTCCTCCCCTCACGTTCGTCACGCTGCCCCGCCTACACACATCCTGACAGCCACAT
Organism: Staurois parvus; assembly: GCF_062004578.1. Taxonomy (NCBI): domain Eukaryota; kingdom Metazoa; phylum Chordata; class Amphibia; order Anura; family Ranidae; genus Staurois; species Staurois parvus. The sequence goes on from NW_028317982.1 coordinate 800,463, forward strand.
CCGCGGGCCGGATTAAAAGGTCCGCCGGGCCGTATACGGCCCGCGGGCCGTAGTTTGCCCATTGCTGGTCTAGACAGTGGTTAGGGCTTCTGCATTCTCCTGGAGCAAAATGAAAACTCCTCCTACAAGCGGTAACCAGTGCTCGGCTGGACACTGATAGAAGTCACAATACTGCTATATACTGCTGGTGAGAAAAGGTATTTAGCAGTTTCTATTTACTAAAATAATTACATTTCCGTGTTCTCTGTACTGTGGGAGACCGAGTCCTGGGTTTAGTAACCCTTTAAGGACCTTCAAGGACTCGGTCCCCTATGATTTTTGAGGTCCACTCCCTTGGACATTTATAGCAGCCTGTTGGACAACCGCCTTGGTCATTTAGCAAAAAATGCACATGGATCTGTAGTGCAGGGTCCAGCAACAAAAAGGGTCTAATTACAGGCAAAACCTCGTTACGTCCTCCATCTTCCATATGAGGTTCGGGTACCATTTATCTTAGCGTACAGCCATCCAAATGGATCCGATTAACCAATCCCTTGATCCTTATAAGAACCACTTCTGGGACCAAACCATATTCTCAGAGAACTGAACTTTGGTGACCATCACCTTCCAAACACTGGTGAAAAAAAAAACAGGTACTTCCTATGTAGGAGTACCTGGTTTGGTCTGCCAGTATCCATTCACCTGTAGGCGGCGCATAACCCAGATAGTAATGATTATAGCCTGCTCTGCGTCTCATGATGTACGATAAAGAAAACCTTTACTTAAAGTGTTACTAAACCCAGGACCCTGCATTCACTGTATCTGCTCTCCCACAGTACACGCAACATGGAAATGCAATTTTTTTAGTAAATATAAGCTGCTAAATGCCTTTTCTCATCAGCAGTTAGAGCAGTCTTGTGACTTCTATCAGTGTTCAGCAGAGCACTGGTTAAGGTTTGTAAGAGTTTTCTTTCTGCTCTAGGAGAATGCAGAACCCCTGACCTCTGTCTGGACAGAGCTGATTGGCCCTGAGCTGGTCACATGCACTCTCCCAAGGAAAAAAAAACCTCTCTAGAAACACACACCAAACTGAGCATGTGCAGAGTGTATCCACATGATATATCTTATCAGGAGATAAGAGGGGGACACTGGAAGAAGGGGAGGATCAGAGAAGTCAGGATCAAACAGCTGTTTACACAATGCAGAGGATTAACCCCTTAGGTTCCACAGTGAGTATAACAAGCATGCTTTACTGCATATACAGAATTATTTTACTGTTGTGGGTTTAGTAACACTTTAAGTCAACTGACCAAACTATAATCTAACCGACTGCTATGGAATCCTGCACTCCACATAGCTGCATTGCTCTGAATAAGCCCTATGTGTTCTAAGCGTGATTCCATCTGCTAGCCAGTAAACATCTGATGTGTCTGCAATATTTTTCCATCATTCACACACAATTAATTAAAACAAAATATTGAGTCATTGTCAGAGATGGTCACTACAGCGAGGTTTGATGTCGCCTAAAAAAAAAAATGAGTCATATATTAATAATGATTTTCTGTTCTTTTATATCCAAAACCTTTCAATTGCTTCTGCAAAAGCAGCTAATGATAAAATAAACTTGACACTCACTTACATCTGACATTTAAAAAAGTCCTAATTTATCTTTACGCCATCCAATGCTTCCACTTGTCTTTTTATTTCCCCTTTAATCTTCTCTGTTCCATCCAGACAGCAGTCTCTTGATGTACGCTGTCACTGTGTTCCCACATGTTGCTCCTCTAGATAATCACTCCTATCTGTCGCTGTAAGTATACTCTGTACTACCTCGGCTACAGCACGCAGGATGACATTTTCAATTAAGTCTAAACTCCAGGCAGATAAACATAATTTAAAGAGTTTATATTAAAAAAAAAAAAAATCAATCAAATCTATTTTCAAATGCAGATGATATAAGTACCTGGGAATGCATTTATACAAGCTTCTTGTAATCCTCTACACAGCAGGACATACCAGACTGTAGAATAAAGGCCAGTACTGTGAGTCATTCTGGCTCTACCATGTGGTTATCAGCCTCCTGGCTATGAATTGATTGAAACGAAATGAGTATGTAAATCACAAAACTGGCTGAACAAAATCACACATTTAAGCGGCATTAAACCCAAAAGAAAAAATACAGCAGAATATGTTGCAGCTTATAAATCATTAGATGTGGTGGCTGCATTAGTTTTCTTTTTTTAGGCTTCCCCCTGGTGATCTGGCCTGCAGGGTAATCCCGTGTAGCTCGGGGTTACCGCTTTCGGCACTGATAATTAACCCCGAGCTACACTCGGGAATACCGCCAGGGAGGTTAATATGAAGAGAAAAGGGTTTTCAATCAAATAGAAAGACCGGAATGTGGGGATTTTTAATGTGTCAATAATACCAGTATATATAAAAATAAAATACAGCTTTATCTGTACATTAACCGTGCCAAATCTGGAATTTCTCTCCTACAAGTAAAAATCTGAATTTTTTAGCTAGACAATTAGCTAGAAAATTACTTTAAACTCCCAATTATATATTTTTTAAGCAGAGGACCTAGAGAATAAAATAGTGGATGTTGCATATTTTTATGTCACACGATATTTGCACAGCAGTATTTCAAATGCAATTTTTTAGGAAAAAATAAAATGTAAAAGGTTTTGATGTGCGAACACACAATATAATAGCCAACTGTTTTATGAAATAGAAAAGATGATGTTAGGCTGAGTAAAACGATACCAAACATGTCACACCTTAAAATTGCATACACTTGTGGAACAGCACCAAACTATAGTACCTAAAAATCTCCATAGGCAACACTTTAAAAGCCTCTACAGGTTACCAGTTTGGAGTTACACAGGAGATCTGGTGCTAGAATAATTGCTCTTGCTATTGCATTCGCGGTGATATCTCACATTTCCTAAGAGGTTGAACCAGCTGCTGCTCCATGCATTTGAGTGGATCCCGACCATATGGTCGAGATAATTTCAGACCCTGGACTGTCTCTGTGACATCAGCTGACAAGGGTCAAAGGAGTGCAGAACGAACTTCACTCCTGTGATCCTTAGGATAAGTACAGCCAAAAAAGCTTGGTCCTTACTTCTACTTTAACCACTACAAGTCCGGACACTTTCACCCCCTTCCTGTCCAATTTTCAGCTTTCAGCGCTATCACACTTTGAATGACAATTGCGCATTCATGCAACACTGTACCCATATGAATTTTTTAGCATTTTTTTTGAGACAGATTATGCAGTATTTGCCAAGCGTTTTGCTTTTTAAGGTATATACCTTATAAAGGTATAGTGAATAGACATTGTCAGTAACGCATGCAATATTTGGGAAAAATGTGTCACATGACACAAATACCGCATGCGATAAGCTTTAGTGAATGGAGCCCAGTGTACAGTATACACCAGTCAGCCAAAACATTACTACCACTGTTGGGTAAAGTGAATAACATGGATTATCTTGTTACAAAGGCACCTGAAAGTGGGTGGGATATATTAGGCAGAAAGTGATCATGTTATTCCTGAAGTTGATGCATGGAAAGCAGAATAATGGGCAATTGTATGGATTTGAGCGACAAGAGCCAAAATTATACTGGCTAGACGATTGGGTCAAAGCAACTACAAAACCGCAGCTCTTGTGGGACGTTGCCGGTGTGTAGTGGTCAGGACCTATCAAACGTTGTCCAAGGAAGGAAAAAGGCTGGTCTAGGTAATCCTATTCAATAGAAGAGCTACTGTAGCTCAAATTGTTGAAAAGGGTACTGCTGGTTCTGACAGAAAAGTGTCAGAACACAGTGCATCACAGTTTGTTGTGTATGGGGCTATGTAGCCGCAGACTGGTCAGGGTGCCCATGCTGACCCATGTGCACATCCAAAAACACCTGCAATGGGCACGTCATCATCAGAACTGGACCACGGAGCAATGGAAGAAGGTGGCCTGGTCTGATGAATCACATTTTCTTTTACATCAATTTTTGTATTTAAATCTGTGCGTATGTCTAACCCTCCCCTCCCCCCAGACTGACAATTCTGCTGACCAAAGGTGCCTCTGTGCTCCTTCATCCAGAGTGGAGGCACTCTACAGCCCTGGCCAAAAGTTTTGAGAATGACACAAATTTGAATTTACCTGCAAGGAAACATGTGCAGTCATCATTGCTGTGCACAAAAAGGGATTCACCGGCAAGGATATTGCTGCTACTAAGATTCCACCTAAATCAACCATTTATCGGATCAATAAAAACTTCAAGGAGAGAGCTTCAATTGTTGTGAAGAAGGTTTCAGGGCACCAAAGAAAGTCCAGTAAGCGTCTGGACATCTCCGAAAGTTGATTCAGTGCGGGATCGGGGTTCCACCAGTGCACAGCTTGCTCAGCAATGGAAGCAGGCAAGTGTGAGAAGATCTGCCCGCACAGTGAGAAGACTTTTGGAGGATGGCCTGGTATCAAGAAGGGCAGCAAAGAAGCCACTTCTCTCCAGGAAAAACATCAGGGACAGACTGATATTCTGCAAAAGGTACAGGGATTGGACTGTTGAGGACTGGGGTAAAGTCATTTTCTCTGATGAATCCTTTGTACAATTATTTGGGGCATCCAGAAAAAAATAACCTTGTCTGGAGCAGAAAAGGTTAGCGCTATCATCAGTCCTGTGTCATCCCAACATTAAAGCATCCTCAGACCAGAGACCATTCATGTGTAGTGTTTCTTCTCAGCCAAGGGAGTGGGCTCACTGACAATTTTGCCTGAGAACACAGCCATGAATAAAGAATGGTACAAAAACATCCTTCCAGAGAAACTTCTCCCAGCCATCAAAAAAACAGTTTGGTGATGAACAATGCCTTTTCCAGCATGATGGAGCACCTTGCCATAAGGCAAAAGTGATAACTAAGGGGCTCGGGGAACAAAACATCGAAATTTTGAGTCAATGGCCAGGAAACTCCCCAGACCTTAATCCCATTGAGAATTTGTGATCAATCCTCAAGAGGCAGGTGAAAAAAATAATCCCACAAATTCTGACAAACTCCAAGCATTGATTATGCAAGAATGGGCTGCCATCAGTAAGGATGTGGTCCAGAAGTTGATTGACCGCATGCCAGGGCGAATTGCCCATGACCCTAAAACCATGCCGCCCCTCCGGCGTCTGAAACCCCTTAAAGGGCCGGGAGGAGCCGGCGTAAAGAGGTTAATGTAATTGCCAATAAAAGCCTTTGATTGACACTCATGAAATGTTAGTAATTATACTTCAGTATACCATAGTAACATCTGACAAAAAGATCTAAAAACAATGAAGCAGTGAAAATTAATAGGGATGCACCAAAATTTTGGTGGCCGAAACATTTGGGCCAAAAACACCCCTTTCGGCCGTCATGAAAAAAAGCACCGATGCAGGTACCGAAAAAACCCCACCCCTTGCCGCGGCCCACCGGCCGCTGCCGCCCCTCACCCACTGGCCGCCGCTCAGTAGTTCTCAGCCTTACCTGAAAAACCACCGAATGATCCTGGCGCTGGGCATAGAGATGAGTGAAGGAAAGATGGCCTCCACTCATCTCTATGCCCTTGAAGTACTGGAGCGATGTCACTTCCAGTTCTGGCCATTTTTTTTTTTAAAGCACTAGATCAATGCTTTTTTTGATCAAATGCTTTACATTACAAGGGAGAGATGTGGGGTCTTATTGACCTCATATCTCTCCATAAAGAGGACCTGTCACTAATTATTTCTATCTCAAGAGATGCATGCATTCCTTGTGACAAGAATAAAAGTGATTAATTTTTTTTTTAAAGGGACAGTGCAAAAAAAACAAAACAAAAAACATTAAATACATTTAAAAAAAAAAGTTTAAAGAGCCCTCGTCCCCATGCGCACGTAGTGGTGAATGCCTTTGTAGGCCATGCCCACATATGTAAATGCTGTTCAAACAACACAAGTGAGGTATCGCCATGAACGTCAGAGCAACAGCAATAATTCTCGCACTAGACCTCCTCTGTAACTTTACACTACTAACCTGTAGAAATTTTTAAAGCATCACCCATGGAAATTTTTTAAGTACCGCAGTTTCACGCCATACCACAAGCATGCGCAATTTTAAAGCGCGACATGAGTATCTATTTACTTGCCGTAACATCCTCTTTCATATTTTACAAAAAAATTGGGATATATATTGTGTTTTTTTTGTTTTTTTAATCAAAGTGTATTTTTTTCCAAAAAATAGATATTCATTTTTAACAACTGCGCATTTTGGTTCCCGTTTTCGGGCCAAGTGCATATTGAATATTCGGTTTCGGCACCAGAATTTTCATTTTGGTGCACCACTAAAAATTAATATTTGTGTCATTCTGAAAACTTTTGGCCTTTCGAGAATACGGACTGAGGCTAATGCAGGCCATAGACGATTCCAAAATCGGCCAATTTTCGCACCGTTAATGGGTTAATTGGTCGCCAGGAGGAGGAAGAGGAGGATTCCAGTCCGCTATTATATTTGACATGAAAAAGTATTGCGGTTGTAACAATGTATCTATTTGTGTCCGAATAAAAACATCTGTATCCTATGGGTCATTGCCCTTCATTGGAAATCGCCCATGGTACCATTGGCCTCAGTTCTATGAAGAGTTGATGCGGTGATGCTGATGGATAGGATGCATTTATTTGACAGAAAATGGGATGTTTGGAAAACTCACAGACATTTACTATCTGACCAATGAATATTCATGATTTAATTGATACTGTTTCTCTGCTGGTAGCCTTATTGCTCTGCCTACCTTGCTCATGTACTTAACTTTTATACCTTACATGATTGTACCTTATTGGAATGAATATTACAGATGTGCCTTGTTTCTGTTGTATATTATACTTAATGCTGTTATGCTGTTTTTGCAGCCTAATCCTTAATAAATAAAAATGTTTGTAAACAAAAAAAGAAACAAAAACTTTTACCCAGGGCTGTAATACAGTTATTGACCAGATCATCAGGTGAAAACAGGGGGAAAAAAGCCTAAACTAAGAAAAACAAATGCATCCATCACATTTTAATGTAAGCTGCAAAATATAAATTTTTTGGTTTTGGGTTTCATATTGCTTTAACACTGGGAAAAGGGCTCAGGTAAAGACAGAGATGGCAAAAAAAAAAAGATTTTGGAAATTAATTTTTTGAATCATCAAGACAAATCTAAATAGGATAGTGCAGATGAACAGGAAAGTGTCCCTTAAAAATCCATCTGCATGAGATGCCCACCTTAGCATAGCTTATTGGACACATCACTGAGCCCAGCCTGCCATGTTAATTCCCTTTCACACATGTTGTACCTACATAAAACCTAATCCAGCATATTATTCAGACACAATGGCCTGGCAGCCCAGTTCTGGACAGCTGTGTCATTAGCAGACAATAATGGAATTAGAGCGTGCAGAGTAAAAACATGCTTTGGCTAATGTAACAGGGTCAGCTCATAAGTAAGATCTATCTGGGAATGTCGGCCGCTGCTCGACAGGGATGACTACAATTGTTTCCAAGGCAATGGTGTTTGTGAAAGAATGATGGTAGCGGGGCTTTTACCGTCCCCTCGGCTCAGGAAGATGACAGGTGGACACCTGAGGAAGCCATTCCCCTGTTCCCTAAGCTGCTCTATTATTTCAGCGTTGCTTTACAAGCTTTTGCCATTCCTCATATGCTGCTCTTCAAAGTGGGCTGTGAGCAGACCCCAGTTATATCAGAAGTGATACTGCAGGTTTCATAGGTCCCCATGGCAATATAAACTGTGACATGCTGATTGATCGCCATCACTGAATCTTTTGAGATTCACACTGAGCCATCTTATACTGGAACACAGATAGCAATGGCAGAAATGTGCTATTACTAGATAAGAAAAGAAACAGAACTGCAACTTGGTGTGAAAGGTACAGAACAAGTCTGATCGGCTGCACTCCAAACAATCCACTTTATTGAATAAAACCAATACAGATAGTGGAGACCCATTGGGGGGCTTGCAGGTTTCACACTAAGGGCTTATTCATTGAAACACCTTTACATGCCAGCCCCCCACTGGATTTCCACCGTCTGTATTGGTTTTATTCAATAAAGCAGATTGTTTGGAGTGCAGCCGATCGCACTTTTTCTGTTCTTTTCAGTGCGACGCACAAGCTGGGCTGCAGCCATAGGAGGAGTTGTGCTTGGAGACTTGGAGACTCTGTGTGTTGGTGTGAAAGGTAGAAAAGAGGCAATGTTGCACGTTAAATAATTCAAAGAATATATAGTATTTACTAAACGGTCCCGAATCCCCTCACTACTACTATATACACTGTATCTTTCCACTAACCAATTACTATAGTTACAGTTCTGTAGGGTTTCAGGGTGTCCAGGGATCATACACCAAGTTGGAGATAGACATAGCCAGTGTACAACAAAGCCGAGCTCGGTATTTGTGCAAAATGACTGGGAGCTGCAAAGATTTAAACATTGCCCCAGGATAGCTTTTTCCTAACTGTTCACACTGCATTCTCCGAACTCTATCCCCACTTTCCACACTACATTCTCTGACATCCCCCCCCACTGTCCACACTACATTCTCTGACATCCCCCCCCCCACTGTCCACACTACATTCTCTGACATCCCCCCCCCACTGTCCACACTACATTCTCTGACATCCCCCCCCCCCCACTGTCCACACTACATTCTCTGACATTCTCCCCCTACTGCCCACACTACATTCTCTGACATCCCCCCCCCCACTGTCCACACTACATTCTCTGACAGTCTCCCCCCACTGTCCACACTACATTCTCTGACATCCCCCCCCCCCCCCCACTGTCCACACTACATTCTCTGACATTACATTCCCCCCCCACTGTCCACACTACATTCTCTGACATTCTCTCCCCACTGTTCACATGACATTCTCCCACCACTGTCCACACTACATTCTCTCACACTCTCCCCCCACTGTCCACACTACATTCTCTCACACTCTCCCCCTACTTTCCACACTACATTCTCTGCCGTTCTCCCCCACTGTCCACATTACATTCTCTGCCATTCTCCCCCCACTGTCCACACTACATTCTCTGCAGCTCTCCCCTCACTGTCCACACTACATTCTCTCACACTCTCCCCTCACTGTCCACACTACATTCTCTCACACTCTCCCCTCACTGTCCACACTACATTCTCTGCCGCTCCCCCCCCCCACTGTCCACACTACATTCTCGCATACTCTCCCCCCACTGTCCACACTTCATTCTCTGTCGCTCTCCCCCCACTGTCCACACTACATTCTCTCACACTCTCCCCTCACTGTCCACACTACATTCTCTGCCGCTCTCCCCCCACACTGTCCACACTACATTCGCTCACACTCTCCCCCTACTGTCCACACTACATTCTCTGCCGCTCTCCCCCCACTGTCCACACTACATTCTCTGCCACTCTCCCCTCACTGTCCACACTACATTCTCTCACACTCTCCCCTCACTGTCCACACTACATTCTCTCACACTCTCCCCCTACTGTCCACACTACATTCTCTGCCGCTCTCCCCCCACTGTCCACACTACATTCTCTGCCACTCTCCCCTCACTGTCCACACTACATTCTCTCACACTCTCCCCTCACTGTCCACACTACATTCTCTCACACTCTCCCCCTACTGTCCACACTACATTCTTTGCCGCTCTCCCCTCACTGTCCACACTACATTCTCTGCCGCTCTCCCCCCACCGTCTGCACTACATTCTCTGCCGCTCTCCCCTCACTTTCCGCACTATTATTATACAGTATTTATAAAGCGCCAATAGTTCGCTCAGCGCTGTACATTACAAAGGGGGACAGAACATGTGACAGAACAATACCAATACAATGCAAAACATGAAGGGATTGAGGACCCTGCTCTTTCGAACTTACAATTCTCTAGCACTCCAACCCCCCGTCCGCACTACATTCTCTGTCTCCCTCCCTCCATTTTCCACCCCAACTTCTCTTGCACCCCCCCCCCGCTCCCCACTGTCCACCCTAAATTCTCTTGCAATAGACCCCCCCCTCCACACTACTCATTCACAGACGTGCCTCAAAACTATTTTCAGTTAACATTCCAACCTTCTGCTTTTAAGAAGCACTTAAAAGAAAAAAGAAAACTGTAGTCGATTGTGACTTTTTTTTCAGATGAAGCAGAGGAAAAAAATATGGAATCCCTCAATTCTGAGGAAAATATTATGGATCCACCATGTACTTTGCAGTTCTAAAACAAACATATGTATCTGACTACATCTGCGAATCAGTCTGCAGTTTTTGCGATACGTGCTGCGTTACTTTAGCTGATAATTGTGTAGTCATTTAATGCTGCGCCAATATGAAATTTACGTCCATTTTTCTTACAAATAGAGCTTTCTTTTATGGTATTTGATTGCCTCTGCGTTTTTTATTTTTGCTCTATAAACAAAAAAAGACTGACAATTTTGAGAAAAAAACAAATGAAACATGAACAGTAAAAAAAATTTAAAATTCAAATTTCGTCATAAATTTAGGTAAAAATGTATTCTGCGACATGTCTTTGCTAAAAAGAAGCTCAATACGAATAAATTAATTGGTTTACGTGAAAGTTATAGCATTTACAAATGGCAGTGTATATTTACTGGAATTTATATTTTATGTAATTTTTTTTTACTAGTAATGGCGGCAATCAGCGACTTATAGAGGCACTGCGGGACTGTGGCAGGCCTTCTGACACTGGGGGGAATTGACTTGGTGTCATTGACATCCCCAGTGACACCAGTACAATGATCAGTGCAAATAAAAAGCACTGACACTGTACTAATAACACTGGGCAGGAAGAAATTAACATGTGGGGCGATAAAAGGGTTAACTGTGTGCCGTTTCACAGTATGCTGTGTGAGTGTTTTACACTGTAAGCACACTTTTTATGGCGGTGCTATGCAGAGCCATACAAAGCAGTGTGCAGTAGCTGACAGGGGAGCGATCTGTGTTGTTTATTATTATTATTATTATTATTATACAGGATTTATATAGCACTAACAGTTTGCTCACCGCTTTACAACACAGGTCTCCCCCCCCCCCCCCCCCGTCGGAGATACTCTGCGATCACCGGGTGCTGGCGAGTAATCACCAGCTGGGACCCAGTGATTGACAGCTGAGGCTGCGAATGGCAGTGAGGGTATGGTGTGCGCCCCCTACCTGGAACTGAATAATCACGTATATATACACACACGTGATTTTTATGCACCCGTGCCGCCCTGTAGCAGTATTTCTGCTATAGGGCGGCGCAGAAGCGGTTAAAGAAGAGTGCTTGCACAACTTGGTGAGCTATTCCACAAAGCTGATTGACATGAATCATGGCTCCAACACGAGAAATGTCAGTTGAAACAAAGGAGAGGATTATAAAACTTCTTCAAGAAGGTAAATCATCACAGAATGTTGCAAAAGATGTTGGTTGTTCCCAGTCAGCTGTGTCTAAAATCTGGACCAAGTACAAATCAAATAGGAAGGTTGTAAAAGGGAAGCATACAAGGAAGACATCAAAGAGTCAAGATAGAAAACTTAAAGCAATATGCCTTGAAAACAGAAAATGCACAACAAAACAAAGGAGAAACAATTGGGCAGAAACTGGAGTCAATGTCTGTGACCGAACTGTAAGACATCGCCTAAAGGAAATAGGATTTACATACAGAAAAGCCAAACGACAACCATCATTAACCATCATCATTTCCTGAACGACAAAAACCAAGGTTACAGTGGGCTAAAGAAAAGCAATCATGGACTGTGGATGACTGGATAAAGTGATATTCAGCGATGAATCATGTATTGGGAAGAGTGATGATGCTGGAACTTTTGTTTGGTGCTGTTCCAATGAAATTTATAAAGACGATATAAAGAGATGACAGTCATTAAATCTTCAATAAATGCACACGTTTATGTTGAGATTTGGGACATGTTTCTTTTTTTCATCATTTGAAAGGATATTTGGTGATGATAACATCATTTTTCAGGTTGATAATGCATCTTGCCATAGGGCAAAAGCCATGAAAACTTTCCTACAAGAAAGACATATAGGGGTTTATTTACTAAACCTGGTTGACTCAGAATCTTGTCCACTTCTGCATAAAAACCAATCAGCTTCCAGGTTTTATTGCTGAAGCTTAACTGAACATGCTGAGGTTAGAAGCTGATTGGCTACCATGCACAGGTGCCCAAGATTCTGAGTCAGCCAGGTTTAGTAAATAAACCCCATAATGTCAATGGCATGGCCTGCAAATAGTCCGAACCTCAATCCAATTGAAAATCTGGTGAAAATGAAAGAAAGTGGTCCATGACAAGGCTCCAACCTGCAAAGCTGATCTGACAACTGCATTCAGAGAAAGTTGGAGCCGGATTGATGACGAATACTGTTTTTCGATAGTTACATTCACGCCTCAGAGTGATTCCAATTTTTTTCCTCTGCTTGATCTGCAAAAACCGTTGCAACTGACTACAGTTTTATTTCTTGTTTATTTTCTTTGTACACAATTAAACAATTGAATGAACATTTTCCAAGAGTGGCGATTCCATACTTTTTGCCAGGGGTTGCATAACTGACATGGAAAGCACCTTTTCTTCCCAGGGCTGCACACAAGTTCCAGGGCAGTGACATGCAGTAAAGACAGATAATTGCAGCCTCCATGTAAAACTTCTCACACCAATATTAGCCGTTAGTCTCAAATTCCCTTTAAGTAAAAGTAAAATGTATTCCTGTAAACATTCTATCATCCTTTCCATTGCAAAGAAGCCTCCAAAAAGATTATTCTCAGAGTGAGGTTAATGTTTGATGAACCTTTCAATAATTTAGTTTAAATGTTTCAGATGATTTCAATCTTGCATCTAAGTCCCACAACACTCTGATGGAATTTATGAGGGGCTAAGAGATCAATTTATATAGATAAAAGTATAATTAAACATAGCGTTGAAGGAGGCACTCAGGAGATTCATCAGCACTTTGCACATGGTGGTTTCAAATTCATTACTAAAATAAATTGCCATTTAAATTACCTGAAAAATAGTTTTATGTCAAATTTGAAAATATGCCAACAACTGGTATAGAGGTCAGTAAACTGCCCTTCAGAGTTGTGAAGCTGTAATTATTGCAGTTTTGACAGGTAGCACATGACACCCGTCAATTACACAGCCATGTGCAGCAAATCCAGATGCCGCTGGCCCATTATGCAGTAGGAGCTGCCAATCATTGATTTATGTTATCTATGTAATTTAGATAGCACTGGTGTGATTTACCAAGAGTGGATAAAAAGAAAAATATGACCATCAAAGTAACCAATCAAATGCTGACCTCTGTCAGTTCTGAAATTCTGTTTGGTTGGTATATACAGCCAATGGCTAGCAGAACTAGGGCCCAGTTCATTCCAGCAACTCTATTGGCAAGGGGTACACGTTTTCCATCTCATGTGTGTCTGATTCTTTTGGGCGCCTTAGATTCCTCCAACAATCCAAAAACACTAATACGGGGTAATAGGTTTTTACTCTGGTAGAGACATTGGACTACAAGCTTCTCTGCAGGCATGAATGGTGTGAATTTTCCATTTGTATTCATATTGTACTCATGTGAATATCACAATTTCTCAATGTCATTGTACAAACGTCTTCATATTTACCAAAAAACAATGGTAATGTGAGTGCCTACCTAAACAATCCATTTAATATGCATCCAATCAGAAGGACCTTGTGCTACATAGTTGTTGGTTGATCTAAAAGAGGTTGTGAAATCAGACTGCAATTCGTATGGTCATTTTAAGGGCTCACGTACATGGACCTCGGTCTTAAAGAAGAACTATTACATAGTTATTCTGGCTGAAAAAAAACAAAAGTCTATTCAGTTCAACCATTAAAAAAAAATTATAATCCTATACCCACAGTTGATCCAGAGGAAGGCAAAAAAAGACCCAGCAAAGCATGATCCAATTTGCTCCTGCAGGGGAAAAAAAATTCCTTCTTGATCCCCCGAGAAGCTATCGGATATTCCCTGGATCAACCTTACCTATACATGTTAGTATCCAGTTATATTCTGTGTATCCAAGAATCCAGGCCTTTTTTAAAGCAAGCCACTGAGCTGGCCAGAACCAACTCTTGAGGAAGTCTATTCCACATTTTCACAGCTCTTACTGTGAAGAAACCTTTCCGTGTTTGGAGATTACATTTGTTATCCTCCAGACGTAAAGAGTGCCCCCTTGTCCTCTGTGATGACCTCACGGTGAATAACTCTACATAGAGGTCACTACATGAACCACTGATGTATTTATACACGTTGATCATATCCCCCATTAATCTCCTCTTCTCAAGAGAGAATAAATTCAGTTCCTCTAATCTTTCCTCATAGCTGAGCTCCTCCATGCCTCTTATCAGTTTGGTTGCCCTTCTCTGTATTTTCTCCAGTTCCCCAATGTTCTTTTTGTGAATTGGTGCCAAAAACTGAACTGCATATTCCAGATGAGATCTTACTAATGATTTGCATTTTTGCTCGCTTGGCATTGCATGCCATTATTAAGCTTGTGACCTACCAGAACCCCCAGATCCTTCTCCACCATTGATTCCCCCAGTTGTACCCCCCTAGTATGTATGATGCATGCATATTCTTAGCCCAAGTGCATAACCTTACATTTATCAACATTAAACCTCATTTGCCACATAGTTGCCCAATTAAACAGTGCATTGAGGTTGGCTTGTAAATTGGAGACATCCTGTAAGGACGTTATTCCACTGCACAGCTTGGTGTCATCTGCAAAGACTGAAATGGGATTTATAATCCCAGACCCTATATCGTTTATAAATATATTAAAAAGTAAGGGTCCCAACACTGAACCTTGAGGTACACCACTGATGACCCCAGACCATTCAGAGTATGAATCATTAACCACTGCTCTCTGAATACGATTTTTAGCCAGTTTTCTATCCATTTACATACAGATTTTTCCAAACCCGTAGACATTACCTTACATATTAGCCTTGTGTGGGGAACTGTGTCAAACGCTTTTGCAAATTCCAAGTATACCACGTCTGTATACCACGTCCACCGCCACCCCTCTGTCCAAGTATACCACGTCCACCGCCACCCCTCTGTCCAAGGTTTTGCTCACCTCCTCATAAAAAGAAATCAGATTTGTTTGACAACTTCTGTCTTTCATGAATCCATGCTGTCTGTTGCTTAAATTTTTTTTACCAGCAAGAACTCATCTGTTGCTGCATACATGCGGCACATTGTGCACTGCACAAAACCTTCCACCCTGCTAGCACACATTATCCCAGTTACAATATTAATAGGAAATATCAGTTGTCACTTACAGGTTAGTAGACTTCTGTTATAATATCCTGTTTTCCACTCTGGTTTTTTAACTCCACTTATCAAAGGTCCAGCAAACAAAATACAGGCAAGCTCAAGAATGAGCAATCTTACAGTGAGCTCTACAGCAAGTTATATAGTACCTGTAGCACCGGTGACCAATTAACCCTTCCCCTTAATTAGCAGGCTGAAGGAAGGCCAGAAAAGGAAGAAAAAAAATGCTATTTAAAAAGTGAAAGAAAAAGTGATTTAAAAAAGTAAAAGCTTAATTTAATAAGACCCAAAGAAGAAAATAAAACTACAAGCACCAGCAAGCACCAGCAGTCAAAAGCAAAACTTTTACACTCTCCACTCACATTTCCCACTCTTTTTAGCTATCAGCCAGCAAAAAATGCTATTAACATTCTTTTCACTGTTACGTCCCATTTGCGTCAAAATTCATGTAATACTTGGTCCCCTATTACTAGGTGCTTCCTAAGTAATGAGGTTGAACAAGGCGCCATCTCCACCTCCAGGAACTAAAGACACATATTTAGGCTGCAAATGGAGATGGGGAAATAAATGGGGGTGAGGGAGTGCACACGGCAGGGTGCATTATACTTTGGGGATGAGAAGTTGACCTGCAAGTGGGAATGGGGAAGTAAATGGGAGAGAGGGAGTGCACAAGGCAGAGAACTGGATGGTCTGGGGAGGCTGATATTTTACACAGTGCTAACTTAGTGTTACTATAACCCAGGACCCTGCATACACTATATCGGGTCTCCCACAGTACACACAACATGGAAGTGTAATTATTTTAGTAAATATAAACTGCTAAATACCTTTTCTCATTAGCAGTATACAGCAGTCTTGTGACTTCTATCAGTGTCCAGCCAAGCACTAGCTAAAGCTTGTAGGCGAATTCTTTTAGCTCTAGGAGGATGCAAAACCCCTGAACTCTGTCTAACCAGTGCTGATTGGCCCTGTATTAATCACATGCATGCTCCCAAGAAAGAAAAAAAAACCTTTCTAGCAATTCCCACCAAACTGAGCATGTACAGAATGGCTATAGGTTCAGTCTGTCTTATCAGGAGATAAGAGGTGGTCGCTTGAAAAGGGGGAGGAACAGAAAATAAAGGATCAAAAAGCCTTTTTACACAATGCAGAGGATTAACTCCTTAGGTTCCACAGAGAGTATAACAAGCATGCTTTACTGCATATACAGACTGATTGTACTGTTGTGGGTTTACAAACACTTTAAAGTGTTACTAAACCCAGGACCCTGCATTCACTATAACTGGTCTCCAACAGTACACAGAACATAGAAATGCAATTATTTTAGTAAATATAAACTGCTAAATACCTTTTCTCATCAGCAGTTAGAACAGCCTTGTGACTTCTATCAGTGTTCAGCCAAGCACTAGCTAAAGTTTGTAGGAGTATTCTTTCAACTCTAGGAGGATGCAAAACCCCTGACCTCTGTCCAGACAGTGCTGATTGGCCCTGTGCTGATCACATGCACTCTCCCAAAAAAAAAAAAACACCTCTCTAGCAATACACACCAAACTGAGCATGCACAGTGTCTCCACACTTAACAGGAGATAAGAGGAGAGCACTGGAAGAAGGAGAGAAGTCAGGATCAAATAGCCATTTTACACAATGCAGAGGATTAACCCCTTAGGTTCCACAGTGAGTATAACAAGCATGCTTTACTGTATATACAGACTAATTGTACTGTTGTGGGTTTAATAGACAATTTAAAGGATAAGTTCATCTTTTAGAAAAAAACAATAAATTCACTTTTTTTTTGCAGGTAAAAAAATGTGCATTTATTATTTTTGTCTGCATGAGCCTGTAAAGCATAGCACTAGCGATCAGCAGATCGCTGGTGCCATGCAGGTCTCCTGCAGATCTGTCAGTATATCTGCTTGCCCATACGGGATGTACGAACAAGCAGATCCACAGCGCCGTGGTAAGTCATTGAGGACTAAAAGCTGAAAGCTGTCGGGAGTTGTAGTCCGTCATTAAAAGAGGACTGTGAATGAGTGACGCGGCCGTGTGGGCGAAACCCCCGCACAGCCACTTTTTTACACGTTTCACAGCTAGAAAAGGGGGAGAAGATCCCTCGCTAGCTGTCAAAGTGGGAATCGTGGGGGAGCAGGGGCAGGTCTGATCGTAACATATTACACCCTAACTATGGGTTGTAATATGTTATTAAAGGTGAACCTTTCCTTTAACACCTTCCCGCCCAGCCTATAGCAGATTGACGGCCGGGCGGGACACTTGCCGTTGTGACTGGGCGTCAGATGACGTCCTGTCAAAACGAGCTGCTCATGCGGCCGCGCCACAGCGCAATCTGTCCACAGGACACAGCCGATGACATATCACTACACCAGGGGCGGACTGACCATTTGGAAACTCGGGCACTGCCCAAGGGCCCGGGGTCAGTAGGGGGCCCCATGAGATGCCCCTGGTACTTTTTTCATAGGCTTTTTTGAGTTTGAGCAAGGACACAGGGGCCCCATGATCCCATATAGCCCGGGGGCCCCATGAGTTGTCAGTCCGCCCCTGCACTACACCGACCCGTTGCCAGTGTCATGTGACCACTGTGACCAATCACAGAGATCACATGTCAATTGTATACAATTGATGTCATGCCATTTGTATATATTGATATATTGATGTCATGCCATCCATTGTATACAATTATGTTGTTAGCTGTGACTGGTCAAGGCAGTCACTTGATAGAGACAGGGCCAATCACGGCCCATCTGTATCATGTGATCAGCTAATCACAACAAAAGACTGAATGAATCAGTTTCATTCAGTAACAATGATTGCAAATATCAATGAAATACATTGGAATTAGCAATCATAATGTGTTTAAAAAAAAAAAATCCTGATCACTTGCTCAGAGTAGTTCAATGTCACTATGGTAACATTGTATTGCTTTGGTGTGCTGAATAATAAAATAGTAACAAAAAACAAAAAATGTAATACAAAATAAAAAAAAAATAGAAACATTTGAAAAAAAAATACAAATTCCATTATTATTATTATTTTCACCAAAGAAATGTAGCATTTCATACATTTTGACCTAAATTTATGAAGAAATGCTATTTATTTGCAAAATTTTATAACAGAAACGAAGAAAAGTACTTTTGTTTTAAAAAAAGTTTCAGGTGTTTATTGTTTTATTTAGCAAAAAATACAAAATTCAGTGGTGATTAAATACCACCAAAAGAAAGCTCTATTTGTGTGAAAAAAATTTCATGTGGGTACAGTGTTGCATGACCGTGCAATTGTCATTCACAGTGCGACAGCGCTGAAAGCTGAAAATTGGCCTGGGCAGGAAAGGGGTATAAATGCCTGGTATTGAAGTGGTTAAATCTACTCCCATTCTAAGAATATTCTATCTACCTTGTGAACGGAAAGATCTGTGTACTTACCTATTCTGATGGCGTTCTGGTCCAATCACGTGATCCCAGAGGCGTGTAGAGGAGGGACAACGAACTGAGGAAGTCACATGACAAAACGCGTGACAACTGGAAGTAATGTGACGCTGAATCTGGAAGAAGCTCTGTGAGTTCATATAAATACTGCACTATGGGATTTTTACTTTTTGTGCATTAAACTGGAGGGAGCATATTTGGAGAATTGTATCAGTGGGTCCTGTGACACAATCTTCAGAGGGCTCTTTAACATCAAGAGGGGCACGCTGAAAGGACTCTGATTGGGCCGCTAGTGTTACCACTTGTGGACTGCCAGGCCACCTGCAATGTACTGTGAATGGGCACGTGGCGCACACCTCCACCCGCCTACTCCTGCTGTGATCGTAAACAGAGGGAGCCTGTCAGCAAGTCCTGGCCAATGATTCACAGCCGGGACCTGCTTATTGGCTGTGTACAATCACAGCCCAGAGCTCTGTGTTGACAATCAACACAGAGCTCTGAACACTCTGTTTCTCATCCCTGCAAAGCATGGGTAGCCCCAACATCACAGGGCCAAGTGAACCCTCACAGCGTTTTGACGCATTTGGTTTGTAGGGGGAAGTTTGGAGTCCGATGCTATTGGGGTCAGAAAGTGTAACCCCGACCTTTCCACTCACATAACAGGTAATAGAAGGGAAAGTGAATGTACCTGGCAGAGGGATACTGATCACTCACCTTCCTGGAGAGCAGAGGCAAAATCACATACCAGCACAGCAGTGCTGCAGCAAGGACCCCGATCACAGCCCCCAGGACCACCGCAACTGCCATCAGACCCGGGACCACCTGCACCGAGTCCACCGAGAAAGTCAGGACTATATCAGAGGAGCAGCTACTGCCTGCCATGGCTTCAGAACAGTCAGAGAGTGGCCAGTACTGCTACCCTGGGCTCTTCCAGTCCTTCCCTGGGCTCTTCCAGTCCTTCCCTGGACTCTTCCAGTCTTTCCCTGGGCTACCAGTCTTTCCGTGGGCTACCAGTCCTTCCCTGGGCTACCACTCCTTCCCTGGGCTACCAGTCCTACCCTGGGCTACTAGTCTTTCCCTGGGCTACCAGTCCTACCCTGGGCTACTAGTCTTTCCCTGGGCTACCAGTCCTTCCCTGGGCTACCAGTCCTACCCTGGGCTACTAGTCTTTCCCTGGGCTACCAGTCCTTCCCTGGGCTACCAGTCTTTCCCTGGGCTACCACTCCTACCCTGGGCTACCAGTATTTCCCTGGGCTACCAGTCCTATCCTGAGCTGCCAGTCCTATTCTGCTCTCCCAGTCCCCCTCTAAACCGCTTCGCTCTCCTCCATCCCGGACAGACGGGTGATCTCGGCAGTACAATAGTAAAGTTTCCTATGGAGTTCAGGACTACAACTCCCATGATGCACAGAGCGGACGGAGTGGGCTTAGGTTACCATGGCAGCCACCAATCAGGTCCGGGGAGGGGAGGCGTGGACTCACATTCCTAAATGTTCCTCCTCGCCCCCATCCTGTCCTGGAAGTAGAAAGTTAGTAGACTGTAGTGATGAGTCCGCTCCGTGTACAGCGCATGGGAGGAGGGGGACCGGGCATGGCCGGGGGGTCCCATCACTGACAGCACGGGGGATGCCGGGCCTGGGGGGAAGGGACGGAGCTCACCCCTCTATTATCATCATCATCATTACCTGCTGGATGACACGGGCCACCGGGGAGTCCGCATCACACTTGTCACCTATGGAGGGGACCCGGATCTACAACTGGCAGCCAAGCAAAGGAGAGCTCCTGGATCACACATCATCGTCTGTCATCCATCACCCTGACCTACATCACACATCATCTTCTGTCATCCATCACCCAGACCTACATCACACATCATCCTCTGTCATCCATCACCCTGACCTACATCACACATCATCCTCTGTCATCCATCACCCATACCTACATCACACATCATCTTCTGTCATCCATCACCCTGACCTCCTACATCACACATCATCCTCTGTCATACATCACCCTGACCTCCTACATCACACATCTTCTGTCATCCATCACCCAGACTTACATAACACATCTGTCATCCATCACCCTGTCCCACACCTCACATCTTCTGTCATCTATCACCCTGACCTCCTACATCACATATCATCCTCAGTCATCCATCACCCTGACCTCCTACATCACAATTCATCTTCTGTCATCCATTACCGTGACCTTCAACATCACACATCTGTTATCCATCACCCTGAACTCTTACATCGTACATCTTCTGTCATCTATCACCCTGACCTTATACATCTCACATCATCCTCTGTCATCCATCACCCTGACCTCCTACATCACACATCATCATTCTCTGTCATCCATCACCCTGACCTCCTGGATCACACATCATCCTTTGCTGTCTATCACCCTGACCATCACACATCATCCTCACCCTCTGTCATCCATCAACCTGACCTGGAAAACACATCTTCTGTCATCCTTCGCCCTGAGCTCCTGGATCATGCATCATCCTCTGTCATCCATCACTTCGTGCTCCTGGACCATGCATCATCCTCTGCCATCTATCACCCTAACCTCCTGGATCACACATCATCCTCTGTCATCCATCGCTCTGAGCTCCTGGAACACGCATCATCCTCTGTCATCCATCGCTCTGAGCTCCTGGATCACGCATCATCCTCTGTCATCCATCGCTCTGAGCTCCTGGATCACGCATCATCCTCTGTCATCTATCACCCTAACCTTCTGGATCACACATCATCCTCTCTCATCTATCACCCTGAGCTTCTAGACCACACATCATCCTCTGTCATCCATCGCCTTGAGTTTCTGGACCATGCAACATCCATCTCCTCTGTCACCTATCGCCCCAACATCCTGGATCAGCGCTCTGGGGAAGTCTCAATGACTCAGGTAAAGGTCTACTATTCCACATTATTGATTGTCAGTGTCTGGGGTAATTAAAGGGCAGATCCGCACAGGATCACCGTGTCATCTATTGGACATTGATGGGCCGGGATCCACCCCCTTCTTCTACCCTTCCTGTATGATGGTGAGAGGGTCATACAATTCCCTCCTCTGACCCAACCAGGAGCTTCACACAATGCAGTTTGCCATGCAAGAAATTCAGGACAGTCGCTGCAAAACCGCACCGTGCTTTATGTGCCATTGAAAGTGATGCAGCTGAACCTGCATTTTGTGACTGACGTGCATTTTGTGATTGTCGTGCATTTTGCGACTGTCGTGCATTTTGCGATTGTCGTTCATTTTGCGATTGTCGTGCATTTTGCGATTGTCGTGTATGTTCAAATTGTGGGCAGAATCGCAATGACTGTGCCGCGATCCCAAAACGCCTGGGTGGAAACTGGAGCTTGATTTGGCTGCTCAGCTGGCGCTAGTACTGAGCATCCAAGTGCTTCTGTGTGTGAAAGTCACCTGAAGGAATAAAGTTTTTTTTTCCTCATCGGGGCCGCACCTCATCTTCTCAGAAACGCATCTGATGAACGTTAAGAGAGCCTGACACTCCCCTTTCCTCAGGAGCACCGATCGGACCTTTGCGCCGACGTCACACAAACATACCGCCTCTCAGAACTGGGCTATTTTCCAGGGGGGCGCAAATTTGCATACCTGTCTTTGTGCTGGGTGCGCACCGCACAGCACACTCCAAGCACAAAGACCGCGGTGTCACTGAGAGCCCCGGGTCCCGTTCTAACGATCAGGACCCAGGGCGCCCGATTCCAGTCACATGATAGCCAATCAGAGGCTATCGCAGTGATCAGTCACTGTACAGCCCGCCCCCTTGTGGTTTTTTTTTTGTCTCTCTCTGACTGGAGGAGAGAGATACATTGTATCCCGCTCTCTCCTTGCACAGAAAAAAAAAACTGTTTGTTAGAAAAAGATGAAAAAATAAATATTAAAAAATACCTAGAATAAGGTCTGATCTAGTTCAGTGCCAGGGTTAGTGTTTGGGTCAATGTCAGGGTCAAAGGTCAGGTTTTTGTGTTTTGTTTTTTTTTTTTCTTTTAACCATTTTCCTACCAGGCACTTTTACCCCCTTCCTGCCCAGGCCATTTTTCAGCTTTCAGCGCTGTTGCACTTTGAATGAGAAATGTGTGGTCATGCAACACTTTACCTATATAAAATTTTTATTTTTTTCACACAAATAGAACCTTCTTTTGGTGGTATGTAATCACCACTGGGGTTTTTATTTTTTGCACTATAAACAAAAAAATAGCAAAAAATTTAAAAAACGTTTTTCTTTGTTTCTACTATAAAATTTTGTAAACAGGTAATTTTGTTCCTTTACTGATGTGCGTTGATGAGGCTGCACTGATAGGCAGCACTGATAGGGCAGCACTGACGGGTGGCAATGACTGACGGCACTGACGGGTGGCACTGGTGGGCACTTGTGGGCAGCACTGATGGGTGGCACTGCTGGGCACAGGTGAGTGGCACTGCTGGGCACAGGTGAGTGGCACTGCTGGGAATTTGTGGGCGACACTGCTGGGCACAGATGTACGGCACTGGTGGGTGGCACTTCTGGGCACTGATAATCAGTCCCCTGATAATCAGTTCCAATTCATCCTCTGACAATTGCCGGGTATCGGCAGTATTGAGGAATGTGCAGCCAATAACCAGCAACTGCATTTACCAGGCGGACACCAGTCATTGGACACAGCTGATCAGGTGGTAAAAGGTTGCTGTGATTGGCCTTTTACCACATCACGTGATCAGCTATGTCCATAGGACACAGCGATCACAAAGATCATCGGGTGTGCACCCCCGGGGGCGTGCTGTGTTATCACTTGTATCTAATGTCTTCATATTAATAATACTTTGAGTACAAATGTTTTCAGCGCTGCACCAATTTTAGAATTTTTTTTTTATTTCATGCATAGAATGCCTTGAGCCTTTACACCAGGGGTCTCCAAACTGCAGCCCACTGGCCAGATGTGTCCCTTTGCTTGCTTTTGTCACCACTGATTTGAAGCACTATTCTTCCCACTGACCTGAACAATGGGGCGCTATTGCTTCTACTGACCTGAACGATGGGGGGCGCCGTTCCGCCCATTGACCCGCACGATAGGGCGCCGTTCCGCCCACTGACCCCAGCGACGGGGCTCCGCTCCTTCTGCTAACACCAGCCACAGGGCTCTTTTCCTCCCACTGATACCAGAAATGGGGAACTAATTACCCCACTGGCACCAACGATGGGACACTTTTTCTCCCACTGACCACCAAGCCTAGGGTAATATTTACTCCCGCTGATGCCAGGGCATTTTCTACTCCCAATGGCCACAATCCGGCCCCCCTGAAGTTTGAAGGGCAGTAAACTGGCCCTTTATTTCAAAAGTTTGGAGACCCCTGCTTTACACCCACTATAAGGTCTACTCTACCTGCCATCACATATGTGCATTATGCCGTTAGGTGGAGGTTCAAAATTATTTACAGCCCACGTTGTTTTTGTAGTTTTGGAGGCATTGTGCAGAGTCAGAACCCCTGTCATGTTTTTATTGCTGTCTGCTTCCCCTCTGGGAGATTTATCCTCTCCATTTGTTCTGGTGACCATTGATGCTGGGACAGAACTCCAAAATGTAACAATTATTACCAAAGCTAGAAAAGAAAAATCTTGCAATGGAGCCGCCTGTTCAGGTGGAAACTCTATATGAGGGGAATTTTTCTAACTTTTGAGAGATTTCCTTTGACCTTTTTTTTTTGAATTTCTAGAACAGGGAATGAAGGGAAATCTCCCTGGTGAGGCATTGACAGCACAAAAACAAAAAGACAGGGGCATTACCCTTTTCTACTCCGAAAACTCCTCAAAAAAATGTGTTCGTTATACAAACATATTAAAGTGGACCTAAAACAATGGGCACTGCTGACCTTAAAGTGGTATAAAAAAAATGTAATATTGCAGCTTACATATCATTAGATGTGGTGGCTTCTTTAGTTTTCTTTTGTTATGCTTTTCCCCTTCGTTTTCACCTGGTGATCTTACAAGTAACACACATCCTGCAATGGCAGCTGTACTGCTTTACTGGCAGATTTAGATACATTAACAATCTGAAGCTGAACTCTAGATAATGGTTTATAGGCAGGTACAGCAAACAGTTTTCTCCTTACGGGATAAAGGTTTTACATGGCTTGTGTCAACACTCTTTTTAAAAAGGTGTTTATTTTGCATTTATAAAACACAAACAATAACAGAACAAGAAAAAGATAAATAATAATAGAAACTAAAATAAAAAAGTAAGGGCACATAAAAGGGGATCAAAAAACAAACAACAAATTATTGCAGGCCAGAAGCCCCATTCACATGACCAGAAAGGATCACAAAACAAAAATAGTAACATAACAGGTAAGCAGTCAGAAACATACAAATACACAGCCAAACACATACAACAGACACAAACAACCACACCATCAACTCCCTTACAGATCAGAGGAAATCATTAGCATGTAAAATCCAACCACTCAAATCACAGAACCCTATGACAATGGTTGTGGCAAGAGAGCATCTCCCCAAAAAGAGTCCGCTATATCCAGCCAAGGCTGCCAGATTTTCGTACATTTTTTGGGGCAGGCCCGTCCTTTATAGATCAGCTTTTATTGGGGCAGCACCAGAATAACCATCTGATAACATCGGTGTATAGAGGGCGGAGTATCACCCTTCCAATTCAACAAAACAAGTTTTCTAGCTTAAAACAAAAGCAAACGTATCAATATTCTAGAATGAGTGTGAGGAACAAAATCATTCAAAATGGCCAACTTCTGGGGTACGTGGCACTGGCAAATGCAAAGTTTCATCAAAAAAAAGGAAAGAGGTCCTGCAAATATGAAGCAAGGCCCGAGCAGGCCCAAAACATGTGCAACAGATCAGCACCTTCAAGGCCACAACGAGGACACCGATCCAAAGCCCATACGGGCCAGCTGGGCCGGGGTATAGTGAAGATGATGTATGAATTTGAATTGAATAAACCTAGTGTCAGCACTCTTAACTGATACATTTGCGGGAGAGCTTGTTCTGCTGAAATACAGACTTACTGGCCAGATCACCAGGTGAAAATAGATGGGATGGCTGCATTAGTTTTATTTTTTAGGCTTTCTTTCTTCTAAGAATTCGTATAATAAATGTTTTGCTTTTGGATTTAATACTGCTTTATTGTCCCTATTCAAAAGCATCTGTTGACCTCACAGCATGGGCCATAATGAAACCATGAATGAGACTTCATGTCCGTAACAATGATAGATATATTATTCTGCTGAATGATAAAATTCATAGTCTGTATTTTAGATTTCATATTTAGTTGGAGTAAGTAATTGCTTGTGAAATTAGTTTTCTAGTGTGAGAGAAATGGCTTTTGCTTTGGGAATTACTATTGTATAAAGGGCTTACTGCATAAAAGTTTTATACCAATACCAGGTTTCTAATGTATTCTGAGATTTTTATCTGCAGTAATTGCAATCCAGCTTTCTGACCCTGACTGCTCAGGTATCAGCCACAACATTAAATTAGGAAATAGACAGGGGAGATGCTTGAGATTGTATTAATTAAAGTCCAATTTTCCGGCCGAGATTTGCTGAGCGACCGAAGAGAAGCGGTTTGCAGTACAAGAAGAAGAACGCTACCAAGTGATGTTTGTGTCGGAGAACATAAGAAAACAGAAACCTTAGTGCTGTTTCATCAAATACATATTTATGACCCTTTCTGTAAAAGAATACGCACTTAAAAGAGAAGTAGGGCTTACCCCCACCCCCCCTTTTATACTTTCCTAGGTGGACCGATGCTGCATCTGTCCCCCGCCGGCTGTAAAGGTGAGAACTCGGCGATCACATGACCTCTAATCGCAGAGTTCTCCTCTCCGCTGTCAGTCATCGCTGTCTGCTCTGCCTCCCCAGTGCCCACTGGAGCGCTGGGCTGTGGAGGCTGTGGGCTGATTCAGGCTTTCAGCAGATCGCTGAGAGGCTGAGTCAGGTGCCACTGCAGACTCGGGTGGATCCCGAATTTGAAGTCAGGATCTTTTTGCAGCCTGGACCATCTGAGTGACGTCAGCTGACAGCAGACTTCAGCCTGCTGTCAGCTGACAATGGGTCGCAGGATTGCAGATCGAATTGCACTCCTGGGATCCACAGGAGAACTACAGCCAAATAAGCTATGGCTGTACTTCTCCTTTAACCATACGTATTTATAACCAAATCTGTACCGTTTACCAGATGTGACTGACAATAGAATTGAATCTCCTTTCATTTGGGTTCTCCATCTTGCTTGCAGCATGTCCAGTCAAAGAACAGTAAAGCTGGCCATACTTGACTTGAATTTCGTGTGATTTCTGTAGAATTGGCTGTAGGTGGCCTTGTTGACACCACCCGGCTCAACAAGCTTCGACTGAAAAATAGGAGGATCTGGATGGCCATCTCTGCTCGCTCATTTGACCAACTCTGTTGATTTGTAATGTTGGAAAATTTTCCTTGATCAACAGCTGCAGCCAATCAGTGGGTGCCACTTTCAAAATGCAATGTCCCACCAGGGAGGATTCCTCCATCTATCCTATTTCTGTGGATGGAGGACTCTTTAAAAAAAAAAGAAAAAACCTTAGTGTATGGCCAGTGTTAGGCTGGGAGGACGAATGTGCCTACTATGTGCTGTTTCAGTTTGAAGTATCGCTAAACCAAAACATTTTTTTCTTACTTTTTGATAGATTGTAAAAGTGCTAGAACCACTAACAGGTTTCTGTTGCTGTCTAGGTCCCCGCTGAGAGTTACCTTCTCTAATTGTTTTAGATCCATCTCTAATTGTTCCTGGTCCATGCTGTATTTATTGAGTGGTCATGTGGTATTTGCTGATGGCTAGGATCCATGTTCAAGGCTGAGACCATGTAACCAATGTCCACCTCTACCACTACATCCTAAGACCATGTTACCAAAGTCCACCTCTACTACTACATTCTGACACCATGTCACCAATGTCCACCTCTACCACTACATTCTGAGACTATGTCACCAATATCCACCTCTACCACTACATTCTGAGACTATGTCACCAATGTTCACCTCTACCACTACATCCTAAGACCATGTTACCAAAGTCCACCTCTACTACTACATTTTGACACCATGTCACCAATGTCCACCTCTACCACTACATTCTGACACCATGTCACCAATATCCACCTCTACCACTACATTCTGAGACTATGTCACCAATGTTCACCTCTACCACTACATCCTAAGACCATGTCACCAATGTCCACCTCTACTACTACATTCTGACACCATGTCACCAATGTCCACCTCTACCAATACGTTCTGAGACTATGTCACCAATGTCCACCTCTGCCACTACATTCTGAGACCACATCACCAATGTCCACCTCTACTACTACATTATGTAAATACACAACAAAGTTGGCCATACACCATGACGAGATTGCAGAAAAGAGGCAGTCATATACACTATATTGCCAAAAGTATTGGGACAGCCCTCCAAAATCAAGCACCTAGGCAGACTGCTTTTACAAACATCTGTGAAAGAATGAGTCGCTCTCAGGAGCTCAGTGAATTCAAGCATGGCACCATAATAGGTCGCCACCTGTGCAATAAGTCAATCTGTGAAATTTCCTTGCTACTAATTATTCCACGGTCAACTGTTAGTGGTATTATAAGAAAGTGGAAGCAAATGGGAACAACAGCAACTCAGCCACAAAGTGGTAGGCCACGTACAATGACAGATCAGGTTAGGCGCATGCTGAAGCACACAGTGCGCAGAAGTCGTCAACTGTCTGCAGAGTCATTAGTTAAAGACCTCCAAACTTTGTGTGGCCTTCAGGTGAGTACAACAACAGTGCGTAGAGAGCTTCATGGAATGGGTTTCCATGGCCGAGCAACTGCACCCAAGGCTTATATCACCAAGTGCAATGCAAAGTGTCGGATGCAGAGGTGTAAAGCACGCTGCCACTGGACTCTAGCAGTGGAGACGTTCTCTGGAGTGACGAATCACACTTCTCTGTCTGGCAGTTCGATGGACGTGTCTGGGTTTGGTGGTTGCCAGGAGGACGGTACTTGCTTGACTGCATTGTGCCAAGTGTAATTTGATGGAGGGGGGGGGGTTATGGTGTGGGGTTGTTTTTCAGGGGTTGGGCTTGGCCCCTTAGTTCCAGTGAGGAGAAATCTTAAGGCATCAGCATACCAAGACATTTTGGACAATTTCATGCTCTCAACTTTTTGGGATGGCCCCTTCCTTTTCCAACATGAATGCACACCAGTGCACAAAGCAAGGTTAATAAAGACATGGATGAGCGAGTTTGGGGTGGAGAAACTTTACTGGCCTGTACAGAGTCCTGACCTCAACCCGATAGAACACCCTTGAGATGAATTAGAGAGGAGACTGTGAGCCAGGCCTTCTCGTCTGACATCAGTCCCTGACCTCACAAATGCACTTCTGGAAGAATGGTCAAACCTTCCCATAGACACCCTCCTAAACCTTGTGGACGGCCTTCCCAGAAGAGTTGAAGCTGTTATAACTGCAATGGGTGGGCCAACTCAATATTGAACCCTACAGACTAAGACTGGGAGGTCATTAAAGTTCATGTACATGTAAAGGCAGGTGTCCCAATACTTTTGGCAATATAGTGTATTTCAGATGATGGTCACCTGACTATCTTATTAATTCAGCCATTCCCTGTTATTTTTTCCTGAGATTAGTCAGTAACTATCTATGTACTCTCCTTGCTTCATAGGTATAAGCATTCATTCTTCAATAACTGGAGCTTCAGTTTTTATGTCCAAAGAAAAACAAAAAACAAATGTAAGACCAGTTAATTTGTGTTTCCAGTGCACACAGACAATTTAGGTGAGGTTTTAACTTTTGTCATGGAAGTAATAATTTTTTTAGTTCAGTTTTACTAGGGAATGATGTGCTGAGGAAGTGTGACCACTCAAGAGCTCATTTTTATTTTACATTCTTCTACATGGGTTGAGGCATTGACCATGTGGTCTCTGTTAAAGCATTTTAAGGAATTGATTAGGTGTGGCCTACCGGGAATAGCCAGGTAACAATATTGTGTATGTCACATGTTTACATTGTCCTTATATGTGCCTCCGGTTTTATATACCTCATAGTATTTTTCTTGTTACAGGTTTCATATTGCAGACTTTGGAAGATTGGAAAAGTACAACACGGTGAAGGTATGTCTATGCTCTGGTTATATCCCCCATCCTTTATTTCTCTGTATTTACACTTCAGAGACTCGCTCCTATCTGTACTTTGGACAATTTGCACCAGGTGAACATGGACCTGTTGTAGTGGGCATACTATGCATGAGCAAAGCACAGATTTCTTTTACGAACCTCATTACCACTGGCAGTAAATGGAGACAATTCCGATTCCTACCAGAGTTCATGGACATTTTAAGGCATTTATATGCCATGAATACATTTTCTGTTGCTTTCTTATGCCCCAGGACCTCAGGTGCCACATTCAGTCTGCCATAAAAGTGAATGGCTATACTTGGCCATACTCTTGTAAATGCAGATTTTTATTTGTATCTGCGTTTATCCGCACATGTGCATACAATATATTTTCCGAAGGCAGAAGTTTCACGCTTGGGAAGTTCACTGTAAGCGCATGCACAATTAAACGCTGATGCAAAGAGGTATAGAAATTTACAAGTGTGTGTGGCCAAGTACAGCCATTCACTAGTAGGGCATGCTGAATACAACACCTATGGCTCCCAGACACAGAAAAGTGATAGAAAATTTGTACTAGGCATATAAAATGCCTACAAATGTGCATGAACCCTGATTGTGCCTAGTCAGTGTAATGTGCTGATACTTGTGAGCTGTATACAGGCATTGTGATGTTGCTGCCCAAGCATTGTCTGTATTACCTATGTTATGGTTAGGCTACAGCTGTGTGTTCACACAGTATTCACCTTTAAACATAATCATCATTAAATTCTGACAACAATGACAAAGCAGTGATCATCTAACCTTTATAGAACCTCTAGAACAGGGATCCGCAAACCAAGGCCTACAGGCCACATCTGGCTCGCTATGAGATTTTCTGGCCTACAGGTAGGGTCAGCGGTGGATCCCCAACGTCAATGCACAGATGCAGAATTCAGATTTGTTGGTCTCACCTTTTTTCCTCCTACAGTTTTCAACGCAGGATTGATGGGGACACTAATGCAAAAGGGGACTGTGATAGGGACACTGGTGTAAGAGGGGACTCTGATAGGGACACTGGTGTAAGAGGGGACTCTGATGAGGACCCTGATGTAAGAGGGACTCTTATGAGGACCATGATGTAAGAGGGACACTTATGAGGACCATGATGTAAGAGGAACTCTTATGAGGACCATGATGAAAGAGGAGCTCTTATGAGGACCATGATGTAAGAGGAGCTCTTATGAAGGCCATGATGTAAGAGGAACTCTTATGAGGACCATGATGTAAGAGGAACTCTTATGAAGACCATGATGTAAGAGGAACTCTTATGAGGACCATGATGTAAGAGGAACTCTTATGAGGACCATGGTGTAAGGGGAACTCCGATGAGGATCATGATGTAAGAGGGACACTTATGAGGACCATGATGTAAGAGGGACACTTATGAGGACCATGATGTAAGAGGGACACTTATGAGGACCATGATGTAAGAGGGACTCTTATGAGGACCATGGTGTAAGGGGAACTCCGATGAGGATCATGATGTAAGAGGGACACTTATGAGGACCATGATGTAAGAGGGACACTTATGAGGACCATGATGTAAGAGGGACACTTATGAGGACCATGATGTAAGAGGGACACTTATGAGGACCATGATGTAAGAGGGACACTTATGAGGACCATGATGTAAGAGGAACTCTTATGAGGACCATGATGTAAGAGGGACTCTTATGAGGACCATGGTGTAAGGGGAACTCCGATGAGGATCATGATGTAAGAGGGACACTTATGAGGACCATGATGTAAGAGGAACTCTTATGAGGACCTTGATGTAAGAGTAACTCTTATGAGGACCATGGTGTAAGGGGAACTCCGATGAGGATCATGATGTAAGAGGAACTCTTATGAGGACCATGGTGTAAGGGGAACTCCGATGAGGATCATGATGTAAGAGGGACACTTATGAGGACCATGATGTAAGAGGAACTCTTATGAGGACCATGATGTAAGAGGAACTCTTATGAGGACCATGATGTAAGAGGAACTCTTATGAGGACCATGACGTAAGAGGAACTCTTA
The DNA here is from genome assembly GCF_062004578.1 of Staurois parvus. Classification (NCBI taxonomy): domain Eukaryota; kingdom Metazoa; phylum Chordata; class Amphibia; order Anura; family Ranidae; genus Staurois; species Staurois parvus. Next base: position 832,480 of record NW_028317982.1, read on the forward strand.
TGAGGACCATGACGTAAGAGGAACTCTTATGAGGACCATGACGTAAGAGGAACTCTTATGAGGACCATGACGTAAGAGGAACTCTTATGAGGACCATGGCGTAAGAGGAACTCTTATGAGGACCATGGCGTAAGAGGAACTCTTATGAGGACCATGGCGTAAGAGGAACTCTTATGAGGACCATGACGTAAGAGGAACTCTTATGAGGACCATGACGTAAGAGGAACTCTTATGAGGACCATGACGTAAGAGGAACTCTTATGAGGACCATGACGTACAGTTGTGTCCAAAATTATTCAACCCCCACTGAAATTGAGTGTTTTGGCCAGTTTGACATTGCTTTTGATCATTCAGTCATCTTGCTTACATTTACATTAAAGAGGCACTTGTAGGTCAGACAAATATAACATAACAGTTATAATGAAATAACCACAAATGTCTTTTCTGTGCTCACAGCATTATCAGTTTTATTCAACCCCCAAGTGACATTCAATCTTAGTACTTAGTACAGCATCCTTTTACAGTTATAACAGCTTTTAAACGTGAAGCATAGCTTGACACAAGTGTCTTGCAGCGATCTACGGGTATCTTCGCCCATTCTTCATGGGCAAAGGCCTCCAGTTCAGTCACATTCTTAGGCTTGCGCACTGCAACTGCTTTCTTTAAGTCCCACCAGAGGTTCTCAATCGGATTTAAGTCTGGTGACTGCGATGGCCACTCCAAAATGTTCCAGCCTTTCCTCTGCAACCATGCTCTAGTGGACTTGGAGGTATGCTTGGGATCATTGTCCTGTTGAAAGGTCCAACGTCTCCCAAGCCTCAGGTGTGTGACGGACTGCATCACGTTTCCATCCAATATCTCCTGGTACTGAAGAGAATTCATGGTACCTTGCACACGCTGAAGCTTCCCTGTACCTGCAGAAGCAAAACAGCCCCAAAGCATGATTGACCCTCCACCATGCTTCACAGTAGGCAAGGTGTTCTTTTCATCATAGGCCTTGTTCTTCCTCCTCCAAACATAGCGTTGATCCATGGGCCCAAACAGTTCTAATTTTGTTTCATCAGTCCACAGAACACTATCCCACAACTTTTGTGGTTTGTCCACATGGCTTTTGGCATACTGCAGTCGACTCTTCTTATTCTTTGGAGACAGCAAGGGGGTACGCCTGGGAGTTCTGGCACGGAGGCCTTCATTACGCAGTGTGCGTCTTATTGTCTGGGCTGAAACTTCTGTACCCACATCTGACAAATCTTTTCTCAGTTCCTCAGCAGTCACACGGGGACTTCTCTCCACTCTACGCTTCAGGTAGCGCACAGCAGTCGAAGTCAGCATCTTCTTTCTGCCACGACCAGGTAGCGTTTCAACAGTGCCCTTTGCCTTGAATTTGCGAATGATGCTTCCTAAGGTGTCTCTTGGTATGTTTAACATCTTTGCAATCTTCTTATAGCCATTGCCCTTCCTGTGAAGAGAAATCACCTCTTCTCTTGTCTTCCTGGACCATTCTCTTGCCTTCACCATGTTTGTAACCACACCAGTAAATGTCTAGAAGGAGCTGAGTATCACAGTCATTTTAAAGCTGCCTAATTGGTGCTTATTATGCTTGATTGCTGCTCGGTGACATCCACAGGTGTTTTCAATACCTGATGGAAAGCACCTGTATGAACCTCTGTTCTTCAGAGTGGTAGTCTTTAAGGGGTTGAATAATTGTGGCAATGAAGAAACCACATAAGAACCATTTACTACTGTATTACATAAACAATTGATGTCATTTTAGTTGCATTTGGGTAGTTACAACGTCCTTGTAGGATTTGATTCTGAATACAATTCCAAATGTACACTATAGTCCCTAAACCCCTTTACAGCATTGGGGGTTGAATAATTTTGGACACAACTGTAAGAGGAACTCTTATGAGGACCATGACGTAAGAGGAACTCTTATGAGGACCATGACGTAAGAGGAACTCTTATGAGGACCATGACGTAAGAGGAACTCTTATGAGGACCATGACGTAAGAGGAACTCTTATGAGGACCATGACGTAAGAGGAACTCTTATGAGGACCATGACGTAAGAGGAACTCCGATGAGGATCATGATGTAAGAGGGACACTTATGAGGACCATGATGTAAGTGGGAACTCTGATGTATGGGGGAATCCAGTGGAGAGCATGATGTATAGAGACTTTGATGGGGACCATGATGTAAGGAGAGGGGGCCCCGATGTGGACCATGACGTAAGAGGGGACTGTGATGGGGATCTTATGGGGCCCTGATGTAAGGGGGACTCTGATTAGGGGAACAGTTTTTTGCTTTTGCACTAAAGGTCTTTACTAAAGGTCATACTGATTGCAAAAAATATTCTGTTATAAATCTGATTTTTTTTTTTGCCTGCAAATATTTGTAAAATTTACAATACAGCCCTCATAGTGAAACGTTTTGAAACCAAATCGTCTATATAAGATTTTTTTGTAATGATACCAATGCCTGTACATTTTGTTGGCGACTTGTAGAGTATCACTTGGTTTTGTTTATTGGCGTTGTCTAATCCCGTTCTTTCACCTGCCTCAAAGAATGACATGTACACTAGTAAAGAAGCTTGTCAATATTTGTACTACGTCTTTACTTATTGATAAACTGAATGTGATGCATGTGTAAGTATTTGTGTAAGCGGCTATACCGGGTATTCTAGAAAGGAATCCTTAGACCCCTGCTGCCTGTACTGGTTTGGCAAGTCCTTTTCGTTTTAGCATCTTGGAGACGAGTGTTGTTTAACGGGGTGTGAGTGATTATAATTGCTGTTGGAGGCAGACCTGCGTTAGTAACAGAGTAGCGGACGCTTTAAACATACCATTGTGCTGGCTGTAATTATTGACTTTTCAGGGCTGTGGAAAACTTGCAGAGCTTTGTTCAGTTTTGAGATTTTTCTTGGCCTTCTTTATTTCTGAACTGCAACAAATGACGCTCCATAGGAACCAGCAAAACACTGTGCGGCTGCCGTCATTACTCAGCCTTGTTTTGTTAAGCGTAATTGAAGGTTGTGTAAGTTGCTTTCTCCACTTGCTAGCTACAAGTACAATATAGACAAGATAATCACAGTGTACGGCTGACAAATGCTCCATCAGTAAACCTCCATTTCCTCTAGGTTCGCTCTCGTGGTCCTATTTATTAGTCTGGCGACCAGAATCTGTTGTGGTTCTAGACCTGATGTTATATTTTACCCAAAAGAAATAACGACCATATAATTATGTAACTCTCTATTTTTTTTTTTTTTTTGTATAGAAATACGTATATGCACATCCAAAAAAAAATGAAGGGTAACTCCACTTTTGTAAAAAAAAAATAGCGAGTCTAAAAAAAATATTCTATAAGCATTTATAATTGCTATACAAGTAGTAATTTATGTCATTAAAAATGACCTTTCCTTTTCAATCTGCAGTCATTGTGATGTTCTGTAAAATTCAATGCCATATAGCAACCAGAAGGCCTTCTGTACACCATTGCTATACTGGACACCCCAACAATTTAATTTGCTGCTTGTGTGATTTCCCAGAAGTCTGCACTAGGAATTCAAATCCGTTTTGGTGAGATAATCCCAAGGTTTAAATATATCTAAAGGGATGCTGAACCTTCAACTTTTCACATTTTCTCAGAACACTGACAGGGGAGTTCACTGTAACTCCCTCCTCATTGGCCTACCTCATCGCAGGCTATCCCCACTTCAGTCTATCACGAATGCTGCTGCCAGACTCATCGACCTTACTAACCGTTCTGTATCAGCCATCCCTCTCTGCCAATCCCTCCACTGGCTTCCCATTGCCCAACAGATAAAATTCAAACCGCTAACACTGACGTATAAAGTCATTTATAACTCCGCCACAAATTACATCACCAATCTTGTCTCCAAATATCACCCAAACTGTACTCTCCGCTCCTCGCATGACCTCCTACTCTCTAGCTCCCTTGTCTCTTCCTCCCATACTCGTCTCCAGGACTTCTCCAGGGCTTCCCTCATCCTCTGGAACTCCCTACCACAATCCATCAGACTATCGCCTACTCTGCTCACTTTTAGGCGATCACTGAAAACCTATCTCTTCAGGGAAGCCTACCCCGCCCTCAGCTAACACTGGAATCCTCTATCCTTCCAACCACTCCATCCCCCACAGCTATTACCTCTTGTACCACTATCCTCTCCCTCCTAGATTGTAAGCTCCAAGGAGCAGGGCCCTCCTATCCCTCTTGTATTGAATCGTATTGTTACTGTACTGTCTCATGTATTGTCTCCCACCATAATGTAAAGCGCTGAGCAAACTGTCGGCGCTATATAAAGCCTTTATAATAATAGCCCTAACAGCATGTTTTTGGCGGTAGTTGTGTCAAGGCTTGCTTCATACCAATAGAGTTTGCTTTTGATCAGTTTTTGCATTTCGCTTTGTGTTTTTACCACGTTTTTGCTTTTTTTTTTTCGTTTTGGTTTTGTTTTTTGTTAAATGGGATATGTTTTTGTTACTGGGCAGAGTAAAAATGTAAAACATGTCAAAAACTCACTACATGCATTTCTGCATTGTCTCCCTTGAACTGTATTGTAGCAAAAATGCTGCTTTTTGCGTTTAAAAAAGTCCCTGACCCTTTCCAAAACTGCAGCTGCTCAAAAAAAGCATAGATGTGAATGTGTCCCACAGGAAACCATGTTAAATGGATTGTATTGCGTTTCTGCTAAAAGCACTAGAAACACATTGGTGTGAACCAGGCCTGACACCTACCTGTGTCTAATTCATGCAAGCATTTGCACCAGTGTTGGTAACGTCACTGACACGTACAGCAATTTCAGGTGGTTTTTACTACCTCCAGTTTAAGAGTCTGTCGCAATGGCAGTAAATTAGGAAGCTGGTGGTAATGAATATGAACTCCAAGCTGTCATACAGAGGTGTACCCATACTCAGAGTGGGGCATGTCTTTGCTGAGAAGCTGTCATGTGAGACAGCTTCCAGCTCAGTGCTGCATCCCTGACCTCACTTAATTGCTGGCCAGGAGATCACCAGATGAAAACTAAATGTGAATAGAGATGCAGGTGATTACATTACCCAAAAATGTAGTTAGTAATTAGTCACATTCAAATTAATTGTTAATTATTTTTTCATACTTTTTATGTAATTTAAAAGAGCTATGGCCAAAGCTTTTTTTTTTGCCATACTTCTCTTGTGGGTCACAGGAGTGCACTTACTTGTGCTTTCCTGTGACCCAGAATCAGCCAACAGTGGGCTGACATCACAGAGCCACTCCAGGCTCTGGGAGGATCCCAACAATAATGTCAGGATCCAGATGCCTGATCAGGAACTGGCTTAGCCTGTCTGCCAGCTCTCCCAACCCCTCTCCTGCCTGGTGCTCCAGTGAGCGCTGGAGGGGCAAAGCAGAGAGCAATGACTGACCATCACCGCTTTGTTCAGAGCTGACCAAGAACTGAGCAATCAGCGGTCATGTGATTGCACAGTTCATGGGCTTAGATTTGATGGGGGACAGCTGCAGCATCACACCAATGCTGCAGCATGAGGATGTGTATAAATGTGAGTTGAGGTCTTTGCATATGAGGTGGTATCAAAAAGTTTTGAGACTGGTTTTGTAACACGACAACAGTTGACAGCACAAGGCTGCATGTACAGTCACATGGAGCACCAACCTTCATAAGTCGGTGTGCCAAAAGTCCTTTTCCTGTGTACATTGGGAGCTGTGCAACTGGTGCTTTTCTTACCACATCTGCTATTTCATCATGGTCAGCAAGTTAGAACAAAGCAAGTGTAACAATTAATTTGAATGTGACTAATTACTAACTACATTTTTGGGTAATGTAATCACCTGCATCTCTATTCACATTTAGCTTTCATCCGGTAATCTCCTGGCCAGCAGTTAAGTGAGGTTAGGGATGCAGCACTGAGCGGGAAGCTGTCTCACATGACAGCTTATCAGCATGCCCCACTCTGAGTATGGGTACACCTCTGTATGACAGCTTGGAGTTCATGTTCATTACCACCAGTTTCCTAATTTACTGCCATTGCGACAGACTCTTAAAGTGAAGGTAGTAAAATCCACCTAAAATTGCTGTACGTGTCAGTAATGTTACCAACACTGGTGCAAATGCTTGCATGAATTAGACACAGGTAGGTCTCAGGCCTGGTTCACACCAATGTGTTTTTTAGTGCTTTTTGCAGAAACGCAATACAATCCATTTAACATGGTTTCCTATGGGACACATTCACATCTATGCTTTTGTTGAGCTGCTGCGTTTTTGGAAAGGGTCGTGGACTTTTTTAAATGCAAAAATCAGCATTTTTGCTACAATACAGTTCAATGGAGATGCTGCTGAAAGGCATGTAGCCACATTGTGGTTTTTTTTTTTTTTTTCTGCCCAGCAACAAAAACATTTCCACTTTAACAAACAAAACAAAAAAAACCCCCTGCAAAACATGGTAAAAACGCAAAGCGAAATGCAAAAGCTGATCAAAATTGAACTGTATTGGTGTGAACCAAGCCTTAACACAACTACTGCCAAAAAAGTGCTGTTAGGGCTACACTGCACTCCCCTGTCAGTGTTCTAATGAGAAAATTTAAAAAGTTGCAGGGTCAGCATCCCTTTTAGATGTATTTAAACCTTGAGGATTATCTCACCAAAACGGATTTGAATTCCTAGTGCAGACTTCTGGGAAATCACACAAGCAGCAAATTTTTGATCTTCCTCTTCTATGCCGATGCTGCCACCAATGTCTGCGAAAAATGGCCGTTTATTTGTGGATTTCCCAGCGTGACCGATAAAAATAAACGAGAAGATCTGAGAAAAACGGCCGACGGGCTGGCCCCATTAACGGCGTGTATATCGGCCGATTTTACCTGCAGACGAAAATTCGGCTGATAACCGACCCATCTATGGCCTGCATAAGGCCGAGAAGCGATTGTTCAATCTGTCTTATCAGGTGGACATTTGAACAAGAGTATGGCAGAGAAAACAGGATCAAAAGGCCTTTTTACACAATGCAGAGGATTAACCCCTTAGGTTCCACAGTGAGTATAACAAGCATGCTTTACTGTATATACAGGCTGATTGCACTGTCACAGGTCCCCAATGCATTTAGTATGAAGATTTTAGATATTCCTCTTCCATGTATGAATATGTCACATGCATGTTTGCTTGATTCAACACGACAGCCATAAAGCTGCAGGAGGTCTGAAAACATGACTTCTAAGCATCATTTTGTTTATATAACTGTGGCTTTTGCCCTCCATCTCCTATCGATCCGTTCATCACATGGCACAAATGTGTAAGCTGTAAATATGTTTTCCCTTATACTGCATCATTTATTTATGTTACACAATACAGACATCAACTGGGAAAATTGACTGAGGAAAGTGTTTAACGCTCAGGTTTTGTAAGTACCTTTTCTAACTATAGAAAAGAAATAAAAACATTAAAGTACAGATTTTAAAAGTGCACCCAAACTCAGGATACAAGACGTTTTGACACTTGTGAAGACTTTTGCCTTGTTTGTTTCCTATATTCAATATACTACTGACAGCAGCCTGGACTTATCCAGCCTTGTCTTTTAAATGGCCATTTGTATTTGTATACTGGGACCTAAAGTGCATTGAACCAATTCCTGCCCAGGCCAAGTTTGACATTTCCTACATACAGTATCTCACAGAAGTGAGTACACCCCTCACATTTTTGTAAATATTTTATTATATCTTTTCATGTGACAACACTGAAGAAATGACACTTTGCTACAATGTACAGTAGTGAGTGTACAGCTTGTATAACAGTGGAAATTTGCTGTCCTCTCAAAACAACTCAACACTCAGCCATTAATGTCTAAACCGCTGGCAATAAAAGTGAGTACACCCCTAAGTGAAAATGTCCAAATTGGGCCCAATTAGCCATTTTCCCTCCCCGGTGTCATGTGACTCGTTAGTGTTACAAGGTCTCAGGTGTGAATGGGGAGCAGGTGAGTTAAATTTGGTGTTATTTCTCTCATTCTCTCATACTTTTCACTGGAAGTTCAACATGGCACCTCATGGCAAAGAACTCTCTGAGGATCTGAAAAAAAGAATTGTTGCTCTACATAAAGATGGCCTAGGCTATAAGAAGATTGCTAAGATGCTAAAACTGAGCTGCAGCACGGTGGCCAAGACCATACAGCGGTTTAACAGGAAAGGCTCCACTCAAAACAGGCCTCGCCATGGTTGACCAAAGAACTTGACTGCACGTGCTCAGCGTCATATCCAGAGGTTGCCTTTGTGAAATAGACGTATGAGTGCTGCCAGCATTGCTGCAGAGGTTGAAGGGGAGACATTTAATTTAGGAGACCCCCACCCCCCCAGACCATTGGCAACGCACAGAGTGCCACCACAGGTGTGTTTCAAAGTCTAATGTGGAGACCATGATGGGAGTCAAGAACTGAATGGAGACGGATTGGTCCTGAAAGGTCTGTGCAGAGGGTGATGGTGAGTTGCCATGGGCAACGGCCGGACTTTGTCTTATGTTATATCTGATGCATTTGTGACAAATCAAAATTAACACACCTGAGTGTTTGGGGGAGACAGAGGACTATTCCGTGGGGGTTCTCTTAGGTAGGCGGTGGAACTGCTTAACTTACTCTGGCCCCTAAGGTAACAGCACAGGGGCAGTAAAAATCATTAGAGGTAATAGAAGAAGGGCTTTCTCCGGGAGACAACGCTATTGCATTACAGCAGTAAATCCAGCGTGGGGACACATGGGGGATTACATAGCTGACAATTATAGGAAGCCTGAGATAAAAGAAACAGGAGAGTTGAATCAGGAATGAAGGGCAAATCAGCTAAAGAAGGGGGCTCAAAAACCCCCCAATTAAATTCGAAAGCTACTATAATTAAAAACTACATGTCCCTTCAGGAGAAAAGTCCAGAGAATCGAATCCAGGAAAAACAACAAGAAGGAGGTAGAAAATTCGATGGAGATCATTCTAGACTATCAGCTGGGTCCCAGGAAGGGAACCTGATTAACGAATCAATAAATTTGGAAAGTGTTATGCAACAGAGTATCACGGAACAACAAGGAGCTTTGTCACAAATACCCACAAAAATTGACAAGGCAGAAATGTTTGCTAAACTGGAGATGTGCTTGAAAAATTGAGATGGGGGTAATATGCAACGACTTGGGTCCGATGCTAATGCGAGTGGAAGAGGCAGAGGAGAGAATGGAAGCACATACTCAATAAATTGGAAACGCAGGTGGAGGAGATGCGTTGAGAACAGAGAAAGCTTACATTTAAATTGGAAGACCAGGAGAACTGTGATGGAAGAAAGAATCTAAGGATCCTGGGCATGCCAGAAGAAGTATAGGAAGAGGAAAAAGTAAAGAGTGTGTATTCAAATAATGGGAAGATCAGTGACAGCCTGGAAATTGAGAGAGCACACAGGATTAGAGGGCCATTAGGAGTATCAGTGAATAGCCCCAGAGACGTGATAGTTAGATTCCATTATTTCGCAGATACACTATGGAAAAGTCTGCGTGATGCTACCAAAATTAAATATGAGGAAACAAAGTTGCACATCTTTGCTGACATTTCCCCAGAGACACTGGCAAGAAGAAGATCTTTGAAACCGTTACTGGAGCAGATGAGAGAAAAAGAAATCCAATATAACTGGGGCTTTCCAGCATGCTGGATTGGCTGGAAAGACGGAAAATTGGCTAGACTGAGGTATTCTGAAGATTACAGTGATTTGTGCGAGAAGTTAGACTTACAAAAAATAAAACTTGAAGTGTGGACAGAGGGACTTAATATGAGTGGTTGGCAGGAAAATGGTAGCGGGTACATAGGAAGAAGAAGTAGAGAGGCAGGGTGTAGCAGGGAGTGGGCTGGTGGGTAAAGTCAGTGAGCGGGGGAGCCTGGGGATGGGTGGGGAGGAGAGTTCCTAGGTATTGTTATAGAGAGGAGAAAGAGGCTCTTCTCTCCTTTTTTTTTTTTTTTTTTTTTTTTTCTCTCCTTCTCTCTCCGCTGCCTTCTGGTTCTCTCCTGGTTGTATCCTGGTTTCTCTGCTTTCGGTCCCTCCCTGCCAAGGTGTGATGATTGTTGGGAGGGAAGGGTAAAGAAAATTGTGTGTTTCGAGCCTCACTCCAAATTACACAGGTCTGCAAAAAAAATTTTTTCAAGAGCTGTTTTGGTTATTCCACATAATCTTTATGTTTTTTGGTGTGCTGAATCCGAAAATGACCTCCATTTTGTCATAGGACATCACGTTTCCTGACAATTTAGGGAACTATGTTAAATAAGGCAATACCTCAAAATAAATGGAAATAGACTTATAAAATTAAAGTTTTATTACAATTTTTGTCATGAAAATCCTTTTTTGAACTGAAATGAGCTCACCTACACACACACTGAACTCGATTCTTCTTCCCTGTGAGGCTCCTCTTGGTGCATTTACACTTGTGGGTAGCATCTGGAATGTCTCTCTGAAGCATCCAACAGTAGTCTGCAATCATTGTAATGCTACCTTTTCCCTGGTATCTCCTTTCCATCTCTTTAATGTCTTGGTGGAATCGTTCACCTTGTTCTTCACTCACAGCTCCCACATTTTTCAGGAAAGTAGTCAAGGTGGGACTGGAGGAAATGCACTTTCAAACTCATCAGGCAACCTAAAGCTTGAAATGCTTTCAGCATTCGTCCGACGATCTTTTTGTAGTGAGGATCTTTGTTATTGCCTAAAAATTTCTGTACGACTTCTTTAAATGCAATCCACCCTTCTTTTGGAGGATCTGTCACGGTATTGACAAACTCTTGATCAACTATAAGCCTTCTAATGTCTGGTCCGACGAACACACCTTCCTTCAATTTTGCCTCCGACAGGCCTGGAAACTTGGTGACCAAGTATTTGAAGCATTCTCCATCTCTTGGAAGTGATTTTGCGAATTGCTTCATCAATCCCAATTTTATGTGGACAGGTGGTAGAAGAACTTTATGGGAAGGTACCAAAGTTTCTCGGAGGACATTTTTTTCACCGACTGTTAGCACCCTTGGCTGCCAACTCTTCTTGGTCCAGTGATTTTGTCGGTCTTGACTGTCCCATAGACACAGAAAACAAGGGTATTTGGTATACCCAGCTTGTTGCCCGAGCAGCATGCACAAGACCTTTAAGTCCCCACACACTTGCCAACCATGGTCTTCATATTTAAGTTTACGAAGAACCAATTCCAAGTTCTCGTAGGTTTCCTTCAACTGTACGGAATGACCTACAGATATGGAAGCGTAAAAACCACCGTTGTGGATTAAAACTGCTTTGAGACTTCTTTTTGAAGAATCTATAAAAAGACGCCATTGCTCTGAATTTTTATTGGATTTTAAATTGACCCATCAGACCTTCGACATCGATGCAATAAACCAACGTCTTCCTGGGCGAAGTAAGGAACAAACTCCTTTTCACGATGTCTGAACCATGAAGATGACACTCCTGGCAACAATAAATTGCTGCTTTTCAGCCTTGATCTGAGTAACTCAGCGGCATCTTTGGGAAGATTCAAGTCTCTTACCAAATCATTCATCATCTTCTACAATTTTGGTCTTGTATCATCTTCAAAGATCAGAACTTCAAAGATCAGAATCAGAACTTGATTCGTCATCTGGTTCAGGTATGACTTCACCTTCATCGGAGCTAGGTATCTCTTCCAAGGTAGCAGGGGGCTTGGGTACTGGTATATCTGTGCCATGGGGGATGGGACGAATTGCTGAGTGAAGATTGGGGTATGAAATGGAATGCTTCCATTTGGAATTAAACCCTTTCACATAGCTTGAACAAAAGTAACAGTTGTCACTATGGTTCTTTTGCTCTCGCCATACCATAGGAATCCCATAATGGAAAGATTTTTTTCTTACCCTTGAACCAGTTTCGGAGGTCCTCCACTCACTGTTTGCACACTTTATGAGGCACCCAAACTTTATCTTGATCTCCAATTTTTAGTCCAAAGTATGCAAAGTATACTTTTTTCACAAAGTCTGTAATATTCTGCTGTTGCTTCAACATTGTATATTCACCACAGATGAAACAGAAACTGTCTGGCGAATTAATACACTTTCGCGGAGCCATAACATAACGGTTGAAGAATGATGAGCTAACACGAACTGCGATGAAAAAGTGTGAACAGCCTAGAACCAAGAACCTGATGATGATTCGTTCACAAGTGTGGACTGCAGGAGAGAGCAGCTCTGTGTCTGTACACGAGATGTCACAGTGCTGGCCACGCCCCCCTGCACTGACCGGAGCTGCTGCTATCTGCCCTGTGTCTCCCTCCCACTGGATTCTTCAGGAAAGATTAACCCCTTCTACCATTAGAAGCACAGACTCAGGGCTGAGGCTTAAACATACAGCATGCTGCTGAGTATCCTAGTAGTCAGACATGTCACTCAGAGCAGCACTTGTATTCACCCCCTTTGCAGGGGGGGAGGGGCAGAGATTGTTTTCCTGCAAATAACAAAGGGCCAGAAGAGAACTAGGGAAATGAGGAAATAGAATTTTTTTCCCTAAAACTTGCTTAGCTTATGTATATATTGCTGACCCTCAGATTTACAGTGCTATATTTTGTTTTCCATAACTTGGACAACCCCTTTTAAGGTTTTTTTGGCATTTTATATCTTAAATGCACTTATCTGAATTAATTAATAGTAATTTGGACTTTACATTTGGTTACATACCCATAATATAAAAAAAATACCAAAAATTAAAAAAAATTGAAGACAGTTTTGCATTTTGTGGCAAATCATGACATCTAGGAGTTTTTTCAATATTTTATTTGTTTTCAGCACACCAAAATACATGGAAATTAGATGAAAATAATCAAACAGCTTTTTAGTCACAGACCTGTGTTATTAATCAATAGTGGAAACACAAGACAGATTCCAGGGCAGTATGTAGGCCATGAGGGTTTTAGGGGTAGAGTGAGTGGGAGGGGGAGAGGCAGTGTTGCAGTGGTGGTTGGGGGGCCTGGGGAGGGAGGGGAAGAGGTGGGGGGATGGGGATGTCCATATCTTAAGTTCTCTAGATCTGTGTCCCTGTGTTGGGAAAGTGGATAAAATAGTGAAATAACTTCAGAAATTCACTTGATTAAGTTAATGACTTATAATGTGAATGGATTAAATTCCCTGACAAAAATACAGAAGATTCTTAGGGAAATACACCAACACTCCACTGATGTAGTGTTTCTGCAAGGGACACATATAACCTGTGATACAAATGTCAAGTTATACTCAAAGTGCTATTCAACATGGTATTATGCAGATTCCTCAGTTAAAAGGGCTTAAGAAGTAGCAATCGGGCTTTCAAAAAACGTTAGTTTTACCCTAAAGGGGAGAATGGAGGGCTCAGAGGGCCGGTTTCTCTTTCTCTTTCTGAAGGGAAGATTACAAGGAATTGAATATACACCTGTCAATATCTATTGCCTGAATAAAAACCAGTATCATGCTTTGAGGGTATGTTAGGAAAAATCTCTCAATATAAAAGGGGCAGTCTGGTTGTGGCAGGAGATATTAATTTGTGTCTGGATCCGCAATTGGATACGTCATCTGGAACGCAGAGTGAGGGTGGGAAGAAATTAAAACTATTGAAGAGGTTATTATACCAAGTTCAATTATCTGACACATGGAGAATAAAACATCCTAGAGTAAGAGACTACACCTTCTTCTCTCCAGTACACGGAACATACTCAAGACTGGATAATATAATGATCGAGCATAGACAACTGGAGTTGCTGGTCAGTTCCAATATAGAGGTATGTCTATCTCTGATCATGCTCCTGTCGCAATGAGAATGCGGGTTGGAGTAGACCAGGATAAAATAATTACTTGGAGACTAAATTAGATGCTTATACAAGACCCTGAAATAGATAATAGGTTAAGGATGGAATTTTTTTTAGTTTGATGAGACCAAGGAGGTTCTTGCAGCCATAATCTGGGAGGCACATAAAGCATAAATCAGGGGAAAACCGATAGCTCTAGGGGCTAAAAAAAAAAAAAAGAACGGGATGGAAAAAATAAAGAGGGTGGCGGAGGAGTTATATAAATTAGAACAGTTACATAAAAAGAAGAGAGGCATGGATATATACCAGAAGATAATCCTTAAAAGGGAAGAATTAAAAGATCTTATGGAACAGATGTTGAGGAAGATAATCAATAAGGTATCAAAAGAAAGATATCAGTGGGGGAATAGACCTGGAAAACATCTAATGCAGAGGCTAAAAGCAATCCAAAAATTTTATAGATAAAATTCAAAGTGGTAAAGAAGAATTGGTGTACTCTACCACTGATATCGCTGATGGGTTCCAAGATTACTATAGTAGGCTTTATGATGTGAGCCCCAGAAATCAAAAGAAAATGGAGGATGAAAAGAAGAGAAAGGCAGAAATACTTAAAGGAAGTGGAGATACCAAGAATAGCAGAAGAAAAACTAGAGGCCCTAGAGAAAACTATTACCCTGGAAATCAGCTTGGCCTTAAAGAACACGGCCCCTGGAAAGAACCCTGGTCCGGACACTGTGGGCTATTTTAAAGTATGTAGAGATCTTTTGGTTCCTAAAATGTGTGGATACGTGAATGCAATAGAAGAGGGGATGGAAATAAGGGAATAATCATTGCAAGCACATACAACTATCATACTCGAAGAGAAGGATAAATCAGTGTGCTAGTTCTAGACCTATATTCTTACTAAACATCCACACAAAATTATATGCGAAGGTTCTGCAACTAGACTGAAGGAGCTGATACCAGAGTGGATACACCTGGATCAGGTAGGATTTATCCCTGGAAGGGAGGGACAGGACAATGGTCTGAGGTCATTGCTCCTCTTGCAAAGAGTAAAGAGAGAGAAACGGCCAACAAATTCCTGTTGATCGATGCCGAGAATGCTTTTGACAGGGTCGACTGGGGTTTTATGTTTAATACATTAGAAGTCTTAGGACTGGGGCTGAAAATGTTGAAGTGAATAAAAGGGCTTTATAACGGTCCGTCAGTGGTGGTCAAGGTCAACGGATCCCTCTCCCAGTTTTTTAAAATGCATAACGGTACTAGACAGGGATGTCCACTATCTCCACTGTTATTTGTACTATCACTGGAACCCGTTCTGGCAAGGGTAAGACAGTGTGCAGATATAGCAGGAATTAAGATAGGAGATGTGGAGCATAAGGTGGCAGCATACGCAGATTACATGTTATTTTATATAGTAAACCCTAAAATAACATTGCCTAATTAAATGAGATTACTAAAACAATATGGCGAGCTGTCAAATCTGAAAATATTTGGGAATAAAATTAACCCCTTCAACAAAAAGCATATACCAGAAAAATTACATCCCTTTAATAAATGAAATAAAGGACGAGCTGGGGAGACATTCAAAGGGAGGAGCTTCATGGATAGGTTGTATAAACCTAGTAAAGGTGGTGATAGTCCCAAAAATCCTTTATAAATTTCACATGCCCCCAACAAACCTACCAGGGTCTTTCTTTGGGGTGATAAAGAAGATGATACTCAGGTTTATATGGGCAAATAAACCAAGAATTAGACATGATGTATTGTGTAGGGTAAAAAGGAATGGGGGATTGGGGTTGCCTAATTTTCAGAAATATTATTTAGCGGTGATTATATCAGGAGATTTAGATTGGACAATTAAATCACAAGGGAAAGAAATGGGTAAATATGGAAAGAACACTAAGTAAGGCACAGTTAGTGAAGATTATATGGATATCACATATATTTCGCACATTAGATGAGAATAATAGTTCTTTAACAAAAAAAGTGTTAAGTGTTTGGGATATAATTTATAATCAGGATGGAAATACAATACAAAATCTTCATAGGCGACGCTTTAAAAGCCTGTACAAGTTACCATTTTTTTTTAGAGTTGAGCCTGGGTTCACACTAATACAGTGCGGAATTCGCACTGGTTTCAGTGCGATTTCCGCTCCGCATCACAATCGCACCCCGTTCATGCAAACCACTGCGGGTGTGTATTTTAAGTTAACAACACCCCAAAATCAGTTCGCAAAACGCGGTGCGATGTGCAGAATCAGATCGCATGGGTGTGAATACCCATGCGATCTGATTCTGGTGCTGACCAAAAAAAGGGCCCTGCACTATATTGGTTATGTGGTGCAATCTGAGCCATACAAAATGTATGGCTCAAATTGCACCGCACTGAAATCGCATGTGATTTTTCACAGGAATACGGTGCGGTTCCTCTGTGAATCAAATGCCATGTGCTTCACCGCTAATGTGTGAACCCTAAGCGTGAGCTTTATATTTATTGCTCTCACTGTCAGTTTCTGGTAATAACTCACAATACAATACAATACAATCACTGTTTACATTTACTTTTTTTTTTCTTCAACTTTATTGCCATCACAAGGGTTGAAAAACATTCCTTGTGATAGCTTGGGCAGTGACAGGTACTCTTTATTAAGAGGTCTGGGGTCTATATTAGAGCCCTGATCTCTCCTCTGTCCTCCAAGGCAGCCGATCAAACACAGATTGGATGAAGGGCAGCAAAAGTGGGACCTACTCAATATTAGGTGGGTGGTCATGTTATGGTCGGTGGATATAATGTTAGGGCTGATTGGTGTAATGTTTTAGGAGTTTTAAATATTCTTCAGGCCTAAAATGACTTTTTAAATGTGTGCAAAAAAAAAAAACCCACAAAAATCGCTCTGGCAGCAAATGGGGTAGACTATCGCCTGAAGTTATTTTAAAATGTACGTGTACCAAAAATAACAAAAATAATTTTATCATTTAAATTTCAGATCTGTGTTTACAGCAAAGAATGTTTCGGGATGAAGCCTTTGTTACTTCTGCTGCATCTGACAGTCTGTGGACTCACTCCGTGTTTTCTCTGATCCCAACATGGATGAAGAGAGCTCTATTTAAACGTGCTGCACCCCAATCCCAGGTATGCAGACCATAGTAATGAATAAAATAAAGAATAATATACACATCGGCTATCAAAGGATTTGAATTCCTAATCATCCAGTCTTGGCAATTGCGCAGCCCTGCTAGACTGCTCAGCCAGGTTGTTGACCCGATTTTCTTTACTGCTGTTAGGCAGTACAGTATGATTACCTCTCAAACCTAAGTCTGTGTGCAAAGGAGCAGAAACAGACTCCTTAGGTTATCACTTTCCTTCTATCAGCACATGTTCAAGAAGCAGAGGCTCCAAGGGCTGCCCCTTCTTCCCCCAGTCTGAGTTCTGCTTTATAGAGGATGACAGGAAGCTGATATGAAGACAGATTTATGTACTTCCACTAGTTGCATGTAAAAATACAGTACATTATTGCATTCTTTTCTGTTTTATATCTAAAGTTCTGTTGTAAAGTGGCATTAAGTCCCCTGTTTCCCCTTAAATCAGATAAAAAAAACATCTTGCGTGCAAATAAACTTTTTTTTTTTAATTTTCTCCTTGTAGCTTCAATATTCAATAGGCCCCTGGCCATGCTGCTATATTCCTGTTCTCTCTGTACCCCTGTGCTGCCAGGACCTGTGAATTCATTTTGTGAGTTTCCTCTATATGCTTGCTCTCGCTGTGTTCTACATCTCTACATGCATTAGATCAGAGCACTGCACACATATCTGGTACACATGTATGCATACAGACGGCATTAAACTGATATTAAAGGTTCAGCTAAAAATAACATATTATACTTACCTGCTCTATGCAACAGTTTTGCAAAGAGAGTCCCGGGACAGCTGATCCTCCCATGCACATTGCTGGATCACGAGGGGGCTCAGGAGAGTATTGGGGAGGGCTGTGGGGGGAGCAGCACACAGAAGATTTCTTACCTTCATGAATAGGTGTGGGCAAATGCACTACATTTGCGTTTGGGGTGTCGTTAACTTTTTATCGTCGTTTGCTGCAGACTGCAATTGTACTGCATTTTACATGCAATTTGAATTGCGTAGGAATGCACAGTGTGTTCCTGTGCAATTCCGCTGCAGGCATGGTGTGAACCAGCCCTTAATATAAATTCAAAAGTCCTTTTTATCTTTTTTCCGACACTTCTTGTTACGCCGGCTGCTAGATTGAAATTGCTGAAGTGGACAAATTTTAGTCCATGTATGAGCAGGCTGGTTGTACAAAAGTCGATCAATTGATTGACTTGTGTAAAACCAGTCGGTTAGAAATTTTTGTCTCGATCACTGCTGCTGGCTATAGTGTATTCCGATGGCAGGGAAGCCTCCCTGCCATCAGAATACAATAGCACCGTGGGAGGGATTCCACCATCCGCATCAAGTGTGTGGTCAGGGAAATTGAGTAATTTTCTTTCGTTGAACAAAAAAAAAATGACTCCTGTATGGCCCGCCTTACGGTGACAACGCTGTGTCCATGTCTCTCAGTTGTTCTGCATTATCAACCCGTCACTTGACCTTCTGATGAAGACTGCAAGTGGCCGTTTTAAGACACATTACGTATAAATGGTCCACTGTTGTTACTATCAGAAAACTAACTCTGTGAAATGTCATGCAGCCACAGCTGGAGTGCTTGTGGACAGGAAATGACTGCAAAGAGGCTGCAGGAAATCTGCAGCAGTGATATACAACAAAGGATGAAAAAGAAGCTGAAAAACTTCACTACACAAAACAAAATCTAGCATTTTTTATGATTCCGCTTAAATAAATTTGACTGAATCTTGAGCTCTGAAGGAGTTTGTTTTGCCTTGTAAATAGCCCTCGGAATTATAAGGGTGGATCTGGTTTTCATTGCCCCAGGCACACTCCAGTCTTACAGCAGCCCTGGAGCCATTCTATTGCCTCGAGTGCTGAGTGGTTTCTATAGTTCAGCCACTAGTTAACTGACCTGTAAAGTAGCAGAGCTGTTGATCCCTGCTTCTTAGTTATCCCAATTTGTATTTTTTTTTACCCACCTATTCAGAATGCGGATAACATTCTTCTATTTGCAGCTTAGAAATACATTTATTAGTTTTTGCAGCTTTTCCGTCAGGGAAGCCATCCTTTGAGACCCCCCGGAGGCATCCAGATAGCTATTCCCTACCAGCCGGTCACAGGATTTCTCTCTCTATTTTCTGACTTCTTTCATAGTTGTCATGCTGCTAATAGGATTGTGAACTCTGAGTCAAAGCAGCAGTATGGGATTGATGCGCTGTGTCAGATCTGTGCCATTCAAGATGCACCTTAATAATCAAGATCATGGAGCAAGAGAAGATTATATGACCGTATTTTCGAAAGGGAATGAACTTGGCACACTGTATCCACGATGAGTAACAATGCCATTCTTAAAGGGCAACTCTTATTTAATCTATCACTGTGTTTGACGAACTTGTACTCCACTACAGGCAGTAGGTTTCTGTCCTCTCTCCCTTTGCAGGAGCAGACTCTCCGCATTCGTGAGCCGTCGAACATTCAACAGATTATTCACAAAAGAGAGCTGCTCACCATAAAAGCCAATATGAGTTTATTGAAACCAAAAGGATTGAGTCACAAAATCTACCTGGTACGATAAATCTAACGCGTTTCACTCCACCGAAGGAGGCTAATTATAGATTCATATAGTTTTACTTAATCTATGGAACGTATGCAGTGGAAGTGTTCTCCGCTGGTGGCATCTTACATTTTTTCTTTTTAGCCATGTACCACTGATTTTATTTAGCAATAGCCTTAAAATACCGTTTCCCCTTTGAGTAATTGCCCTTCTGGCAAGTGAAGAACATGTCTTCAAAGTTGACCATACATCCACAGACTTCCTTCATTCAGCCTGTAGGCCAAACAGAAGAAATTAAACATATATCTCCATCCATGCAAAAACTGCACTGATGGACGAATCTTCCACTCCCAATGCTGACAGAAAAAACTGCACTGATGGACGAATCTTCTGCTCCCGATTCTGACAGTCAGCAAAAACTGCATTGATGGACGAATCTTCTGCTCCCGATTCTGCAAGTCAGCAAAAACTGCACTGATGGACGAATCTTCTGCTCCCGATTCTGACAGTCAGCAAAAACTGCACTGATGGACGAATCTCATGCTCCTGATTCTGACAGTCAGTGCCACTGGCTTTTAAAATTCCTGAAAAGTGCCTGCATCTGATTGAATGCAAGCACTGTTTGGCCAACAAATTTTTACCTGACTTCTATTTTTCACTTGAAGATTATTGGAAGGAGTAGTGCCAATCGGGCTACCCATCGTTTGAATTTCGGAGTGTTCATTAGGAATTGGCCAAAATTCTCTCAGTGTATGTCTAGCTTTACAGGAGGGTGGGCAGTGCTGAGTTGAGAATGCTGGTATAACTGAGTTCTTATTAAAGGTTCTTCTTTAACTTCTTGCCACGTATATATATGTGTGGTGGCAAAGGGGGTGGACTTTACCATCCACACTTCATACATATGCATTCGTAGCTTTCCTGTGCTGAGATCATGCTCACTGCACGCTCCACACACAGTGACTGAGCTGTCAAACACAGCTCCTGATCTGGTAATGATCGAGAGCTGGTCTCTGACATTCAATTCTAGTGGTCACATGGTCAGGTGAGCCTTCCCAGTCCAAGAGCGTAATAGCACAGTTCAGGGGGTGACGGGGCTGGGTGGGAAGGGTTTAAAGAAAACGTGTTAACACCGGAATACATAAAATGGCATCTTTATAAGGGAGCAGCTAAGGTATAAGGCATAATAATGTAATACTTATTATTTAAAGTGGAAGTCAGCCTAATCCTAACTAAGCTAGAAAGAAAGATTTGTATACTTACCTATTCTGATAGCGATCCGATCTGGTCACATGATTTCTCCAGCGACCGGCTTCTGTGAAGAGGAGAGATTGCCAACAATGGCTGCAGAGCCTGGGCAATGACGTTATTCATAGACTTGGTATGGGGAATCTGTTGTCAGCTGTCCCACCGCTACACTGAAGCTGGTCGCTGGAGCGAGCATATGACTGCGCTGGATTGCTCTAAGAATAGGTAAGTGTATGCATCTTCCTTTCACAGGGTAGATAGAATAGGGTCTAGAAAGGAAGGGAGGGGGATATGAAAGTCGGAAGGAAGACCAGGTGAAGTTGGAAGCCCATGGGATCAGAGAGAGCCGTGTCAGTGCAGCGCTGGGGGGCCCCATTTGTAGGCAAGTCTGTCATAATGTACTAGCATGTGGCACATACTAGTACGTAATAACTTAAGCCTGCGGGGGGCTCATTTTCTGATTCTAGCAGGAAGACTTTACTACCGTTTTAAGCTGACCATACGCCAGTAGAATTTTGTTTGAGTGTTTATAAGGAAATTCAGAAACCACTTTCATCAAAGCATTGGATCTTGCCATGACTGAGCCAACTAAGCTCTTAAAATTTCATCCAGAAAGGTTTATTTTGTGCCTAAAATGTACATGTTAAAATATGTATGATTTTTCCTGAATGTATACCACTTTTACAGAATTTTATTTGTTACAGAAAATTTTCCATACTGCTCTCTCAAATTTTCATCATTTGTCATTACAGTTTGACCCCACTAACAATTAGAAAATAGAAAAAACGTTCAGAAAACAAGCCTTTTTCGAATAAAATTTTACTGGTACATGGCCAGCTTTAGAAGGATCATCAATTTTCCAATGGTGAAGTATAGGCACACTACCTCAATCCCGACTTTACATCCTATGGTTAAACAGTGTAGTGTCTTGGCTGGCACTCCATGCTTGCTAGCTTTGGCTTCAAAGTTTAACATCTGTCTCCATTTTTTGTTGACCCCCTACACCCCACATTTATGTAAAAAAAAAGTCCATGTACATTTTAATCTGCGGCTGTTCTGCTCAGTTCAGTAATGCCATGTATCCTTGCCTGGAGGTGAGATGTCCTTCCTCTTGGGCAGAGCGGCAATCACACATTATTTAATGCAGGAATACTGGTCACCCATGGGTATGTACATAACATCCTGAGCTTACAGAAAGTGGTATGAATGATGATGGTGACACTGTACACTGAAGATCGGTGACAGCAGCTGGACGGAGTGGACCTTTTGTAGGGGACAACTTCAGAATGAAAGACTGCAGTGAAAGCTGTATTATATTTTGCACTGCAGGGCACTCTTTTTAAGAACAATTTAATGGGCTCTAGAGTACTGCTTAACATATTATTATTATTAATAATAATATTAACAATATTATTATTCTAAGTTATTTTAGAGATGGGGCTCCATGGTTCTATTCCTTTACATATATTTATTTGACCTAGCACACTAAGCTGTCTGCTCCCTGGTAATGGTGTTCTTCTACATGTTGCTTCACATTTGCACCTTTCTCCTGAGACATGTTCTACTTTTCCATGTTCTCAGTACTCGGGCGTTTTATGACAGACATTCATGTGTGCTATGCCAACATCTTTCACACAGCTCACTGAGCCCTGATATATATTTCAGGGGACATTTATCATGCTAGTGTCGGTTGAAAGCCAGGCAAGTTCTGAGCGTTGTCTATTGTTTTTCCCCAAAGTATGATCTTTTTTTCTGAAGGGCATGTGTTGATTTATTCACATGTAGATACATCAAGGATGTATGCCCGTATTCATAATGCACAACTGCACACTTAATGCTGTTTTGCAGCAAAATTAATTAGTAAACGTGTCCATTTAGTACAATGCAGAAATAGTATCTGCTAGTTTTTATAAATATCACCTATTGCCATTTTTGTATTTACTGGTTTTACAGTGTGATTAAAAAAGGATGGTGCAAAAGTAAAGCTGAATGAACCTAACACAACTATATTAACATGAAGAGACACATTACCTGTCCAAGATTTATCACTGCATTACAGATGTTCAACATGATCCCCGATGGTGACACAATAGATGTCAAGATGGTACTCCAACTCTGTTCAGACTTGTACCAGCATTTCCTCGAAATTGACTTCACTGCTTCTGTGATGCGCCGTCTCAGGTCATTCAGGTCCTGTGGATTGGTGAAGACATACACCAAGTCATTGGTGTACTCCCACAGAAATAAGTTGCAGGGTGTTAGGTCTGGCGACCACGGAGGCCAGAACGCCATTGGTGAATTGTTCTTTCCTGAATGGCTGATCCAGCGTTCTGGTAGGGTATCAAGTGGAAATGAGGAGTTGTGCCATCCTGCTGAAAGACTAAATAATGAAAACAAAAATTTCTAATGGACTTTCTAGGCACAAAAACTCGGTAGACAGAAGATAAAACCAATTTTGTTTTATTAATATATCACTTTAAAACATATCTTGTATGTAATTTTTAAAAAATCACATTGCACACTTGAAACACAGCTGATCCCCCACAACCAACCAACCAACTAACCAACCAACCGCAATGCACACTGGTTAACTATGTAAATGTTTATAAGTGCTACCTATGTTGTAACTTTTGTTTGAATTCATATACATGTATATTGCTCAAGTCTATTTATCATCTTCAGATGCGTTGCTAGCCCCCCGAAGAAGCGACTCCAGTCGCAAAACATGTTGGGCATCTGTCACACAGCTTGAATAATCCTCACCTTCTAAAAGAAATCTACTGTTTGTACTATCGTCACTCAACTTCTTTTTGGAATCAGTCATGTATGGTTGGTTGGTTGTGGGGGATCAGCTGTGTTTCAAGTGTTCAATGTGATTTTTAAAAAATGATATACAAGATATGTTTTAAAGTGATATGTTAATAAAGCAAAATTGGTTATATCTTTTGGGTACCGAGTTTTTGTGCCGAGAAAGTCCATTAGAAATGTTTGTTTTAATTATCTATAAATAAGGAGGTGGCGCTATGGTATGGGTTGGGGTATGACCTTCTGCCACCTGATGGTCCCCCCATTTTTCTCTTTCAATATACTACTGAAAGACTAGGTTGGGCAGATCTTCCTCTGGAAGCCATTCTGTAATCATGTCCAGGTAGGAGCAACCAGTGGCAGTATCTTCGTCATTGCATTTAAGATGTTTACTTTTGGCCCTCATGTCGCGCCACCAGTGAGGCTCACGTTGAACATTTGTAGTGCAGAGATAAAACTTGGACACTTAACGTGTCTTTTCATGTTAATAAACTTGTGTTAGGTTCATTCCGATATGAATAAATCAGCTTTACTTTTGCACCATCCTTTTTGAATCACACTATAATGCACAGAGATGCTCTGTACCTTCCATGTTAACAAACGTCAGTGGCTAAGCTGCTACTAAAGTAAAGTATTGCATACCTTAAATAATGTTATAGATGGTGCAGCGCTACAAACATATACCAGGTATAACAGGAACAAATTTGGCTCTGTAAGCCAAAACAAATGTCATATATACATAAAGTGCTTGAATAAATACACTGTGTTCCAAATTATTATGCAAATGATATATTTCTCATTTACCTAAATAATTGATGTAAATTACAGTCAGCATAATTCTCATTTTATCAACTATTAAGAGTACAATTCAAATTTTATTGACAAACCTCCTAATAACAGTATTTTTTTTAAACATAAAACACTTCCAATGCACTGTTCCAAATTATTATGCACAGTAAGTTTCAAAACACTTTATAGGTTGTAAAGAACTGAAAATTGTCATTTGTTGTGTTTGCAGCATACTTACTGAAATCAAAAGCTATTTCAATCAAACTTTTAACAACATTTTAACTTTTTAAACATTTGAACAGGTCACGTTACATTTTAACATAGGACCCCTTATTTGATAGCAGCTTCACAAGTCTTGCATCCATTGAACTTGTGAGTTTTTGGACAGTTTCTGCTTGAATTTGTTTGCAAGATGTCAGAATAGCCTCCCAGAGCTGCTGTTTGGATGTAAACTTCCTCCCACCCTCATAGATCTTTTGCTTGAGGATGCTCCAAAGGTTCTCAATAGGATTGAGGTCAGGGGAGGATGGATGCCACACCATGACTTTCTCTCCTTTTATCCCCATAACAGCCATTGATGCAGAGGTATTCTTTGCAGCATGAGATGGTGCATTGTCATGCATGAAGATGATTTTATTACGGAAAGCATAGTTCTTCCTTCTGTACCAGGGAAGAAAATGGTCAGTCATTAACTTCACATACTTTGCAGAGGTCATCTTTACACCTTCAGGGGCTCTAAAGGGGCCGACCAGCTCTGTTGCCATCATTCCGGCCCAAAACATGACTCCACCACCGCCTTGCTGACGTCGCAGCCTTGTTGGAACAGGGTGGCCGTCCACCAACCATCCACTACTCCATCCATCTGGACCATCCAGGGTTGCACAGCACTTATCAGTGAACAGGACTGTTTGAAAATTAGTCTTCATGTATTTTTCTGCCCAATGCAGCCATTTCTGCTTGTGAGCATTGGTTATTGGTGGCCGAATAGAAGGTGTATGCACAGTTGCAAGACTCTGGAGGAATCTACACCTTGATGTCTGTGGGATTCCAGAGGCACCAGCAGTTTCAAATATCTGTTTGCTGCTATGTAATGGTATTTTAGCAGCTGCTCTCTTGATCCGATGCATGAATCTGGCAGAAATCTTCCTCAATGTGCCTTTATCTGCACCAACCCGTCTGTGCTCTGAATCAGCCACAAATCTCTTAATAGTGCGATGATAACGCTTACGTTTTCGTGAAATATCTAATGTTTTCATACCTCGTCCAAGGCATTGAACTATTTCACTCTTTTTGGCAGCAGAGAGATCCTTTTTCTTCCCCATATTGCTTGAAAATGGTGCTCTGCTTAATAATGTGGAACACCTTCCTTTAGTAGTTTTTCCTTAAATTGGGCTCACCGGCCAATCTAATTATCCCAGGTGTCCGAGATTGTTTTCAGTGATCAAAAGAGCCCTGACACACAATGCCATCCATGAGTTAAACTGAAAAACAAAATATTTCATCTTTGTGACACTTAAATGGAATTTGCATAATAATTTGGAACGTGGTGTATAGATGATGGTGACAATACTGTGGCAATAAATGATTCCCTATATAGGGATATATGTGCGTGATAATTAAGGTGCAAAATATCAATAAAAAGCAGTGTACATGGCACACAAATGTGTGATGATAATGTCCATAAACGTAGTGTTAGGCACACCACAAACTCTAATCAAAACATGCTCCTCTCGCCAGTGTAGGTGATAGGTGAGAATCCAAAATGTCTAGTGTGCCTGCTCACCTTCCCCCTGCGGCCCCCAGGGGCCAAAATGCCTTGCGGATCACCCCAGATTCTGCTTGCTCTCTCCAGGTTAGAGGTTACCTCACAACTCTCTCCAGGCTAGAGGATACACCACAGGCTCCTATAATAACACCTCCACCTTCCACTTGTCCTCCACGAGCCAGTACCAGTATACACATATATATTCATGAAGTCATGGAATGAGAACACAGAAAATCCTCCATAGTGTAAACCTGTATGACTTGTTTATTAGAATATATAAAACCGCCAAGTGAACACTCACGTTTGGGCAGAAAGAACAAAGCGTTTAGATGTCATCCCACATGGGTGTACTGATAATCCTCTGGTGCACTAAGATGGCGTCTACGCGTTACGCCACGCCCCTTGTAGCTTCATCAGGATGATAATGAGGGGCGTGGCGTAACGCGTAGACGTGACAAAGCAACGCGGTGACGCACTTCCGGTCCGGCGCCATCTTAGTGCACTAGAGGATTATCAGTACACCCATGTGGGATGACATCTAAACGCTTTGTACTTTCTGCCCAAACGTGAGTGTTCCCTTGGCGGTTTTATATATTCTAATGAACAAGTTTTTGTTCCTGTTCTACCTGGTATATGTTTGTAGCGCTACACCATCTATAACATTATTTACTGATTTTTCACTCATGAGGAGAGGATAGGGTGTTAGCAGCTACTCTCAATATTTATATATGGCAGCGCGTATTGCATTTTAAATATGTATTGCATACCTTGCTGTTTTATGTTGCTTGTTTTATAAATACAGGACGGTATATTTACAAGATTTGTTTTTCAGCCAGCTGGAGTGGAGATGGCTGTAGACTTCCATGAGGACAGGGAGTAAGTCATATGGGGTTTAATGCCATGAAATTAGTATAGGGGTTAATGTTAGACCAGAAACACCACCAGCCATTGTTATTGTGTGCAAGCTCCCCCTATTGAAGCTGACCCTAGAGAACCCTGACATGTTATCTTGTGGTCAACATTCATCCTCAGCAAAACCAATCTGCACCAGAGCACAGCTTCCTTCGTAGCCAGGAGGCTTCAGTAACGGTACTGGCAAATACCTAACAGGCACCTACTTTAGTTCCACCACCGTAGCTTGGCATGTCAGTTTTCCAACCAGTCTACCATAAAATCTGCAGTCTATTCTTACATAACTCTTTCTTGTACAATCTATTTTCTATGCTCATATACTGTATGTGTTAGTAGAGCTGTAATGAGAAAAGGTGTGAAAACCAACAAATACCTTGGGCGACATGTTTGCAGACTCAGGGTTTTAGAGGATGGTGAAGGCCAGGAAGTTTGAAACTGAATTCAATCTCTCAGTATAAATCAGCTAAATACATTCTTGTCAAGGTCCTACCTTTTCCCAGAGGTTATGCTGCTCCATGTGCTGGCATCCATCTTGGGTTTCTGCAAAGCATGGTGGGAGCCTTTTATGCTTTCAGGCCTCTGCGGTCCCTCCCCCAGAGGGGTGTGGTTGATCACATTTAAGCCTGCTGTCTGCACTTGCTCTTTGCATTCGTGTCCTCTATGATAGTGTTGTTGCAAGCTCTTGTTCTACTCTCGTGGCTCTCCTGGAAACTGACTCGGCTTTGTCTAAGACTATTCTCAGCCTTATCCCTTTATCTGACCTCCCATTGCTGAACCCGGCTTGTGACCCGTGTATTCTTGTCTACCGTTCTGTACTGTCTGTCCCGCTGTTATCGACTCGGCCTGTCCGACTACGCTATCGTTCTTATCTGGTTCCTACCAGCTATACGCCATTGGCGGCGGCCATTACCGCAGCTGGGGTTACTCGGGGGCCGCAACTTGGTCCCTGGCTGCGTCAAGCCATCCCCACCATCAGGGGCCCTGGTGAAGGGCAGCCTGGGGCTTAGACTCTGCGCCCTGAGGGACTGCGGTTTGTGGGTGGTGGTTGTCATCAGTCGGTGCGTGACCCTGCCATTAGGCCTGCCTGTCCATTCTACAGCTCCTGCCCTGACAATTCTAGTGTATCAAAGAAAAAGGTATTCAATGTCTTACAGTTCCTTTTCTTTCTAAAGCAGTTATAGCCTGTCTCCTACCAGCATTCTGCAGAGTGGGACCCCTGCGACAGTGCTCAGCATAAATGAGTACACCCCAACAGTTTTGTCAGAAAACCTTTACTTTTCTTTCAGAGTCAACATTTTCTATGGGACACTATACTACAAAATACTCCCACAAATGCGGGCCATTGATTGCAAACAAGATTTGTTAATTTGCACACACAAAAATGTATTTTTCCCAACAAATTAATTCAACACCATGATGCAAAAAGGAATACACCCCAATGAAAGTTTAGCAAAGCTAAATTTTAGGCAACAAAATCCTAATTAATAAGAATTCAACTACAGGTGGATCTAATTATTCATTCACTGTCCAGCAGATAGTTGATTATAAAAGGGCGTTACTTAACAAAGAAAACCCCTTACCAGCAATGGTACCACATAGAAGATAAATGTCACAAGGCCTGAGAAAGAAAATAATTTCTTTACAAAAGAATAAAAAGATCAGCAAAGCTTTACACAACAGTCAAAATACTGTAGAAAAAGTGATACAAAAATTTAACAAAGATGGAACTGTAACCACCTCACAGAGATGTCCAGGCTGTCCAACACCTCAACAGGCGCGTCATCTGATGAGAAGGGTTGAAGAAAATCGCCATGCAAGTTCACTGCAGTTAGCTAAAGAAGTAGGAAGCCAAACTGGGGTGATTGACACAATATGGCATACAATGTAGAGGAATGGCATGCATAGGTGTCGTCCGTGAAGGAAGCCTCTCCTAAAGCCCATGCACAAAAAAGCCCGCTTAGATTTTGCCAGAGCCCATGCTGAAAAGACCACTGCTTCTATTTAGTGGGCACGATCCCTTATCTGCAGCATGCTGGCAGGGGACATTCTTTTCTATCCCTGCCATTGCTGCTTTACAAGGAAAATTAACTGTAAAAAATGTAAGGTTTTGTTTTGATGTACCTGGGAGGCACTGAGGTCTGATGGGATTCAAATGCCCATTCACACCTTTTCACTTTAGGCACAACTTAGTGCATGTTAAATCCACTTTTTTTTTTTTTCGTTTTGGCTATAGTAGGGAAAATTGAAGTTTCAGTTTATGATTCTGACCCCACTGGAGACTTTTTCAAACATGGTCAAAATGTATGTTTCTCTGTGTCTGCGTTGGAGATCTCTCCCATCGCTTTCTGCCCTGGTCTTTTAAGGTTTACTTAAGTCAGAGTTGAGATCTAAACGTTTAAGTGACTTGTTTGCTAAACTTTATTCTGTCAGTCAGACCCCATTCACACTTGATTTGGAATCGCAGGGAAAATCACCTAGTTTCTGCCCAGCAATCCCTGCACAACACTCTAAATGCAGCACACAGCAGGATCATGCGGTAATCATAGCAAAACCTTTTAAAATGTAGCAAAGGTAATCACCCAAAAAGGAGCAGGAGCTTCTTTTGGGCAACAAAAAGGAATGGGCTGCAGGAACGTGGCTTCCCGCTATGTGATATATGAATGGGGCTTTAAAGCTGTACTTGTTAGGAATAATTGTAATGATCTATTTCTTCTGTGATCAACAGGTTTTGCTGGCTGGAGTCTGTGCAGAATCTGACACTTTTGGGAG
This sequence comes from Staurois parvus, assembly GCF_062004578.1. Taxonomy (NCBI): domain Eukaryota; kingdom Metazoa; phylum Chordata; class Amphibia; order Anura; family Ranidae; genus Staurois; species Staurois parvus. The sequence continues at coordinate 862,254 of NW_028317982.1, forward strand.
TGTCTAAATGTAGTAGAAAACACCTGCTGTATTTCACCAAGGTGGTGAGCGTTCGGTGCACTGACTTGCAGTGTCCTCCAAACATGTAGATGAAAGAAATCCGGCAGCTCGATCTTCCACAGTAAATACATTTATTAATCCAGGTGTGGTGCAAAATACAGGGCTTGCATCTTTTGGTGTGTAGCCTTAGGCAGAGCCAATGGGTGAAATGCATAAGCCCTGTATTTTGTACCACTCCTAAATTAATCCCATTTATTGTGGAAGATGGAGCTTCCGGCTCTCTTTCATCTTCATTTCGGGAGTGTCTCTCCATATGCTTACCACATTCTTTTTCATTCTTTTAACATAATGGAACCCTTGAAATAACGTTCCAGTGTTCATTTTCATTCACACGGTCTTAGTACAATGTACACACGCACTAGGCTAGTGTTTACCTGCACGGGAATGCACAGGTCTTCATGTCAATTGGGACACAGTGACTGCATGGATACAGCTGCTGTTCCCAATTTCACAGCCATGTGGGTATGGGTGCACTGTCTTGAATGCACTTTGACTGCATTTGGGGCCGTGCACCCACACCTGTACAGTTTTTAATCTGGAAACAGCAGCTGTGCCTGTGCTGGCACTGTGTCCCAATAGACATGAATGGAACTGCCTGTCAAACATTTCTGAAAAGCGATCCGAACATGGATAGTTTTTCAGAGGATCATCAGTCCATGCTGCACATATGAATGAGCCCTTAGCCTGTGGTTGCACTGACTTGCTTCCTTTCCCAATAAAAGACATCACGACAATTTGGACACAGCTAACGAGGGCTTTTTTTCCCGTGGGAACGCGGTTCTGACACCTCCAGCACTGCATATATGTAATGGCAAGGGAGGCTGGGGTGCGCTGGAGGGTCTATGCATGATGGGGATCTATTGTGACTGGAGGGGATCTATTTTTGCATATGGTCTACTTTTGCTGGGGAGGTCTATTGTTGCTGGAAGGGATCTACTTTTAAGGGAGATGGCTATTGTTGCTGGAGAGTCTATTGATGCTGGCAGATCTGTTGTTGCTGCTGGGGTCTATGGTTGCTGGGGTGATATTTTGTTGCCGGGGTCCATTGTTCCTGGGGGGATCTATTGCTGCTGGCTGGCTGCGGGGGATCTATTTTACTGGTTTTCTTATTATCATTTACAAATTCCATACAAATTACTTAGCACCACAAAATAATACTTGGTTCTCTATTCCCTACAAGGAGCGGTACTGGGAGGTGGGTAGGGGTGGATCCAAGGGACTTTTCTTGGAGGTGGGTAGGGGGGTGGAGACCAGAACTGATTCAGAAGGGGAGAGTTCCTGCACCTACTGTCTGAGGAAAAAAAAAACCCTGCGAGTCACAATAAATATTTCACAGGAGTTTTATTCCTTCCCCATTCTGTTCAAAACAAAAAGTTTATTCTGCAAAGATGCCTTGCCTACTTTCATTTTCCATAAAGCTTCTTAAAAAACCCAGATTATTAGGAATACCTGCACTCATCCTTTCCTCTTTGATCTTGAGCAAAATAATGCATGTTCTTGTCAAAGCGAATAATTTGTGTTCTCGTCAGTGAAAATCAATAAGTAATTTTCTGCCGTTCTCTTTCATGGGTGGTTGGGCAGAGCTGTTCTTACAATGCGAATATTTACATTGCGGCTTTCAAGTGAGTCTTGTGGTTCCATATTTGAGCCTTTGATTGGAATTTAATGGCCCTGCGCTTTCATCTTATTGCGCTAGACGTAGACAGAAATTGAAAATCCCATCACAGTTTTATCTGTTGTCATTTGCGATGTGAGGTCACAATATATTCCCATTGTGTGAGCAGGTATAACCAAATCACTTAGAGCTTTTCACCTGCGGTAACCCCTTTTACCGTATTATGTACACACAGCTTGGCACTTACAGAATCGATCACTACTGGGCTTGTGCAAGAAGAGCTGAAATTCAAGCAGATTTCAAAGACAGCAATGAATTACGCTCTGTATTCATTAATACATCATTACATTTTTTTTTTTTTTTTAATGCAAGCAGTTTAAGTACCTGAGTTTGATGTTGTAGCAGCCTGTTACAATCTCTGTACTGCAGAGCTCAGGCAGGGAGAGGGTGAAGCAGCACAAGGATCCAATCCATTAATTTGCTGGCAAACAGCATGTTAATAGGAGACATGTTGAGCAGAATGACAGAGATGAGTCATCAGTTTGCTGCTTCTCTTTTCACTGTCCAGTTAATAGTTGGAGAGAACCTATATGTACAGGAGAGAAAAATCAGGTTTTCTGCTATGCTAGACAAGGCTTTTGCTGTGTGGCAGAGCAGTATAAATCTCAGTAGGTGATGGACCGAAATACAAATCCTTTGGTGGGAAGGCAGATCCGTTGTATATATTTTTTTATGTGTGTTAATCTGTATGCCTGGAGATCAACTTTAACGCTGAAATTCGGGATAAGTACATGTTGCCTAAATACAGGAGCAGGGATGTGCAATTCCTATAGCCCAGTGCCCGGGAGATGCAGTTATGGGCACCGGGCAAGAGGTTTTTCTTTACATTTAGCCCTGCTGCGGGCAAACAGCAGGGTTTACAGTTGGCTCTCTTGTAAAAGAAATCCAAGCGGCTAACTAGCCATTGGATCTCTTTTGCAAGCAGTGGGTTGGGACATCTCCCCTTCCGAGGGCTGTCTCATCGCACCAGGACACCTGATCAACCATCTGGCGGTTCCGCCGGCTGATCATAAAGGCAGACAAAGACTGGAACTGCTCTGTTCGCCTCTATGATATAGAAAACAGGAAGCGTTGAGCATACATAACTTATGATTTCTCCTATGTAAATGGCGCCATTTTTAAAAATAGAATGCTTTTGATCACAACGATTTAAGGGCAGAGGAGCGATCTTCGGTCTTATTGATACCAGATCGCTTGATAAAGAGCACCTGTCACTGCCTATTGTTGTCACAAGGGATGTTTACATTCTTTCTGACAGCAATAAAAGTGATCAAAAAAGAAAAAAAATAAAGCAACAGTGTTTAAATAATAAAAAGTTTATAAATTTTTTTAAAACACCCCCTTCCCCGCTCACAAAGGTGAACACGCTTCAGTTCCGCACATACACAAACCGCAATCTTCCCACACATGATGTATCACTGAGAACGTCAGATCATGGGCAGTAATCCTAGCACCAGACCTTCTCTGTAAAGGCTGTGAAAAAGCCACCTATGGATAGTAAAATTTAGTTTAGTATTGTGTTTTTTTTTTTTTTTTTGCATTCAAATTCAAAAGAGTGTATTTTTTTTAATTCTGTTTGAAAAAACACTGTGTAAACACTGCGTTACATAAAAAAAATTGCAAAACCCACCAATTTATTCTCTAGGGCCTCTGCTTTAAAAAAAAATATATGTTTGGGGGTTCTAAGAAACTTTCTATCAGTTTAAGTTGGCCTAAAGCCCCTTTCGTTTTTAAAAGCACCTCTGCCTAATAAAAACATCAACCCTTACATCCTGGCAATTGTTTTTTTTTTTTATCAGGACAAGTAGATTGTTATGAGGGACAAGTAAACTGGACCCCTAGTTTATAAAGTTTTTAAAAAAAAATTCACACCCCTGAGGAGGCATGTATATTCTTACTGGAATCTTGGTGTGCTTTGTTATTTCTTCAAGATCTGTGCAGTAATTCAGTGTAGAACTTTGCAGGAGCTTCCTGTAATACAGACCAATCACTGCTGCTCTCTCTCCTTGTGCAGGGTGACTGGCCTTGTCTCTGCCCCCTCCTGTAGTATTCTGTAGGCAGCCTGTAGTGGGTGGAGCCTGTTGGGCCCCTCCTACAGCTCTGCTCAGGCTACGTACAGCACAGTGATGATGTCACTACTACTTTTATATGGTAATATCTAGGTTTGCAAAGCCATTTGGTACACACAGAGTAGATTTGTATGGTTTGTGGCTATTGAAGAAAATATTTAAACAAAAGATTCTTGTGCTCGGAATTCACCTTTTTAAAGCAATCCTATTGAAATGTATAGTTAAAGGCCACTAAGAATGCGTTCAGTTATCACAAAACAAACATTTTTTATGATACTGTTCCTTCTCACCTTTTTTCAAATATTACAATGGTCTGTACTTATGGATTACACAGTAAAGATCTACAGTGGCTAAGCACTGCCAGTGGATAATGATTACCTGATACAGTGAAACATTTTCCATAAATGCATTGTCTGGTTCATTGCGTTGTGTCTTTATGCTGCTTTTGCTGTTATGTATGTTTTAATTTTCCCTGTAATTCTGCTTTTTACAGTCCAGAGCTGTCATCTCTTCTTCTCCTGGAGGTGTGACGTTCCAGAAATGTGCAACAGTGAGTGTCAATGTAATAATATGCAACATTTCTTACACATCCCATGTTTTATAAGTGTCAGAAAAATGCACTAAGGCTTTATATGCCTGGGTCCGTATGATGCAAAATTCCAGAGTATTTCCCCGCCCAGGAACCATAGGGATGGCGTGCAGGGGTGTACATCTGTACGCATATGCCTTTTTGCACAAGTACCCGCTCATACCCCTGTAGTACCCTCCTAGGTAGGGTTAGATAGATGGGATTAGTTATGTTTTGATAGGTACATTTAGATGTCACTCTGTAGGCAAAGTGACTCTAATTTGTTGCTAAAAGCATAGCTAGCTCACTGTAATGAGTGAGTTGTGATCATTTAGTGAGGCCTGCTCTATGTGCTCAGGAGCTGCTAGTCTGCCTATAGCTTCCTCTGTGTCCAGGAGACTGCAGAAGTTTCTGGATGTTAGGTGTGGAGCTATGCAGATGGCAGCATGAATATTGATACAACCTCAGCTTATCCCAGAGAGAGGGGCTCCACGGCATAAGGCATGCTGGGTAACTGTGTATATATAGTGAGCACACGGGGCACTGAGTCTATCCTGGCTAGGATTGCCCAAGCCTGGGAGAGGCAGTTACTGCCGTGGGCCTCAGTGGGCTTCTGCTATGCTAATTGAAAGGCTGCCTCCTGAAGATCTGGTCTGGTATCACGAAGGAAGGCGTCCAGTTGCTCTCAAGCTTTGTGAGTACAGACATCCCTAAGGATCTTAGAGACTCCATGCTCTTTAACCCCCTCTGGTGCTAGGAAGTCAGCTCCAGCTATTGTTTCCAAGAGTGTTGGCCATGTGCCCACTACTATTTAAAGTAGATCTATAGGCAAAATTTTTTTAAAATTCTGGATAGAGCAAGGGCGGGTTATAACCCATGAGATGTTTTCCACCATCTGTTTCCCAGTATGGAGATTTTCTTCACTTCCTGTCCCATAGCTAAACAGGAAGTGAGAGGAAATCCCTGCAAAATTAAGGGAATTTCTTGGGAACTCCCAGGTCACCAGAACTAGTGTCCCCATTGGAAGATTTTCCCTCTATTACTTTTCTGGGGACAACCCAAAATTTGGGATTTTCTTTTAGTTTCACTTCCAATAATTATGGTAAACAGGACAAATAGAGAGGGTGAATCCCCCTAATGGGGACACAGACAGCAATAAAAACTGACAAGGCTTCTAATCCCCCTCCACTCTATCCAAAAAATGTATTGCCTTTAGTTTTACTTAAAGGGACACCGCTTTGGAGCTCTAAAGAAGTTACTGCTGTTACTCCTACTACATGTTGCTACTGCTTAAAGCTGAAGACCATTGTCTGATTGAAGCACAGACTCGGGTATAGCTTGTTCTGTAGATTAGACAAAGTCCTTGGTGTACATAGTTCCTAATCTGGAGTATCCCACTCATCTCCCTCATACCTCAACACCCCTAAGCTGATTATTGGAGACACAAGTGAATGAGCCTTTGTGCCTGACCGCGGGGCAAGGTATTTAGGGAGGACGTGGACTGTATACCTGCGCCTTCTAGGGGAGTAGCGATACACCCACGTACAGCTACTGATTTCTATATGTAGTTGTATGCAGCACCTGTGGCTCCTCGGTGGGGAAAGAAGCCTGAATCATAGGGCCCCAGGTGCTAATGTGCATGAGGCCTTTTGGTCCAAAGTTTTGGACACCTGATCATTACCAATAATTTGGAACTGAGGGAGTGGCTTGGAGGAGCTACAAAACATCTTCAACTTTACAGAACAAGTAGTCCTAGTTGAATGCATTTACTATCCTGACCATCACACCTGCTATATGGCCAAAAGTATGCAGACAACTCCCCAAATTATTGAGTTAATATGTTCTATGGTACTGTTATTGCTACATCATAGACATTTTATACAATTGTGTACTTCCAACCCAAAGAGGAACAGCAGTTTGGGCAAAGGCCCTCTACTGTGATAAAATCTGGAGTTTAGCTTTGACCTTAGCCCAACCCCTAAACCTATGCCTCAGTAAAACCATTAAAGGATAGGTACTTTTTAAGACAAAGTACAGCTGACCTGACCTAACCTAATCCACCCTTCCCTCCAGAGATGCATATTTTCCTTCATCTGATGGTCATGATCTGTGATGTTAGTTTACATCAGGTGCCGCAGGTCTGTGGGGCTGTAATGCACAGGCGCAGCCAGCAGAATGAGAATTATGCCGGATGTAAAAAAACACCAGAGTCCATGACCGTCAGATTGAGGTAAGTAAGCATCTGTGGTGAGAGAGGGTGACTTAGGTTGAGTCAGGGCAAAGGAGCACAAAAGGATAAGTGCACTTGGTCTTAATTTACACTCAGGGGTGGACTGACAACTCATGGGGCCCCTGGGCAATTGGGGATCATTAGGCCCCTGTGTCCTTGCCCACACTTAAAACACACCCAAATAAGCCTATAAAAGGTACCAGGGACATTTTATTGGGCCCCCTACTGACCTCGGGCCCTCGGGCAGTGCCCGAGTGCTCGAATGGTGAGTCTGCCCCTGTTTGCACTTATCCTTTAATATAGGCCTTCAGGGTCAGTTCACACTATAGAAACGCGTTCCGGATGTGTTTCTGCATGTGCGTTTTTGACGCTTTCCGGTTCGTTTTTGACGCGTTCCAGCTAATTTTTTCCCCTCTCTTTTTCTTCAATTTAAATAGGGAAATGTGTGTTCCAGTGCATTTTGGTTCCTTCCGGTGCGTTTTTGATACATTTTACCGCATTCTAATACAGTTCTTTGCAGGAAAAATGCAGCATATTCTATTTTTTTTCTGGAACTGCAAGCGCTGATGTGAACTATGACATTGACAACCATATAACCTAAATAAACAAATAGAAAAATGCAGCACAACAATATATATACAAAATATAGTGCTAAACAATAAATTTGTGCAAAAACAAACGACTATGCTTGTGAAAATCAATGTGTGCTATACCAGACGTCTGATTAATACATACTATAGGACTCCATAAACTGCACATAACCAGTGCTCTAAATGAATTGTGCACACGAATTGTCCTTAATAGTGAACTGTCCCTTTTAAGTCTTGAATATCAGCACCAATTGAGTGTTGGAAGTGGATGAGCACTAAGGGGTGACACAGGAGCACTGCACACGTGTATTCAGTAGTGTGTTACACTGGTCTATTTAAAGTACAGCGGATTTAAAGGGACGGTTCACCATTTTTTGAGACTATATTCCGATGACACTTCTAGTTGGTGCATGTGGATCACGATTTATGGGATATATACCACACAAGTCCATGTGCTGATATTCAAGATTTAAAGGGACAGTTCTCTATTAAAGAGAATTATTTGTGTGCACAATTCATTTAGAGCACTGGTTATGTGCAGATTATGGAGTCTTATATGTATGTATTGATTAGACGTCTGGTATAGCACACATTGATTTTCACAAGCAATGTTGTTTGTTTTTGCACAAATTTATTGGTTAGCAGTATATTTTGTATATATATTGTTGCGCTGCATTTTTCTATTTGTTTATTTATGTTGTACATGTGGGAACACATTATATGGTAGCCGCACAGGTTTTTTTAGGAGGTCCATAGCGTTGAGGGTTTTCTATATACATAACTATATAACCTACCTTCTGTGCATTTTGGATGCAGAAAAAAAGCAAACTGAAATGCATGCAGTATGAACCGGCCTTGAGGGCCAGTTCACACCATAGAAACACAGTCCAGATGCGTTCCAGATTAATTTTTGCATGCGCATTTTTGACACATTTTTGGTGCTTTCCGGTGCATCTCTGATGCATTTTTGACATGTTTCGGTGCATTTTTGATGCGTTCTGGTTAATTTTTACCCCTCTCTATTTCTTCAGTTGAAATAGGGGCATGTGTCTTACAGTGCCTTTTTGTGCTTTTTTGATGTGTTTTACGGTGTTCCAGTACAGTTCCGTGCAGAAAAATGCAGCCTGTTCTGCTTTGTTTTTTGCAACCGGAACGCACTGGAACTTCAAGCACTGATGTGAACTATGACATTGACAACCATATAACCTAGTTTCTTTGTGTTTTTGGATGCAGAAAAAAGCACACTGAAACGCATGTAGTGTGAACTGGCCCTAAAAGTAAAAGTTAAAATAAACCCACCAACAAACCTAACCTGAACGTAGCTCCATAAACCCAAAAGTAACTTAATAGGTATAAAAAAAGGCTAATAAAATTGTACTAGGATATTGATTGTTGCACCAATGTACGGTTTTTGCTGCAACATGCAATGTGCTTACACATCTAGAGTCCAGAATAACATGTCAAAAACAATCAATCTGTGTCTAACAGTATTTTCCCCTTTTCCCCTTACTGCTTAAGGCCAAGGAACAAAGAGAGATAGGCTTGGCACATTGTACCCAAGCAGAGTTAAAAGCTCAAATTTAATAAAGGCTTCCAAACAAATATTATGAAGTCAGTAAACACCACAATCATAGAGGGTTTAAAGGGTCAGTCCATCCAATATAGTTATAGGTGGAGCCTGGTGAGCTGTGTAAGCCTCTGGCTTCCTTTTAAACCTTGGATATTTCAGTTCTGAGATTCACTGCAATCATTCGAGGCTCTGCATCTTTCCATCATAGTGTCTTACAACACCTCATTTTTAATATGTGTAATATAAAATAAACGGTCTCCATCTCCAGCAGGGTGATTGGAACCCTTTATAATGACCACAGCAGGTGCGCAGATCTAGGAACTCAAGCAACAAAGATCTTGTTAATAGTGTCTCTGAGAGGTATGAAAATTCGGTTGTTTAACTCTTCAGCATCTACCAAAAAGTGAAATATCAGTTTTGAGTGGGCTTACCCATTAAATTCAAAATAATATTCTATAAAATATTAATGCGGTGCTCAAACTCAAACAAAATGATTTTCAAAGTATAAAGAAACACATGAAAAGTCCAAATAATTCAGTCCTTTTTATAATCACCACGTGAAGTTACTTCATAATCATATTCCAATAATCACCACGTGAATATTAGTGAAGCAACTGAAGTTGTGCTGTGCTCCCCTCTCAGGTATGCACTCACCAGACATATTTGCCTTCCATTCTCATGGTTGGCATTTTGCACTTTTGGGTATATAATTCTCCAAGGAACAGATCCTTATCAAGACACAGAATGGATTCCTCCAATGATGGCTTAGACTCTCCAAGATAGTGATAACTCTTTCCGATACTCCCAACAAACATCACATAGAAAATAAAAAATAGAGACCCGACATGGTGCAGTATCACTTAAAACCTTTTATTCTCTGCCCGAGAATGCTACTTACAAGAAGTAAGAAAAAATAAAGCCCAAAGAAGCAAGTGTTTTGGTTAATCAGAGAGGGAAGACCGCACAATGCTCTCACCACTGCCGATCCTCGCCCTCGGACAATCCTGTGTCACTTCCGTTTCCGATATTCGTCACTTCCAGTCGCCGCTCAACCAGTCGCTGACGTGCTTTGTTACTTCCGGACTTAATCATAGGGAGACCCATTAAATTGTTTATTGAGCAATAAAGAGTTTACCAATCTGTGGCGTTTTATTTAGGCTAACTGTACGTGGTTATTTTTTTATTTTTTTCAACCAGGGGGTTGAATGAAAAAAATTAACCAACTCCTCTATCCGCACATTTAGTGTGGATGGTGGAGTCACTGCTGCTGTACTATTGTATTCTGCTGTCGGGGAGCCTTCCTTGCCAGCAGGATACGATGATCAGTGTTGCCGGCTATAGCCGATGGCACTAATCGTTGGGTGAAAAACCTGACAAGCTGGTTGTACACAAATCAATCAATAGATTGACTGACTTGTATACAATCTACTAGCCCATATATGGATCAAAATTTGACTGGTCTTTGCTGAACTGGCCGAATTTCGATCCATGTATGGCTGGCCTAATACATGTTAAAATAAACACATAATTGCTGATAGTCACTTTTATCTCACAGGTACTAATTCATACATGCAATCCAATTGTCTAAGCCCCTCCTCTACTAATTCATATCTGCCTTGGCATTTTAATGTTGTACATTCCCAGTTGCTAGGTAGTACTAGGCAGAGGGCAAGTGCAAAGTGTTTACTATTTATAACATGTTCTGGCCATAAATTATTCCTCATAATATAGATAGCTTAGGCGGATGTTAAATAGAAGCCTGTGGCACCAGACCCCTATTTCCCAATCTGTGTACAGATAATTCTATGAATACACAATGACTTGGATTGCAGAGACAACGCTAACCTCCAGCGCCTCTCTCAGCCCATGAGAAACAGGATTTAATATAGCAAAGCTTTATCAAATCTGCTAAGCTAGGATTGTTTTCCCTAGATTGAGTTCGTGAATTGCACAATAGAGATTTTAATTCGCGGGCAGAATTAGTTTGTTATGAGTATTACAGTTGTGTCCAAAATTATTCAACCCCCACTGAAATTGAGTGTTTTGGCCAGTTTGACATTGCTTTTGATCATTCAGTCATCTTGCTTACATTTACATTAAAGAGGCACTTGTAGGTCAGACAAATATAACATAACAGTTATAATGAAATAACCACAAATGTCTTTTCTGTGCTCACAGCATTATCAGTTTTATTCAACCCCCAAGTGACATTCAATCTTAGTACTTAGTACAGCATCCTTTTACAGTTATAACAGCTTTTAAACGTGAAGCATAGCTTGACACAAGTGTCTTGCAGCGATCTACGGGTATCTTCGCCCATTCTTCATGGGCAAAGGCCTCCAGTTCAGTCACATTCTTAGGCTTGCGCACTGCAACTGCTTTCTTTAAGTCCCACCAGAGGTTCTCAATCGGATTTAAGTCTGGTGACTGCGATGGCCACTCCAAAATGTTCCAGCCTTTCCTCTGCAACCATGCTCTAGTGGACTTGGAGGTATGCTTGGGATCATTGTCCTGTTGAAAGGTCCAACGTCTCCCAAGCCTCAGGTGTGTGACGGACTGCATCACGTTTCCATCCAATATCTCCTGGTACTGAAGAGAATTCATGGTACCTTGCACACGCTGAAGCTTCCCTGTACCTGCAGAAGCAAAACAGCCCCAAAGCATGATTGACCCTCCACCATGCTTCACAGTAGGCAAGGTGTTCTTTTCATCATAGGCCTTGTTCTTCCTCCTCCAAACATAGCGTTGATCCATGGGCCCAAACAGTTCTAATTTTGTTTCATCAGTCCACAGAACACTATCCCACAACTTTTGTGGTTTGTCCACATGGCTTTTGGCATACTGCAGTCGACTCTTCTTATTCTTTGGAGACAGCAAGGGGGTACGCCTGGGAGTTCTGGCACGGAGGCCTTCATTACGCAGTGTGCGTCTTATTGTCTGGGCTGAAACTTCTGTACCCACATCTGACAAATCTTTTCTCAGTTCCTCAGCAGTCACACGGGGACTTCTCTCCACTCTACGCTTCAGGTAGCGCACAGCAGTCGAAGTCAGCATCTTCTTTCTGCCACGACCAGGTAGCGTTTCAACAGTGCCCTTTGCCTTGAATTTGCGAATGATGCTTCCTAAGGTGTCTCTTGGTATGTTTAACATCTTTGCAATCTTCTTATAGCCATTGCCCTTCCTGTGAAGAGAAATCACCTCTTCTCTTGTCTTCCTGGACCATTCTCTTGCCTTCACCATGTTTGTAACCACACCAGTAAATGTCTAGAAGGAGCTGAGTATCACAGTCATTTTAAAGCTGCCTAATTGGTGCTTATTATGCTTGATTGCTGCTCGGTGACATCCACAGGTGTTTTCAATACCTGATGGAAAGCACCTGTATGAACCTCTGTTCTTCAGAGTGGTAGTCTTTAAGGGGTTGAATAATTGTGGCAATGAAGAAACCACATAAGAACCATTTACTACTGTATTACATAAACAATTGATGTCATTTTAGTTGCATTTGGGTAGTTACAACGTCCTTGTAGGATTTGATTCTGAATACAATTCCAAATGTACACTATAGTCCCTAAACCCCTTTACAGCATTGGGGGTTGAATAATTTTGGACACAACTGTATATATTTTAGACAGGGTTTACATCTAAACTGTGTACTGTGGCTCAGCTATTCATAATCCATTCTTGGCCGCAGGGAATCTCTTGGATGCCACTGAAATTGATGGCAAGGTCTACACATAAATATGTGTGTAAAACCATAAGTTTATTCATATTAATGTTTGTGTTAGAGGATACATGCAAATTTATGTAAGTATAGCAAAGAGATTAACTCTCCCAACAATTCTTGACATATTCTGGGCTAGCATTTACTGTAGCTCCTTTAAAATCCAGGATAATATCTATAGTGTTTGTATGTGTGTATAATATATATAACGACAATGAGGTGTCTAGGATGGGAGAGGATATGAAACCAGAAGGCAGGTGTGAATGGATAGGAAAAGGTATGAAACCAACAAAGATCTGTGGAGGACAGGAGAGGGTATGGAACCAACAATGAGCTGTGGAGGACAGGAGAGGGTATGGAACCAACAAAAAGTTATGGAGGATAGGAGATGGCATTTAACCAACAAAGAGCTGTGGAGGACAGGCGAGGGTATGGAAACAACAATGAACTGTGGAGGACAGTAGAATCTATTGAACCCCCAGTGAGCTGTGGAGGACAGAGAGGTAATGGAATCACAACGAGATGTGGAGGATAGAGGGTATGGACCCACAAAGAGATGTGGAAGGCAAGATTGGTTATAGAACAACAATGAGATGTGTAGGACAGGAGAGGGTATGGAACCACAATAAGATGTGGAGGACAGGAGAGGGTATGGAACCACAATAAGATGTGGAGGACAGGAGAGGGTATGGAACCACAATAAGATGTGCAGGACAGGAGAGGGTATGGTACCACAATAAGATGTGGAGGACAGGAGAGGGTATGGAACCACAATAAGATGTGCAGGACAAGAGAGGGTATGGTACCACAATAAGATGTGGAGGACAGGAGAGGGTATGGAACCACAATAAGATGTGCAGGACAGGAGAGGGTATGGAAACACAATGAGATTTGAAGATGGACGAGGATGTATAATGAGGATATGAGCTGTGCAGGACAGGCAAGGGTATTGAGACAACAATGAGCTGTGTAGAACAGGAGGGGATATTGAACAAACAATTAACTGTGGTGGACAGGAGAGGGTATTAAACCAACCATGAGCTGTGGAAGACAGGAGAGGGTATTGAACCAACAATGGGCTGTGGAGAATGGGAGCAGTTATGGAACAAAGAAGTGTGCAGGACAGGAGAAGGTGTAGAACTAACATTGAGGTATGTAGGATGATGGAGGGTATGGAAATGGCAATAAAGTGTGATGGATAGAAGCGGGTATGAAAGCAACAGCAGCAAGAAGTGTGAAGGATGGGTAAGGGTATGGACACAATAATTGGGTGTGTAGGATGGCAGGGGATATAGACACACTATTTAGGTGTAGAGAACAGCAGTGGCTATAGAACCAATATTAAGGGGTTGTAGGACGGGAGAGGATATAGAATAAAAAAGAGATTTGGGGGGTTTGTTTGTTTATATAGGCTTTTATATAGTTATTTATTTATATAGTGTTGTCCGCTAATAGAAAAAAATATTACACTTCACCAACTGGGAATGGAAGGATGGTGCCATGTATCCAGGCAGACTTTACCCTTCAGCTATGCACAGATGATTTCTGAAAGTAAAGTGAATTTTTCACAGCTGCTGTCTAGGGATTGCTAGAGAACTGTGATGTGTACTGTTAGATAAAGTAGCATAAGGAATGCCAAAGGTCACTTTAACAGCTGTGCAAGTTGAATAGGGACTATTGCATCTCTGAATGATCCTCATCTGTAACAAGCCTAGCTCAAATTACTTATCTGTCATCAATGTATGTATATTCTGAAGGGACAAAAGTGCCACAGGGGATAATGTATTCAATAATAAATCCTTGTATGTGTTTTTAAAATGGAAGCAGTGTAAGTACCTGAGTCTGGCCTCCTATCAATTTCTGAGAAGCAGCACAAGGTGCCATTCAGGTGTCATGCAGTGCAAGGAGCATGCAGATAGGAGGAGGGAGCAGAGCGGCATAGAGATGAACTTAGTGTGTTGCTTCTTCTTTCTTTGGAGTCACAGCAAAAGCAGAATCAACACACTAATGTGTAGCAACACTAATGTTAAGAAACGCACTAGCTTGCTGTGAAAGGTGACACACCACAAAGCGATAAGTAAAAGTAAAACTGCAGCAAAGTTTTGGTCTCCTCTACTGCCAGGCAGGGCTGTACTGTGTGGCAAAAGTGTAAATATCAGGACTGTATAGACAAATGCAAATCAGTTTAACAGCAACAATATATGTATTTTACCTACCGTATGTATTTAGCTGTTTGCTTGGAGTTCAGCGTGAAGCTATATAGGAAAAGCCAAAAAGAAGGCGCACTGGCCTAGTGTATTACCTTACCCATTAAAAACTGAGCCACAAAAGAGGCACAGCCTCGAAACACGTCAGCCATCAGCTACCTAGAGGTCTACAGTTCCCCACCAGACCACCTTCAGGGTGATTGGACCACGCTGCATTTCTTGTGACATACTCTCCATTTGATTTTATTTCTTTGTCAGTATTTTACTTTTTATCAATAAATTCCGTTTTTAAAGGTAATGTACTAGGTCCATGCGCCCTCTTACAGTTCTATCTAGATTTCCCTGGTCCGTTGAGGGCAGCACAGCTTGCATTCCTTCCATACACATGTGGGGATACTAACATTGTGGAGTCCACTGTCCACGCAGGAGCTCAGGCATTCGGTTGCTTTTTTCTTCATAGTTGAAGCTATATAGCCCTGAAGGTACATATGGCATTGTTTGAAAAACAGTGCTATAGGCCAGGCTGTTTGCAACTATTTCTGTGAAACATTAATTGTAAAAAAAAATCAGCTATTCAGAAAATAAGCAATATTAGTATCTTTCATAACTTGCATCTTACAAATAAAAATATATATTTAATGGTGACAGGTCCTCTTTAATGCACAAACATTTTTGTGTATTTTGGGCCTCTGCTCTCTGTTACACTGACATCTACACACAGCCTGTACAATTCAAAACTGATTACATGTCACTGTTAATTTGTCTTCTTCACTTACTGCTGATGCATCTGAACACCTTTGATTAAGTCATCATCATGCAAGAGACCATTTGTGTTCCAAGGTTATTTTTATACCTCCCATTAGCTGTTAACAGATACACCATCAAATAAAATGGAGTGTTTTTGCATTCACATCACACAGTCTGTGCCAACTCACTTCAAAAGTGAAAATTTTCACAACTGCAGCCACATGTTAAAAGTCTGTGGGCTAATCAAAAAGCATCATTTTGTGTTTAAATTGAGAAGCAATGCGGTTACTATATATACCCTATTACATCTTTTTCCAGCTTTCAGTACATTAAGTGATACACAATCTTATACAGGACATCCTCAGTCCTTATGGCCCTTATTTACTAAATGGATTCAAGTCAACCTGCAGCAGGGCTATGGACATTTTACAGCTGTGTACACACTGTCTGAAAATCAGATGGTTCCTGTGGACTTTGTCAGTGTGTACAGCAGTCTGTCCAACAGAAGCCGGTCTAACGAGTGGCTTTTGTCGAAGGGACATGCTGGGAAACCAGCATCCGATCAGCTCTTGCAGCCAATGGCTTTAAGCGATGATCAGTGTATTCTGGCGGGCACAATGGGAGAGATTGCCGCACCAACATCACTTGTGTTGGTATGGCGATCTGTCAGATTTTTTCCTTTTAAGCTGCTGGGTTGAATAAAAAAAACTTGTAGTGTGTACCAGGCTTGAAAATAACTTCACTTTGAGAAAAAAAAACAATCCGCTCTCAGCAATCAATGTACATTGCAGGGATTTTAGCAAACATTGTAGCAGATTCCTACCTTTTGTTGACCCAAATAAATAGCTGTTTATTTCAACATATCTGTGACTGGAGTCACTTTGGGTGGGGGGGGGGGGGGGCAGCTCACCTTGGAGAGGTGGAGAGACCCCTGTCTCAGCTCCCCATATCCCTCTTATATGTAAATCACCCTGTGCCTGTTAGGGGTACAGAGTGATCTGTCCTAATATTGGGGTGGGGGGTTGTTGATTGTTTAATGTCATGTGGCTGCATCCCATTGTTCTATTGTCTGTCTGGCTTGGGAGCAAACTATTATGGGATGTATGTGTTTATGTCTATTAGCTTAGTGGGGGGGGGGTGTCTCCAGCAGCCCTCCCTCCTGATGGGACTGTCTGCTGGTGAGAAGTTTGAATACCTGTGTGTCTCTTGTTACTAAATGTAGATTGCCCCACTCTGTGTCATTATGCAGGGAGGGGGGATTGCCCCTTGAGTGTATATATCTTGTATCTGTGTTCAAATAAAGTAGTTTTACCTTTGGATTACTTCAAGACTGGTGTCGTCTAGTCTTGCATAGTTGGCTGTGGTGTCTGTTGTCGGTGTTCTGACGGGGAAGCGGTAGTCTAATGGAAGTACTCAATCGCAGTCTGGGTCGGTTCTGTTACAACATCCTTGTCAGACTGACGCTGAATTAGTCTGGTTCAATATAATCACTTGGTGCACTCTCAGTGTTTTAATAAGGAAAGCTGCAGGGTCTGCATCCCTTTAGAATTATTTAATCATTGGGGAGTATATCTCATCAGAACTAAAATTCCTATTGCAGGGGGTGCCTAAAATGTGGCTTGTTTCTTAGTGTAGATTTCTGTGAAAATCAGTAAGCTAAACACACACACGCAGGAAATTACTGTTCTTGGGCATTATGTACATCATCAATGAACAGAATACCTCCAGGGTGCCATGATGATTT
The DNA here is from genome assembly GCF_062004578.1 of Staurois parvus. Lineage (NCBI taxonomy): Eukaryota > Metazoa > Chordata > Amphibia > Anura > Ranidae > Staurois > Staurois parvus. The sequence continues at coordinate 879,435 of NW_028317982.1, forward strand.
GAATTGTACAGAAAAATATAGCGCTTTAGATTGAAAAGGAAAGGTATTTTCAAAAACGTTACATTATTACATGACTTCTGCAGTAATTGTATATGTTATAATATTTTTTATTTGCTATATCCTTTTTAAGGATATATAAATATTTTTTTTTAAATATTGTTAGGCAGTAAGAACCCATTCTCACATTCGTTGCAGTAACATACTTTGCTTAAGGCAGCCCATTCATTTTGAATAGGATAAAAATGCTCCTCAGGGCAAAAAAAACACCTGTAATTCTTTTTGGCAACACAGAGTTTTCACAGCTGCTATCTGAGGATGGCTATAGAACGTAGAAATGTAGAAAAGTGACAGCAGAAAAAAAGTGATCTACTGAGTCTGCCTATTTTTTTTTATGTCTTTTTTTTTCTTTTCCGTTAACTTTGTTAACCTAGATCTATGTTTGTCCCATGCATGTTTGAAACCACTTACTGTTGACTGACTGTCTCTCATTATTTGCTTTTCCTTCCAGATAAGTGACCAGAAGACTGCTTCCATCACATTGCTCACAAACAACACTGGGGTGTCATCATCAGCAATGAACCTGTCCAGTCTCAGTCTTTCAGATAACATCACCAGCCTGCTCATCCAGCACTCCAGCTATAACAGCAGCAGTTCGATTGCCGGAATGCAGATTTTCAGAAAAGAATCTCTTGCAGGTAAAGCTGTAATAGTATTTTGCAGACTAAACTTTAGAATTCTTGTCACACATCAGCGTAGAGCTTTGAACACGCCATATGCCACAGCTGACGCTAAGCGTAGGTAGAAGTCGTGTCCACAATAGAAGATTCATTTCCTACAAGTCAAAACAGAAGCTTTCCATGAATTCTTGAATCTATATCACTGATGTGAAAGAAGGCAGCAATTTATAGACTTTCCAACATGTACGCAGCACACAGGCATAATCACACTACTTTGTTCTCTGCGCAATTATTGCAGTAATTGCCTAATGTAGGATAAGACAGTTGTATATTGAATACTAGACGAGGTAGAACGTAGTCTAGCTACCCTGCAGTGTTCTCTAGAGGAATTAGATAAGGTGGTGCTGGATAAGTGTACTTTATGGAAAATAAATATTTTTTTTAACCACTTGCCTACCGGGCACTTTTACCCCCTTCCTGCCCAGGCCAATTTTAGCTTTCAGCACTGTCGCACTTTGAATGACAATTGCGTGGTCATGCAACACTGTACCCAAACAAAATATTTATCATTTTTTTGAGACAAACAAACTAAAAAAGACTGAAAATTTTTACCAAAACTGGAGAGTGGAGTGCAAAATCTGGTGCTGCTCTGCATAGAAACCAATCTGCTTCCAATTTTTAGAAGTTAGAAGCTGATTTGCTACCATACCCTCAGATTTTGCACTCTCCAGTTTTAGTAAATTAACCCCATCATCTTAGCATATTAGATATGACTTGGGTAATCTGAAAAGGAAGCACTTGGTCAAGGACGAACACCTTTGAGAACAGCTCACTGTTGCTCAGTGATCTTACATTACAGTATGACTAAAAGTAAAACTTTGAAAGAAAATTCCAAATTTTGGATTGTTATACGAACAGGAATAGATGGGAAATCTTACTATAGTGAAGACACTATATCTGGTGACCCTGGTGACAACCAGGGTATCCCTCAATTTGGAGGGATTTCTGCTCACTTCCTGTTTTGGTTATGGGACAGGAAGTAAGGAAAAATCTCCTCAATGGGACACCGAGGGCAAAAAAATCTGACAGGGGATAGAACTGTCCTTTACTGTATCCAAAAGGAAAAAAAAAGTTTTGCCTTTAGTTGTATGTTAATGTGTATGTCCAGACATGACCTAAATTTACCCCCAGAACTCCTGCCATTCTAGCACATATTTCAGTATTATTTTTTCTTTCTCCTCCAGCAGATAAAGTAAGGAACAACTCTTTATTGTTGCCTGTACCAATGTTTGGGAGATATTGTTAATATTCCCATGGCACATGTTCCTGGAAAAGGCTCAGAAGTAGCAGGTGCTGCAGTGGTTGCTAGCTAGAGATTGGAGACCTCATAGGTCAACGCATATTCACCAGCACACCACGGATCATCCAACATCGTGCAAAAGCTATACTGAAGAATGATTACATCACAAAGGACAACGTGCAATGTTTCAAAGCTATACAGGGCCCCTTTGTCAGACATGTCTGACGAAGGTGCCCTGCATGGCTCCGAAACTTTGTCCTTTGTGATGTGATCATACTTCAGCGAACCTTTCGGATGATATTGGATGATTTCATGGTGTAATGGTGAATATATATATATATATATATATATATATATATACTTGTTTGGGAGATGTTTACATATTTGTGTTTGATGGGTATCAGACAGAACAGAAAGTAAGCTACAATCTATCTACGTCTTGTTTATTTCATCTGTGTCCAGGTGAGCAGAAAATGAGGGGCAATCATTCTAACAGACACAGCAAAAAAACAAGACTTGGAACCTCTGTTGGGACTTTAGTGCTATTTCTGCCCCCTGGAAAATGCTGTAACACTTAGGGCTCATGTACACTGCAACTCACGTGTAGAAGCTGTTCAGAATTTTTATCAGCAGCCCCTGAACTCACCCTAATGTTTTCCTATGTGTCCATGTACACATCTTCGTTTACAGTAGTTTACAGGCATTTGAGTTTACAGTCATTTTTTTGAACACAGAAAACTTGCATTCAGCAGTCGATTTTATCAGCATTTCAAACGCAAAAATGCTTGTAAACGCAGCAAATCATGTTTATAAGCGTTTGCGGCTGAAATTTTTTTTTAACTCTTCCCGATGCTGTCCAGAGCCTTTTTTCATGATGAAAATGCATGCAAAGCGTTATCAAGGTACTCAGATGGACAAAATGCTGAACACAGGATGTTCCTACCAAGCTTGTCACACATTTTAATGACCAATTCACACCTCAGACCTTTCCCACCCTTGGAAACAAAAGATATGTTAATGACCATTCACACCTCAAATTCCTCATGCAGACCCACTGCCAGTTGGCTTTAATGACTCACTCCAGCAGACACCTTTCCCACCCTTGGAAACAAAAGAAATGTTAATGAGCAACTCACACCTAAGCTAATCTCAACACATACTGCTCTCTCTGCTTCTACTCTGTATTTCTCTGAAACGGTCTGAAATAGTAAATAATTTACCACTTTTCAGTGCATTCTGGGCATTTGGGATGTTCTCCTGTACTTATCTTTAAAAAATGCTTCTAAACGCAAACACACATAAATGCGTTATACAAATGTGACTAAACAGACGTTTTTAACCTGCGTTTTGCAGCAGTCAGTTTCCATCGTTCAGAAGTGTCCCGTGCACATGGGGCCTTACTGATGTTTTGCAAAACTAAGGCCCCATTCACATGGGCATACTTAAAGTGTACATCCATGTGATGGCCTTATTTTGCTTGCATGGGATGCACAGGTATTTAGTGCATCCATATGCAGGCAATCCCATTCATGCCAATTGAGATGCAGCAGCTGCAAGGACACAACCACTGCTCCCAATTTGACATCCGTATGGGTGCGGGGGCATGCGAGTGTGGGTCTCTGAAAGCAGACAATGTGCATATGGGGACCTGCACCCACAGGGATGTCAAATTGGGAGCCGCAGCTGTATCCATGCAGCTGCTTCTTCCCAATTGAGATCAATGGGACTTGCCTGCATGTGGATGTATGGAAAACCTGTGCAGGGAAAACACGGTCCTCAAGTAGGTGTACACTCAAATATGCTGTATGAACGAGGCCTAAAATGTATGTTTAGTCTGAAATTGAGCTTTAATGGTTTCTGCCTGGTGTTCAGATTTAAAGGAGACCTGTCAGCACATGCTAGTGGCTTAGCTGTTATGCTGAGCCTCTGATTTTAGTGCTTTTGGGGGGATTTACTAAAACTGGTGCACACAGAACCTGCTGCAACTGTGAATAGTAACCAATTAGCTTCTAGGTTTAAGGCCCCTTTCACACGGGTGGACTCCACCAAGCGGATCCACCTGCTCAGTGGGGGGATCTGTCTGCTGATCCCGGCTGATGACAGGTCTGTGTCCCCTCCGCTTGTGCAGAGCTGACATGAACACAGCCCCCAGTTCTCTATGTGGGGGTCGGAAGTAAATGGACCACCTGTTTGTTTACATCCGACTGTCACCCGATCCACTAGACAGATGGGGAACGGATACCCCATCCATCTGTTTTTATCGGATCTGATCGGATGCAGGCAGGTGTAAACGGAGACATGTCTGTTTACATAGAGAGCAATGGATGGTCTGATCAGGTCTGCCTGAAAAATGGAAAGGCAGACTTGATCAGTCCGCCCGTGTGAAAGGGGCCTTCTTGCCAAAGCTTAATTAAACAAGCTGAAGTTAGAAGCTGATTGGTTACTATGCACAGCTGCACCTGTTTTTCGTAAATCTCCCCTTTTTGAGTCAAGGGGGTTGATTTACTAAAGGCAAATAGACTGTGCACTTTGCAAGTGTAGTTGCATTCATTTTCTGCAGAGCTTAATGAATGTGGTGAAGTTTCACCACATTTACAAAGCTCTGGGTAAACAGAGCCCAACTGTGGTTGCAAAGCACACAGTCTGTTTGCCTTTAGTAAATCAACCCCACTGACTTGGAAAGGATATGTTAATAAGGACTTCCCTGATCTGGATTTTTTTTTTTTGGGGTCAGGAAGCTAGGATGAGGGACATTTATTAAACAAAATAGCAAGACAATTAGATGCAAATCAGGTGCCTCTTGTTTAGCAATGTCTTTTATTTTTATTGTTTTAAGAGTAAGATTTACATAGTAGTAGATACAGAAAATAGAAGCATAAATAATATCCAACACTAGGCTGCCAAAACTGGAAAATTAATGGTTTTTTTTTTCTATTTTACATTATTTTGTTATTAAAAATGTACATACAATTAACATCAAATTAATATTTTGTTTCTGATGAAGTGCATGTATCCATAGGGACTATGCAAAGTGTATTTGCGGTTGTACTGTTCGACCTTTGTGCCTGTTATTCGGGGAAGCCAACTGTGGCAGATTTATCAGTGTAGATGAGACCGATTTTAATTCTAAACAGATGCACAGTAAGTAGTGGTCAGGGTCAGGTTTTAGCCTGTCGCCATGCTACCTTAGATTATTTGAGAGAGGAATTTATGACTTGAGCTGCAGCCTTGTAGTAAATATGTTGCACAATCTGTCTTACTGATCTTATTTAGAATTGCCTTGCTTTGTGACAGATTTAGTAAGTGACCCTTGATGTATTGAAGCCAGAGAGTCCGCGACCAGGAAAGTTAGTTTTAAAATGGAAAATTAATTATATTTTTATTATTATTATGTATTTATATAGCACCAACAGTTTGCACAGCTCTTTACAATATAAATGGAGATGGTACAGTTACAATACAATGCAAGACAAAGGGTTAGGAGAGCCTTGCTTTTGTGGGAATTTGCACCCTAATTTTAATTAAAAACCATCAGTGAAGCCAAATTTGACACCAATTAAACCTGTGCTAGCAACTTTTTTTTCTGTTTATAAATGTCTGTGAAGTGTGAGGAAGAAGTGAGACTTTCAGATGTAGTTTAATTATTAGGTTCAGTTCCCCCTACATCTCTGGATTGTCACATAAGCAGTGTATTTCTTTCTCTTACAGCTGGAGATGCCTTCCTTGTATCATACACGGCGTCGCTGAACACAAGCGAAGCCAAGAACGGACTGAAATATGTTCTACCGGCTGTGCTAACCTTTCAGAATTCTTCGGGGGTACAGTTTACTAAATTCACATTTCCCTGAAAGCAGATCTACAAAATGAACTTTTGATACATCAAATGCATCTGCTCACCTTTCTTTTTTACACCTCTCTGTGTGCTTGTTTTATGACCAACATTAGGATCTTAAAGTAAACCTGTTGGCATTTGAGTGATTTATCTAGGAACAAGAATGAAATGCAGACATTTACCTAAATGTATCATAAATTGTCTTTATGGGCACCTCAAAGCTCCAAAACCAAGAGGGGCTGTATTATTTATATTTGGAAATTCTGTTGAAGGGGAGCTGAATTCTAAAGTGGTGCCCCAAAAAAAAGACTATCACAGTTTATCTACAGATGGCTGGTGGGAATGGGGTAGAGTTGTCTGTAGGGTGCCAGCTTTTTATGCATGTTGCTAGTTTCATCTGTTTGATTAGACTTTCATGTTATGACAAGTTTACTTTACATTGACCCTTTTGTTAGGATCACCTACTTTAGTTAAAGCCACCCTGTAAAAGAAGAAAATGTACACTTACCTTTCTGATGGCCCGTGTATTAAGGTAGTGGTAAGCCTGCACTGTATAAAGCATTGTTCTCTTAGTTGCAAAGACATTTGCTCACTCCACTCAAAATGTATGCAGCCATTTCTAATCTTGCAGTAATCCCCTGAACTTCTGGATCAGGGAACAGTTCCATCACTTGACCTCCTGCTTCATGGCTACATGTCTTGTGATCCCTTGCTCCCAGGCTCTACTGTGTGTGGGTGCCCACTGTGAAACAAATAGATGGCCTCCTTCATCCCTGAGCCTGGCCAATAATACACATGAATCTCCACTGTGAAACTTGGGTGACCTCATGCATGCCCACACCCAGCCTATAATGTGCATGTAAATGTGGGTACCTTTATAGTGCTGGTCTGGATTGCATACATCAGGGAGGCTCCAGAGGGACCAGGCATGGAAGCATAGCCAGTCTATAGGCAGAAATACCAGGGGCATAGATTTTGTTTCTAGATTGTGCTGCAGTAGAAGTGCAGGAGATATGCTGCTACATATACTTTTTCTGTTTCAGTAAATTTTTTTGAAAATAATCCGTATGTACAACATATACAGTTTGACGACTTTTTGTTTTTACATCTGATAACATGGTTCAATAATGCTACATGAGAATACATACAGTTGCAAGAAAACGTATGTGAACCCCTTGGGATTACGTGGAGTTTTGCATGAATTGGGCATAAAATGTGCTCTGAACGTCATCTAAGTCACAACAATAGAAGAACACAGTCTGCTGAACATAATACAACACAAACATTAGATGTTGCCATGGTTTAAATGCACATAACATGTAAACATTCACAGTGCAGGGAGGAAAAAGTATGTGAGGCCCTAGCTTAATGACTTCTCCCAGAGCTAATTGGAGCCAGGAGTGAGCCAACCTTGACTCCAATCAGTGTGATGATATTGGATGTGTTGCTGACAGCTGTCCTGCCCTTAAAAAACACACACCTGTTTTGGGTTTACTGGTTTCAAGAAGCACTGTCTGATGTGAGCCATGCCTCGCAGAAAAGAGCTCTCAGAAGACCTATGATCAAGAATTGTTGACTTGCATGAAGCTGGAAAGGGTTACAAAAGTATCTCCAAAAGCCTTGATGTTCATGTGTCCACGGTAAGACAGACTGTCTACAAATGGAGAAAGTTTAGTACTGTTGCTACTCTCCCTAGGCATGGTCGTCCTGTAAAAATGACTGCAAGAGCACAGCGCAGAATGCTGCATGAGGTAAAGAAGAATCCCAGAGTGTCAGCTAAAGACCTACAGAAATCTCTGGCACATGCTAACATTTTTGTTGACACATCTACAATAAGGAAAACATTAAACAAGAATGGAGTACATGGGAGGACACCACGGAGGAAGCCATTGCTGTCCAAAAAGAATATTGCAGCGCGTTTGAAGTTTGCAAAAGGGCACCTGGATGTTCCACAGCACTACTGGCAAAATATACCGTGGACAGATGAAACCAAGATTGAGTTGTTTGGGAAGAACACACAACACTATGTGTGGAGAAAAAAAGGCACAGCACACCAACATCAAAACCTCATCCCCACTGTAAAACATGTCGGAGGGAGCATCATGGTTTGGGGCTGCTTTGCTGCCTCAGGGCCTGGACGGATTGTTGTCATTGATGGGAAAATGAATTCCAGAGTTTATCAAGACATTTTGCAGGAAAACGTACGACCATCTGTTCGCCAACTGAAGCTCCGCAGAGGATGGATGATGCAACAGGACAATGACCCAAAGCATACAAGTAATTCAACAAAACAATGGCTGCAACAGCACAGAATACGCCTTCTGGAGTGGCCCAGTCAGAGTCCTGACCTCAACCCGATTGAAATGCTGTGGCATGACCTTAAGAGAGCGATTCACACCAGACATCCCAAGAATATTGCTACACTGAAACAGTTTTGTGAAGAGGAGTGGTCCAAAATGACTCCAGATCGTTGTGCGGGTCTGATCTGCAACTACAGGAAACATTTGGTTGAGGTTATTGCTGTTAAAGGAGGGTCAACCAGTTATTAAGTCCAAAGGTTCACATACTTTTTCCTCCCTGCACTGTGAATGTTTACATGTTATGTGCAATTAAACCATGGCAACATCTAATGTTTGTGTAGTATTATGTTCAGCAGACTGTGTTCTTCTATTGTTGTGACTTAGATGACGTTCAGAGCACATTTTATGCCCAATTCATGCAAAACTCCATGTAATCCCAAGGGGTTCACATACTTTTTCTTGCAACTGTAGCTGTCCCACTTACTCAAAAATGCAGTTGGGCAATATTTGCTGTCCTGTTAAGGATCGCATTTATAGCGATTAACTAAAAGAAAGCGCGATGAACGAGAGGCATCCATATGAGCCACAGATAGCAGTGTTTTGGACAGTCAAAGCATAAAGGGTGGTATTGCTCATAAGACTTCCCACAGTTGGGTCTCGTACAGAGCAACATCTCTTTATTTATTTATTCTGTGGGTATACGTTGCAAAACAAAAAACAATGCAGAAATTAAGCACTGAAAATTTGAATTCAAGCACAAACAAAGAGTACAAATAGAAATATACACAGAATGATTGGAGGGAGGGGGAAAGCGAGGGGATGAGCTCTGTTCAATAGTCTTTTAGAATTGTAGCAAGCTATTCCATTTGACCAAGTGACAGGAGTAGCAAGGGCCTATCAAAAGCTTTGACTGGGGTCATATCCATTCAACTTTGCAAGATGTGTTGTTGAGTATTACAGACATTTTTTCCTAGATTTGATACCATGTCATGTTCAACCTGAGCTGTTGGGATGGAGGATCACCATGCTTTTCCATCTGATAAATACTTTATACTTTTTACAAAGCGTTTAATAACACTTTAAATCTCTGTCCTGTTGCTGATCTCTCGTCGCAGCAGGTATCAACACTTCCGGATGTGTCAAAAACCTGCTCCCCTGCCACATGTTGTGTTGGTCCTCCCACTGACCGCTAAGAGGGTTATTTACTAAAACTGAAGAGTGCAAAATCTGGTGCAATTCTGCATAGAAACCAATCTGCTTCCAGGTTTTTTTTCCAAAGCCTAATTGAACAAGTTGAAGTTAGAAGCTGATTGGCTACCATGCACAGCTGCACCAAATTCTGAGTGCTCCAGTATTAGTAAAGCTTCCCAATATGTATTGCAGGAGCTCTGGGAAACCTTTGTCTTGTATTAAATATTTATAAAGCAAAGATTGTTTGTACATAGTGAAAAACAGAAACAAAACAAGAGAAACTAAAATTGGTCTATTTGTGTGTTGGTATTGGAGGCTTTATGTGTAAATCATGTCTTTAATTTGCAGTGACCATACCGACAAGACCGTTATCATATAAAACAGTGTGTTTACGCCTGTCTTTTCATCACCACAGGTGTCTGGGACAACCTTCAATATTCTGGCTCCATTTACCATCACAGCAGAGGAAACCTTAAATGTAAGTACTGCAATGTCTCCAGTCCTCCACAATTTCCAGTTCCTTGTCTCTTGTGGTCCTAGTGAGGATGGCGGTATGTGATGGTGGGTGAAATAAGCGAACTCAAAATTCACCCCTTTTTTCCTGAATGAGAGTCTCACGCTCTTATTCAGACACTCTTGACACCTTTTCATGCTACTACATGCTTAAAAAGGTTTGATGTTTTGGGAAATTAGGTAAAATGAAAACACACAACATTAACTCATCCCTTGTCGGCAGAATCAGTTAAAGGTGATATTAAAGGCTTGGCTTTTATTTTTAAAAAATAACAAAACATGCCATACTTACCTGCACCAGTTTTACACAGAGCAGCTCCGATCTCCTCTTCTGAGATCCCCTGCCGGCACTCCTGGCCCCCTCCCCTGCTGAGTGCCCCCATAGCAAGCCACTTGCTATGGGAGCACTCATGCGTACTCACTCCTCAGCCCACTCTTTGTGTCCATTGGCACACAGAGCGGGGCTCATATCTGCCCCTGATCCTCCTCACTGACTGATTGACAGCAGCAGGAGCTACTGTGTCTGAGCCAAAGAGCAGGCAAGAGGCACATCACTGGATCAAGATGGGGTTTAGTTAAATAAAAGGGGGGGCAGCTGTACACTGAAGGTTTTTTACCTTTATGCATTGAATACTTGACAGTAAAAATCCTTCAGGATTTACAACCACTTTAAAGTTCACTGAGAAAGAGCCAGCTATAAAGGTTTACTTGTATACTGAAGAATAGGGGGTGAGGTTTGTGTTTATGGGGTTCGGGGCAGATCCTGTGACTTTGAGATTCATGGTCTTGGTAAATTTATGTACATAAGAGAAACATAGAAAAGTGATGGGAGAAAAAGACTGAGTGATCCATCAAGTCTGCCCATTTTTTTTTTTTTTTAACTTTTTTTTTGTCCGAGTATAGATCTATGCTTGTCCCAAGCATATTCGAAGCTATTTACTGTTTACTGGCTCACTACCTCTGCTGGAAGATTATTCCAAGCATCAACTATTTTCAGTAAAATACCGTATTTTTCGCTCCATAAGACGCACTTTTTTCCCCCCAAAAAAGGGGGGAAAATGTCAGTGCGTCTTATGGAGCGAATATAAAGCGGCCGGTCCGGTATTTTTGCAGCCACCATGTCAGAATACCGGGCCGGCCGCTCAGCTGTTCTCTCCTGCAGGGCCTTACCTGTTCCTCGCTCCAGCGCTGCACAGTCTTCCCGCGCTGGCTTCTGTGACAGCCGGGTGCCCACTGCGCATGTGCTGCGCTTTGTGAATGATCCGGTGTCTTCTGGGACACATGACAGGTCCCAGAAGGCGCTGGGCCATTCACAAAGCGCAGCGCTTCTCGCACATGCGCAGTGGGCACCCGGCTGTCACAGAAGCCGGCCCGGGAAGAAGAGGGAAGGCAACTCCGCGGAAGTGGGAGCGGGTACCTGTCAAATTCAGGTACCCGCTCCCCCTCCCTCCCTAAAGGTCAGCAGTCTCTGGTCATTCCCTGCACTGTCTGCAGTCTCTGGTCATTCCCTGCACTGTCTGCAGTCTCTGGTCATTCCCTGCACTGTCTGCAGTCTCTGGTCATTCCCTGCACTGTCCGCAGTCTCTGGTCATCCCCTGCACTGTCTGCAGTCTCTGGTCATTCCCTGCACTGTGTCCGCAGTCTCTGGTCATTCCCTGTACTGTCCACAGTCTCTGGTCATCTCCTGCACTGTGTCCGCAGTCTCTGGTCATCTCCTGCACTGTGTCCGCAGTCTCTGGTCATCTCCTGCACTGTGTCCGCAGTCTCTGGTCATCTCCTGCACTGTGTCCGCAGTCTCTGGTCATCTCCTGCACTGTGTCCGCAGTCTCTGGTCATCTCCTGCACTGTGTCCGCAGTCTCTGGTCATCTCCTGCACTGTGTCCGCAGTCTCTGGCCATCTCCTGCACTGTGTCCGCAGTCTCTGGTCATCTCCTGCTCTGTGTCCGCAGTCTCTGGCCATCTCCTGCACTGTGTCCGCAGTCTCTGGCCATCTCCTGCACTGTGTCCGCAGTCTCTGGCCATCTCCTGCACTGTGTCCGCAGTCTCTGGCCATCTCCTGCACTGTGTCCGCAGTCTCTGGCCATCTCCTGCACTGTGTCCGCAGTCTCTGGCCATCTCCTGCACTGTGTCCGCAGTCTCTGGCCATCTCCTGCACTGTGTCCGCAGTCTCTGGCCATCTCCTGCACTGTGTCCGCAGTCTCTGGCCATCTCCTGCACTGTGTCCGCAGTCTCTGGCCATCTCCTGCACTGTGTCCGCAGTCTCTGGCCATCTCCTGCACTGTGTCCGCAGTCTCTGGCCATCTCCTGCACTGTGTCCGCAGTCTCTGGCCATCTCCTGCACTGTGTCCGCAGTCTCTGGCCATCTCCTGCACTGTGTCCGCAGTCTCTGGCCATCTCCTGCACTGTGTCCGCAGTCTCTGGCCATCTCCTGCACTGTGTCCGCAGTCTCTGGCCATCTCCTGCACTGTGTCCGCAGTCTCTGGCCATCTCCTGCACTGTGTCCGCAGTCTCTGGTCATCTCCTGCACTGTGTCCGCAGTCTTTGGTCATCCCCTGCACTGTGTCCGCAGTCTCTGGTCATCCCCTGTACTGTGTCTGCAGTTCATTGGTTCAGAATATTTTTTTTTCTTGTTTTTCACCTCTAAAACCTAGGTGCGTCTTATGGTCAGGTGCGTCTTACGGAGCGAAAAATACGGTACACTGCATGCCCTTTGAAGTATGGCCAGCAGGCTTAGAAAGGCCAGTAAGGGGCTTTTGGATACGCCAGACCCCTCATTATGAAGGATTGGGAGGCAGAGAACAACCATATTGTTAGTATTTGTTAGTGTTTTGGAAGCTGCAGTATGGAAAGGATTTGGAAAAACTACTTGGGCAGAGATTAGGGTCTGTTGGAATCTCTTAACAGACCCTAATCGGCCTAATTGAAATAACTTATTAAAGATGAATTTCAGGCATGGTATATTATTTTATAGTTACATTGAGCCAGCTAGGACATAGTAACTGTGTGTATACCATACCTAGCTGATGCCACTGAAAGCCACTGAAGTAGTTATTGCTACTCCATTGATCTCCACTTGCTTCCGAGTCCTGTGCTGAGCAGCAGGTCTGATACATTTTGAACACAGGAGGTTGGCCGCTCAACACGGGTGCATTTCACTGAATGCTTTGCATTTTTTATTAAATGCTAATTATTCTCTGATTGGATGAGGTGGAGAGCATGACATTACCTCTCCACCTTGTCCAGTCAGGGAACTCTTTGCAACGCATCTTCTGAACGACACCTGTGTTGCTTTGAGCAGCCAACCTCCTGTGTTCACAGCGCATCAGCACGGGATTCAAAAGCAAGTGCAGATGACCGCAGTAGCGGTGTTGACTTCAGTGATTTCCAGCTTCCAAAGGCATTTGCCAGGTGTGGTATTTACATACAGCAGTTGCATGGGTCCAAGCAGACCACTGTAATTGTGTATAATATATAGCATGCCTGAAATTCTTTCTTAATGTGTTTTCCTTTTAAAGCTGAGTCTATACACAGTTATTGTATTTATGTATGTACAGGTAGCCAGCCTCAGTGCTGCACTTTACTTTTGCTATTTCATATTCAGATCTATCAGTCTTGCCTGACTGGCTGAAAACAGCACAATCTTGGCAGTCCTTTAGCTAAGTGCTTATTGTTCTTGTTTGACACACAGATCACCGGGGAAAGCACCAACAATCTGTATAAAATACTTTCATGAAATACTAAGCATAACACAACAAAATGGACCAAAAACTACATTTAAGTAAACTTTATAGAAATCACTGAAACCTTAGTTACCTTTACGAAGTTGGACATGGCTTTTTTACATATGCAGTAATAATCACGACAGCTGCTTATTGCGGGTATTTCTTTCTTGATGCAAAGTGAACTCAGAGAGACCAATTTATTATTAATGTGGTTATTTTAATTATGCAGTGCTCAGGTGTAGAAGATGCTAGACATGTCCAGATTTTTATATTTGTCATCAAACATTTATCTCCGGGTTTGTTCAAAGCCACCACACATACAGAAATGCACTTTCCGCCCTGGTGTGCTCTGCAGGGTATCTCACCGGGTGTCTGCTTTTGAAGTTCTTCCTTGCGTTTATGCTCACAGATTTGTGTTTTATATAGCTTGCATATGTAAGTATTGCTTGTTTAGTTAATGAACAGTTGGGGAATAGTGCATTTTTCTGTGATTTTGTTACGGAGGTACACCAAAGGTACAGTTACACTTTTATGGTAGGCCCACTCTCCCAGTCTTATACTCGCAGTAGATCCGGCTAACCAGATTGCGGAGTCATTTGTCAAATTCTGCACAGCTGGGCCCACACATGCACTGTGCATTCCTATTAATTTCAATGTAACCATTTATTCCAGTAGATTGTGCTATGTATGTGCCTCTACCGAAATCTCTCTAGGAATAAATGGAGAGTGCAGCATGCATGCATGGCCACCGTTGGGAAGTTTTTGACAAGTTGCCCTGCGATCCATTCAGTAGTAACTCGGTGGATCTGGAACTGATGTGTATAAGAGTAACAGGGGAGGACTTGGGCCGGGAAGGGCCACCATATAAGTGTATTTCACAAGAGGTGCACCTACATTTTAAAGGGAAACTAATATGTATTTTTATTTAGTGTATTTTATGTAGTGTATTTTTAGACTGAGGTTTTCTATCTGTTTTTTTATAGTTACACAATCTTTGTTTTACAAATAAACATTTTAGAGCTGAACTCCTATTCATTGCCCACCCACCAACACCTCCATATTCATCACCCTGTAGACTAAAGAAGCAGTTAACCTTTGCATTGCTCGCAGAGGGAGCTCTACTTCCATGTGATTATTTTTAGTATAGCTGGAGTTCAACTTCAATCCCTGACAAATGATTCCCAGAGCATTGGGTTATCTAAAGAGGCAGCATAGCCCTCAACTTGGGCTTGGTTGATAACCCGCTATTACTCTGGAAAGCCCATAAATCTGTAATCTGGGTCTCCCTAATTAAGATTGGTGCACATTTGAAATGCGAAAGGACCTTACAAGTAGATAGCTTACTAACTCGCTTGCAACATCTTGAGAGTGTGCATGAGGCCAGCCTAGTGCACTCCACGTATAGAGACTTTGTGAAAACACGTGAAGAACTGAACTCCCACCTTTTCCATAAAGTTAAACAGAAATTGGCATGGTCCCATCACACCATGTATGAGTTCTCTAACAAGCCGGGTACTCTCCTGGCCAGGGCCCTTGTGCTCGAACGTTCATTTCACACATCGAGTCCACCTCCGGCTCCGAATTAACTACCTCGGATGCCATGGCCTTGGAATTCTGCTCCTTTTACCATAGCCTGTACAATTTACAACCGACATCTGCTAGAGCAGCTGCACGGGGCCTCTCCTTCTCGTCCGGAATGCCATCACTTTCACAACCAGTACGGAAGGAGCTAAATGCACCCATTACAATAGAATAGCTTGGCATGGAGCTTTCCCAATCCAAACTGAAGAAGGGCCTTGATGGTTTAACTGTGTCCTAATATTAAAAATATGTGACTTGTTTGCCCCCCACCTGGTGACCGCTTGGAATTTCTTGGTGAAAAGGATATCCATGCCCTTTGAACAAGAAGTATTTCAGCCCTTTTATTATGCCTTATTTATCTATCACAGCAAGGCCATACAAGAGCTTTAAGTTGACATTTTAGCATAAGTCCACCCAACAGTGTTATTTTAGTTACAGGTTTAACTTGGCGGACCATCCTCAGGCTTCTGATGTCTCCCAGGGACTCCAAAGGTGAAATGGTCTTGCCATAGTTCCTGTCCACCTTGAGGGTTTGTTCCTGATGCTATAGTAGGAGGATCTCCTTATGAAAAGTTTGATCATATTTGGGTGTGTTTTCTTTTTATATTATGCCATCAGCGTATATGTACTCTTCTGATTAGAAGATTGATCAATCTCTTTCCAACAAATAGCTATAGATTTAAGTTAATCTTCTTTTCATTCACTAAAATAATCAATTTTCATCTTGCCCAATCACTTCCATTTCCTGATTCAAAGATTCAGTAATGTCTGTAGTCCTCTCAAAAGCCCTGAGGCCAGATGCAAGCAGTTGGAAACAAAGACAGCGCCCAGATGAATTCCCCGAGGAGATGAGCAGGTGGTGCACTAGCTCATGGTGTCTTCCTAGCACCCAGGCACAACATAAAGGAGGAGAAAAGAGCCAGCAGCTCATTCATCTGAATTTAATGAATTATTGCTATGACTAAGGATAACAGCCAAAACGCGTAAGACGCTGTATTTCCTGTACTCCACCTGCATCAATAAATTATTATTTTTGAACGAACAAGCTGCTGGCTCTCTGTTTTCCTCCTTCATGATGCAAGCAGTTGGCTGGCACTTGGGAGGAGTTACACAAATATTAAAATGTAGATGTCAGGTCGGAGGAGTGGGGATTCCCAGGCAGATTACATTTGCATGCAGACAGCCCGAAGTAATACAATATGTGAACTGAGACTCCATAATTGAAAGAACCAAATTCCAATGAATGAAAGGCGTGGGCCAAGGACAGTAAGGTTTGTGAGGTAAGGGCTAGCTCAGTCACACTTCTATGAAACCCTAGAGTTCCTCCGGAGTTTGCTAGGGTTTCCTTGTGCTGTGGCTGATTGACTTCCCAGTTAATTGTACCTGCATAATTTTGAAGCCAGTGCCCATGGATCAGAGCGAGCTGCACGGCACCAATGGTCATTTTAGCTGTCTATAATGATGACATTCTGACCACCACTGTAAGGAAGACATTCTTTTTACTGGTTACCAATGTAAATGGCATGTTTCACACATTGACCACCAATTAATTCATTTTAGCAGGGGTTCCCTGAGATTTGAACATCGTTTCAATGATTCTTCTGAGGGTAGAAAGTTTGAGAAAAGCTAGGCTAGATGATGCTGGATGTCCTCCAGCCAGGAAACACAGCAGATTCTATCGGGCTTGCTGTGAGAAGTTCACATTGTGCGGTCAAATTAGAATACACAAATTGTAGAATAGAAATCAGTACAAATGTGCAAGACTGAAGGTAAGGCTGCAGTTCAAAGGGAATACACAGGGGCTGTCATTGCTGACCAGGTGCTCTGATTTCACTTGATGCATACTTTTATAAGCTCAGTGACTCAGAAAGTACTCAATATACAGTATAGGGATAGCCAGACAACCAACCTTTACAGAAGGTGTTCAGTAATGGCATATTTGAAGACTCTGTTTGCATTTTTAAGTATAATCCATGCAGGATGAGGGACATGTAGGACACTTGGAGTTCAGACCAGCATATCTGAACAGGAGATTATGCTTCCTAGGGAAATGAGCTGTCTTGAACACTGACATTTCCGACTTCAAGGAAAAGCAGGTGTGTGGCATGGACGATGCTGGAAAAATGCATTACAAAGAAAAGATTTCACAGATGTAGTTACTGTCACACCTGCTTGTAGGTATGAAGGTTTTCCTTCTGACGGGAATTGTCCTTTAATTCTCCCACACTATGCTTCTTGTACACATTTTGTACACCCTGGAGACAGGATGATGGGCAGGTTAATAAACTCTCAGACATGCAATTCCTTACAAAAATGTAATGGAACTGACAACACTGACAGATGCTCCCTAGACTTTTAATGTTTGGCTTTTAAATTCTGTCCATATTTCCTTGCATGGATTTAAAGAGAACCTGTCAAATCCATGGTTTCCCTTTCAGAGCCAAAGCTTGCTTCCATCTAGTGCATTGCCTGACCCCTGAAAGCAGTATTTGCTGCAGAACAGAGGTGTCACTAAGCTGTTCTTTGCCTTGAAACTAGCACCGCTTATGCCAGGTGGACAGTAGCAGCCTCAAACTCTGGATGTTTGCCAGGTAACAGTTGTCCTCCTTAGAAGTCATACACGTGGGTGTTTTTGTCTCTAGTTTCTGTTTTCTTTCATGGCTATGAATTTGTCTATATTTATGCAACCAAAGCTGAAAGCAACTTTCAAACGTAGAAATCACAGCAGGGAGAGTTTCAAACAAAATACATGCAGGACTTAAAAGCATAAACTCTGAGCACATGGGAATGACACTTACATCTCCTGATGCTCTCTCATTGAGGTTTTGAAGATTACATTCATAAAATATTGCAGCAAACACCAGGAATTTCATGTTGAAAATCTACTCCTATGCTGACTTACAGCCTCTTTCCTTTCCAAACTTTGCACTTGGATTGGAAAGCAGCTATAATGCCCAGAGACAGCATTTTCCAGCATCTAGTAAGGCCATACCAGGGCTTGATGGTGATAGGGGAGTTGATGTCCCTTCCCATATGGAATTTTGACCAGCAGTTATTTAAAAACTCTGATGAAAAAAAAATCCAGTGCAGTGGGGCTGTCCCTGTACTGCAAGTGTTAAATTGTCATTTATGTCTATTGTACTGGAAAAAGTCATTTTCTTTGCCTGATCCTTGCTCTCCCGGCCAGGGGCGGACTGACCATTTGGAAACTCGGGCACTGCCCGAGGGCCTGGAGTCAGTAGGGGCCCCCATGAGATGCCCCTGGTACCTTTTTCGCAGGCTTTTTTGAGTTTGGGCAAGGACACAGGGGCCCCATGATCCCCTATTGCCGGGGGGCCCCATGAGTTGTCAGTCCGCCCCTGCTCCCGGCAGTTGGTGCTCTTCTTTTCGCCTCATTGGCATTCTCACATCCAGTGTAGGCCTATGGGCCCTATATTGTACTTGATGTTGTCAGAGGACCTGCTATCATGGGAGTATAGTTGAGAATAGGCTGCAGCCACCGATCTAGCAGCATGAGCTGGGGATTGGGTAAATAAAAGTGCGTTTTCTGGTACTATAGACATAAAGAGCATTTAATCCTTGCAGTGCCCACTGCGGGAGGAGGATTTTTGTTTTTTGCTAGAGTTCAGCTCCAATCTCCAATGTGAATTGTTGAGGGTAAAGTGACAGGTTCTCCTGAAAGGATGGTCCCACATCTGCTAATATTCGCCTTCCCTACTCCATTCTTCTGATGGATTCAATGGACAAAGGAAATACCGCTCAGGTAAATGATCAGCATCAAACCAAAACAGGCGCAGACCCTGGCTCACCACCACATAACATGCAAATAGGAAGAATGGTTGGCCGTACACCGGAGGAATGATGAAAAATGTGCAAATGATTTATTGATCCATAGGACACAAAAAGCACCAGGACATAGGCATGGCTGTTCACACGATCACCTGCTTAGTCTTGACTAAGCAGGTGATCATGTGAAACGTGTTAACAGCCATGCCGATGTTCTGGTGCTTTTTTTGTGTCCTATGGATCAAGAAATCATTTGCACATTTTTCATCATTCCTCCGGTGTGTGGCCAACTCTTCTCCCTATTTTCTTCTGATGGAACCAGAAATCAATCCTGTGCAAACTCAGTGTCGGAGCTTATACGTAGGTGGTGACTCTCTCCCATCCATCATGTGTTGGGGTGTGGTGATTGGTCACTCAGGTTTCAACACAACATACTGGGAGGAGTTCACGTGCTCCCCCATATTCTGATATACCAGGTATATACAGAGGGCTCAGAAGGAGCAACAAAGTGGCAGAGGGGTGTAGCCTATCAGCAAATGGGAGATTGTTCTTTCAAGTGATCCTTGTTTTTTTTGTCCTGAGTGGAAACTGTATTTACACTTGTGCCAATGACATAGAGAGAGGGGAGTCACTCATCATGCCAGGCGCTCTAACGTTTTCATCATTAGAGCGACTGATATTGCTCTATTCGGCTACGTTCACACTAGCCTTGATAGCAAGCGGCTGACAGGCGCTTGGGAAGCGTTTTTACCGTTTACCAAACGTCTGGGAAAATTGTGCACATTGCAGCACATGGTGCTGCTCAAACGGGAGGGTTAGCGTCGCGTTGCGGCAAAACGAGCGCCTCTGGTCGAGTCAGAAGGAGTTGAAGCCTCCTATTCAAGTCTATTGTTCCGCTTTGCAAACGCCCGGCCGGCATTTGCGGTGCGGTTGCGACGCGGTTGTGGGGCGTTTGCGGAGCGTTAACACCATTCAGACTTCATTATAGGTGTTTGCGGGGCGTTTTTAACGCTTGGCAAACGCCTAGCAACTGCCGCTAAACCGAACCAACGCTTGTCAGACGCTATAGGGGTGTTTGGCAAGAGTTGGAAAAACAGTCAAGTGTGAACGAGCCCTTAGTCACTTCTGATATTCACAATCAAGCCTGATTTCCCAACATGATGATTCTCTTCTTCTAACTCCGAACCCTGAAAGAGGCAGAGTCTGCTATTGTAATGGCTAGGAGGCTGCAGAGAAAGAGTCCTAGAAGACTGAACCATTGCTGGACCTCTAAGGAAGTCATTTCTACAATCCCTTCTGCATTAGAAAAAAAGCACACCAATTACAACATGCGATGCAGAGCTATGTGGCTTTCATTGTGACCAGAGTTTAGCTTTTTAAATGCACGGGCCACAAAGATTGAGAACAGCACCACAGCAAACACTGACTTTAGTTTGCCAATATTTATATTTAAAGAATTTGTTAACCCAACATTTCATATTCCTGATATGTGCCTGCTGCACTATGTATGAAAAAGTGTCCTGTTCTCTTTGTATTGCTTCCTTTGTGTGAAATCCATGGTGTTCCAGTCCTTCTGCTTTTCTGTTGCAAACTGACCACACTAGGCATGAGAACACAGAGTGGTCAATTTTGTAGCTGTGCTCTCCTCCAGTAATCAGACTTGTGCTGACAACACCCCACCCCCGGACAGCCATTCACTGGGAAGCCTGCTTTTCCACCCCCATGTTTCTAAGATTTTTATGCAGCTGAGAACGAATGGTATGTGGTCACAAAACAATCACAAATGTTTTTCATTTCTCTTACAAACTGAATGGGTTGTTTTACAGGGTTCACACTTTGTTTGTTTACTAATGTCATACTAAAAGCTTCATTAAAAATACTAATTGAGGTCTTGGGCTTCATGCACACTAACGTTTTTTTTTTGGTAATAGCGTTTTATTTGCGGTTTTACAGTACAAGCGGTTAGGAGCGTGTTAGTAGTGTTTACGAGCGTTTTAGCGGTTTTTCTGCTGGAAAAACGCTCCACAAAAACTCTATAAAAACTATTTTTTTCTGCTACTAGATGCTGAAGCTCAAAAAATCTTAAGCCTTCATGCACACTTGACTTTTTTTTAGCTGCTGTTTTTGGCTTTTGATATTTTTTTCTACAGCCAGTAAACCCCCCATCATGTTATCCTATGTGTCCATGCACACATACACTGTAATCAATGTTTTTTTGGCTGGAAAAGAAACCCAGGACTAGTGGGCTTCTAGAGGAGGTTTTTTTAGCTGTAAAAACGCTCTAACGCTAAAAAAAAAATGCGGTAAAATGCCGCAAACTGCCGTTTTCGACTTTTTTTGACCCCCCCAAAAAATTGGGGGGCAAAAAAAAGTTTAAAAAAAGCAAATGCGGAAAAACACAGGGAAACGCCGCTACACGCTAATGCAAAAACGCTACAAAAAGCTGGAAAACTCACGTTTTTAAAGTGACTTTACACAGCTAACGTTACCAGCGTTCTCAAAACGTCCCGTGTGCATGAGGACACATAGGGGTTTATTTACTAAAGCTGGAGAGTCCAAAATCAGACTCCCTTCTGCATAGAAACCAATCAGCTTCTAACCTCAGCTTGTTCAATGAAGCTTTGGCAATGAAACCTGGAAGCTGATTGGTTTCTATGCAGAAGTGAGTCTGATTTTGCACTCTGCAGCTTTAGTAAATAAACCCCATAGTGTGCATGGACACATAGGAGAACACCATTTAGCTTCTAGGAGCAGAAAAAAAAATACTAATAGCAGCTCTTAGGTGTTTAAAAAAAACGCTAGTGTGCATGAGCCTTATAGTTCACCTCCAGACATTTCTTTTAATCTTGGATAGACTGTGGAAGAGTCAAAAATTCTATTTGGAAAATTTGGGGAGATTTCCCTTCACTTCCTTTCCTTGCTGCACCATTACAAGAAATACAGGGCAGTCATCAGGACAAGAAGATGCAGACAGCACTAAAGAATCTACTCGATCCTTTCTCATTTTACATTTTAAATATGTGTATAAGGAGACTTGCAAATCTGTGCTTTGAAAACTTGCTTTTAACCTTAGATGTTGAAACAGTTTGGTTACTTTTACCCTTCCCATTGGCTCCCACTGCTCTCACTGAGGGGAGATTTGCTAACCCTAGGTTTCCACCTAAGCGTTTTGCAGAAAGGCAGTACAGTCCATTTAACATGATTTCCTATTGGACATGTTCACATCTGTGCGTTTTCACATGTTGCGTTTTTTTTGGAAAGGGTCTGGGACTTTTTTGAACGCAAAAAGTTGCATTTTTGGTTCTATAGACTTCAATGGAAATGGTGCAGAAAAGAATGTATTGCATGATATGTTTTATGTTTTAAATCTGCATGACAACAAGAAAAAAAGAAAATCGCAAAACGCATCAGGACGAGGCAAAAACGCAAGTGCATAAATGCATCGCAAAACACAGTGCAGAAGTGGCTCAAACGCAACCTGCATAGGTGTGAACCTAGCCTAAAACTGGAGCACTCAGAATCTGGTGCAGCTGTGCATGGTAGCCAATCAGCTTCTAACTTCAGCTTGTTCAGTTAAGCTTTGACAAAAAACCTGGCAGCTGATTGGTTTCTGTGCTGAGCTGCACCAGATTTTACACTCTCCAGTTTTAGTAAATCCTCCCATTGCTTTTGTCTGACTTGAGCACAGCATATGTTGTATTCTAGATAGATGTAGCAATTCATCTGAGGTGTTGGTGTTATATCATCTTCCTTTTTCTCCTTCAGGTTTTGCCCAACCATGGCCTGCACGGTGCTGGATTCGTCATCGCCTTTGTTTTGTCATTTCTGTTGACTTGCGCTGTTTTTCTATTGTTATACCGTATGAAAAAATTCAAGCCAAGGCGTGCAGTGAGTACCTTATTTATTTAAATTTTGTTATCTATTCCTGATACATATTTACAAAGTAGGCTTTATATCGTAAAGTGCAAAAAAAACCAAGCAATATATTTAAAAAAAAAAGGTTTAAAGTCCCCCATCCCCCCGTGCTCCCACGTAGTGGTGAACACATACGTAGGCCATACCTACATATGTAAATGGTGTTAAAACCACACACATGAGGTATGGCCACAAACGTCAAAGAAAGAGCAATAATTATTGCACTAGACCTCCTCTGTAACTTTACACTGCTAACCTGTAGAAATTTTTAAAGCATCGCCCATCGAGATTTTTAAGTACCGCAGTTTCACGCCATTCCACGGTCATGCCTAGATTGTAAGCTCCAAGGAGCAGGGCTCTCCTTTCCCTCTTGTATTGAACTGTATTGTCGCTGTATTCTTTCCCGTTATGTTGTACAGCTCTGAGCAAACTGTTGGCGCTATATAAATCCTGTATAATAATAATAATGCACAATTTTAAAGCGTGACATGTTGGGTATCTATTTACTCGCCGTAACATCCTCTTTCATATTTTACAAAAAAATTGGGGTATATATTGTTTTTTTTTTAATTGCATTTTTTTCCAAAAAATATAAATTCATTTTTAAAAACTGTGCATTTCAGTTTCGATTTCGGTTTTTGGCCAACTGCATTTTGAATTTTCGTTTTCAGCACCAGAATTTTGTTTTCGGTGCACCACTAGTTCATTTATTTTTATTGGTTAGCTGGTCTAAAAAAAATGCTACTACATACACCTAGATGTTACTCCAGTTTTACACACTTCCGTAATTAATTTTTCTAAACCTGTTCTCAAATGCTGAGTTATGTCACAATATATTGCCATCGGTTGCCGTACTGTGTGTTAAAAGGGTTAGGTGTAGTATTGGCCACACTGAGGTGCATTGGCAGTCCATTCAAAATTTAATGAGCTGTCTTAACACAATTCGCAGTAACACAACAAAAGTGTGAACCTGGCCTTGCTAGTACATGGTAATTATTTGTCCAAGTACAGTGTTGATCTTCTTTCAAAACTTTAATATATGAGATCCAATGTTAAAGCATTTGGGGAAATGATAAAAAAAAATGGTAACAAATTTAAAATTATTCCTTTAGGCTGGATACACACCTATGTCCTTTTCCCTTGATGCATTTTCCATTGAAATCAATGCAAATGCATTTAAGTGTACGACGTTGATTGTTAAGGTGCCTTTTTGCATGTTTATGCTTTGCACTTTTCATTGACTATCAACATGCATCATAATGCACATTATTGCATGTTGATGAGTGTCCTGATGTGTTTAACTGCATCATGTGTAGGCCAGTGCATTGAAGAGCATTGTCGCCAGTCTTATTTTGAGCATTTCAACACATTTGCAATGATTTCAATGGAAAATACAAAAATGCAAAGGTGTCAATTCAGCATGAGCCAATCAATTTCCATGATTATTTTTCACAAATATCCTTCTAGGTAATACAGCTGCACTTGAGCATCTGGTTTCCAAACCTTTCAGCTATTCCATATAACTGCAACACATTGGCCATATATATGGCTGTTTATCAAGCTGTACATTTAAAGTGTGTGTGTGTGATATACACACTATATTGTCAAAAGTATTGGTCGGCCTGTCTTTACACGCACATGAACTTTAATGGCATCCCAGTCTTAGTCCGTAGGGTTCAGTATTGAGTTGGCCCACCCTTTGCAGCTATAACAGCTTCAACTCTATTGGGAAGGCTGTCCACAAGGTTTAGGAGTGTGTCTATGGGAATGTTTGACCATTCTTCCAGAAGTGCATTTGTGAGGTCAGGCACTGATATCGGATGAGAAGGCCTGGCTCACAGTCTCCACTCTAATTCATCTCAAATGTGTTCTGTTCTGAGGTCAGGACTCTGTGCTGGCCAGTCACGTTCTTCTACTCCAAGCTCACTCATCCATGTCTTTATGGACCTTGCTTTGTGCACTGGTGCGCAGTCATGTTGTAACAGGAAGGGGCCATCCCCAAACTCTTACCACAAAGTTGGAAACATGATATTGTCCAAAATGTCTTGGTATGCTGACGCCTTAAGAGTTCCCTTCACTGGAACTAAGGGGCCAAGTCCAACCCCTGAAAAACAACCGCACACCATTATCCCCCTCCACCAAACTTGGCACAATGCAGTCAGGCAAGTACTGGTCTCCTGGCAACTACCAAACCCAGACACGTCCATCGGATTGCCAGACAGAGAAGTGTGATTTGTCACTCCAGAGAACATGTCTCCACTGCTCTAGAATCCAGTGGCGGTGTGCTTTACACCACGGCATCTGACACTTTGCATTGCACTTGGTGATGTAAGGCTTGGATGCAGCTGCTCAGCCATGGAAACCCATTACATGAAGCTCTCTATGCACTATTGTTGTGCTAATCTGAAGGCCAGATGAAATGTGGAAGTCTTTAGCTATTGAATCTGCAGACAGTTGGTTACTTCTGTGCACTGTGCGCTTCAGCATGTGCTGACCCCACTCTGTCATTTTACGTGGCCTACTACTTCGTGGCTTGCGTCTAGTTGCTGTTGTTTCCACTTGCTTCCACTTTGTTATAATACCACTAACAGTTGACTGTGGAATATTTATTAGCAAGGAAATTTCACGGATGGACTTATTGCACAAGTGGCAACCTATCATGGTACCACACTTGAAGAAGTAGTCTGCATGCATAGGTGGTATTGCACAGAGCAGCCTATAACCTCCTCTTCTGCGGTCACCCAACTGGCACTCTTGGCTCCTCCTCTTCTCTGTGTGCCACCATAGGAAGCTGCTTTCTATGGTGACACACCTGCAGACTTGCTTCCAAGCCGGGCTGTGTGCGTCTATAGACACACACAGCACAGCTCGGCGCTGCCCCTTGCTCCTTCCTCATAGAATTCGAATGACAGCTGTGGGAGCCAATGGCTCATGCTGCTGTCTCTGAATCTGTGAGGAGGGAGAGAGATACAAGCACCATTGCAGACGGGCACAGTGCTGGATCAAGATAGGACTAGGTAAACATAAAGGGGGGTGTGGGGACAAAACAACTCGTGGGACTCTTTTTGCCTTAATCCAGTTTGCTTGAGGTGATTGTAGCCATATTAGTGCATTTGCGACAGAAACAATTCAGTACTGTCCGAGATACTTTTTTTTATTTGCACTAACATACAATTTTGAGGACAAGCTTTCGGGGAGTGTCCCCTTGGACCTTGAAGAAGGTGACACTCCCCGAAAGCTTGTCCTCAAAATTGTATGTTAGTGCAAATAAAAAAAGTATCACGGACAGTACTGAATTGTTTCTGCCTTAATCCAGGGAATGCATGAAGGTAATAAAATGTCTAGCCTTTTAGTACCATTTTACCACACATGAGTTATCCAAGTATTTACAGACATACCACCTTATTAAGCCAGAATCTGTAAGAGAAAAAAAATATAGTGTAGATACAACTATTTATAACTAATACGTTTGCCATATTAAACACATTATGTGCACATGACACAGAACCATTTACCTGTGGCCCTTTGTGTATTGTTAATCAATTTTGTAGCCTGACCTTGTATTAAAGAGAACTATACGTCTTGGTCTTATACAATTTTCCCATGACCTATATAGGTGAGGGATTTATGTTACAATGTTGCCAGGAGGTTTTAATAATAGACACCCACTGCAAACTATTTTAAGATATCACATTCAAGGCTCTTTTTTTATATATATAGGGTAAAATCTTTGTATTATTAATAAACATGTGAAGCTAAACTCCAGGCAAACAGCTACATACAGAATTGAAATACATCTGCAGTATGAGAACTATTTTACTTGCTTTTCTGTCCATCCAGGTCTGATATTTACACAGACCTTTCACACAGCACAGCTAGCCTGGAGACCTGACTTCTTTATTACAGATAACAAACACTTTAGGTCACCTCCCTGTCCACAGCCTGTGATAGGACAATGAAGGGGAAGCAACAGATTTATGAAGTCATCTCTCTGCTCTCTCCTTCTGTCAACATTTGTTGTGTTGTGTAGCCCCTCCATCTCCCAGTCTGTGTGCTATTGTAAGGAGCTTAAAAGGGGCTTAAAGTGTAATACTAGTTTTGTTGCAAAAAAAAAAAAAATCTTCTCAAGGTGATCTACAGTATATACATTTCAAGGATAATGACTAACTTTGTTACAGATCCACACCTATTTTTAGTTATAAAGAATTAGTTGTTTGATTCACCGCGTCCTTTCCAGGCTAATTTGGGATAGGGAGAGTCGCCACCTAAGCAAATCTCAGTGTTCTTATGAGGGGCAGTGTCTTTGTACATATCAATCCATTGATTGCAGGTAATGTTGTGTTGTGATGTGTATTTCAATAGGGCAGCCCAGTTATTTGAATGGACTGGCAATGTACCACAACAAACCAAAAATAGGACGTGAATCCATTTTTCAAATACAGCTCTGTACAATGCATGGTGGTGCATAACGTGCATAACATACTAACCAGGGGCGGACTGACCATTTGGAAACTCGGGCACTGCCCGAGGGCCCAGGGTCAGTAGGGGGCCCCATGAGATGCCACTGGTACCTTTTTCATAGGCTTTTTTGAGTTTGGGCAAGGACACAGGGGATCCATGATCCCCCTTTGCCCTGGGGCCCCTTGAGTTGTCAGTCCGCCCCTGATACTAACATAAGTGTATACACTTAGTATGTTGTGGTGCTATTGAAAATATATTCAACCACAGTGCAACATGCATATGGTGATGCTACCTGGAGGGGCCAGTGGAAATAACCCAGGTCTCCCTTATTTGTTCAGTGACTGCCAGGCCCAGACACTAACTCCAAGCATACTGACAAACACAGGCTCAGTCTAAGGATCTTTATGTAGGTTTCTTGCAGTAATAGATCAGGAGAGAGGGATAAAGTTGCAGGATACTCAAAAAATGCAGAACAGATTATGAAGCAAAAACAATCCTTTAGCAGCAGCTTTAAAACCCGTTTTCCCATGCAGTGTGCAATGCCCATATTAACTGCCTATTTTTGTCTATGGGAGAGGAGAGGGATTTACTTACCTAATCCTCTGATTCTCCCAGTACAAGACGATCCAACATCCCCTCCACTCCAGCAGACCTGAGTTGTGGACTGTTCCTGATTTCATCAAGCCCACAGCAGGCTCCATAGGCCAGGAACAGTCCACAGCTTGACCTTGGGTGAGTGACGGTTTCCGGTAGAACGAAGGGTCGGGTGAGTATGTGGGAATAGCCCCACTACATGGAAAAACTTAGTTTTTTGTCTAGAAATGGGCTTAAAGTATTGCTGGAAGTAAACGGGATGGCCAGCCTGTCTATAAAAGCAGTCACAGTCCTTGTAGCAGCCTCTGGCATCTAACGCCCCTCAAAGCACAGGCACACCTGGAGCCCTAGGCAAAAAGGTCCTACTCACAATGCCCAAGGTCAGCTGTCGCCAACCAGTTTCTTTACAGCATTCGTCAATGAAAAGGGGTCCTCCTCCAGCCCAGCTGCTTAAGGTAATGTTCTCCAGCAAATGACTTTCAGTCAAGATTCCTCCAGGCCCTCAGCTAAGCGCATGCTGTGGCCTAGCAGTAGCTCTTCAATAACACAGACTACCTCCCAGGCCAGAGGCCCAGACCATACAGCTCTGAACAGACCCTCCCAAACATTTATCTTCTCCCTAGTCACCTTCTGGGTGCCCCCTCCCGGGGATTGGCTGAGGTCAGATAAATATTCATAACCCAGTGGCTGACCCTCCTACTTTATTTTCTGGAATTCTCTTCTAGAGACAGACAGGAGCAATCAATCACTAGGCTTATGGAGAACTGACCTAAAAAATAAATTGCTGCTCCACTGAGTACAGCAGAGCCAAAAACTAAATGTATCCAGCCTAGGGCAGGTTGTTACATCTTAATGCAGACATTTGGGAAAACTAGTGAGCCAATCACACAAGTAGGAAATTACATTTGTGGGGGCATTCTGTACACAAGTGGGTAACAGAATGCCTCCCAGTTACTGTGTCAGTAAGAAGTGATAGTGGACAGTTTTATAAAACTACAGTGGTTGTAGATTGAAGTGGAAAAGTAATTTTTAATAACCTTGAATTACAACATTGCTTATATAGCAATTCTGAAAGTGAGCTTTCCTCAAGAATGAGGACATTGTGTAGTGAAAACAACTACTATAGGGGATAGCACCAGATTAAAGAGGAACTTAACAGTGGCTAAATGATTAGCACTTCCGCCTGGCAGTACTAGGTTCGTTGGTTCGAATCCCAGCCACGGCACCACCTGCCTGGAGTTTGCATGTTCTCCCTGTGCCTGCGTGGGTTTCCTCCAGGTACTCCGGTTTCCTCCCACACTCCAAAGACATGCTGGTAGGTTAATTGGATCCTGTCTAAATTGCCCTAATATGTGTATGTATGAATGTGAGTTAGGGACCTTAGATTGTACACCGCTTGAGGGTTAGGGACTGATGTGAATGTACAATATATATGTGTAAAGCGTTGCGTAAATTGACAGCACTATATAAGTACCTGTAATAAATAAAATAATAAGTATCCGGGCACCACAAACTGAAGCAGCTATTTAATTAATTTTAATTATCAGAGCAAACTCATTCATCCATGTCACTATACTTTATTTTGTTAAGAAATCACTTTGAAAACACCCCCTTAGCATTTCTAGCCATAGCCATCTTGAGTAGAGGCAGATGTTTCATGTAGCATTTATTTCTGATAGTCCCTCTGCCCTTAGCGCAGGCATGCAGGTGTGCTTAGCGGATAAAGCCCTTCCTCCCCTCCAGATGAAAAAAAATGCCCACGAAGACTCCTGGGATGTATGTCATTATTATGGACTAGGCCAGAAACCAGGAAGCAACTGAACAAATTAAAAGAAAACGAAAAAAAAGAAAGGTTTAAAGCAAGTAAATATAATATACCTTGCTATCTACATTATTTACTAATGCTAGCAGCACAAGGATTAAAAATAGTAAAAATAGTTAAAGTGGTTGTAAAGGCATTCTTTGCATGAAGGTAAAAAACCTTCTCTGTGCAGCAGCCCCGCCATTACTCACCAAAGCCCCCTCTCAATCCAGCGATGTGCACCGGAGTCTCGGCAATCCCGGGACTCCCTCTCCTTATTGGCTGTCAATCACAGCCAGTGAGCCAATGAACAGAGAGAGGGGGCGGTGCCAAGTCGCTCTCCGGGT
Organism: Staurois parvus; assembly: GCF_062004578.1. Lineage (NCBI taxonomy): Eukaryota > Metazoa > Chordata > Amphibia > Anura > Ranidae > Staurois > Staurois parvus. The sequence continues at coordinate 909,455 of NW_028317982.1, forward strand.
GTGAATGGACACATGAAGCAGATGCTGGGGAGTGCACTTGCTCGGGTGCCCCCATAGCTAGACACCATGGATATAAGCACAGCTTTCCATCCAGTCTCCCATTACTTTATGGCCCAAGTCTCTTACAGTTTAGATGCTGAACTGGCCATTCCCCTTTAATTCCCAGAAAAACTTTGTTTTGTTTGTCCTCTTTTATAAATCTGACACAGAAAAGACAAATGGCATTATTAGGTGCAATCTTGGCTTTCTCAGCTTTCCCTATGATATCTGGGGCCCAGAAAGATTTCGAATATCTAATCTGTTTGTTCCACAAACACACACTCCCTTGTACTGATGCCGCAGGCTGCAGCTCTCATCTCGGCTTGTTTGCGAGCAGTGGGTGATATTTAGCCGCGTGAGGGCCGCTGGCTCTGCATTATATCCTCTGTTTCATGCTGATCCAATAATGGCTATTTTGATTCGATAAGAATCCTATTATAATGGCAAAACTCAGGACACATTTTGGTTTCTAAGAACAAATCCACCCGCTGCCTTTAATGTCATCATTAAAGAACAACTCTGATTCAATGAAAAGCTGAACGCTTCAAAAATAGCATCAGTTCCTTCTCCTTAACATGAGCACGGCTAGTAGGCAGGTAGGGTTGCCACCTGGCTAGTTAAAAAGGGATTTGTTACCAGCTGATCTTTGTACCCATATTATACCTACAAACTTTCCTCTCCTCCTGTACAGCATGCGGTGGCCTGATTGTTTTTTACCTTGCTCCTGTAGTAAGAAATTCCCCTATTTACTCCCTGTGATGTCATATGGGGGCCCGTAAGGAGGGATTCACAGGGTGCCCTATATAATTTTCTGTTGATGTGGGTACACCCCAAGAAAATATATCTCCTAAGACTCCTCTGTCTACACCAGCTTTTCTCAACCTTTACCCCCAAGGAACCCTTTGAAAACATTTTTAGCTCTAGGTCAAGGGTGCTCAACCTGTGGCCCATGGGAGGCTATCAGAGCCCTCTGATGTGGCCCTCGACCTCAAACCAAGGAAGCGCATGCCTGGGGTTGGCGACCTGTTGATTGCGATCTGGGTTGCCGCCCCACCATCACAGAGCATCAGAGTGCATTGAGCCGACACAGCAGCGGAGTAAGCAGGCGGCCGCAGAGAGAGCAGGAGTTGCATAAGCTGATGTTTTGTCTATAGCTCCCAGCTCCTGTCCCAGTTGGAGCACTTCGTCTGGGACCTTTCTATCAGCCTGGAGAGCAATGCCAGCAGAAACTGGAAGAGGACAAAAAAGGTCAGTGTATTAACCACTTGGTAACCGCGCTATAGCCAAATGACAGCTACAGTGTGGTTACCCAGTGCTGGGAGGATGTCATACGACGTCCTCCCAGAACGCGCCCTCCTGCACGCCCCCACAGGTGCGCACCCGACATTCTCAATGATTGTTGTGTCCTATGGACACAGCTGATCACATAATGAGGTAATGGGCCAATCACAGCGGCCTTTTACCACGTGATCAGCTGTGTCCAATGACAAAGCAGGTCACGGAGTAAATACAGTTGCCGGTTATCGGTAGCACTTTCCTCACGGTTGTCACAGAGGAGATCGCCACTGATGATCAGTGCCCTGCATTGCCGCCCAGCAGTGCCACCCATCATTGCTGCCTATCAGTGCCATCAGTCAGTGTCGCCTATCAGTGTCTCCTCATCCGTGCCACCGCATCAGTGCCCATCAGTGCTGCCTATCAGTGCCTATCAGTACAGCCTTATCAACACACATCAGTGAAAGAGAAAAATTACCTGTTAGCAAAATTTTATAATAGAAACAAAGAAAAACCTTTTTGTTGTTTTTTATCCAAATTGTTTGCTCTTTTTTTGCTTATAGTACAAAAAGTCAAACACTCAGTGTAAATACCATCAAAAGAAAGCTCTATTTGTGTGAAAAAAATGATAAAAAAGTTCACATGGATACAAAGTTGCATGGCAGCTCAATTGTTATTCAAAGTGTGACAGCGCTAAAAGCTGAACATTGGCCTGGGCAGGAAGGGGGTATAAGTGCCCGGTAGGCAAGTAGTTAAACAGCATATACACTGCGCTACTGTAATGGACATATTGGCACCTATAAAAGGGTTGGCAAATATTAGGCTGCTTTTACAGTGATGTGTGAGTGCAGTGCAGTGCATTGCACCTGCGAGTTAGTTGCACTGAGCCATAAACTTCTATTATATCCTGGGGGCTTGGTGCTGAATGTGGGAGTTTTGGTGCCCTTTCAGAAAGCACACTACACCCGCAAGATATAATAGAAGTCTGTGGCTCGGTGCAGCTCTTCTGCAGGTGCACTGGGATGCATCCATGGATCAGTGTGAAAGCATCCTAATAGATGCTAACCCTTTTGTAGGTGCTAATTTGCCCATTGCAAAAGCGCAGTGTATGTGTTGTTTAATATACTGACTTTTGTTTCTTCTTCCAGCTTCTACTGGCATTGCTCTCCAGGCTGCTAGAAAGTGCAGCTAACCTGCAGGAAAGTAGCAGGGGCACTGCACTGCACCCATGGCGCAGGTAGATCGCAGCGCATCAGTGTGAAAGCAGCCTTTTAGGGGCTAAGGACAGTAGTTACCACTCCCCCAACCACTGGTGTAGCATCAGCCCCATGTTACAGGAGGGTGTGGCCTCCCTTTCACATTCTGTTTTACACTTGGACAGGAAGGACAGCGGGTGCACTATATACAGGAACTAATTATCTCCATTTTCCTCCTGCAACCTCTGAAAGCCAGCTTCTCCCCCTCTCTCTTTCACCACCATTCAGCGGTTGCAGAATGAAAACGGTCATTATGCTATTCAAAATACAAATCTGAAATTGTGATTGTGGCCCGCAACCAATTACCAACTCATTTTAAGTGACCCTCGCTCAAAAGTTTGAGCACCCCTGCTCTTGGTGAACCCTTGAGAGTCGGTGGGAAAAATGCCCTTTACTTTGATGGCCAGTGGGAATAATGCCCTCTTACAGTGGTAGTCAGAAAGCCACCTTTACGCGAAGCTAAAAAGATCAATGGGGACATGCTATGGACTCTGTCTAATGGCATAGGCCCCAGAACTATGCAGCCACCATCAAATTGGTGAATCAGCCACAGTTCAAGGAACCCCGTGCAATTTCTGGAGGAACCCTGGTTGAGAATGCCTGGCCTACACATTACTTGTGTGCAAGCTCTAGGGAGTAGAACTGTGAAGTGAAAAGAAACAAAGAGCGCACCAACCTTGCACATTACCTCAGTAAGCCAAAATTTATTAATTACAGAACAATACTCACAAACACTGAAGTATATCATGCATGTAAGTCCTCAAAGGGACTAAGGATAAAAGCAGCCTGCGCGAGTGAAGAGCTCTGATGAAGAAGGTTAGTCCTTCGAAACGTGTCAGCTGTTCCCTGATTGTCCACTCCTCTGATGGGACTCGCGCAGGCTGCTTTTATCCTTAGTCCCTTTGAGGACTTACATGCATGATATACGTCAGTGTTTGTGAGTATTATTCTGTAATTAATACATTTTGGCTTACTGAGGTAATGCACAAGGTTGGTGCGCTCTTTGTTTTCACTTCACAGTATTGGTTGGGCTTCCCCAGCCTTGTTTGGAGCTGCTCAACCCCATATTCACTGGTGGTAGAAACTTCCAAGTCCTGACTCCATCTACCTACCCCGTGTTGGGTCATAGCGCGCAAGAGAGTTTGTTCTCTTTCTAGGGAGTAGAAGCCATGTGGCGGCCATGCTGTTCGCATGGAGCGCTCCACCAGTTTTGATCTAAACTATAAGGGGGGCATTAAAGTGATTACAAAAGCATCAGTTGGGGTGACTAGTCTTCTCAACAGGAAATTCACGGACTGGGACACTGGAGGAAGATTTTCATAAGGATTATAAAAAACTGGAGCATTCTCGAAAGGAAGACAAAATAGCCACTCATTGCTTTATTTCAACATAATATTGAGTGTGCCAGGAGATGAGAATTAATAGGAAAGACGTCATCATTAGAAATACATTTATCTCATATACGTTTACACATTTTCATAATATTCTAAGCCATGTTCAGACCAATTGAAAAAAAATGTTTTTGCGTGCCACATTCCTGTGTCATCATCACAGGGCTCATAAAATTACATCTGCCCGTAAATATTGTCTTTCATTCAGACATGAGAAAATGTCAGCACAAACCACATTTCAGCTTAACCACTTCCCATACGGCCCATGTATACAGTGGGGCAAAAAAGTATTTAGTCAGCCACCAATTGTGCAAGTTCTCCCACTTAAAAAGATGAGAGAGGCCTGTAATTGGCATCATAGGTAGACCTCAACTATGAGAGACAAAATGAGAAAACAAATCCAGACAATCACATTGGCTGATTTGGAAAGAATTTATTTGCAAATTATGGTGGAAAATAAGTATTTGGTCAATATCAAAAGTTCATCTCAATACTTTGTCATATATCCTTTGTTGGCAATGACAGAGGTCAAACGTTTCCTGTAAGTCTTCACAAGGTTGGCACACACTGTTGCTGGTATGTTGGCCCATTCTTCCATGCAGATCTCCTCTAGAGCAGTGATGTTTTGTGGCTGTCGCTGGGCAACACGGACTTTCAACTCCCTCCAAAGGTTTTCTATGGGGTTGAGATCTGGAGACTGGCTAGGCCACTCCAGGACCTTGAAATGCTTCTTACGAAGCCACTCCTTCGTTGCTCGGGCAGTATGTTTGGGATCATTGTCATGTTGGAAGACCCAGCCACGTTTCATCTTCAATGCCCTAGCTGATGGTAGGAGGTTTGCACTCAAAATCTTACGATACATGGCCCCATTCATTCTGTCCTGTACATGGATCAGTCGTCCTGGTCCCTTTGCAGAGAAACAGCCACAAAGCATGATGTTGCCACCCCCATGCTTCACAGTAGGTATGGTGTTCTTTGGATGTAACTCAGCATTCTCTCTCCTCCAAACACGACGAGTTGTGTTTCTACCAAACAGTTCTATTTTGGTTTCATCTGACCATATGACATTCTCCCAATCCTCTTCTGGATCATCCAAATGCTCTCTAGCAAACTTCAGACGGGCCCGGACATGTACTGGCTTAAGCAGGGGGACACGTCTGGTACTGCAGGATCTGAGTCCCTGGCGGCGTAGTGTGTTACTGATGGTAGCCTTTGTGACGTTGGTCCCAGCTCTCTGCAGGTCATTCACTAGGTCCCCCCCCCCCCGTGTGGTCCTGGGATTTTTGCTCACCGTTCTTGTGATCATTTTGACCCCACGGGGTGAGATCTTGCGTGGAGCCCCAGATCGAGGGAGATTATCAGTGGTCTTGTATGTCTTCCATTTTCTAATTATTGCTCCCACAGTTGATTTGTTCACACCAAGCTGCTTGCCTATTGCAAATTCAGTCTTCCCAGCCTGGTGCAGGTCTACAATTTTGTTTCTGGTGTCCTTCGACAGCTCTTTGGTCTTCACCATAGTGGAGTTTGGAGTGTGACTGTTTGAGGTTGTGGACAGGTGTCTTTTATACTGATAACAAGTTCAAACAGGTGCCATTGATACAGGTAATGAGTGCAGGACAAAGGAGCCTCTTAAAGAAGAAGGTACAGGTCTGTGAGAGCCAGAAATCTTGCTTGTTTGTAGGTGACCAAATACTTCGTTTCCACCATAATTTGCAAATAAATTCTTTCCAAATCAATCAATGTGATTGTCTGGATTTTTTTTCTCATTTTGTCTCTCATAGTTGAGGTCTACCTATGATGCCAATTACAGGCCTCTCTCATTTTTTTAAGTGGGAGAACTTGCACAATTGGTGGCTGACTAAATACTTTTTTGCCCCACTGTATGTATACTGCTAGGGTGACAGTATGGTAAAAAAAAACAAAAAAAAAAACAATATAAAAAAATAAATAAAAATTTTGGCCAAGATTTTTGCGTCAATGATGGTCAAATCGTACAATCGTTTTTACAAAAAAAATATGCGCATGAGCTCTGACCTGTTATTTCCTGTTATATGTCATGATTTTTATAACTTGTTCGGCCGATTTTCGTAATCATTGGTGGTTACGTCAGTTTAACGAACGACCGATTTTTCGTTTACTGGATGAAAAAAGGCCCGGTTTTCGAGGCGTCTATGGCCTGCTTAGATCCCTTTTCTACTCTTCTCCATAACAAAGGGAGAGGTGTTTTGAAGTCCTTACACATTTTCTGATTACCTTGTCTGAGATATAGCTGTAAAGGACACAGGACAGCACTGAATTTCCTGCAGGATCAGTGGGTATTTTTTTGCACTTATTAAACATATTTAATAAAACACATTCAATTATTTTATGCTGTATTTAACAAACCAAAAAGTGAGCAAAACAGATAAGTGAATTTTTTGAGTTTACATACACTTAACCACTTCCCATCCGGCCCATGTATATAAACGGCCAGACGGGAGCATTGCAGGAGCCAGTGGCCATTTATAAACGTCCTCCCTGCCTCCCTGGGAGCGAACGGCACCGCAATCCTGTGCCCGCTGTGTCCTCTGGACACAGTGGAACACCAATCGCTGTACGGGACCTCTGTGTGAGGTCCTGATCATGTGATCACTGATTGGCCAATCTGATCACATGAATTTTTAGTAAGCAAGATGTCACTTCTGACATCATTGCTTATTACGTGTGAAATCTGTGAATGATTACAGAGGTCACATGGTACAAGGCTATTCACAACAGCCTTGTACCATGTGACAAGCTGTGACCAATCACAGCTCACACAGTATTTCTCAATGGCTGCAAGAATGCAGCCAGAGAGAAAGAGAAATGATTGCTTTTACAGCCTTACTCAGTGTAAAAGCAATCAGTGTAAAAAAAAAAAAAAAAAATCTTCATCACCCCCCACAAGTAGTACAGTGTCACTATGGTGACACTGTACTGCTAGGGTGACAGTATGTTAAAAAAAAAACACAAATAATAATATAAAAAAAAAAATAAAAATGTAAAAATGTTTTGAAAAATTATCGTTTTTGGTTATAAACTAATTTTGGTTATTTATTTTTTTTTACTAAAAAGATAGATGAATACATTTTGGCTAAGATTTATGAAGAAAGATTATTTTTTTGCAAAATTGTATAAGAAAAACACTTTTTTTTTCAAAAATTTTGGAATTTTAATTTATATAGCAAAAAAATTAAAATCCCAGTGGTGAATAAATACCACCAAAATAAAGTTTTATCTGTCTCAAAAAAATGCTAAAAAATTCATATGGGTACAGTGTTGCATGACCGTGCAATTGTCATTTAAAGTGTGATCGTGCTGAAAAATGGCCTGGACAGGAAGGGGGTAAAAGTGTCCGGACTTGAAATGGGTAAAGCAATAATCACCAATGAAAGATGGGTGTTCTGTTTGTGATAGTGTACCGGGTGCAGAGGGGCTCAGATACAGCCTATGGAGCAGTACAGAGCTGCTAATTTGTTTACTTGGCAATGTAAGTAGGTATTATGGGCTACTTGTTTTTATCTAGCAAGTGTTACAGGTTCCAGTTAATATTGGCCTTCTTCTTTGTTTTTGTATCTTACATGAACAGTTGAAATCGCACCATCCTAATGGGGAATCAAAAAGCGAATCACTGGCCAAAGCAGCTGATGGCGTTGTTGAAGATGTGAGCGTGACTGACCGCTTGATTGACATAATCGTCTTTGAGGAACCAGAACAAATGCTTCAAGCTTTAGATGAGTAAGTGTTTTTTTCCCCCCCTCCTATATTTTCGCCTTGCATCTGCAAACATCAACAAAGAATCCAGATTTCACAAATATAATTAGCCCTCATGGGGCAAGGTTTTTTTTTCTGTTGATGCATTCATCAATAGTAGAACCTCAGCTACTCAAATAAAAGCGGCTGTTGGTAAATTAATTTTCAGAAAACTGACACAAAAAAAAAATTTCCTCAACCTGCCTTTTGTGCAAATCCGCAAAGGACACCTGCTTTGCATAAATTCTTTAAAAGCTACAAATGGCTTTGTGTGGATTCCGTCCCAGCTGACGCAGATGCACCTGCGAATCCGCATTCTCTTCAGTGTCCTCAGAGAGGAAAGATGGATGATGTCTTGTAGGTGAAAAGTAATAGGCATTCGTGAATTTTTAGTTATCACGTCATATGCTCTGCATTTTATTACAATTAACTCCTTCATGACCGAGTGGGATACTGTTGATTTCAGGCACAAAGGTTTGCCAAATTTTTTGTATTTCCTAATTTATTTTTAGAGGTGGGTTGATTCAGTTTGCAATTTACTGAAAATCTGGTAAATAATTTTCCTGTAAATTGTGATCTTGTTGACTATACATGTGCAAATCTTCCAGTCTGCAGACAGTTGCTTAATTTGCTAATCTTGATTACAGAGTTTTGTGAAACGTGTATATCTCTGTGTATCTGGAAAATTGCATTTATTTTTGCTTCCTGTATTTTTATAATGTTGGACTTCGGTGATTTTAGCATCCTTTTCATTCTGGGTGACGTCAGAATCCCTGTTAATAGCAAATCTGCCACCTCTTAACTACTCAAACTAACCTAATCTTGAACCCAACAATGGATCCAGACTAAGACAGCACTCTTGCACTCCAAGCAACTTCTCCAACACCCCTTTTCTTCTCTCCGGTCACGACCTTCTCAGTTTCACACTCACCCTGTCTTCAATCTCCTATCCCTTCAACCTGAAGTTACTCATGGGAACCTTTTACATTTAAACATTTCTTTTCTTTTTTCTCCTAATGATGACCTCTATGACTGAATCTGATTTCTGTCCTGACCTGGCCACTTCTGTATGTATTGGCTCACTCTCCTCCTCGCTGGGTGTACTTGTCCCCTCACTACATGCAAAATTAGACACTGATCACTTCAACCCTGGCTAACAGATGACACCAAAAATCTCAAACAACATAGCTGTGTTCTTGAGTGAGTGTGTCATAACACTAGGTCCCTAATAGACTTTGCTCTGTATAAAGATGACCTAAAATATTTTTCCCTTCATGCTGTCAAACCAGAGCTACTGTATTTTATCACTCTCCTTAACACCCTCTCACCTAGTCCTAGTTAGCTTTTTGCTACTTTTTAGTCTCTACATCATCCCCCACTGCTCCTGAGATTGTTACTGTGTAATTATCTGCCCCAATTAATATACCATCTCTACCACCATATTCAACAATTTCCTTTTTTGTCTCAACAGAAGAGCTTGCTAAATTTTTTCTCATGTCCAACAATTTAACACCCATCTCCTTGTTCCCATTTACCTCAAAACTCCTAGAATGCCTCGTATACAACTGTCTGAGCTGTTATCTCAATGATAACAACCTTCTTGACTCCTTATAGTGTAAGGCAGCCCATACATTAGTAATTTTTTTGGTTCAACCGCTTGGTTGAACGAAAAAAAAAATTACCCAATTCCCCCATACAGACATTCGAAGTGGATGGGGGAATCCCTCCCACTGAGTTATAGTGTTCTGACAGCAGGGAAACTTCCCCACTACCAGAATACACTGAACATTGCTGCCGACGGTCTGATAGTGAAGAAATTTCCCAAAGGGCTAGTTGTACAGAAGTGGATTTGTAGATTGACTTCTGTACAACTAGCCTGCCTATACATGAATTGAAATGTGTCCAATCCCCACTGAATTTCGATCCATGTATGGCTGACTTGACTTTCACCCACTATATTCTACAGAAATTGTCTTCTACTTACTGCTATAAACCAATAGCCACTACTCAGTATCCTTACTATTAGACCTTCGACAGAGTTGACAACCTTCTTCTAAAAAGACTGATTGGTAGATTGACTTCTGTACAACTTGCCTGCCTATACATGAATTGAAATGTGTCCGATCCCCACTGTACTGCCCGAATTTTGATCCATGTATGGTTGGTGTGACTTTCACCCACAATATTCTACAGAAATTGTCTTTCTATTAACTGTTATAAACCAATAGCCACTACTCAGTACCCTTGCTATTAGTCCTTCAACAGAGTTGACAACCAACTTCTGAAAGAAAAAAAAAAAAAATCCCACTCCCTTTCCTTCCAAAACTCTGCATTTTACTACAGCATCACCTACAATTCAACCTCCTCTTTCGTAGGTGTCCCCCAAGGCTGTTTTCTGAAACCCCTTCTATTCTAAATTACACCCCCTCTCCTTGGTCAGTTGATAACCTCAAATTGCTGGTGACACCCAAATCTATCTCTATACTCCTTAACTCACCCTATTAGTCTCCTTGCACATTGCTAACCCACTAACTGACATATCAGTATGGGAGTCAAACTACTTCCTAAATTCAGTCTTTTTAAACCAGAGCTCAGAGTATTCTCACCCCGTGTCCCCTCCCCAGACTTTTCCATCAATATTTATAGCACTACTATCCTACCCTCCCCCCATATAAAGGTGCTAGGTGTAATCCTGAACACTGACCTCTCATTTCATCCCTATATTGAATAACTGTCTAAATCTTGCCACCTTCACCTCTTTGACATTTCCGAAATACATCCATTCTTAACCAACAACACCACCAAGCTACTAATTTACTTTCTTGTTATTTCTTGCCTCAACAACTGCAACTCGCTCCTCATTAGTCTACCTCTACCAGGCTATCCCCCCTTCAGTCTATCATGTCCAGACTCTACCAGCTCAGTGTCTACCACCCTTTTCTGCCAATCCCTCCACTGGCTTATAATGGCCCAACAAATGAAATTCAAAATATTAATTTGCAAGGCCATCCACAGCTCTGACCATAGTTCCATCATCAACGTTCTCTTAAAATATCAACCAAACCATCCACTTTGCTCCTCCTTAAGACCTCATGCTTTCTTCCTCCCTCGTCACCTCCTTTCCTGCTTACATCCTGGATTTCTCCAGAGCCTCTCCCATCCTCTGCCTTTAGGCAATCCATGAAAACTCCCTCTTCCCGCCTCTAGCTTACAACTGAGGATGAGCCTAAAGCATGTTTAACACCCCATTAATACTTGTGCAACTTGTCATGCAGTTCTGGACATCAAAGTCACATGACAAGTTGTGCCCCATGTTTTCCAAAAATAACCACTTATGTATGTGCAACTTAAAATTGCAGTGACTTTAGAGTAGTTCATGCACTACTTTGGTCCAACTTTCATGCAGCTTGAGGGCCATAGACTTCAATCTTAACCCTCCAAAGTTGCGTGAAAGTCATACCTGAATGTTTTACATGCAACAGTGGTGCAGCAGTGGGTCCAACTTTGCAGAGGGACAAGAAGTCACATCCAAGTCGCACGTATCCAAAGTTGCGTCACGTTGCACCAAAGTTGCACTCCAAAGCTGTATGACTTTGGAATTATGCAAGTGGTAATGGAGCCTAAACCCAAAGACTAAAATTCAATATATTGCATCTTAACTCTTATTAGGTGTGGTGACTGCATTAGTTTTAATTTTTTTCTGGCTGTTTTCCTTTATTATCACCTGGTAATTCTGTGAATTACATACTTCTGTTCCTGGGTGACTATGCTCACTCACTCACTGTATGAATGGAGGGAGTCATGAATATCACCTAGGATGGACTTAAAACCTATTCATGTAAATTTTTGTTCTTGGGTTTATATATCTTTTAAAATAACCAAAATACCTTTCACCAAATAAGTAGAAAGCACAGTAGAGGCTTCTTAAAGTTTTTTGTCTCACTGGTAACATTGAGTCAAAATAAAGGCCTAATCTTGTACAGATCTAATGCAAGTGGACTTTAAAAGAAATGTATCGTATTTTTGCATTTACTTTGTTATTGTGAATATGAGATGCATGTTTGTATTCTGATATATATATATATTAATAAAATGAATGACTGAAACTCCCATGGGAAGTGCAAAAATGTCAAACTGAGATAATCTGAAAGCAAACAACTTTTGCTTAGCTTTCCTTTTGAGGATACCCCTAGCACTCCTTGAATCCTGTGTCATGGTGCACCTTGTGTTAAGGAGATAAAAAAAAAGAAAAAAACAAATGGGCAGTACATCTCTGCAATACATGGACAATTCCCCATTAATTTTATCCCTGTAAAGATCGTGCAAGACTTTGATCTGCCAAAAATGCACTCCACTCTTAAGTCCTGTTGTGGGCTATCAACACAGCCCTGCCCAAGTGCTCTTTTCTAAAGGACTCAAACTCACACCGTTATTCTATTCTCCACGACACAAAGACTAATTGGTTTGTAATCCCAAAATAAAAACTAAGAGGGCCAAATAAACTGTTTGAGATCAAATAAAGCGAAAAATCAGCAAGCGCTCTGGATAAAAATACCGTAAGCTGCATATGCACCAGTAAAGGGACCCTAAAGCCTTGTGAACAATATCAAAATAAAGAAACGGTGCAGTGCTAAAATACATTATATAAAAAATAAGTAATAAAATATGTGATATACTTAATAATAATCAGATCATCCAGATTATAACATGATAAATAATACATATATAAATGAAAAAAGCGCTAGTTTAGGTGCCAAACATAAATGTGCTCATGTGAACAGTCTATTATCAACAGAAGTGTTCATAGGTTAGTGCAGGCTTGACGCGCTCAGGTCAGCATATTAGTGCTCCATATAGTTATATTGCACTTGTGACATCCAATAAATCCGTGTGACTTAATTCGTGCGAAAGACTGTAAGAAATGCGCACTCACCAGATGCGCATAATATATGCTCAATAAGCTGAATATGAATCTATAGGGAACCCCTTTAAATGGATCTGCCAGACAGCATGGAACCAGGATCCCTCCTTTTGACACAAGCCTCCTCTGCAGCCACGCTTCCACTGGGGTCCTAGGAATCCTGACTAGTTACATAATAGAAGCATTTGTAGGGATCTGCTGACCTCAACTGTTAGCTGCTAGTATCACACTGTAATGTATAATTATGTATGTCACTTCCTGACTCTGGGGTTGTTGAGAAATTATCCTGTACTTGGCCGACAGGGGCCACTGCCCTATGCGAAGACCCTCTTCCCCTCTGTATCCCTTTGCAGCAATTCGACTTTAAGCTCCACCTTCCCAGCACGGTCACATGACATGCCTGATTAAGTCACATGGATTTATTGGATGTCAGTAGTGCAATATAACTATATGGAGCACTAATATGCTGACCTGATCGCGTCAAGCATGCACTAATCTATAAAGACTTCTGTTGATAATAGACTGTTCACATGAGCACATTTATGTTTGGCGCCTAAACTAGCTCTTTATTCACTTATATATTTATTATTTATCACGTTATAATCTGGATGATCTGATTATTATTTTACATATTTTATTATTCATTATTTTTTATAAATTGTATTGTAGCACTGCACCATTTCTTTATTTTGAAACTATTTGAGATAACGGGTAATGTGCAAAAGACAGGACAGCTCCTAATATCTGACATAATCAGTGGATATTTTTTTTTTGCATTTATTGAAATTATATAGCTATACACTTGCAATGCTTTTATAAAGTGGAACTGAACTCAAAACGTGTTATAGGGAAAAGTTAGAAATCTTAATTGTGCTTTAAGTGGAACCTTAACTAAAAAAATAAAAAGTGGCAAACAGGCAGGAATTTTAATGCAGAAGAGACATGCGGCACAGCAGCTGGCAATCGAGACCCAAAGCTGGCAGCTTGAAGATGTCAGCGGCACAGCGGGTAGCAGAGAGATGCTGCATCGCTGGAACAGAGGTGAGTATAGTTCTGATTTAAGCAGTACCTTGAGAGATATTTGAATGAATGAACTACAAGTCCCATCTGCCACCATGGCAGATAGCTTTTAGTTCATAATGAACTACCAGGGCATAATCAATCCCCTTGTGGTTCACTGACACTTCTGCAGCTGAGTAACTGTGTGCCTGTAAGGAGGTAATGGCAGACAGCTGTCAGCAGTGTCTGCAGGAGCCTGACATTGCACTCATAATCTTACTTAGGGCACAGCTTCCAGAGTTCAGTTAAACAGACCAAAAATGTAGCAAATGTGAGAAGTTGATTCTTAAGGTTTCCATACACTTTAAAGTTGTTACAAACTCTCACATATACTCAGTGAAGTGTCTTGCTTTGGATGATACACAGAGATGAAACAAATCCTCCTACATAAGTTGTACCAGTTTATCTGCAGCCCTCTTTTCACAGAACTGCTCAAAGTGCAGAATTTACACCGCATTTCTCAGTTTCAGTAGGCAGGGGGCAAGGATCTGATGTCACGCACTGCACAGCATGAAGCAGGGAGATGATTGTAATCTAGGACCAGAGTGGAGTGAATGGACATCGATAGGACCGCCTGCATCAGAATGCACAAAACACCTTTGCATACGTGTGTGACTAAACACGTCCCTGCACAGGTGAAAGCTATGTACACCCCATGTGAAAGAGACCTTAGTAATATCCCTTGTACTGAGTTTTTAAAACATTTTTTGATTCAACTTAGACTTTATTTTTTTTTTAAGAAAGCCAGCCAAACATCTGAAAGGGGAGTTCAGCATTAGCTTTCTCCTGATTTTTTTTTTTAATAAAAGCTCTAGCACATGCACATTGCAAAGAAAACACCGACTAATTGCTTGTTCCTTCTGGTACTCCAGTGATTCAGAAGTAGTGCATCCCATATGTTGTACCATACCTGCACTAGTGACACTAGATAGGCTGATGTCTGGCTTTGAAAGGCACCCATACATGGCTGCCAGTGAGGAGATATGATAAAGGTTGGTTTTAAAGTGACCCTTATGTTTAAAGTGGTTGTAAACCCTTATTTATACCCAGTGAAGTGACTGGATGATACACAAAGATGAAACATTTATAAAGCTTGTCAGAGAGTTCAGAAAAAAGGCGGCGAGAGCTGAAATTACACTCCACAGAGCTCAGTGAGCTCAGTGAGAGCTGATTGGAGGGAAGGCACACCCCCCTCCACATAACTCACAGGAACAGAGAAGAGGCTGTCAATCTGCTTGAGGCCCCTTCCCATCACCATTTTTCTCTTGGTGTCTGGGAAAACTTGTCAGAAATGATACATGCTGATAGCAAAGGAATGAGGCAGCAGACAGAAATAACACTTATTGCTCTTAATTGAGACAAGTACACACTATAGAGGGATATGCTTTGTTCATATTTCGTGTCTGAGGTTTACAACCACTTTAAACTACATGTCAACCTGTGCTTAAGATGCCCGTAAGAGAGCAACAAAAACTAGTCCACCTAAAGTCTTATTGGGTTCCTAGGAGTCTACTTCCACCTGGGTGCCATTATGTCGCCATTTTGGATTTAAGTGTTGCTATTTATTCTTTGCTTCTTTATGGTAGTGTTTTAGGGACAGGTTTACTTTAACCATTCTTTTTATTTTCTGTACACTTTGTCTCTGCTTATCCTAGTGTAACTGAATGCAATATGATAGAATGATCGCAGATGATGTTTCTGAAGGCAGCCGTTGTATGAATTGAGTTGGATCATTTTGAGCGACAGTGATGGGCATGGCAACTAACTTCATCAGATTAACCTTTCGTGCCATGCTGTTCACAGTTGTCCTATGATCATACAGCTGTCTGACTTCTCTTGCTCTTTATCATGTTGTGTGTTAATATGTTCTCTGTTTGCTGACAAGATAGATAGATTGTGGTGGAGATAAGAATCTGTCTTGTATCAGAAGCTTTTCCTTTTTATGTGTGCTGAATGTTTGATTGTGGAAAGTGTCAGGGAGATTTACGAGTAAAAGTACCAGTGGATGTGAGATGGTTGTTACACATGCATTAATTTTGCCTAGACCCATTAACATTCCTTAGGTCTTTAGGCACTAGTAGACACCCCTGGTCTGTAGTTATTGTTCCATTGGCATATACGTGATTGTTCAGGTGGCCCATCTATTGCTACTCTCCTTTTTTTGGCCTATCATGCTCTTCACATTTTTCACCTTACCAACTGCTTGGTGGCCACTGCCCGCCTCTGCCAATCCCTCCCCTGGCTTTAAATCACCCCAGGAATAAAGTTTAAAATACTAGCAACAACATACACAGCCATCCATAACTCTGCCCCAAGCTACATCACCAATCTTGTCTCAAAATGTCACCCAAATGGTCCTCTCCACTAATCCCAAGACTTCTGAAATCCTCTCACCGCCTTCCATGTTCACCTCCAAGACCTCTTTAGAGCCGCTCCCAACCTTTGGACCTCCCTACCCCAGTCCATCCATTTATCTCCTAATTTGCTTCTAGGAGATCCTTGAAAATGCATCTCATGTAAACTCCAACCTGGTTTTAAAGGAGGGTCCCCCTGACGTCCACGTAGAGCTACTGGTATTGGGGGGGCAGGGTGGAATTTGGTGCTGGGAGTCCAACTTGGGTCTGAGCATCACAATTTTTAGGAAGCAAGTATGAAAGAAAGGAAAACGAAGGTGGAGGGAAGAAAGAGAGGAGACAGAATAAAGGTGAATAAAGCACCTGGACCGGATGGCATACACCCACGGGTCCTTAAAGAAAATGAGCTCTGTCATTTCAAAGCCATTGTTTCTAATTTTTAGAGGCTCTTTAATGACTGGCATAGCACCAGTGGATTGGCGTAAGGCCAGTGTGGTGCCTATATTTAAAAAGGGGTCAAAATATTTACCAAGTAATTATAGACCTGTTAGTTTAATATCTATAGTTGGGAAGCTACTGGAGAGTTTATTAAAAGACCACATAGATAGTTCTTGCTGGAAAAAAATATTTTAAGCAACAGACAACATGGATTCATGAAAGACAGAAGTTGTCAAACAAATTTGATTTCTTTTTATGAGGAGGTGAGCAAAACCTTGGACAGAGGGGTGGCGATGGACGTGGTATAAAAAGAGGTATAGATTTCACAGAGAGTGATATCATTTTACCCCAGTACAAATCATTAGTAAGACCTCATCTGGAATATGCAGTTCAATTTTGGGCACCAATTCACAAAAAGAACATTGAGGAACTGGAGAAAGCACAGAAAAGGGCAACCAAACTGATAAGAGGCATGGAGGAGCTCAGCTATGAGGAAGGATTAGAGGAACTGAATTTATTCTCTCTTGAGAAGAGGAGATTAAGGGGGGATATGATCAACATGTATAAATACATCAGTGGTTCATATAGTGAACTCGGTGTAGAGTTATTCACCTTGAGGTCACCACAGAGGGCAAGAGGCACTCTTTACGTCTAGAGGGAAAGAAATTTAACCTCCAAATACGGAAAGGTTTCTTCACAGTAATAGCTGTGTAAATGTGGAATAGACTCCCTCAAGAGTTGATTCTGGCCAGCTCAGTGGATTGCTTTAAAAAAGGCCTGGATTCTTTCTTGGATACACAGAATATAAGCGGTTACTATTTATAGGTAAAGTTGATCCAGGGAATATCCGATTGCCTCTTGGGGGATCAGAAAGGAATTTTTTCCCCTGCAGGAGCAAATTAGATTGTGCTTTGCTGGGTTGACTTCCTCTGGATCAACAGTGGGTATAGGATTATAACTTTTTTTTTTTTTTTTTTTAGTGGTTGAACTGGATGGATTTTTGTCTTTTCTTCAGCCAGACTAACTATGTATGTAACTATGTAAGAAGAGAGAGAGGGATTGGGAGGGAGAAGATTAAAAAAAAGGGGTGGGGGAGACTGGGAGGTAGGGGGAATACCTCTTGGGAAGCAAAGAATATCTGGCAAGGGCTTATGTGTATTGGAGGAATTCATCAGAGAAGCGGAAAATTAACCACCTGGTCTTATGTTCCTCCAGTTTATCCTGAAGAGCAGTAGTCAGGTCTTCCATCTGTTCAATGTCACCTACTCATGCAAGCCATTGGGCAACCGTAGCTGCAGATTGTTGTTTCCCAATATACATGCCTGTGTGGCATTAAGGAGGTGTTTGAGAAGAGATTTGTGATAGCGTTTTCTTGATAAGGGAGTAAGGTTAAGTAGGACTGCAGCCGTTTCATGTAGGGAAATGTCAACACCCCCTCTCCACCCCCGCCACCTTCCGCCGCCTTAATGGGATCTCTCATCTCACCAGGAGACTTGATCGACCAGCTAGCGCTTCCATCGGCTGGTCACAGAGCCGAACAAAGACCGGTTTGGCTTTGTTCAGCTCTTATGATATAGTAAGCCAGAAGCGATGACCTAATATCACTTCCGGTTTACTCGGAAATAAACAGCGCCATTTGTAAAAAAGTAAAGCATTTAATCACACCTAATGCATTTAAGGGCAAAGAAGGAATTTATGATCCCTCATCTGTAAATCTAAAGTAGTAACCTGTAAAGGCTTTTAAAGCGTCGCCTATGGATAGTAAAAGTTTCTCGCCATTTCATGGGCATGCACAATTTTAAAGCGTGACATGTTTGGTATCCATTTACTCTGCATAACATCATCTTTCATATTTTACAAATAAATTGGGTTATATATTGTGTTTTTTTGCATTAAAATTCCAAAAAGAGTATTTTTTACCCATATAGTTGCATTTGAAAAACCGCTGCGCAAATACCATGTGACATAAAAAAAATTGCAAAATCCACCAATTTATTCTCTAGGGCCTCTGCTTTATAAAAACTATATAATGTTTGTCGGTTCTAAGAAATGTTCTAGCAAAAAATACTGATTGTAAACAAAAAGTTCCAGAAAAGGCCTTCAAATGGATATCACATGGGATAGTGTGTATCTATACTGGTTTGTTTGGTAGATTGTTGAACCTTTATAAGGTCTTTGGATTTTAATCTATGCTACCATGATAATTTGGTCCTTTACGGTTCTGAAATGTTCGTATTCAGAAAATACCTGGCTTACCTATTACTCTACATTTAATGCCAAACACTAAGCATGTTGTGCTTCTTATTTCTCAAGCATACAAATATAATTGGTACTTTCTTTTAAGAAGACACAATAGCAAGTAGTGCAAACCCCCCAAATTAAGCCGTTTGGAAGACACTGATCAGATGGCAATAGGCACTATTACCTTCTGGATATGTTGATGCTTTAATTGTTGTACTTTTAGTCTGTAGTGACTCTGTATTTTTCTGTCTCTGGGCAGCTCAGAGATCGCTAATCTGACCCAGGCAGATGCATATGTGGAAGTGTGTCGGATTCAGATCTGCAAAGATTTGACTGGGATTTTGCTGAAAGAAATGACAGGGGCTGGGACCCTCTACCCACTAGAGGAAAAGAAAATAAGTTCTGTCATGAGCGGTCACTGGAGCGACCTTGAGAAAAAAATACAAGAGGAACATCATAGAAAGATGGTAGCTTTGACAGCGGAATGCAACTTGGATACCAGGAAACAGATGGAGGCTTGGCATCGGCAACAGAAGGAGGCCAGCGAAGAGGCAGAGGCAATCACCAAACATTCAGAGGAAAAGGTAGGCCATGTTTAGATGCAGAACTATATTTATGTCATTGTCTGTGCAGTTAGAAACCCTTCTAGTGGGGTTTGAAGAAAACCTGTACTAGGAGAGGTAATGACGCTGTCATTGCTGATTGCATTCTGAAAATGATAGTTGCCTGGCTGTCTTTGGCATCGATGCTTTCTGACCTTGGACAGGTACACAAGTCAGAAAAAAAAATGAATCAAAATAATTTCAGTACATACTTGTTTTGGGTTAAAATGATATCCAGGAAGCTAGTATTCCCAAAGAAGGGGGTGGGGGGTCAACAATGGCAGCTATCATACTGTCCTACAGGTTTTCTTTAAAGCTACCAAGTCACTAGACTTAATTTTTGTTAACCATGCCATACCTGTTAAAGAAAAATATACGAACTAACCTTTCCTGCTGCCTGTGCCAATGAATTCTGCTCCAATGTTGAGAAAACTTTATATGAAACCTGAAGGGAAACTGACACTTCTGTCAATCATCTGGGTCACCCATAGGTCCCTCCTGCTGAGCTCCACATCACTACCTTTGCCTTTATTGGGTGGAGTTCAGAAAAAGCTGTGAGCTGCAGGGGACACAGGACATTGACACTCTTGGAACTGTCAGACTCCCTGTAGATTTCACATTTCTTAGGGTAAAAAATGTAATATAGTGATAGGTCAATTTAACCACAGTATCGCTATACATTTAAGAACAGTGGAGTGTTGGATGCGTATTTCTGCAATGCTATTTTAAAAAAAAAAACAGCCCTTCAGAAATCATTCCTGGACAGTCAGTGTGCCAGTAAATGGCTGCGATCGTATCACAAACACAGTGTATGGAGCTGATCAGATTGGCTCTGTTCCTTGTGATTATTAAAATGACCAATCAAAGCAATCACAAATGTAAACACTATAGTGTTTACATCTGAGGACCTACCCCTTCCTCTTACAGTGGAGGAGAAATAAGGTTTTATTAATAAAGGGGTACGAATGCCTGAATGCAGCAGCAGCAGATTATGGTGATGGGTTTTAACTGACTGTGGGATTGTTTTTGTTTTGTTTTTTTGTCAACTTTCACCCCTTCCTCTCTTGTACATCTTGTTTTCATGCTGTCCACATAATCTGTATAATAATTTCCTCACCTCTTTTATCCTGCACATTAACCCCGTCATCTGCATCCTCCCACTGTATGTGACGTGTACATTAACCCCTTCACTTCCTCCTCTTGACCTGTACATTAATGATGTGCTGTATCTCCTGCACCATTACCAAGCTCCATGTTTTAACCACTTCTGTATCAGCATGTTTTCATTTTCAAAAACTGTTGCAAAAATTAGATCTTGGGATGGCCACTTTCCAAAAAGGTGATATTTGGGGGGGAAGTTGTACTGTCCTGGGATTGTATTTTTTTTTTTATAACAGAAGGTAGGAGAAACTTTTTTTTTTCTCAAAAATGTTTTTTTTCTCCTTCAGATAGTAAACAAAAAAAAACAGTGGTTATTAAATAACACCAAAGAAATCTCTATCTAGCTTAAAAAAATATTAAAATTAATTAGGGTATAGGGGTACTTGCCAGAGTAATTGTCAGTCAAATTATCAGAAGACTGAAAATTAAAAAAATGGCCTGGTGTTGGAAGTGTTTTACAGGCTGGTACCAAAGTAGTTAAAGGGACATTTCCTTTACTATATAGGGCAAAGTGAAAGAGGAGCATGCACTGCTGGGGAGGTGAAGGGGGTTACAGTAACCTGGTTGCTTGACTCTGCATGGACACATTTCAGTTTATTATTATACAATTAAATCAACCTGGCAGCCAGGAAATTAGCATTTTCAGAAGGCAAGGTCAGCATGGATCTCTAGTTGTGTTTCTCAGCACGTTTAGTTTCATTTGGGATGGAGATAATGCTTAACTCCCACTTGTACAAATAAGTACAGATGATGTTGAAAAATATTTGTGCATAAAGCACAGATGTAGCAGGTCAGTTCTGTGGGTTAAACTGACCTTAATGTCTAGTTGTTTGCCATTATTCATTTTAACTCGAGTTAAATTCTAGTAAAACAAAAAATTTTTCATTTTGGATACAATGGAAAATCTGTGAGTAAAATTCTGTGTTAGGGCTGGTTCACACCTGTGCGATTCACATGCAATGCGGGTGCAGGACAATTTCAGCTCATTCATAGGCTGAAATTGCACCGGACCTAACCAAAATAAGTGCACGCACTATTTTAAAAAATGCACAGAAAATGGATTGTATGGTTCTACTGTACCATGTGATCCAGTGCAGGCAAACGCACTGTGTTTGTGACCTGCGTTTGGAGTGTTCTTAAGTTAATACTAACACCTACTGAAGATCGCAAGTGCAGTGCATTTTGAATGTGGTGTGGGAAACCAGCATAAAACACCGCAATCTGGTATGAACTGGCCCTTCGATAGCTGTCTCTGGAACAAGTGTCCCTTTGGAAGATGTCCGCTCTGTTCACAATCATTCCTACAAAAAATTCTTAAAGTAGAATGCCAGACATCATAGTAATTGTTTCCTTGAGTCCTCCCCCCAACCACTGGACAGTGTACACTCTTTATCGTAAATTCCATAGTTTATACACTGCTCAAAAAAAATAAAGGAACACTTTTTAATCAGAGTATAGCATGAAGTCAATTAAAATCTTGGGATATTGCTCTGGTCAGTTAAATAGCAGAGGGGGTTGTTAATCAGTTTCAGCTCCTTTGGTGTTAAGAAAATTTAACAAAAGGTGCACTAGATGGGCAACAATTAGATGACCCCCAAAACAGAAATGGTTTTACAGGTGGAAGCCACTGACATTTTTTCCCTACTCAACTTTTCTGACTGTTTTTCACTAGTTTTGCATTTGGCTAGGGTCAGTGTCACTACTGGTAGCATGAGGCGATACCTGGACCCTACAGAGGTTGCACAGGCAGTCCAACTCTTCCAGGATGGCACATCAATACGTGCCATTGCCAGAAGGTTTGCTGTGTCTCCCAGTACAGTCTCAAGAGCATGGAGGAGATTCCAGGAGACAGGCAGTTACTCTAGGAGAGCTGGACAGGGCCATAGAAGGTCCTTAACCTATCCTTAACCCATCAGCAGGACTGGTAGCTGTTCCTTTGTGCAAGGAGGAACAGGATGAGCACTGCCAGAGCCCTACAAAATGACCTCCAGCAGGCCACTGGTGTGAATGTCTTTGTCCAAACAATCACAAACAGACTTCATGAGGGTGGCCTGAGGGCCCTTTGCTCACTACCCGGCATCATAGAGCTTGATTGGCATTTGCCACTGAACACCACAATTGGCAGGTCCGCCACTGGTGCGCTGCGCTTTTCACAGATGAGAACAGGTTCACCCTGAGCACATGTGACAGACTTGAAGGGGTCTGGAGAAGCCAGTAGAGAACATTATGCTGCCTGTAACATCATTCAGCATGACTGTTTTGGTGGTGGGTCAGTGATGGTCTGGGGAGGCATATCCATGGAGGGACGCACAGACCTTTACAGGCTAGACAATGGCACCCTGACTGCCATTAGGTATCGGGATGAAATCCTTGGTCAGACCCTACGTTGGTGCAGTGGGTCCTGGGTTCCTGATGGTGCATGACAATGCCCAGCCTTGTGGTGAGAGTATGCATTCAGTTCCTGGAGGATGAAGGAATTGACACCATTAAATGGCCCGCACACTCGCCTGACATAAATCCAATAGAACAGCTCTGGGATATAATGTTTCGGTCCATCCAACGCCGCCAGGTTGCACCTGAGACTGTCCTGGAGCTCAGTGATGCCCTGGTCCAGATCTGGGAGGAAATATCCCAGGACACCATCTGTCGTCTTATTAGGAGCATGCCACGACGTTGTCAGGCATGCATACAAGCACGTGGGGGCCATACAAACTACTGAGTACCATTTTGAGTTGCTGCATTGAAATCTCAGCAAAATGGACTAGGCTGCTGCATAATTTGTTCACTTTGATTTTCTAGGTGTCTTTGAATTCTGTCCACTGTAGGTTGATCATTTTCATTTCCATCAAACGATGGGGAATCCTTACCCAGTCCATATCAATATAGATATCCAGCATATTTTTCCCCCATTGAGATATGATGTGTTTTCAAAGTGATCCTTAATTTTTTTAACAGTGTAGTAATCATGTGACTGCTCCTGTCCCATTCTTCTTCCTATAGTATGAAGGTGGGAGCAGTAACAGTGTAGGGACTACATGAAGTCCGCTGTGTACATGCTGTTTGGGCCACTTGTGAAGACCATTGGCTGTAGCAGTTGCATTGTGACATAATCCCCTGCATTACTGAGTATCATGGGGGTAGGGGGGATGGCTTGCAATATCAGCTGACCATGACAAGAAGTGGCCGCTGAGGGTCAATGATATTCTTACAAAGCTACTGCTAAAGGAGCCTTGCATGCAGAGCGTGGAGCAGTAATGCACGAGAAAGAAAAAAGTGGACCTTGGACCTCCCCCCCATGCAGCAAAGATAAGTAAAAATAAAAAAAATGTAAAAAGTGGAGTTATTCTTTAACCTGGCACAGTAATATGGGGCATTCTGAGTCATTCCTTATTGTCAGCTTACATGATGAATAAAATGACTAACAGACCCTGGAGGTTTTTAAACATTGAAAGGTCATTGTAAACACCAGTGAAGGGTGCAGAAAAATGGTCTGGTAGCATTTCATGTACAAATCAGTTGT
Organism: Staurois parvus; assembly: GCF_062004578.1. Lineage (NCBI taxonomy): Eukaryota > Metazoa > Chordata > Amphibia > Anura > Ranidae > Staurois > Staurois parvus. The sequence continues at coordinate 933,483 of NW_028317982.1, forward strand.
GTTAATAAAGAAGGGATGTGGAGGGACAGGGGCTGCCTGGAAGAGACTAACATTAAAAGGTTCTGCAAACTACCATTATTACAACTGACACATGCCATGAATCTGTAATGGTTTACGCTGCTGCACTGACTGCTCTTTGTGTTTTAAGGCAAGGACGGGAAGGTGTTTGTACGGCTGGTGATTGTCATAGTTGGCAGCACACCTCAGATCGGCACAGGCAGGGTCTGTAGGGGTTTGGACTAGAGTGACTGAATGCCGAGAGATGTATGACATATCATGGTCTACAATCTGGCCGAGGACAAAACTGGTGCAGGAAGGCAGCCTAACCAGAGTAGGAGATGACAATCAGCTGTGCCAGGGTCAACACCAGGAAATTGGAGATTTCAAGAAATGTCACATGAGAGACTAGGAGCCAGCTATGGGTTAGACTAGGTTAGTTCTTTTGCCTATAGCAGCCTTGTTTAAGTCAAGCTAAGTGTATTTAACATGACTTGGCTGCACCAAAGAGGTACTGATCATCAGGTCTTTGACAGGCAAGGTTGCCAGAATCAGGATCATGACGGGGCAATAACCAGTAACAAGGACCCATGTGGACTGGGAATACTAAGAGTTAACAAGAAGCATATGGGCACAGGTTAGAGAATACAGGGCACTAATAGACTATAGCTAGCTATACATGTATAGATTTCTCTTGTTCTACCTGCAAGCTAAACAAAGAAAATCTAATAGATTCCTCCATCCAAGCTGGATGAGGAGTCTCTGTCATGTTTCACATGACTGTCATATGCCTTGAAGTGTTCTTTGTATTTTGTCTCTGCTCCTCCCTTTCCTCTGGTTTAGTGCATGCTGTATAGATAGCCCACCCCTTTTCCCAGTAAGACATTTCAGCTTCAAGACTCATGTCAAGAAGTAGACCACATTATGATCTTTTGACCTATCTGATGTTCATTGTTGTAAGATTCTCTCAGTTTATGGAATAAACTTCACAAGATCTACAAGGTGTCATCTGATCGAGTCACTGCCTGTGTTATTCAACTAAGATTGGAGTTATCGCTATCTCATCACAACTGTAAGTTACAGAGATCACACTTTCAATGCTTAGATTGGAGAGAAAGAACAGTCTTCCTTGTCAGCTTTTTAGTTCTGACGGCTGACACATGCGGCTGTCAGAACACCTGAACAGTGGCTATATCTGGCTGGACAATTTTCCACCCAACTTGTTTTGACAAAAGTCCAATGGAAATCAACTTCATAAACTGGGTGGTGCCAACAGGGCCACCCATGACTTGAATTTTGGCCAGTTCAGAAGGATTTGGCTGAAATTCAAGATTGCTTTGGCAGTCTTAGGTCTAAAGGCACTACATGACTAATTTCAGCTCAAATATGCTGAGCTAAAGAAATCTATGCATGTAGGGCCATCTGAAGACAAAAACAACACGATTAGAGAGCAGTACAATATACAGGAGGTAGGCAAATCAGAACTGAGAGATGAGTCTTGATAAATGAGGCAGGCCAATAAAGGAGGAAGAGCTGTAGGACATAGAGCTGGAATACTCAGACGTTTGGACATAGACAAGCTGCATGTAGATGCAGAGAAAAAAACAACATGATGAGGCACAAGGTGTTGGAAACTGGCAAAACAAGAATGCAAGCACTGGCTGGGTAATGAGCTGATAAAGGAATAGAAAGTAGAACATTAACTAATGGAAACAGAAGTTCTTATGGCAACATAAGCCAGAAAGCAATCATTTATTGTATTGCAGCTTACCAGTTCTTAGCCGCGATGGCTGCATTAGTTTTCTTTTTTAGACTTTCTTTTTTATTATTTTCATCTGGGGATTCAGCCAGCAAGTCTGTTGTTTTTTAGCAGAACAAGCTGTTTTGCAGATGTAACAGTTAGAGGTTAGAGACAAACCATTTACTACTGACAGAGGTACTTACAGTGATCAGCTTTTATTTACTGTATGTAAAACTATTATCCCAAAATAAAACCAAAACTGCTTATAAAGTGTGAGCTGGAGGTTGGCTTCAATTTGTTAGTGTATCTAAATCTGCTAGTCCATTTAACACTCCCCTCCCCCCAGATTAACAATATGGCTGTCCAAAGGTTTCCCCTGTGCACTTTCACTTTTCACAGAGTGGGGGCACTCTAATAATGGGGAGGGGGGAGCACTCTAATACTCTAATAATGTGTTACTGGTCAGATCACCAGGTGAAAACAGAGGGAAGAAAGCCTAAAAAGAAAACAAATGCAGTCATTGCATCTAATGATTGCTAAGTTGAATATATAAAATTTTTGATTTTGGGTTTAATATCGCTTTAACCACAGTGTAAAAGTGAGCATGCTCCAGCAGTCCACTTTAAAGGTATGGCTTTTGTTAAAATGAAACCTGGCTATCCTTCCATGATGATCCTGGTTTAGGCATTTTCTGTTCAATAGAGAAGTCATGCTATCTCAGCATAATTATTTGCTCTACATTATGGGGAACATGTCCAGAGTGTGTCACACCAGTATATGTCTTTGTGTTGTCAGAGACCGTTAGCTGCAAATGAGATAAAACCTTGTCCAATAAAGTTAGACAGACTACCCCTTCAAGTGGTTGTAAACTTCTGAAATGAAAAATGAACAAAACATATCTGTCTATAGTGTGTGCTTGCCTCAATCTAATACACTTAGCGTGATCTCTGTCTGTTCTCTCTTCCCTTTACTATTTGCATAAGTCACTTCTGCCAGGTTATGCTGACACCACAGAATCCCAGGGGATGGCCCTGCCCCCTCCTGAACACAGCAAGTGATTGACATCCTCAGCTGTGCATGTTTCCCTTTGAGACTGTGTAGAGGGGTGTGTGTCAATGCCCTCCACTAGTGGTGGAACTACCAAGGCCGCAAGGGTTGCACTTGTGATCAGACCCTGGAGTTCCGCCACTGTGGAGGAGGGGTCCTGCTGCCCACTGCCTGCCACCCGAAGCCTCCTCTACCAGTATGAGAGAGGAACAGCACAGACAGGCACATAGTATCCACATATCGATCCGCCCCACTTATCCTCTCTGCCTATTCATTTCCCGGCTGTAGGGTAGGGAGATGCTGTGTCAGAAGGCGGAGACTGAAAGAGGAAGTCAGCTAACTGGAGCTGGGCTAGTAGAGTGAAGGGGGAGGAGTTCTCTGCTGTGTGAGGAGACCCCATGTCAGGATAGGAGTTACTGGAGACGTGAAGGAAAGAAGCTGGAGATACACTGAGATCGAGCAAGGAGGGGAAACCAAGTGATCTGCAAGTGAATGCCACCGGTCCCATCCCCGCACCACCACCAACGCTGCCACTAACTGAGGGACCCCATATCAGCACTGCCACTGATCCTATCCCCACACCACCACCGCTGCCAATAATCCCATCCCCCCCCACCACCACCAGCACTGCCACTGACTGAGGGACCCCATATCAGCACTGCCACTGATCCCATCCCCACACCACCACCGCTGCCACTGATCCCATCCCCCCCACCACCACCAGCACTGCCACAGACTGAGGGACCCCATATCAGCACTGCCACTGATCCCATCCCCACCACCACCGCTGCCACTGATCCCATCCCCACACCACCACCGCTGCCACTGATCCCATCTCCCCCACCACCATCAGCGCTGCCACAGACTGAGGGACCCCATATCAGCACTGCCACTGATCCCATCCCCACCACCACCACTGCCACTGATCCCATCCCCCCACCACCACCACTACTGCAACTCACTGAGGGAACCCATGTCAGCACTGCCATGGATCCCATCCCCACACCACCACCGCTGCCACTGATCCCATACCACCACCACCACAGCTGCCACTGACTGAGGGATCCCATATCAGCACTGTCACTGATCCCATCTCCCCCCCACCACCACAGCTGCCACTGACTGAGGGACCCCATATCAGCACTGCCACTGATCCCATCCCCCACCACCACTGCTGCCACTGAAAAAGAGTGGAGCAGGGCAGTGCTTGATTTCAAACGTTTGCCACATCCAGACTGCTATTTAAACCTGTGTCAATAAGCAGGCTACCCCAGACTGACTTGTAATCTCCTTCAGGCCTGCTGCGTATTAACGTTTTAGTTGAACCCGTTAAAATCACGGAAGAGCCATAAATTGATACATGCTAGCCCATGGCATATTCCGCTTATGGTTCTCTATGTGATTTTAATGGATTCCAATAAAAGTTATATTATATATGCGGTGCAGGTATAAGCTGAATATATTTGAGTAATCACTCCTCATATCCTGCCTATATTTGCTGGTTTAAATAGCAGAGCTTCCATGTTTTGAAGATTCTGTAGTAAAGAATTTCTATTTATTCATTGAGATAGCACCCTCAATGAAACATTAATGACATTTTAAAACTGAACCCCAGATAAACAGCTAAATACACATTACAGTTTATGACCCGGGTAAAACAAATCCTAACCCCTGAACACAGTTTTACAACTTGCTAATGAAACTGTACATCTCATTGCAACTAGTTTCTGTAGCCAGATAAGTTATACCTTGTTTTCTCAGGACAAATTGGGCTTTCATTTGATGGTAAATGGTAATGGATATCTCCTGTTTTTGTATTGTTATCCAACGTAAACTGGCACAAAATAGTAAAAAAAAAAATTGTATTTTTTTTTAATATTTAGTTGTATATTTCTTGCTAGTTACCATAACCTACAACAACCAACACAACCCAAAAACTCTGCTTCTGACAATTGCAGTGATATCATATATACTGTCTGTATATGTAGGTATGTAGTGTACTGTGCTAACGTTTTAGGCAGGGGTGAAAAAATGCTGTGAATTAAGACAGCTTTCAGAAATAGAAGTGTTAATAGTTTATTTTTATCTACTATCAAAATGAATTACAAAAAAAAAAAAAGTACTTGAACAGAATAGAGATCCAAATCAAATCAATATTTGGTGTGACCACTCTTTGCTTTCAAACCAGCATCAATTCTTCTGGGTAGACTTGAAGCAACTCGGCAGATCATTGTGATAGCCATTCAAAGGCTATCACAACAATTAGGTGATCGGGAATTGGGCATCCTGATAGTATGGGACCTGAGCTCTCGTTGAGCAGGACGCTTCCAACACAAACACATGTACGCCTATACCCTACAGAAGAAGACAAACATTCTGTGAGGGTGCATATATGTGTACATGTGGCCGGAAGGGATCAATAACTTCCTTATCTGTGTAAAGATTTAGACATCTGTCCAGCCAGTCTTATAATCAAAGTACCCCTGCCAGACAGCATCGCCAAGTCCCTAACTTCCAGTGCAGTTAAGCAGTAAAGCTAGCATAAAGAAAGATCTGTAGCAGGTTACTGAGGTCATTCCTGTGGTCTCCCCTTCTTTAACCACCTACTGACCGATCACAGTCAATATACTGCTGGCAGTTGGCAGGTGCATTTACAATCGCATACCTGTAAATCAGGAAATTATTCCGGGTTTGGCAGCGCGCTTGTGCATGCCCCCTGCCAGCCCGTGTTGTGATTAGACACAGAACGAGTTTGGCAGCTGATTTCAGCCAATGATTTTGGCTGAAGTCAGTTGTTCAGCTGTGTCCAATCACACACGGATATCTGTGTTTATAAAAGTACAGAACATTGTGTTCAGAGAACAAAAAAAAAAACAAAAACAGCCAGACAGTAAAGTAAAAAGCAGCACACATTATACACATTACACATTGTTATTCACACATTTAACCCCTTGATTGTCCATAGATGTTAACCCCTTGCCAATCAGTGTCATTAATACAAAGTTATTATACAGTTTTATCACTGCTCACTGTATTAGTGTCACTAGCGATGTCAGTGTTAGTGACCCTTCCAGATTGTGTATGTTAGAGCCAGATTGTCTGCCACCCTTTCACAGTCCCAATATAATTTGCTGTTCACCGCCATTACAATATAGTGTCTATAGCTGTTTAATTTCCAGTATGAATATCATAGTTTATATAAATACCATAGTTTATGGTTTTTGTTTTTTTTTCTTTTACCAAAGATGTGGCAGAATACATTTTGGCCTCAATTTTTGAAGAAATTAAATTTTTTTATTTTTTTTTTTTATTTTATATGTTTTATAACAGAAAGCAGAAAATGTTTGTTTTTTAAAAATCTCCAGGCTTTTTTTCGTTTATATGATAAATAAAAAACCCAGTGGTGATCATATATCACCAAAGGAAAGTTCGATTTGTGTGAAAAAAAATGATAAAAAAATTAATTTGGATACAGTGTTGCATGACAGAGCAATTGTCAGCCACCTTTCGGAGGTCAAGTGGTTAAACACCATGATACTGTTAGACCAATAGGACAAAGTAACAGAGCCTTGATTGGCTTAGAATGTGGACAGTACTTTTTCTAGTTTAAGTGGTGTTGTGCAGGGAATTTTAAAAAGCGAATATAAAGAAAGATTTGCTGTAGTGAACTTTGTACATTACATCCCAATATATTCCAGTTAGCTGAATTATAGACTAATTGCTATTGTCTCTCAGGGACTCCAGTGGTGATATCTCATCTTTTATGACACTACTTTCCCTGCCGTGCAGTCTTGCTTCTTCTGTAGAGGGTGGACCATGTTCATCGCACTGCTTTCACCGTAATGTAAAATCAACTAAAAACACAGAAGTGGGAGTAAAGCCATTTCTTAATGGCTTCATCATAGGAATTTTAACTCTGAAAACTCAGTATTGGAGAATCCCTTCCAATTATTCCTCTCTTCAACATCTGCTAAAAATTGAAATATAAATTTTGAGTAGACTACTGCCTTAAATGAGCCTGTGTTTATTGTAACTGAAGGCTAGTCAATAAAAGCCCATGACTTCATTTCCAGAAAATATTCATTTGTGCGTGTTTCCCTTCAATTCTCCTCTTTTATAGTCCGTGACGGAATACAGATCTCTTCTTGACAAGCTCCATAGCCTTGAACAGAATGAAATGAAGAGGATGCTTTTGTTTAAGCAGGAAGAGGAATTTGCAAAGGCCTACAGACAGCTGGCGGTTACTCACAGGACTGAGCTGCATAAGATCGTCTTTCATCAAGTGCAGAATTCAGCAAAAGCCAAACCGGAACTACAGAAAACTCTGATAGAAAACTATCAAAAAGTGCAGGTAAGTTGGTGTCAACCAAATGTACTTATTTCAGGTTGTCATCACACAATAAGTAGGTTCAGATTACTATCCAGAATCAGTTTCTGATAAATCTTACTAATTACAACTAGAGTAAGGCAACTTAACAGCATTTCAAGACAACCAGTCACAAATGGACAGTAGTAATAGGAATCTTCTATCTTGAATTGTTTTTTTAGTGCCGACTTACGTCTCTGCTACGTGGCTGGAATTGGTATTTAAAGAAGAACCCAAAAGGGAGTTAGTTCAACTTTAAAGGATGAGTTTACCATGTTCTATGAGCCACATGTAGCACAGCCCAAATCCTGGTCAATATTGGCTACAGCCAGGGGCGGACTGACAACTCATGGGGCCCCCGGGCAATAGGGGATCATGGGGCCCCTGTTTCCTTGCCCAAACTCAAAAAAGCCTATGAAAAAGGTAACAGGGGCATCTCTTGGGGCCCCCTACTGACCCTGGGCCCTCGGGCAGTGCCCTAGTTTCCAAATGGTCAGTCCACCCCTGGCTACAGCCTTTATGTCCAATGATTTAAACTGTATGTTTGTTCCTCACTAGATGCACCTAATTAGCTCCTGAGGAAGCGACATATTGTCACGAAACATGTCAAGCAATTAATCTTCTGGAAATGGGGTTTTCCCCATCTGGACTAATCATTCTTCCTAAACTGGTAGCCCATGTGGCACATACAATCTAATGTATAATAATTTATGGGGTAAACTTTTCCAATGTTATCTTTTTGATCTAACTATGATTTGGTGCTATTGTGACTTGTCATGTGGAACCATTTACTGTTATGCATAATTGTATATACCTCTTCCCTTGCTTTTAACTATTAAGATTGTAATAAAGTATTTTTAACAAATGTTGGTTGTGAGGTTATCTGCCTATGAAGTCCATACTCTACGCTTTCCCCAAGCATATTGATTTAAGGACGTGGTACATATCTAATGGTCTTGATTTCCATAGTACCGCCCTATGGTAACGCATTTACTATTTTGCCACTGTACACCAGTGTGTTCAGGCAGCTGCAAGTGTTGCTACCACTTCAATACAGTAGCTGGTTGTTAGCATGGATAGGGGAAATCAACTGGTTTTCTCTTGTTTAGGAGAAAGCTGAGATGGTGGTCTTTACATATTTCACATACCCCGTTCTACCCATTGTCCTTTAATCCAAACAGATAGAAAAAACTCAGTGTGGTGCTTGTTCAGCTGCTCTGGGCTTCCTTAAGCTGCCAATACCTTAATACGGGCATTGTCATTGCACACATGGCCTCTATCATTACTCTGTTAACATCCACCAAAAGACTGGCTGCCACTACCAAAGTATGGCCGTCAAATAAGTCCTCTTTAACCAATAGGGTTGTCCTCCTTCGAACCCATTTCATATGCATTATAAGCAAATTTAGAACATTTGCCTTTAACCATTTAAGGGCTGTTACCAGTATTATGGGCAAATGTATAGTTTGAATGAACTATTCCTAAAAAGAAAATTCAACCCAAAGTTTTTTCAAAGTGATTCTGAAGCTTAATTTTCCTAAAAATAATAAATTTCACACTAATTTGCTCTGGGCAAATGAAAGTGGTTTCCTATGGGGGCATTTGTGCAGGCTTAGCCCCACCCCATCTCCCTCGTCACATGATTTGAATGACATCAGCAGGAGCCTCTCTGTCCTGTGATGACTGAGAGAGTCACTGGTCTTGGGCACAGCGCTGGATTGAGATCAGGCTCAGGTACGTAGAAGGGGGGGCTGGGGGGATCCTAAAAAAGGGTTTTTTTTTTTTACCTTAATGCAGAGAATGCATTAAGGTAAAACAAACTTTTACCTTTAAAACCACTTTAAGCTTGGCCAACTGTAATGACAGATAATCTGCATTGGCTGGCATCCAGTAAAGTGATCTGTATCAAAACACTGGTAATGTTATCTCTTGTAAAGATGTGTTGGCTACTAGGTTATTGGTTCTACCTGCAGATTCAGCTGCCTTCATTTCTAAAGATCCCTACATCAACAGAGATCACATGACTGATATTTCCATCAAATAATCTTGTGTCAACCGGTGTAGGTACATTTTTCATGTAGAGTAAAAATATTTATTCATTATATCCTTAGGTTATTATTATACAGGATTTATATAGTGCCAACAGTTTACGCAGCGCTTTACAACATAATGGCAGACAGTACAATTACAATACAAATTAATACAGGAGGATTCAGAGGGCCCTGCTCATTAGAGCTTACAGTCTAAGAGGGCGGTTCATTTACTATAGGTGAACAATGACTACTAGTTATGAAATTGCTAATTATCCATTTGACATTACATTTTCTAGACCAGTGGTGGGCAACCTTTTTTTTCAACTGAGCCAAATCTCGCCAAAACCATGATTGAAATTTATTTTGAGAGCCACATTTTTAAAACTGAAAATACATCTCCCATATAGTAATTCATCCCCCATAGTGTAATTCATCCCCCATGGTGTAATTCATCCCCCATAGTAATTCATCCCCCATATAGTAATTCATCCCCCATATAGTAATTCATCCCCCATATAGTAATTCATCCCCCATATAGTAATTCATCCCCCATAGCAATTCATCCCCCGTATAGTATTTCATCCCTCGTATAGTATTTCATCCCCCGTATAGTATTTCATCCCCCATATAGTATTTCATCCCCCATATAGTATTTCATCCCCCATATAGTATTTCATCCCCCATATAGTATTTCATCCCTCATATAGTATTTCATCCCTCATATAGTATTTCATCCCTCATATAGTATTTCATCCCCCCATATAATATTTCATCCCTCATATAGTATTTCATCCCCCCATATAGTATTTCATCCCTCATATAGTATTTCATCCCCCCATATAGTATTTCATCCCTCATATAGTAATTCATCCCTCATATAGTATTTCATCCCCCCATATAGTATTTCATCCCTCATATAGTAATTCATCCCTCATATAGTATTTCATCCCCCCATATAGTATTTCATCCCCCCATATAGTATTTCATCCCTCATATAGTATTTCATCCCCCCATATAGTATTTCATCCCCCCATATAGTATTTCATCCCCCCATATAGTATTTCATCCCTCATATAGTAATTCATCCCTCATATAGTATTTCATCCCTCATATAGTATTTCATCCCTCATATAGTATTTCATCCCCCATATAGTAATTCATCCCCCCACATAGTATTTCATCCCCTCATATAGTATTTCATCCCTCATATAGTAATTCATCCCTCATATAGTATTTCATCCCTCATATAGTATTTCATCCCCCCATATAGTATTTCATCCCTCATAAAGTAATTCATCCCCCATATAGTATTTCATCCCCCCATATAGTATTTCATCCCTCATATAGTAATTCATCCCTCATATAGTAATTCATCCCTCATATAGTAATTCATCCCCCCATATAGTATTTCATCCCCCCATATAGTATTTCATCCCTCATATAGTAATTCATCCCTCATATAGTAATTCATCCCTCATATAGTATTTCATCCCTCATATAGTATTTCATCCCTCATATAGTATTTCATCCCCCCATATAGTATTTCATCCCTCATATAGTATTTCATCCCCCACAGTACTATTCCCCCCCCCCCCCTTCTAGTAAGCCAAGTCCCCCGTGTCAATTCACTTACCTTTTGCGTTCCTCTCGCTGTCTTCCCGCGCCGTTCGGGTCTTCAGGGCGGACTGTGAGAGGAGCCTAGCTCCCCTCCCCTCACGTTCGGCACGCTGCCCCGCCTACACACATCCTGACAGCCACATCCGTAGGCCGGATTAAAAGGTCCGCGCGGACTTTTGGGGCTGCCAACCGAGAGGAGGCAGGGGAGCGGCCGACCGAGAGGAGGGAGGGGAGCAGGCGCCCGGCACACAGAAGAGCCGCATTAGACTGGGTAAAGAGCCGCATGTGGCTCGCGAGCCGCAGCTTGCCGACCACTGTTCTAGACTATAGAAAATGTTTGTTATTATTAAAGATGTTATTCAAAAGCATCAGTGCATAAGACCTATACCGTTGTTTCTTTTGACATGCGGCACAAAGGGGGATGTTTATTGCTAGGTGGACATGTCCTTAAAATCATTTGTAAACTATGTTTTTCTGTTTTATCTACAGGAAGAGGCAGAAGGCCTTATTGATTTTTTGCAAGCCACTAAAAAATATCACATGAACAAAAGACTCGCTGTTAGAAAGAACTTGTTATACAACATCCAGCTAGGAGACAGTCGGTCGCGATGCCAATTAAATTCTGCAGCAACACAAATAGCAAATCTTATTAACAGAACAGAAAGGTAATAACTGCACTATTCTGACATTTCTGGATCTGTGGAACATATAGGCTGAAGTCTATGGGGGCAATGATCTGATGGGATGGCAGGCTTCCCCATATTCTAGTATGTTAACAAAATGTTTGCTCTGTCAGAATGATGACATAAAACATTTTTCTTCTGGTTATGTGTACTGCGCATTCGTATTATGCAAGGTGTTGGGCAAGGTGCAGCCATAAACATTTGTACTCACCGGAAGAGCATCATAAAAGTTAGTCGTGGGGCACAAAATTGAAACTGAGCAATGAATGTTGGGACTTAAAGCTAGTCTTACCTTAAAGCAGGGGTCTCCAAATTTTATAAACAAAGGGCCAGTTTACTGTCCTTCATATTTTATGTGGGACGGACGGTGGCCAGTGGAAGTAGAAAATGCCTCAGCATCAGTGGGACTAAATACCCTATCACTGGTTTAGGTGAAAGTAATCATGCCCCATTGTTGGTTTAATTGGAAGTAATAGTGCCTCATTGTTTCTATGTGTGGGAATAATAATGCCCCCTTGTTGATATCAGTGGGAAGAATAGCACCCCACCATTGTTGTCTGTGAGGAATAGTGCCCCACCACTAATGTCTGTATGAAATTGTGCCCCAAGGGCCAGATAGAGGCAAGCAAAGGGCCACATCTGGCCCCAAGACAGAAGTTTGTAGACCACTGCCTTAGAGGATGAAAGCAAACAGTGCTGTAAATAGGTCATGACAGGATCACCAGGTATATTAATTAATGCCACACATTTAAAAAGACTGAAAACAATTACATTTACACATTAACACTTGTATGAGATTTTAGTGGTTGGGTGCAGATTTACATTAATATGAAATCGTATTTAGAAAATGCATCCCAAGTTTGTCTGGCTTAGGCATCGCATTAAAACAAAGCACATAGCCTGCAGATTGTTTCTGCTGGTAGGTTTGCGAGTAACACCTACATTAAATCTGCTCACACCCTTTTGAATTATAGATTAGTGCTTTCATTTCTGGCTCTTTCGTTTGTTTTACTATGTGGAGGGATACATTAATCTTCCTGCCAAGCCGTCTGCTGCAGATATGTTATCAACTTTTCTATACTCATCCCACTGAGTTCCATTAGGTAAAATGACTTGGCAAGATCAGAAGCAAGTCACCGGTATATCCTGTCTGTCAAAGATGGACAGCTGTGGGAATTAAGATGCCCTCAGCCTGAAAATAAACAATTTAATCTTGTACCGCTGAATACGCGACTAATCCCTGAAAACAAAAGTGGCTTTAAATTAAAAGTCAAATATTAAAAAGCATAGTAAATATTTATTATTTTCCCTTTTTCCTCATATTTGGAACACTTGTAATTTGTTGGTTTTTGCTGTTTTTTATAATCGGAGGTTATTGATGCCTTGATGGCCAACCGAAATAAACCAACCTGAGCCTGCCTCAGGTAACTTGACAGTTACTCTGAATTCTAAGAATTCTAAGAATAGCATTTCTAATGTACACGTATGCTTGAATGCATGAAAAAAAATCTGTTTCATAACCAGTTCTTTAGTTTGTATTGCAGCAGTTCTCGGCACATGGCTTTTTGGTACAGGAATCACGTTAAAATAAAAAGTTCTGCTAACGGTCCCCAAGAGTGCATTCACCTCTGTGTGTTTTGGTGCATGAAAAGAAAACCTTATTCTGCATCACGGGTGAGGTTTTCATCAAAATGCACCTCTCATAGCGATGAAAGGTAGCTCTTCAAACATTTCAAAGCCACACAGCACATGAGTTGGAACACCCCTGACCTACGCTGCCGATGGCAACATCAGAGGGCTCTGCAGGCCATGAGTTGAGCACCCCTGACCTACGCTGTTACCAAAGATTCATCCTGACCCTTTCCTTCGTTTATCCTTCATTTATCCTCCATGTGCTCCAACACAAGTTTGATCTCCAAAGTTCCCCACCACCCTATATCATCACATTAGATGGGTGCAAGGATATGTAGAGATCTAAAGTCAGATCTGGGGGACCGTCATTTGGTCCACCATCTTGTTTGAGTTTCCTTGGGATGATCAAGAAAATGGAAGAAGCGCCAAATCATGTTTGTAAAAATAAAGGCTTATGCACGTAAACACATTCACCTGTTTAGCATAAACAAACAGGTGTAGTGCTCGGGAGCCCCTGGTGCTGCATATAGCTGCACCACAACTGTACCACCACACAGACATGAATGGGTGGCGGTGGCTGTACATAGCTATGTGCCACTACTTGTATAAAGCAGAGTCTGACCACAGACGTAATGTCCTGAATGCAGGTGGTGTGAATTCAGGATATTATATACACTATATTGCCAAAAGTATTGGAACACATCTCCAGATCATTGAATTCACGTGTTCCTATCACCTCCATGGCCACAGGTGTATAAAATCAAGCACCTAGGCATGCAAACTGCTTCTACAAACATTTATGAAAGAATGGGTCGCTCTCAGGAGGAGTTAAACTGTTAGTGGTATTATAACAAAGTGGTAGCAACTGGGAACAACAGCAACTCAGCCACAAAGTGGTAGCCACGCAAAATGACACAGTGGGGTCAGTGCATGCTGAAGCGTGCAGCGCGCAGAAGTTGCCAACTGTCTGCAGAGTCAATATCTAAAGACCTCCAAACTTCATGTGGCCTTCAAATTAGCACAACAAGAGCTTCATGGAATGGGTTTCCATGGCCGAGCAGCTGCATCCAAGCCTTACATGACCAAGTGCAATACAAAGCACGGAATGCAGTGGTGTAAAGCATGCTGCCACTGGACTCTAGAGCAGTGGAGACGTGTTCTCTGGAGTGATGAATCATGTTTCTCTGTCTGGCAATCCGATGGAAATGTCAGGATTTGGTGGTTACAAGGAGAATGGTACTTTTTTTGGAGGGGGATTATGGTGTGGAGTTGTTTTTCAGGGGTTGGGCTTGACCCCTTAGTTCTAGTGAAGGGAACTCTTAAGGGGTCAGCATACCAAGACGTTTTGGACAATTTCATGCTCCCAACTTTGTGGGAACAGTTTGGGGATGGCCCCTTCCTATTCCAACATGACTGCGCACCAGTGCACAAAGCATGATCCATAAAGATATGGATGAGCGAGTTTGGGGTAAAGGAACTTGACTGGCCTGCACAGAGTACTAACCTCAACCCGATAGAACACCTTTGGGAAGAATTAGAGTGGAGACTGCGACCCAGGCCTTCTCGTCCGACATTAGTGCCTGACCTCACAAATGCACTTCTGGAAGAATGGTCACACATTCCCATAGACACCCTCCTAGACCTTGTGGACAGCCTTCCCAGAAGAGTTGAAGCTGTTATAGCTGCAAAGGGTGGGCCAAACCAAAATTGAACCCTTTGGACTAAGACTGGGATGTCATTTAAAGTTCATGTGTGTGTAAAGGCAGGCGTCTCAATACTTTTGACAGTATAGTGTATGTGCACTTTACCCAAGCAGTGGTGCATAGCTTGTGTACAGCCCCTTCCAACCATTCAGATCTATGGACGGTGTTCTGCCCTCGCTATACATTTTCCTGTGTGTAACATGACATGCAGCTAAACCTTCCTATTCTGCAATAAGCCAGACTAAATGTAATCTTAATGGTTTATTAACAAAACAGGGTGGGATGAAATTATTGGAAAAAAATGAATGAGAAATACATGCAATAAATGTAAGAAGCACAATGAAATAATTAAGCTGTGGATGGCAGTATGTCCATACCAGTGATGCTGCCTGCAGGGAATGTAAGTTCAATCCATAACGTGCTGCAAAGAATAATGGCTTTTCCTTTCCCTCAGTTCTGAAAATGGAGTCTCAGCTTCCAGGATGTACCGGTTTCCTTTTCTTAGCATGAAGAAGGTTTTTTGATGGCTAAACAGTCTCTGGTTTCTGTAAAACAGCAGATTTATTCTGGGTTCCATCTAGTGGCCAAATATATAATTACATAATGATTTTCCCTGCTAAAATCAGAACAGACGGCATGTGCATGAGCCCTAATAAAGCATACTTCTTTTTCACTTGCAGTATGTGAAAGCTTCAAATAAACTTGTTTTTCAGGGCTGGATACATAAATGAAAGCCAGGCTGAACTGCTCTTGGAAAAAGCCCAGTCAGAAGTTTTAAAAGTAAAACAGAAGTTAGAAACCATATTGAAACAAGAAAAACGAAAACTACACCAGAAATTTACCACCAAGAGGAACCGCCAGATTCTACAGCGGGTAATTTCTACTGACCGTTGTACTTAATTCAAAAGATATATGACCTTTCCAATAGGCTTGTTTGGTTAATTTCATTAAGACTGACTTTACATTTGACACAAAGTTGACGTACACATAAGTAAACTGTTTTGCCTGGCAATGGACTTTTAGATTTGTTTAGTCAATCTAATGACTGATGCATAGCTTAGCCATATACTTGACCTCCACTGGAGCAGCAAAGCTAGTTCAAGAACACATCCCCAGTCTGCTGATTGGACAGTGAAAAAGCAGCAGCTCATCAAAGAGTCAACTTTCTGTTCATGATACTTTCTTCTGACAGCATATATGATGTTAGCTCATTTCCTCCCAGTCCTGTGGTGCAGATGATTACAGAAAGCTAATATAAGGACATAATTGATTCATTACACTAGTTGCATTTTAAAGTGCATTTAATAAATATACAGTTGTATTTTGCATTTTAGATCTGCCTGGTGTCAGTTTTTTTTATGTGTTTTCAATTTATGAATAATGTATGCATAATGTAAAGAATAAATGACTATATAAATGTTGTAATGGAAGCAGAAAAAATGTTGCTTGGGTTCAGTTCTCTTTAACAAAATGACTGACCAATTTATACTCCTGGTCTCAGCTCTAATAAATACTTTCAGAGGTCAACCTTTTACCGTGTGACCTGCCTAAGGACCCTGCAACCTCTGCTCCCTTCCTCCTAAATCCTGACTACAAAGCACAGTGAGCCTTGGGTAATAATGGGACGCTGCTATGGAGTATAATGTTCTAATTCACCTCCTTTGCCGGCTTGTGTAATCAGAATTTAGATAGAAAGGAACAAAGGTTGCAGCAGTCCTGGACAGCACACACCACTGCAGAAAGCTGACCTCTGGAAGCACACAGCTATGAGCCTTCTAGGTAATATTGCTGGTGAGATCAGGGGAGGGCAAATGTCAGGTACTTTTGTTAAATGACTTCATTTATCCTGATCTTGGTGCAGTTGACTTCTCTCACTTGCATACTGTAGCTCCATACTGTCTCTCTTTTAGAGCCAAATCCCTCTGTACCTCTTTCTTCCTCATTTGTGTCTCTTTTTGGCCCAATGTGTACACCTCTATAAAACATATATTTTTTAAAGTGATGTTAAACCAGATCGTTAAAAACTATCAATAAATGCCATATTACATGTTGTTCATATTCAGTCACTATGGGATTTGTTTTCAGTATTCTGCAAAATATCTGGTTGATCCTGCTGTTCTCTGTCTCCCCCTTCTGTCCATGTCCCCACTGCAGCTGGGGATTCTGTAGAGCAATGTTGACAGCTAATGCATATTCTCCGTTTTCAGTGTATTTTTACCCTGAGCATTTCCTGCCTATCACATCTAGGTGATTGAAGAGGAGTGCTCGATGTCCAAGAAAGTCTCACTTGATGAATTTTATAGTTGTTTATTGAAAATTAAAGTAAACAAGTAGAGCAAACACGTTTCGGGGGAATCATAGTATATAGAGAGAAAGATACATGGTAAAAACCCATAACCAGTCTATAGGATTTGCTTTGTATTTTTTTTTTTAATAGTTTTTTTGTCTTCTATCACTTAAAAGTCAACGTGGATATGTTTTCATTTTATATACCATTCACACTATGATTTTAGAGACTAAATAAGGTTTCCACTTTATGTTGAAACTACTTAACACCATAGATTTTTGCTTTTCAAACTGTTCAAATCCTATGGACTGGCTATGGGTTTTTACCATGTAACTTTCTCTATATATACTAGCCCTGAACAAAGGGGAAGCAGTTCCCCTGAAACACGTTGACTCTACTTGTTTACTTCAATAAACAACTATAAAGTTCATCAAGGGAGACAATTTTTGGGCATTGGGTGCCCCTCTCCAATCACCCAACTGTTCCCTACGGAAATGCTTCCATTGTCATTATCAGAAAGGTAGGAGCCCTGCACCCCAACAGTGCATCACCTACCAATGGGATATAACCCTTTGGAAGCAATTCCCTCTATACCCTCAACACAGTAACTTTCCACTTGGCAGATTCCAGTGGCACCAGTCCAGTTCCATCTTCCACTCAAGCTTGATCCCTATCACACCTGAGCAGCACCCTACCTTCTCCTCCATGCCCAATAACAATCTAAATACAATAGGGGTGGGATATTGCATCTTGATTGGTGGAGGCTTAACCTCCCTGTTACTCTGAGACACAGGCTGGAGGGCCTATGTGTGGCAAAAATACACCCACACCATGTTATTGCCAAAAAACGTTTTGCTTTCAAATATATATTTGTATGATCATTTAAATCGGTTTACCAATATTCATTATTTTTACTCTGTATCCCAAAGGCTTTTTTTTCATTATTATTATTTTAAACATGTGACCAGTAGCAGAGGACTAGAAGCTCCTCCTGCCACTGTTTCCCTGTAGACAGGCTGGGAAAATGCTGAGTCATGTGACAGCTGTATATCTATTAGATTTTTTTTTTCTATTAACATAATTACAGTGCCATCATCCACATACAGAAAGAGAAGGGATAATGTAAATTAAACAGCGTATGTTTAATATAACTTTAACACTGTTGGAACCAGGGAATACACTGAGCTCCATTTTTGTAGGTTATGTAAGGTTTTAGCTATGACGGTATCCTTGGGTAGACATTGTATTCAAGGATGAAAATCAGACCCAATATGCAGATAGTGTTCCCAGAGTCCCTTTAAAACACTCTTGCAATGGGGTCTACATTCCTACATACATTAGGCTGAGAGCAACAGAAGGGACTTTATGTTACGAATACATACTGGGGTAGATTTGTTTTGTTCTTTTTAAATCAGAGTTTAGTGTCGCTTTAAGAAGAGGAAAGGGTTAAAACCCCTGACTAGTCTTTGTGTGCTCTGGGACCCATCAAGGGGATTTCCCTTCACATACTGTCTGGAGAAACAAACAGGAGAGAGGAAAGCTCAGCAAGGTAAGGGAAATCCTCTCCTGGACAGTTGTCACCAGAACAAGTGATTTTTCCCTTTTTCCCATTCCTAGTTACATTGTTTTCCAGGACAAATAGCAAGGTGAATCTCTGCAGCAGGGAGGCAGGCAAAAATAACCACCTGACAGAAGTTCTAACCTCTCTTTATTCCTGATGCCTTTAGATACACTTTTCCTTTTTGTTTTTTTGCTTGTATAGCACATTGTGTGTGCTATGTAAGAACTCCACTGTTGTAGAAAGTGGAAATAGATATGAGATGTGCCAAAAGACTGGCTACCTTGTCTGGCTTTGTCTTTGGGCTTATCCTGGACATCTGTATGCTTGTCACCTCTCTAGCATTGTATTTGATTCTCCCTATATTCACGATTTTCAGTAGCAAAGGCGCCGTTTTGTAATTTGCATGCCGTGTTTTGCTACGGTTAGCAGCTCTAGGGAATCCATTCTTTGGAGAAATATCTAATTTGCATTTTAACAGTTTGGCACTGTTAATGAATAAGTGTGCGCACAGTGACTCATTTGTGTAGTGGCATCGAAATCAGGGGAAAGTTTATTCCTTTTCCTCTGCGCAGTCTAAAAATTCACTTATTAAAATAGTTTAGCATTTCCATCTTAATCTTTCCCTTTGGAAAAAGAAGAAGAGTAGCATTTCTGGAAGTTTTGAGCAGAAATATTATCTGATTAATAGTTTTGTGATGTTAAGAATGTTTATTATGATAGAGCTGCAGTGGAATGGTACTGAAACACTGGGATCTGTAGTGTGTCTCATTGTAAAGGATCCTGTCATTGGCTTTTTTGTTTAAAATCACTGCGTCTGTGGGATGTGTCAGATATTGATTCAACACCGGATCACACCGATGCGGTGCGGGAAATGCAGCAATTCCTTTGCGTTCCCCGCACCACATTACAGTCACACTGCGATCTGCGGGTTTCAATGGAAAGTTAACGACACCCCAAAAGCAGATTTATTTATTTATTTCAGGTACTTATATAGTGCCGTCAATTTACGCAGCGCTTTACATATATATTGTACATTCACATCACTCCCTAACCCTCAAGGGGTGTACAATCTAAAGTCCCTAACTCACATTCATACATACACATATTAGGGCCAATTTAGACAGCATACAATTAACCTATCAGCATGTCTTTGGAGTGTGGGAGGAAACTGGAGCACCCGGAGGAAACCCACGCAAGCACAGGGAGAACATGCAAACTCCATGCATGAGGAGCCATGGTTGGGAATTGAACCCATGACCCATTTACTGCAAGGCAGACATGCTAACCAGTAAGCCACTGTGCCGCCCAATCACAATATATACACACACACACAGACACACATTATATATGCTTGAACTTGACCTTATATTGATCTTTTGCCATGCCCCTATACAGCAGAGCTCAGGCTTGGAGAAGCAGCACAGTGAGTATCCTGTCGGGAGGAGATCGTAATGTGACAGGGAGATGAGCTCATCAGTGTACTGCTTCTCTTTTCACAGTCCATTCACAAGCTGTGGGAGGGAAGAGACCTATATGTGTTGCTTAAAGCAGTTGTAAAGACTCAAGTTTGTTAGCATCATGCATTCTGTGCATGAAGGTAAAAAATGTTCTGTGTGCAGCAGCGCCCTCAGCCCTCCTCAATACTTAACTGAGCCCCATCCTTATCTAGCGATGTGCATGAGAGCCTCGGCTCTTGGTCTCTCCCTCCTCATTGGCTGAGGTGGTAGCTATTGGCTCCTGCTGCTGTCAATCACAGCCAGTGAGCCAATGAGGAGAGAACAGGGTGGGGCAGAGCCATTCTCCATGTATAATAGGACACAGTGCAGCAGCTTGGAAATGAGCCTGCTCGGGTGCCCCCATAGCAAGCTGCTTGCTATGAGGGCACTAGGCCGGAGGGAGGGGCCAGGAGCACCATCGGGAGACTCGAGAAGAGGAGGATCAGGGCTGCTCTGAACAAAACCATTGCACAGAGCTGGTAAGTGTGACATGTTTGTTTTTTTTAAAAAAAACCTTTAATATTACATTTACTGCAGCAAAGAAAAGCAGGTATCCTGCCCTGCCAGAAATGGACGTGTAAATCTAAGAACTGAATGGCCAAAATGACAATCATTGGGAAAATTAAATTGCTTCTATATATGTATTTAATTTCTGTCATAAACTGTTTGCATTGAGCTAAGCTATTAAATTTTGACACTGTTCCTTGTTTCCCTGGACTGACAGAAGTAGGTTGAATGATGCTGATCATCATTTGGCCTGAAGAAACAGGTTGTGTATTACAGTATAAACTTCCTTTTATTCACAGTATTTATCTTGACACAAAGTGAATACTGATTGTTTAAGTCTATTTATGAATGTAGAATAAGGTTTTAAGGTATAGTAATATGCATGCAACTATTTCATATCATTGTGACATTTGTTTGCTCTGTTCTTCACGGTGTAGCTGAAAGATCAGAAGAAGGATCTGAGCAGTGTGCAGGAAGCTTGCAGGAACTCCAAGGAATATCTGGAAACCTGGAAAAAGCTGTACACTAATCATTGCCGGGAGCTTGAAGAGCTGTATGAGAGGCATGATAATGATGCCACAGACGAATTAAAGGAGATTAAATACAGCCTGACCGAGAAGGCAATTGAAGATCTCAGACACGTCCAGAGTGCTGTAATTATCTCGGATATGTTGAAACTCAATGTGCCCAGAATGCATCTCCAGCAGGCACTAGACGAACACAAGAGAGAGGCGGCACTTCTGGCTCAGCAGCTAGAGAAGGAGGAAAGCGACAAGGCCGGCGAATCAAGAGCCTCCCTGGAGAGCACCGTGAGGAAACTTGATGAGGAATTCAAACTTAACGTCAAAGAGCAGAAGAACCTCAGAAACTGGGAACAGTGCTTATTCTCGTATGTAACCTCTGACTCTGGATTGTTTTCAACATAAATATGTCTGCCAGTTCTCACTGTTTTTTCACCCATGACATTCTCTGCATAGCAACAGACAGATAATGTGTTCTGGGTCACACATCTTTATTGAGAGAGTTTTCCAAACTACAGTAAAATTAAAGCATTTTTTAAAAAGAGCAGTAGTACAAATTAACAGACTAGGTTTTAGAAGACCATTCTAGAGAAAGGTCCACCCTACAGAGTCCATTGATGTTTCTAATTAATCAGGACCCAAGCTCCTGTTGTACTCCAAGTAGTTAAGTGAAAGAGCATGTGAGGCACTTAGCCTATTGACCACATGGGATTGATGAAGAAAGGTAGATTAGAGTCAAGCAGTGTGCCAAACATGCCAGCAACTAAGGTAGCCATTATGGATATTTGACTCTGGGGGCAATTGGGCCATGTTGAGAAGAGATGAGCTGAATAAGAGAAAATAATAATGCAGAGAGGAGAGAAGGGGAAGGAAAGTAAAAAAAAAAAGGGAGGGGGCACATGGAAAATCCAAGTAGGGGATTTGAATGGGGTGGTTTTATTTGGCTTCTGACCATCTATATATTGTGTACCCCAAATGGAAGGTATTTTAAAGTGGCATTAGGAGCGATCAAAATCATCCTGTAAATGATGTTTGATCCAGAGTTTCCATATGCAGTCAAATTTGCACATTGGGTCCTTATGAATGACGGCTGTTTTTTCGTTAATGAGAAATCATGCCATCTGTTGTTTCACTTGTACAATTCTGGGGGGTGGAAGACCACTATGCTGTAGTGAGCACCTGTTTAGCCACAGTATAGAGAACCATCACAGGGGAGAAGCCTCTATGTGGTTTTCTGAGATGCCATTAGGGAGTAATTAGACCAACTAATATTCATAGGTCCATTATCACCTGATCTTGGGCATTCCTGCCATTGGAAGAGTGTTCCTGGATTAGCCTAAACCATGAGCTGGAGGCTGTAAGAACAAACTTTGCTAAGCAATGCAGAAACAGCTACCACTCCAGAAATGTATAGCATGAGAGTTCATTCAGTAGAACAATGGACTGTAGCTTAAAGTTGCAGCTTTTTGTGCAGCACCTGCTTCAAGTCACATATACATTGGCATTCATTCTTTCTTATGTTTTGACTGCAACTGTTTTTTTTACCTTTCTGCTGTTTGTGGATGAACACAACTTGTCACACATTATAATAATGTTATTGCATATTGTTTAAATTTATTTATTAAGCTACATTTGCTACTACTCTTTATCTTTGTGTAGGGCAAAGATACAGCTTCTACCTCAACCTGCCTGATGGTACACTGCGGTTAGGTCCCCAAATAGTTGTAAAAATGTTTTCAATTCCCTGAGACTGGTGTAAATGTCTCTCCACAGTTGCAAATAATAATACAACTGCCTAAACTTGGTTAATAAGTTAAATTGGTGCATTTCAGGTGCTTGTTATCAATGAATCCCCAAATTCCTAGGCACTGTAATTTAACATTCTTAACCAGCTTCCCAGGTTTGCAGCCTTCTCCGTCTCCTTCTGCCTCATAACCCGCACTATTGGTTCATCATTGTGATGGGCAACCCCACCAGCTAGTAGTGAGGCATAGCAGGGGTCAGGACTAGGCTCTCAACTAGAGAAGTTTGTTTTCAAAACACCTGGGGATACTTGGCACCTTTGAATAGGAAACGTGATTTGAGCTCTAAGTCTTTTCACTTCACTTTAAAATATTTGGGTCACGAAAACAGTTTTGTTTGGCACTGGAGATCATCATGTGTATGTTTAATATACAGTACAGTGTAAATTATTTCTAGCTAATTCTTCTGTTTTATCAGCTGTAAAATGGTTTTAGTTTTTAAAAAATTTGACATTTTCATTTGAGAATCTCACTCCCTTTCCTTCCAGTTGCTGATCAGCAAGTCCACCCTAGCATACTTGCCAATTGGCTGTTTTACTAAATCCTCTAGCAGTGCTTGATAAAGCTACTTTGCGTTTTTGGTTTGGGAGAATTGGACATCCAAGTACTGGAGTATTTGTAAAACTTTTAGTTATTTATACTATGTAGATTGAAGTTACTACCTCCTACTAGCCAGAATATAGTTTGACAGTATCTGTGGACAGAGCTGCCCATGAGAGTCTGTCAACTCCAAAACTATGGCTAAATATCAAAGTATAAATGTTTAATTTTGTTGCTTGCAATGGGAAATAATGGGTTTATAAGTCAATCCTTGCCACTTTGATTGGTAAGGTCCTTTGTGATGGCCTTGTGTGAGTGCTTTCTGAATTGCTACCATCTATTTTATTGTGTGATTTGTGTTTATTCAGGAAGGTTCTCCTATTACCTTTGTGTGTGTCTGAAGAAGATGTACATAGGATACAGCAGGAGTTTCTCTGTGGCTTCTCTCAGATGGACATCACTCTAGCTCTGCCTAAAATCCAGGGAAGGGTTCTGCTCCACAAGTATCAAACTGACTGGAGGAGTGCAGAGATGCAGAAGATAGAGCACAAGCTACTGGAAACTGAACGACAGGTGAGTTGTAGGTAATCGTTTCTGAATAATTCAAAACTCTTTCATGTTCTTCCCGTTCATTTGAACAGTTAAACAGTTCGACTGTTTATTTTATTAATTTCTCAGATAAATTTTGATGTTTTACAAAGTGCAGAGAACATTTACATGAGTCCCTGCATCATAGGAGCTCACACTCTAATGCCCTTAGCATAGCTGCAGAGGCATTCAGCCACACACAAAACACTCTAAAAACCAGTTACCAGAGGGATTATATTGAATGTTTAGGAACATAAATCTGAGTTCAAAAACATTTACTTTATGCAATTTGGACCTGTTGAATTTGAACCCAAGATCTCAACACTGCAAGGCTTCAGTGCTAATCATTAAGCCACTGAATACTCTGTGCTTATAAACACAATATAACAAATTGGTTATCCATGAACGTGGTGTAATGTAGCTACAGTAAATGCTTATGCTTGTAAATGAAGGACCAGTATGCTGGGGTTTTTTAAAATCGCATAACCTCAGTAATCAGAAAGTGCCTTCACTGGATAACAACCAGGTAGACTTTGGGCAATGTCCCTTTAATAAATTGAGTGCCTTTCTCAGATGACACCAACCTAGGTCCTGAATGCTATTTTCACACTCTCTCTTCCCTCAAATTTGCCTGAACAAAAAAAAAAAAAAATCAACTCACCTAATTCAGGGGAATTTACTAAAACTGGAGAAGATGGACTTTAGAGAAGCCGTGCATAGCAAGCAATCAGCTTCTCTTTTTGGCTTGTTCATTTTATCTTTAAAACTATACTAAAGGCTTTTTTTTATTCTTTTAAATTAACAAACATGTCATACTTACCTGCTCTGTACAATTGTTTTGCACAGAGCAGCTCTGATCCTCCTCTTCACGGGTCCCTCGCCAGTGTTTCTGGCTCCTCCGCCCTGAGCAGTGCCCCCATGGCAGAACAACGACCCTAAACATACAGCCAGAGCTACAATGGAATCGTTTAGAACAAAGCATTTTCATGTGTTAGAATGGCCCAGTCAAAGTCCAGACCTAAATGCAATTGACAATCTGTGGTAAGACTTGCAAATTGCTGTTCACAGATGCTCTCAATCCAATCTGACAGAGCTTGAGCTATTTTGCAAAAAAAAGATGTGCAAAAAGTTCACTCTGTAGATGCGCAAAGCTGGTAGAGACATCCCCAAAAAGACTTGCAGCTGTAATTGCAGCGAAAGGTGGTTCTACAAAATGCATGCTACACTTTTCAGATATTTATTTGTAAAAAAATTTGAAAACCATTTATCATTTTCCTTCCACTTCACAATTATGTGCCACTTTGTGTTGATCTATCACATAAAATCCCAGTAAAATACATTTACGTTTTTAGTTGTAACATGACAAAATGTGGAAAATTTCAAGGGGTATGAATACTTTTTCAAGGCACTGTATATACAGTGGCCAGCTGTGAAGCAGTTAATCATATTTTTATATATATATATATATATATATATATATATATATATATATATATATATAAATATAATTTTTCCTTTCTTAACATGGTATTTGTTTCTCAGTGCATAGGGACCAGTTTGACAATTCTTCCAGAAGCACATTTGTGAGGTCAGGCACTCGGACGAGACGAGAAGGCCTGGCTCGCAGTCTCCGTTCTAATTCATTCCAACTTGTTCTATCGGGTTGAGGTCAGGACTTTGTGCAGGCCAGTCAAGTTCTTCCACCCCAAACTTGCTCATCCATGTCTTTATGGACCTTGCTTTGTGCACTGGTGCACAGTCATGTTGGAACAGGAGGGGTCATCCCCAAACTGTTACCACAAAGTTGGGAGTATGAAAATGTCCAAAATGTCTTGGTATGCTGACACCTTAAGAGTTCCCTTCACTGGAACTAAGGGGCCAAGTCCAACCCCTGAAAAACAACCCCACGCCATAATCCCCCTCCACCAAAATCTACATTTGGCACAATGCAGTTAGGCAAGTACTGGTCTGTCAAACGCCAAACCCAGATATGTCCATCGGATTGTCAGACAGAGAAGCGTGATTCATCACTCCACAGAACACGTCTCCACTGCTCTAGAGTCAAGTGGCAGCGTGCTTTATACCACTGCATCCAGCGCTTCGCATTACACTTGGTGATGTAAGGCTTGGATGCAGCTGCTCAGCTATGGAAACCCATTCCTTGAAGCTCTCTACGCACTGTTGTTGTGCTAATCTGAAGGCCACACGAAGTTTGGAGGTCTTTAGATATTGACTCTACAGGCAGATGACGACTTTTGCGCACTGTGCGCTTCAGCATGCACTGACCCTGCTCTGTCATTTTACGTGGCCTACCACTTTGTGGCTTGCTTTGAGTTGCTGTTGTTCCCAGTTGCTTCCACTTTGTTATAATACCACTAACAGTTGACTGTGGAATATTTATTAGCAAGGAAATTTCACGGATGGACTTATTGCACAGGTGGCAACCTATCATGGTACCATGCTTAAATTCACTGAGTGCCTGAGAGCGACCCATTCTTTCACAAATGTTTGTAGAAGCAGTCTGCATGCCTAGCTGCTTGCTTTTATACACCTGTGGCCATGAAGGTGATCGGAACATCTGAAACCAATGATTTCAAGGGGTGACCCAATCCTTTTGGCACTATAGTGTGTGTGTGTGTATGTATGTATGTATGTATGTATGTATATATATATATATATATATATATATATATATATACATCCCCATACCAGGATTCCCAGAGAGAGCACAGCACAAGAGGTTCACCCTCAGCTTAGTCTCTGAAATATCAATAAGAAGGGGGCTGGAATCAATGGCTGCCCTGGCTTTTTCACATGTGCTAAAATTTCAGCTTGAGCTATTGAGCTGTGTAAATAGACTTTTTACTATAGGAGGCAAAGGAAAAATAAGTAACTTGAAAGGAACTAAAGCTTCATCTTCTGACTCTCTGTGTACAAAAGCACTTTATATTACCTCTTTTCTTCTGAAGAAACTACCATTTCTTGATTTGGCTTAGTCCAGAAGATAATGCGAGGATCACTTAGAATTAATTGCTATGGATTAATGAACTAAGCTGAAATCTGGATAGTTGCTGTGGGGTATTGCATTGTGCCTGCAGTTACCAAATATTTCACATCCTAATTGCATGAGCCAAAAACATATATTCATCACAAGAAAAATGTTCATCTTTCATTAACATTTCCCTGGAGATTTTCCATTGTAATTGGGTTTTCTGGTTTGTAAGTGAATTATGTTGCCGTTGCTAGCCTGTTAGATGAAATATGCAGCCTCAAGACCTCTTGTTAACCGACTTTGATAAACCTACTTCCTGCTCTATCTCCAGGTCCCACAGGCCACGCAAAGTATGCTTTCTATTGAGATATTCGAGAACTGAGAAAAATATGATTACATAGCAATGTAATTTGAAATCCCAGCTTCCTACCTGCTGACATTCCATTTGTTTCTTATTTGCTAATTACACTTCCTCTGTTTTCTTTCTTCCGACTGCTCACTATCTGATTGCAGGAGATCCAATCAATGGCACCTGTCTGCATTTTACAGCATGTTCTGATTTAACTACACTGACATCAATGCGGCTTTTGTGTCTGGTTTCATTATCCATTTCTCTATATTATCTGGTCAAGTATTGACTGGTGTCACAAGGGCTTTTGCATAGCTACTATGTATTAATTAGGAGAATTGTGTTCAGAACGTCAGCGTGTTGAGTATAGAACTCTCCTTTATTTCATCAGGCCTTGCAGTTAGTGATGATTGACATTACTGGATTGCCTTCAGTTTATTTCGAATTCCAGCTTGGAGCTAAGGATTGTGTTTCCTCTTTGACCAGCAGTATAACGTTCTCCGAGGTGAGTCTCCAGGAGCACACTTCTGGAGACAACTGTTGATGTTGGCACGTGACCAAAGAAGATATATAGGAAAGATGTCCAGAAACTGAGTGGGCTTTGTTGGGTATATGGCATTCAAGCAAAGTCATGTAAAGACAGAGATGAAGACCACTTGCACACAATAGAGATGGTTGACATGCCAAGGTCAAGACCATTGTTAGATAAAATCCAAAAGGCAGCTTGGAGTTGCAAGCACAATGACCGCATCAGTATGTCAAAAAGATCAGGAGCAACCTTTTGGTTTTGTCTTGATGCACTGTTGAGTTATTTTCCTAAAGTAGAAGGCAACACTTTGTTATTTTAGATAGAGTAAGGGAGGGTTATAGCCCCTGTCAGGTTTACGTTTGCAAATTATATCCCATTGAGAAGATTTCCTCTTGCTTCCTGTCCCATAACCAAAACAGGAAGAGAGGAAATCCTTCCAGAGGGAGGGAATCCCTGGATGTCACCAGGGTCACTAAAATGAATGTCCCCATTGAAAGATTCCCCTCTATTACTGTTCTGGAGACAACCCAACATTTGGGATTTTCTTTCAGTTATAGTGATAATGGGAAACTGGACAGAGAGGATGAATCTCCTTAGGAGGGGCACAGACAGCAATAAATACTTGACAGGTGTTCTAATCCCTCTCCACTCTATCCAAAACTAAACCATGTTTTACCTTTAGTTATACTCTAAATCAGAGATATACTTGTGGCTTGTCTCTGCTGCTTTCTCATTTCCAGGCTAGGGTTAAATAGGTAATTTTAATTGCTTGCTGCATAGAGATACTGCAACTATAACTGCATTTTCAGTAAAGTGATACATTTGTACTTGTCTCGGCTTTGAAGAAATTCCAGTATGATAGGTTACCTTTAGTAAAGTCCTGCTTCAATTTACAACTCCTAGCAGCCTCCTGGCTCTGAGTGCATCCTGCTGTGCTCCGCTTAATACAGAGATGTTCAATTCTCCCATCTCCAAACAGCCCCTTATAGAGATGTCCTGCAAAGAT
This sequence comes from Staurois parvus, assembly GCF_062004578.1. Taxonomy (NCBI): domain Eukaryota; kingdom Metazoa; phylum Chordata; class Amphibia; order Anura; family Ranidae; genus Staurois; species Staurois parvus. Next base: position 962,480 of record NW_028317982.1, read on the forward strand.
GGATGGAAACACAGGGCCAGATCATGCTGCTGGAAACAGGATTTATTTTCAGGAAAATTGGCATTTTTTTCCACAGGCTGGAGGGACAGGAACAAATATATATTGTTTAGTAAAAGTGCAGCTACACATTAAAGCGGTATTAAAACCAAAAAATGCAAATGTTTATTATATTACAACTTACCAATTATTAGATGTGGTGACTGAATTCAATTTCTTTTGTAGGCTTTTTTCTTTTATTTTCACCAGGTGATCCTGTCATTAAGTATTTTGTTTTTCAGTAGCTGTCCTGCAGATGTGGAAGTTAGAGGGTTGAGGTAAACTATTTACCACTGACAGGGGTGCTTACAGTGTTTAGCTTTTATTTATGTAAAACCTTTATCCCAAAAAGAACAAAAAGATTGCTGTAACTGATTTTAAAGTGCTCTCTGGAGTTTGACTTCAATTTGTTTGTATCTAAATCTGCTAGTACATTTAAAATTCCCCTCTCCCCAGAACGACAGTGCTGCTGTCCAAAAGTGTCTTTGTTGCTCCTCCATGCAGAGCGTAGGCACTCAAATACAGTAAGAGTGTTACTGGCCAGATCACCTAGTGAAAATCGAGGGGGAAAAAAAACTAAAAAAAACAAATACAGCCACCACATATAAGAATTGGCAAGCTGCCATATGTTAACCCCTTGGTGCCGGCGCCTCCCAGCCCTTTAAGGGTTTCAGAAGCCGGGAGGTGGGGCGGGGTTTAGGGTCATGTGACCGCCGTTACACGCCGTCATGGTGGTCACATAATTGGGAAAGGTCCCGATCGAAAGAGGAGATCAGGACCTTTCCGTGAGTACCGGACATGTGCGCAGGGCGCGCTCTCAGCACATATGTTTTTCTTAATTGCACTCAAATGTGCGGCTGCTCAGCGTCAAGGCCAGACTCCGGGAGGCTGCACATTTGCGTGCGGCCGGCTCCAAGAGGTTAAATGTTTGGCTTTGTGTTTAATACGTCTTTAAGGCAAACCCCTCTTTTTCTTCAATGTACAGTTGCAAGAAAAAGTATGTGAACCCCTTGGGATTACGTGGAGTTTTGCATGAATTGGGCATAAAATGTGCTCTGAACGTCATCTAAGTCACAACAATAGAAGAACACAATCTGCTGAACATAATACTACACAAACATTAGCTGTTGCCATGGTTTAATTGCACATAACATGTAAACATTCACAGTGCAGGGAGGAAAAAGTATGTGAACCTTTGGACTTAATAACTGGTTGACCCTCCTTTGGCAGCAATAACCTCAACCAAACGTTTCCTGTAGTTGCAGATCAGACCTGCACAGCGATCTGGAGTAATTTTGGACCACTCCTCTTCACAAAACTGTTTCAGTGTAGCAATATTCTTGGGATGTCTGGTGTGAATCGCTCTCTTAAGGTCATACCACAGTATTTCAATCGGGTTGAGGTCAGGACTCTGACTGGGCCACTCCAGAAGGCGTATTCTGTGCTGCTGCAGCCATTGTTTTGTTGAATTACTTGTATGCTTTGGGTCATTGTCCTGTTGCATCACCCATCCTCTGCGGAGCTTCAGTTGGCAGACAGATGGTCGTACGTTTTCCTGCAAAATGTCTTGATAAACTCTGGAATTCATTTTCCCATCAATGACAACAATCCATCCAGGCCCTGAGGCAGCAAAGCAGCCCCAAACCATGATGCTCCCTCCGCCATGTTTTACAGTGGGGATGAGGTTTTGATGTTGGTGTGCTGTGCCTTTTTTTCTCCACACATAGTGTTGTGTGTTCTTCCCAAACAACTCAATCTTTGTTTCATCTGTCCACAGTATATTTTGCCAGTAGTGCTGTGGAACATCCAGGTGCTCTTTTGCAAACTTCAAACGTGCTGCAATATTCATATATATATTTTGGACAGCAATGGCTTCCTCCGTGGTGTCCTCCCATGTACTCCATTCTTGTTTAATGTTTTCCTTATTGTAGATGTGTCAACAAAAATGTTATCATGTGCCAGAGATTTCTGTAGGTCTTTAGCTGACACTCTGGGATTCTTCTTTACCTCATGCAGCATTCTGCGCTGTGCTCTTGCAGTCATTTTTACAGGACAACCACGCCTAGGGAGAGTAGCAACAGTGCTAAACTTTCTCCATTTGTAGACAGTCTATCTTACCGTGGACACATGAACATCAAGGCTTTTGGAGATACTTTTGTAACCCTTTCCAGCTTCATGCAAGTCAACAATTCTTGATCGTAGGTCTTCTGAGAGCTCTTTTCTGCGAGGCATGGTTCACATCAGACTGTGCTTTTTGAAACCAGTAAACCCAAAACAGGTGTGTGTTTTTTAAGGGCTGGATAGCTGTCAGCAACACATCCAATATCATCACACTGATTGGAGTCAAGGTTGGCTCACTCCTGGCTCCAATTAGCTCTGGGAGAAGTCATTAAGCTAGGGCCTCACATACTTTTTCCTCCCTGCACTGTGAATGTTTACATGTTATGTGCTATTAAACCATGGCAACATCTAATGTTTGTGTAGTATTATGTTCAGCAGATTGTGTTCTTCTATTGTTGTGACTTAGATGACGTTCAGAGAACATTTTATGCCCAATTCATGCAAAACTCCACGTAATCCCAATGGGTTCACATGCTTTTTCTTGCAACTGTAAATGTGCGTTTTGGTGCATTTTTAATGCGTTTTACCGCGTTCCAGTACAGTTCTGCGCAGGAAAAATGCATCCTGTTATGCTTTTTTTTTCTGCAACTGGAACACACTGGAACTGCAAGCACTGATGTGAAATATGACATTGACAACCATATAACCTACTTTCTGTGCATGTTGGATGCAGAAAAAAAGCTACTGAAATGCATGTAGTGTGAACTGGCCCTAAAAGTTTTGATAAGGCACTGGCTTTGTGTGGTGTATTCTTCCAAGTGAATGTCTAAGTCATGTAAATGTAGGATCCCTAAACAGTCAAGGCAGCCGTAACTTGAATTTTGGCAGATTCCTGCTAAATTAGCCGAAATTTCAGCTGTGGGTGGCCCTGTCAGCCTAGCTTGGTGGAAGATTGTTGGGCTACAATGACGGCATCCAATCAGATGCAGTCACGATTTGGGTGCTGTTACAGTATCGGAGGCTGTCAGAGTACAATAGCCGTCAGGGAAGATTCCTTTTTATTTCATCATTGGGCAGCACAGTGGCTAAATGGTTAGCACTTCTGCCTGGCAGTACTAGGTTCGTTGGTTCGAATCCCACCACCTGCCTGGAGTTTGCATGTTCTCCATGTGCCTGTGTGGGTTTCCTCCAGGTACTCCGGTTTCCTCCCACACTCCAAAGACATGCTGGTAGGTTAATTGGATCCTGTCTAAATTGGCCCTAGTATGTGTGTGTATAAATGTGAGTTAGGGACCTTAGATTGTGCGCCCCTTGGGGGTTAGGTACTGATGTGAATGTACAATATATATATATATGTAAAGCGCTGCGTAAATTGACGGTGCTATATAAGTACCTGAAATAAATAAATAATCGTTCAGCCCCGCATATATGGCTAGCCTTAGTGCCATAGTACTGGCCAAGATCCAGTCATTTTAATTTTGTGACCATGTGGTCTCTCTGACAGCCAGTGAAATTGATGGCATTGACAATCAAACTTATCTCTGTATCTAACTGTTCTCAGCAGGCGAGGTGCTAGATATGGGAAAGAGATTTTTGCTTCATATTTGTTACCATGAAGCAAAAAATTAGCCATAGCAAGACCGCAAAATATATAACCTATTTCTTGCTAGAAATGTCAAACTATCTTATCTATTTGTGGTTCTACCAGAATGATCTACCAGTGCTGAAAAAACAGTAATGATGATCAAGTATAAAACGTAACATCATGGTTGAAAAGCAGGCAACCAGAGGTGACATACCCTTTGTATATACAGAGTGTGTGTGTGTATATATATATATACACATACATTTTTAATGCATTGTCTCTAAAACCTAAATTCTACTTTGGCATTGAAGCTCTAAAAACCTATCAGTAACAAATATGTCTTTTGAATCCCCATTAATGGCAATTTTTCTCTGCAAGCCGTTTCTCTCGTGACTCTTGTAGAGAAAAGAAATACTGACACATATTCTTGCTAGTAGTAGGCACATTGCCCTCATTTTTCAGCAGTATTTTCAGTGAAGATGCTTTCTTCATTCAAGAAAAATATGTTTTATTTGCATAGCCTGGTTTATTCCCATGGAATAAGCTCCTGTGCAATTGCTTATTATTTTTTTTTTGTTCTATTTTATGCAGTCAGGTTCAAAGACGATGAAACATCCTCAGGACAGAGCGGCGGAGATCCTGAAGAAATCTGCAGAGGATAAAGTCTTGATTTATGAAGCACAAATTACAGATGACAAGATTAAGCAGGTAACGAAAATGAGATACGACCAGATCAGACGGTGAAGACTTATCCAGTTACATGAATGTTTACTTTTGATTTGCAGTTTCTGGCTGTATGAAAATAAGTCTTGGTTCAAGAAATAAGACCCATTTAATCGTGTGCAGGAACAAGCCCTCTTGGGGTCTGTTCAGTTCAGATTTAGCTGATGCTTAGTTTTGGTTCAGGGCCTTGAAGAGAAGGTTATTAAAGGGGTCATGTATGCAAATATGGAATTTCTGTGCCAAGGCCTAATATTATGAACATAGTTATGTTTTGCACTGATATTTACCAGTTTTTAAACTGTTAACACAGACTTCTACACTTGTCAGTTACTGGGTTCAAGAAATGATACAATCATAGAGAGGATGCAAATGACATTGCAGTGAGCAGAGAGAAGCAAGTCATACAATGGACAGCCACTAATTTATAAATGTATAGATGTCCTGGGATAATGTTACAGGCAACATGTTCATTCTGACATTGTCTTATTTAGATCACTTATAGGAAATCTATGCATATACAGCATACACTTTCATTTTATAACAATACAAACAATAGTTATTTTTGACAATCCAATATGTTTACTTTCAAAATTTCCTTTCATGTTGTGAGTTCGGCCTGTCTGCTGGCCATCTCTTTCCACAACGTTCTGGATTCCTTGCATGCTTTGCGGACTGCAATCAGTGATTCCTGCACTGACTCCTCTTTCCGAAACTCAAGAACAAACATAAAACCTATGTGGCAAACTTCTAGTGTAAAAATGCAAATAAATAAGAAAAAAACTGGCCTTTAGAAAATACAAATTGAAAGGGACTTCCTTAGCATTTCAGAGTTACAAGGAATGCAGTAAGAGATGCAAAAGGACAATCAAGGCAAATAAACAGAATACAGGCATTTACTGATATAGTAGGTAAATAAATTCCCAAAAAATTTCAAATATATTAATGCAGGGGTCTCCAGACTTTTCAAACAAAGGGCCAATATACTGTCCTTCAGACTTTAGGAGGGCCGGATTGGGGCCAGCGAGGTTAGAAAATGTCCTGACCCCAGCATCGGTGAGAATAAACATGGCCTTAGGGTTGTTGGTCAGTAGGAGGCGTAGTGCCCCGCCATTGGTATTAGTGGGAAGAATAGTACCATTACTGGTTTCATGGCCCATTGTTGGTCTCAGTGGAAGGAATAGTGCCCCAAGGGCCGTATAAAGGGTAGCAAAGGGCCACATCCAGCCCTTGGGCTGCAATTTAGAGACCCCTGTATTAATGTATCAAATTATTTTTCTCTTTCATATGAACAAAAAAGACAGATGCTCAGCATAGTAATGCTAATAACATTGTACTGAATGTACCTCTTTGGCTGACAGAAATCAAGGTTCAAAACACACTAGAAAAACTAAATGTGAATAAATCACCAGTAACAGATGGCCTACACCTGCTAGTCCTCAAAGAACTTAGCATGGTATACCTAACCACTATTTCTAATTTTTAAAGACATCTTATTAACCTGAATGGTCCAACTGATTGACAACATACAGCAGATGTGCTACAAATATTCAAAAAGGGTTGAGATGTATACCAGGAAAATACAGGTCAGTCAGCCTAACATCAATGGTATGTAAGGCATTTGAGGTAATGGCAAATGGACTATATTCACGAATTTGTCTGCAATAAAGGTATTATAGGTAATAACCAACATGGATTTATGAAGAGTGGTTCTCATCAAACCAACCTGGTAATATTCTATGAGGAATTGTGTAGAAATTTAGATGGTGGAAGGCCAGTGGACTTGGCACATGTAGATTTTGCTGATGCATTCAATACTGTATCTCCATAAAGGTTTAATTTACAAATTAAGATCTATTGATGTTGAAAGAAATGTACAGTGCATCCAGAAAGTATTCACAGCACTTAACTTTTGCCACATTTTGTTATGTTACAGTCTTATTCCAAAATGGATTAAATTCATTTTTTTCCTCAACATTCTACAAACAATACCCCATAATGACAAAGTGAAAGAAGTTCATTTTGAAATCTTTGCAATTTATTAAAAATAAAAAACGAAAAAACCCTCACATGTACATAAGTATTCACAGCCTTTGCTCAATACTTTGTTGAAGCCCCTTTAGCACCAATTACAGCCTCAAGTTGTTTTGAGTATGATGCTACAAGCTTAGCACATCTATGTTGGGGCAATTTCTCCCATTCTTCTTTGCAGTACCATCAGCTCTATCAGGTTGGATGGGGAGCGTTGGTGCACAGCCATTTTCAGATCTCTCCAGAGATGTTCAATCAGGTTCAAGTCTGGGCTCTGGTTGGGCTAGTCCAGGAGATTAACAGAGTTAGCCCATAGCCACTCCTTATGTGTGCTTAGGGTAATTGTCCTGTTGAATGATGAGAAAATATGTAAAAAACATTTCACGCTGCTACTAGAAACGATGGGACTATTGAGACAGCAACACACACCTGGCTATACCACTAGCAAAAAACAACAAACAGAAAATTGATGTTGCGCTAATCACAACAATGCCACAGACATTCCAAGACAAATAATGAGATGAGAAGACAATAGATAATACACCATAACATAATCAGTAAATGGAAGGAATATAAGAGTGAAGGGAAAGGTGAAATAATAAAGGTCCAAAATGTGGACCAAAAGGTGCAACAGACAATAAACTGTGACCATGGACAAAACGCAGGGAAATGATCAGGGAAAAATAAAATATTAACTAAATCACAGTAATAGTGGGACATATGAGTCCGTCATAACATAAATGAAACAACGTGAATACAACTGATGAGAGGGTGGAGCAAAATGTGAAAAATACAAATTGAAGTGCTTAAATATTAAAAGTGGACAAACCACTTATCACAGAAGAATGACAATAACAACGCACAGTGAGGCCAAAAAATGTGACCATGCGACTAAAGGATCATAACACCATGTGCATCAAAAGGCCATGTGACATAAAATGACTAATACGTGGCCATATACATACCATAAATAAATGTGGCAAACATATATAGAGTGCAACTAGTAAAAAACAGAAAATGGTGATACAAACGCACAGTGAAACCAAATAAATGTATTACTGTGCAACGGAAAATACAATAACACAATGAAGAAATAAATAACGTGACAAAAAAAAATATATCATAAATGCGAAATAAAGTCCATGTGGAAAAACGTCCAACAAAAACGTAAAATGAATCAAGCTGGAACAGTGCAAATATAGATAAAAACCTCTTGCCTGCCTCATTGGCTGGGTAACATTACAGGTGAAACTCGAAAAATTAGAATATCGTGCAAAAGTTCATTTATTTCAGTAATGCAACTTAAGAGGTGAAACTAATATATGAGATAGACTCATTACATGCAAAGCATGATAGTTCAAGCCGTGATTTGTCATAATTGTGATGATTATGGCTTACAGCTCATGAAAACCCCAAATCCACAATCTCAGAAAATTAGAATATTGTGAAAAGGTGCAATATTCTCGGCTCAAAGTGTCCCACTCTAATCAGCTAATTAAGCCATAACACCTGCAAAGGGTTCCTGAGCCTTTAAATGGTCTCTCAGTCTGGTTCAGTAGGAATCACAATCATGGGAAAGACTGCTGACCTGACAGTTGTGCAGAAAACCATCATTGACACCCTCCATAAGGAGGGAAAGCCTTAAAAGGTAATTGCAAAAGAAGTTGGATGTTCCCAAAGTGCTGTATCAAAGGACATTAATAGAAAGTTATGTGGAAGGGAAAAGTGTGGAAGAAAGAGGTGCACAAGCAACAGGGATGACCGCAGCCTGGAGAGGATTGTCAGAAAAAGGCCATTCAAAAGTGTTGGGGACTTTCACAAGGAGTGGACTGAGGCTGGAGTCAGTACATCAAGAGCCACTACACCCAGACAGATCATGGATATGGGCTTCAAATGTCGTATTCCTCTTGTTAAGCTGCTCCTGAACAACAAACAACGTCATAAGCGTCTTACCTGGGCTAAAGAAAAACAGACCTGGTCTATTGCTCAGTGGTCCAAAGTCCTCTTTTCTGATGAGAGCAACTTTTGCATGTTGTTTGGAAACCAAGGACTCAGAGTATGGAGGAAGAATGGAGAGGCACACACTGCAAGATGCTTGAAGTCCAGTGTGAAGTTTCCACAGTCTGTGTTGATTTGGGGAGCCATGTCATTTGCTGGTGTTGGTTCACTGTGCTTCATTAAGTCCAGGGTCAACGCAGCCGTCTACCAGGAGATTTTGGAGCACTTCATGCTTCCTTCCGCAGACGAACTTTATGGGGATGCTGACTTCATTTTCCAGCAGGACTTGGCACCTGCCCACACTGCCAAAAGCACCAAACCTGGTTCAATGACTGTGGGATTACTGTGCATGATTCTCCAGCAAACTCGCCTGACCTAAACCCCATAGAGAATCTATGGGGCATTGCCAAGAGAAAGATGAGAGACATGAGACCGAACAATGCAGAAGAGCTGAAGGCCGCTATTGAAGCATCCTGGTCTTCCATAACACCTCAGCAGTGCCACAGGCTGATAGCTTCCATGCCACGCCGCATTAAGGCAGTAATTGCTGCAAAAGGGGCCCAAACCAAGTACTGAGTACATATGCATGCTTATACTTTTCAGAGGTCCGATATTGTTCTATGTACAATCCTTGTTTTATTGATTGCATGTAATATTCTAATTTTCTGAGATTGTGGATTTGGGGTTTTCATGAGCTGTAAGCCATAATCTCCACAATTATGACAAATCACAGCTTGAACTATCTTGCTTTGCATGTAATGAGTCTATCTCATATATTAGTTTCACCTTTTAAGTTGCATTACTGAAATAAATGAACTTTTGCACGATATTCTAATTTTTCGGGTTTCACCTGTATATCTGTTCTAAAGCAATGGCACTTTTTTATGACACAATAATCCAAATAGTTGCAAATCCAAATAGTTAAATAAGATGCTAAAGGGTTGTGACCAGTGAAAATTCTGAATTATCCCACTGCACACCGCTATACATCCTTACATATTTCAAGCAAATTATTTTCATAAAACCTTAGTTCATATACTGTATATTGCAATATATGTTCAAGCTGGCCAATTGCATCAAAGTGCTTCCTCTCTGGCCGCTCCCTATTCTACTTTGTAAAATGCAAAATACTTGACTTGTTGATAGCAAACTCTAAAGGAGCACACCAGTGGGACAGGAAGGCGCAGCTGGGGAGAGCTACAGACTTAGGCTTGGTCACAGATCTGCTTTTTGCAATAGAAATGAAGACATGATGTGCTCTGATCCAAATATTTAAAATTTACAGTAACAAATAAGGTGCTAAATGGTTGTGACCATATGTTAACAATGTTTGGAAGTGGCAGTCATCTTTGGCCCCAAGTCTTGTTTGGTCTAGTGTAAAGCAGAATTTCCCTGACAAGCAACAGAAAACATTTTTTCACTTTTACCAGTAATGTTGAAAGCTGCTTGTCTTTTGAGAAACCAAGTGGCTCCCTGTATTAGACCCCTTTTACACGGGGCGGACTCCAGCAGCATATCCACCTGCTCAGTGAGGAATCTGTTTGCTGCTCCCTGCTGAGCAGGCGTATCACGGGCCCATGTCCGCTCCGCTTATGCAGAGCAGACATGGACACAGCCTGCTGTTCTCTATGGGGTGGTCGGATGGAAACAGACTGCCTGTCCATTTCCATCTGACTGCCATCCAATCCGATGGAATACTAAACAGATACTAAATAAATGTCCTTTATGGCCACAATGTATTTATAGTAAATTACTTTTATGTTTAGATACATGAATCTGTCATTATTTTAGCTTTTTGTTTTCCCCAGTGCAGCAGCACTCATGATAGAAGAGAAAGGGGCAGTAAACTGTGCAAACCAAAGTTGTAATGCTTTGCATGGTTCTTTCAGTCTTTTAAAAGTAAAGTGTGGGATTTAAAAAAACAAACCATCAAACTCACCTAGGTGGATACAGCAGTGATCCGATGCTGCATCTATCACTCACTGCTTCTAAGACCAAGAACTGTGTGATCAAAGATTGCTGGTCACTCAGTTCTTGGTCTTTAGTGAGCAGAGAGCCAGTGTCTGTCAGTCCCCGGCTCTCTGCTCTGCCCCTCCAGCACTCACAGGAATGCCGGGCTGTGGAGAGGCAGGAGCAGGTTGCTGCCAATTAGGCACCTGGGAGAACCTGAAATTATAGTTGGGATCCCTCCAGACCAGCCTGAGTGAAGTCAGCAGAACTAAGTGTACTCCTCTGAACCACAGGAGAAGTATGACTAAATGAGCTTTGGCCCTACTTCTCCTTTTAACAATGTAAACATGCATTTAAGAGAGTACAAAAGTAGACATGACAAAGGGTGTAGACTTTCAGCAAACATATACTTTGCGTAATGTTACTCATTGGGTGGATGAGAATATTTTCATTATTTTTGGATGAGGATGGGTTAACCAAAGCACACTGAAGGATGTTTGCAGCTAAAAGAGAGAAGTTGGCCTTACACCTGTAGCATTTTGTTAGAAATGTGTCATTTACAGAACATTTGTACATTTGAATAAGAGTTAAGGGGGGGGGGCAATCTAACAAGAAACAAAATTGAAGGATAGCATGGAAAATTTTTGTTGAGTCTAATGGGAACCATCAAAATCGTAATAGTCGAATTTACTCCCAGACCAGAAAAACTGTAACTAATTTTATGCACATGCATTTATCAGTGTTATTCCGGAATGTTTTATGAAAATCACACATTGGCATGGTATTTGAACAAAAAATTTTCAAAATTATTCAAGTCTATGAAGACACCATTCAATGGTGGATAAAGTTGTTTATATACTTTCTTGACTGAATGAACTGAATTCCCTTTACATGGGATCCTGTTATTGATTAGGATTTCTGTCTGGTGCTTAAGCCTTCTCTTGGTAATGTTTACAAGCTAAGCAAGTGAAGCTGTTGCATATATTTGTTTATATACGGTAGTTCCATATGGCAGGAGTGAGCTCACTAGATGGGGGGAAAGTCTGTTTTTCTGACAGTTGGATATGTTTAACCAATCAATGTCACAATAGACAGTTCATAGTCTTCTCTTTGTATTTTATAGTTGCGTGGAGAGCTCCTGCTGCAGCGAGTACACAAACTGAAGGCCAGAGAGTATAAGCTGGGAGAATATCTGACTTCTTTACAGTTCCAGATTGTTAATAGCAAATCAAAGATTTTCGCTGTCCACTTGGCCCTTCTTCATCTGCAGTCCCTTTTATTAGAAGAGGAGACAAAGTCCGTAACGCACAACACATCAGAGTACGAACAGCTTCTTCTCACACTAAATCAGGTGAGAGCTAGTTGATTTTTTAAAACCTTGCTGTGATTCCTTAACAGAAGGTAAGTCTGGAGCTGTCTTCATCTAACCTGATGTCGCAGTTGTAAAAACAGAAACCTAAACCATCAATAAATATTATCAGGGCTGCTGATTAGAGGGTAGCTGCTGTAGGGGGCCCGGGCAGCAGAGGAATTGGATATGGACAGGAGAGGACATGATTGGCAAAGGAAGGGAAGGAGGGGGGGGCCAATTAGAGGAACTGATCCCCTGGGTGTCTCCTCTGCAGCAGCTAATAACTGGTTTATCCTCCTCTCCCTCCCATCGGCTTTCAGCTGTTGCAGGGAGACACACGGGATCGGTTTCTGTCCAGAATTCGATTCCCCCTACTGCCTGCTAATAATGATTTTATTGTATTCTTAATGAAAGTATAATTTTAATATTTGGGGGGGGGGGTGGCTGGCAGGCTGTCCGGGCCCTGTAATTTCTAACAGCAACTCTGAATAATATACTTAGTATCTGTCTGTGATTACCAGCCTGTGGACTAAGAGCTACATGTTATGTGCAACTTTTTTGCTTCGGATCTCTGTAATCCCTGGATGTATCTGACTATACCTGTATATACAGGTCATGCAAACAAAACCAACCAGAGGTTCCTACTTGCATATATAAAGTTTCATATTAAGATGTATAGCAAATTTATTAAATGTGTATATACTGTATTTGTCAAATTGTCAGAACATCGGTTTCCTTCCATACGCAGTCATATAGAATTTTCTGTAACTGCCAAAGTAAAATTTCTGCTATATCCAGATGGGCACCAGTTTACAAACGCCTGAGTTATTCAGGCTGGATATTCCATAATTGTTACCAACTGCTCTTAGTTTTCTTCCTTACAGTGTTTTAGTATGCCATACCCTTAGATGTGAAAAGATGTCAAAGTTACAGAGCATCAAACCTTTTTTAATGACCTGTGTTTCTTAAATATTAGGATTTACTGTACTACAAACCAGTATACATTTCCTCTTTCAGAGGGTATGTTAGTGTATTTTTTGTTTTTACAGATTTTTAATTTAAAAAAAAACATTAAGCTGGACAGGGAATATCTATCTCCAATATTTCTTCAGCACAGCACTAGGTAGGAGTCTCTAAAAAAGTATTGCCATATAATTGTCCAATGATGTAAGCGGCTGCTTCTATATAACATGGCTTGGTAATTATTTTATGTCTTTTTATTTTCTTTGTAAGAGTGTGACATTTAAGCGTGCAACTAATGCAAGCAAGAAATCAGAAATGTAAATCCAGGAGATGGCCAGGTTTTAAGGGGAAAAGGGTTTAAAGTGGATCACCTGCTCTGCAAAAGGAGAAGTAAAAAAGATACCCAAGTTTTATATAGTTTACCTTGTTCTTGAATCTCTTGCAATTTCATCTGCACATGGAGACAAAGATAGCTTTGCATATTATATCTGTAAACCCTGGACAGTGGTTTGTGATTACCTACAATCCCATATTGCTCCTGATAGCCAGGTGACATGTTGCTTAGGGGAAAAAAATCAAAATACTCAAAATAAGACATTTTTTGACCAAATTATTTCTTTAAATTGCCTGTACTCTAGCTCAATTCACAGTATATAAAAAAAACACTTTATCACATGGAGCCAGTCTCTCTCCCTTCATAGAACCAAGCACCACATTAATTACTTCCTGCATAATACCTTGTGTTTAGACTGTTCAGTCCGATTACACTGGCCTGAGCACTCAACCATCTAAGCCATCATTTAGAAATGAACTCTGATATAGATTACTCTAGATCTTTCCTCTTCCTCATAGTCTCTGCTTTGATGATCAAAGAGGAACTGAACTCTGGGAAAAAATGCAAGAAGAGGGCAAAGGACTAGTCACCAGTGTAGCCTTTGACCTCCCTGCAGCTGATCCTTTCCAGTTAGACTTAAATGCTTTGTTCTGCACCCTAGTACACTAGTGTATTCTGACAGTGATATGTTTACCAGCCATCAGAATACAATGATTACTGCTGGAAGCTATAGCCGCTGGCAGTGATAACACAATAAAAAAAAACCAGGCTGTTTGACTGAACCTGAACCAAACAGCCCATAGAAGTAGCAAAATTAGGCCAGTTCCTGCTGAACAATCCAAATTCGATCGGTCTATGGTCGACTTTAATCCCACATTGCATATATACAGCTACAAGGCTGCAGGTAGAGGTACAGAAACAATACTGCTTAGACACCATTCACATTTCTAATTGTTCCCTATAACATCGAAAATCTTCACTCTTTCTGTTCAACATGTGTGTTCACATTTAGGAAATAAGAGAGATGGATAAAAATTTGGAGACTTGGAAACAAAGAGAGATCACATCCAGTAAATTGCAAGAGGAAGACCAGGCCCATATTACAGCAGAGGTATCTTGTGAAAACGATGGCTTGCCTGTATCGGCCACTCTGAGAAAGGCACTTAACAGAAGGAAATACTTCACAAATCTCTACCGTGACAAGTAAGTGATTTTTGTAGATGACTGACCATCACACCTACCTACACATTAGCAAAATGACACACCTACCTACTCCACATTAGCAAAATGACACACCTACCTACTCTATACAACTGATTTTAGAAAGAGACTTCTCATGTTACATTTGCCAAAAGCCTCCACCTCCTAGCATTTTTTTACATATAGCATTTAGTTCTATGCTTATGGATCCGGAATGGCATATTCAATAAACGCATATCGGTGTGATGGTCAGATGTGTATAAGGATTTGAACATATAGTGCAGCTGCACACAAAGAAGCATATTCTTTTCTAACAAAGGGCCCATGCACAAACACAAAACATGATCAAATTTAAACAATTCAGTTTCTGTCTTTAGGAAGAGAACAATTACTATAGATTATTTGCTAACTTTAAGACCTTCATGAGATAAGTTGGAAAATCACCTAGTAATGTTTGCTGTTCTCTGCTGCATGTACCTGCAAAAAAAAATTAATGAAAAGGAGAGAAGGGCTAGCACCTCCATGAGCCTTTCGTTATTTAATTGAACAGAAACTTTCAGGAACCCAGAGATTTCCACGATGCAAAATACCAACTTTATTTTAAAAATCTGCATTTTAGCCCATCACTTCTTGCCTCCTGTGCCTCTTTATAGGTTAATATTCTGCTCATTAGATGTGTTTATTATGATGGGAACAAAACATCAAAAACAAGTGGGAGGAAGTGGGGCAAAGTGCTGACCATTCAGCTGAAAAATGTAACTTCCAAGGTTATGACACTCTTCAAACAGGGGTTCTTATTTGGACGTATCTGTACCCCTTAAGTGTTTGGTAACCAAATGATATAGATATTGGGCTGGATCAATGGATTAAGCAACACATCATTTATTTGATTTCCAAGAAGTTCCAAGAAAGAAAGCTAATTTCAAAAAGGCAGGGCTGGATATCAAATCGTTTTGATGTGAGCAGATATAGCTCAGCGATGAGGGCAATGAATGTTTTGGTTCCCTTCACTACTTATCTCCATAAAACAGAATTCTCTGCATTATTGAACCTCATATCTCAGTGAAGAAATAGACTTGATGTATCAAATGACATGCAGGTAACCTTGCCAGTAACTGTACCTCAACTCCATGTGGTTTTTTTTTTTCCAAAAACAACCTAGAATTTTACTAGCTGTAGCTACTGTGTGTATTTATGAATTGCCATTTTATATAAATATATGTGATACAATTTTTATGATTTCCTTTAACTGTTCTGTTTTAGCTCTCTATATGTAAAGTAAACACAAGCTATTGCCATGCCTTGAAATCATACTGGTACCTATTAGAACTGGTAATGATGATGATTATGACAGTTTGGCAAAAGAGGGTATGGGGACATATTGGGCATTGCAGTAATCGTAAAGTAAGTTAGAAACCCATGCTCTAAAAGATAATAGAAGAAATGCGAAGGGATCTCCCAGGTGTCTGAATGTGATTCCTACTTGCAGTTTGTTATTGGATTTCAGTGTATACAGTATATAGGACCAGAGAAGAGATACGCTGACAAAATACATATGCTTCTATAGAGGATACATCCAATGTACAATATACAGTGAATCTTTATGCTGGTTAAAGTGCACCTCTAGAGCGACATAGGGGGTCATTGAGGACAAGGAATGAAAGGAGGTACTAGACTCCTGCAAGAAGGTTTATCCCAAAATACAGTCAGGACCATAAATATTGGGACATTGACACAATTCTAACATTTTTGGCTCTATACACCACCACAATGGATTTGAAATGAAACAAAAGATGTGCTTTAACTGCAGACTGTCAGCTTTAATTTGAGGGTATTTACATCCAAATCAGGTAAACGGTGTAGGAATTACAATAGTTTGCATATGTGCCTTCCACTTGTTAAGGGACCAAAAGTAATGGGACAATTGACTTCTCAGCTGTCCCATGGCCAGGTGTGTGTTATTCCCTCATTATCCCAATTACAATGAGCAGATAAAAGGTCCAAGGTTCATTTCAAGTGTGCTATTTGCGTTTGGAATCTGTTGCTGTCAACTCTCAAGATGAGATCCAAAGAGCTGTTACTATCAGTGAAGCAAGCCATCATTAGGCTGAAAAAACAAAACAAACCCCTCTGAGAGATAGCAAAAACATTAGGCATGGCCAAAACAACTGTTTGGAACATTCTTAAAAAGAAGGAACGCACCGGTGAGCTCAGCAATACCAAAAGACCCGGAAGACCACGGAAAACAACTGTGGTGGATGACCGAAGAATTCTTTCCCTGGTGAAGAAAACACCCTTCACAACAGTTGGCCAGATCAAGAACACTCTCCAGGAGGTAGGTGTATGTGTGTCAAAGTCAACAATCAAGAGAAGACTTCACCAGAGTGAATACAGAGGGTTCACCACAAGATGTAAACCATTGGTGAGCCTCTTTATTGATGATGTGACTGCTGACAAAAGCAGCAGGATGAATTCTGAAGTGTTTCGGGCAATATTATCTGCTCATATTCAGCCAAATGCTTCAGAACTCATTGGACGTCGCTTCACAGTGCAGATGGACAATGACCCAAAGCATACTGCAAAAGCAACCAAAGAGTTTTTTAAGGGAAAGAAGTGGAATGTTATGCAATGGCCAAGTCAATCACCTGACCTGAATCCGATTGAGCATGCATTTCACTTGCTGCAGACAAAACTGAAGGGAAAATGCCCCAAGAACAAGCAGGAACTGAAAACAGTTGCAGTAGAGGCCTGGCAGAGCATCACCAGGGATGAAACCCAGCGTCTGGTGATGTCTATGCGTTCCAGACTTCAGGCTGTAATTGGCTCCAAGTATTAAAAAGTGAAAGTTTGATTTATGATTATTATTCTGTCCCATTACTTTTGGTCCCTTAACAAGTGGGAGGCACATATGCAAACTGTTGCAATTCCTACACCGTTCACCTGATTTGGATGTAAATACCCTCAAATTAAAGCTGACAGTCTGCAGTTAAAGCACATCTTGTTCGTTTCATTTCAAATCCATTGTGGTGGTGTATAGAGCCAAAAATGTTAAAATTGTGTCGATGTCCCAATATTTATGGACCTGACTCTATCTGATCGCCTTACCCAACTCTATATTGTTCACAGGATATATCTCACAACAACATGTCTAGTACAATTCAGAGCTGAGCAGGACTCCCAGTGCCCTAAATGTCGCATATCCCTGGGCACGTTTGGGCATCTGCTTTGGCACTGTCTGTGGGTGAGCGGTTTTTAGTACCCGGTGATCCAATTTCTGCATAACCGCATGGGGTTCCCTGTTTCCGTGGACCCTAAATCCTACTTACTGGGCGTTTTCCCTGATCCAGATGTGGATAAACATCGGACTTCGTTTTTATTTGAAACTTTGTTTAGTGCCAGGAAATTGGTAGCCCACCACTGGATGCAGGCGCTTCCTCCCACTCTGGAGGAGTGAATAGCTGACATCAATAACACTCTCCCTCTAAAGAAATTAATATATATTCATAGAGGTTGCCCTTCCAAATATAATAAAAATTGGGACTGTTGGTTTCAAACTGTAGACACCTGTTCTTAAAAATGATTACGTTTTGGATTTGTTCTGTATAAGGGCTGTGTACTTGATTTCCACTATACTTAATATAGATGCATGTATGAGCTCACATAGTGTACTTTTAGCGGAATAGGGAGGGAATATTTATTTTATTTGGGGATGTGCTGCTTGTTTTGTACTACCCGCCACTCAAACTCTTATGCAGGTCCCACTATTTTTTTTAAGACTACGTATTTTGTGCTGTAACCTCTTGTCTTTAAAATAAACTTTTACACTGTATATCTAAAGCCAATTTTTTTTCTTAGTTTTGGATAGAGCAGGGAATCAATAAACTCATTAGGTGTCCTATTGGAGAGATTCCCCTTCACTTTCTCTCTTGTATTTCTTTGCAGAATATGAAATTGTGCTTCTGTAACATAAATTCACACACTACAAAAATACCTGAACCACAAGAAAAAAAAAGAGCCTAATAAAAATGTAGTTTTTCAAGTGTCCAATCTAATCTTAAATACCTAACCAAAAAAAATTAAACCGCAATAAAATTGTGACCATTTCATGTGTTCCTTGTGCTGCTTTTCCTGTGCATCCACCCAGTGCAAAAAAACAAAGCTCTACCACCTGATAATGGAAGCTACCCTCCAGGGTTAATTGGCCTTTTAATTACAGAAAAATGCAAAAGCACATAATCCTTATATTTAAGATCCATATGCAATCTGACAACTTTTATTCCTGCAACTTTGTCTCCAAGATAGCATAATATAGTTGCTCATAATAAACAGAAGTAGACAGAAAACTATAGTGTAATTCTATTTATTTAAAGGAACAATAACAACCAACAGATGCCCTCACTTGTGCTAAGTTCACACTTGTTTATTCTTTGAAAAGCGATCTGTGGTATCACCTGTCAACTTGATATGCTGTGTTGAATTTGCCATGGCTCCAGTGCAAAACATCACAGTCGCAGGATGTGGACAGCCCCCATTGGCTATATAGTAGACTTTACGTGGGTGGTCAAAGTAGGGTTTTTAACGCCCTGTTTTTAACACCCCACCCCCCTTTCCTGTGTGGAGGCCTTGTGGCAAGCGCATCAAGCACTATGTATATCTCATTTGCTGCTATATCCCCAACATCCACAGAGGCTGGCTATTAACCATGCACACACTTCCAGCCTCTGCATGCACAACTGGTTTTCATCAGTTGACTTCACCAAGATGTTTTAGTACAGGCTCTTTTATTGCTGTGCGTTTCATATATATTGTACATTCATCCTGCCCTCAAGGAGCCTACAGTCTAAAGTTCCCAACTCACATTCATACATACACTAGGGCCAATTTACACAGGAGCTAGTTAACCTACCAGCATGTCTATAACGTGTGAAAGGAAACCCATGCATGCACAAAGAGAACATGCAAACGCCAGGTAGGAGGTGCCATGGTTGGGATTCCAACCAATGACCCCCAGTGCTGCTAGACAGAAATGCTAAGCACTTAGCCACTGTGCTGCCCAATATGTTATATGAAACCTCTCTAAAGTAAGGGAAACCTTAGACAGTTGTTACTGGAACAAGTGTCCCGGTTGAGGGATTTTCTCTTTATTGCTGTTTAAATGATAACTGAAAATTTTGGATTTTCACTTTCAGTCTTAGGGAAAATGGATCACCAAGACAAACAGAATGAATCTCCACAGCAGGGACACATACAACAATAAAACCCAAAAAGGATTTTAACCAAAGCTAAAAAAATAAGCTTCAGATATACCGTACTTTAACTTTATGTCCCAGAGACACAACAAAAGGAGATTTCCATTTTCTATCATGGTGACAATGGTCTGAATGACAAATGGAGCAGATAAATCTTTCCAGGAGGGAGATAGAAATTACAGCATTTTTTTTTATTCTATATTTCAGGCACATCACATGAATAAACTGTCAGGCAATAATACACATCTTAGTGAACCATGTAAACAGGAATAATTTGCATGAACAGTCAAGCTAAATAGTGAAGAATATAACATCCCATAGAATACATTATTTTCACATCAAATGCAAATCTTTTGCCTATAATTGGGATATCATTCCTTACAGTGATTTTACAATTCCTTGCTGTAGCTAAAATGGAAAAACATATTATAGACTTTAGGTACAGTTCAGATAAAAAGGTTCTTTTTGAGGACCTGATCATTCTTGATGAAATAGAAGTTCTCGTGAATGGCTTTCACTTTCAGCTTGATGGCACTGGAAACGCCTAAACTCAATTACGATGTAGAGTGTATATAGAAATGAGTAAAAAAAAAAAAAATCAAAAACAAATACAATAAATGTTACCTACCAAGAGGGCATGGTTTCTGGAGCCTAGATAAGATGGTATATCAGTTTATGGGGATGTTGGGCGCTGACTTCAACTGCGGTTTTGTGAGGAAATAAAGCCTGCACATTTTGACATAGACAAGAAATTGGTTTGAGATCCATTAGTATCACATTTTTCTCCCTATTCATGGTATATTAAATGCTAATGGTTCATAGGTTTGATTTTTATCTGACAAATTCATAAGCAATGCACTTATGTAAAAACCTTTCAGAAGCATTATAGCATTTTCTTTGCCAGTCAGTCAGTATCTGCTCTCCAGGGAGAGGACCAGTATTCTTCATTTGACAGTGGAATGTACTGCAGGATGAACAAGGGTCACTTTATCGTACTTGAGATGATCATATTTATTTATTTCACTATGCTTTCTTTAGAATGCAGAGAGAGGAAATGGAGTATGCACTGGTGGAAGATCAAGAGGAAAGAGCCCAAGTGTATGCAATGCAAAGACTATACAACCAGGTACTGGTCAGTACAATGACATTGAAAGAAATGCGACTGCCCAAATCATAAATTGCTGGATTAAAAGGCAGCAAAATGACAAGAAATAGTGATATTTAAAGAAAATATATTTAAAATATGCAGATTAAAAGGATTACTGTGAGTGGATCCAAAACTAAAACATTTTTTACCCTAATGCAAAAATTTTACAGCTTTCTGTCCTCCTGCTTAATCGATCCACACACAGCTGCATATCTTCTCTCCCTGCTCTCCCCGCTCTTCCTCTTCACACAGGGACTCGGGCCACAGCAGCAGCCATTGGTATTGGTGAGAAAGAAGCGGGGGGGAGGGGCAAGCAGCGCTGTGTGTGTGTCTATGGAGCACAGCTCCATAGACACACAGCGCAGGAGCGAGTACGTACTGTATGCACCCATAGTCCCCCATATGGGGCACATGGAGACCCAAGAAGAGGTGGTTTGGGGCTTCTCTGTGTAAAACTATTACAAAGAGCAGGTCAGTATAACATGTTTAATAATTTAATAAAAAAAAATTAACACTTTTAAGGTGGGGGTGTTCAACCTTTTTGACTTTCTTGGGCCACATTGGAAGAAGAGGAATTGTCATGGGTCGCACATAAAATACAGCAACAAGGATAGTTGATAAGCAGAAAAGATCAGGCAGACCACAAGTTAACGATCACTAATATAGATAGTGTACCTATCTGAGCAATAAAACTTAATTTTTTTTTAAATATGTTTTTATGTAAAACTACACCTGGGTAACATAAAACTAGTGCGATATTTGACACTGTTTTTGATACACTAACGTATCAGTATCT
Organism: Staurois parvus; assembly: GCF_062004578.1. NCBI lineage: Eukaryota > Metazoa > Chordata > Amphibia > Anura > Ranidae > Staurois > Staurois parvus. The sequence goes on from NW_028317982.1 coordinate 983,901, forward strand.
GGTTCGTCGGATGTAGTAGCAATTCTCAATTAATTCTCAAGGTGCTCATAAGATATTTTGGTTCTAATTTTGCCCTGCGTATGCTTCATCCTTAAAAATAGTTGCTCACAAATATAGGTTCTACTGAAAACTGATGACATGAATAAGGTGTGATTGTGAAGAGTGGGAGATTTTTCTTTGGGAAGATAAAACTTCTAAAAGTCCAGCAGAGAGACACTGTCAATTTTTTTTTTTTTTGGGTGCATGTGTTTGCTAAGTGTAAACATGTTTTACAAAAAATTCCCCCCTAAAAATTAGCAATTTGTGTTTTGATGGAGGAGGAACCTGAACATGGCTGCTGTGGGGAGCGAGCGGCACTAGCTCCTTGCTAGGTCCCGCTTCCCGACCTCCCCAGTGACCCTTAGTAGGAACCGACTCACCGGAGTCTGGAGGGCCGTGGAGTAGAGCCCAGAGAGCCGGAGATGGGAGCTGGACGGAGGCTGCAGTGACGCGCCGGTTCCCCTGGTGCTTCACGAGAGAGAGATCCAAGCGGCTGGGAGGCGAGGTGACGTTGCTGGAGCACGTGACCAGCCGCGGAGGATCTTTGGGGGAAAGAGGAAGCCGGCCGGCGTCCTGATGTGACAGGGAGCCGCCGGCTTACTGTTACCGGCTTACTGTTGCCTATAACCCCCAGCTTACTGCTGCCTATAACCCCTGGCCGGCTGATCGGCCCTGGGTCAGGGAGACCCGGGAGTACCAGGAGACCCACCGTGCATCCCTGGGACGAATCCCAATGAGAAAAGCGAAAAAAGAGGCACAGCATCGGAAACCCAGAGGAATCCCCCCCAGGACTGAGCTGCTGTGAAAGCCCTCCACTCAAGCTTGGAGCCACCGTCCTGAGAAGAGAAGGGTGAGTGAGAGCTGTTGGGGGCTTATTGCGTAGTGGACCCCTGAGTAACATCGGGGACCAAGGGGTGAAAGAGGGGAGGATTCCCTGGGTTTAGAAGAGAAGAGTCCCAGGTGCCCTAGGAGAGCAAAACATAAGGAAAAATAGCAAGCCTGTCTGGTCCACAAATCATAAAGGAGCGGTATAACCCCATCTAGAGAATATAGAAGACAAAAGACATATAGAGGATATGAAAAATAAAGGTCCTAAGGGAGCAGGGCTCAAAGGGTCTCAAACAGGCACGATAAAGAAATTTACATCATATGGAAATATTACGCCAGAAAGGGCCCAAGGCGCAAGTGCAAAAGGGGAAATGGACACTAGCTCAGGAAATAGTCCTAGATTATCATTGGGTATGAACAGCAGCTGTAGCCAACAAATAGCGGATGGCTTGGGAAAAAAAGAATCTGACGGTGAACTACAAGTACCAAATAAGAAGGAGATGATAGAAATGTTTCAAAGTTTGGAGAAAACGATAAAACACGAAATGACAGCTATTTGAAATGATTTAGGGCATCTGCTATCGAGAATGGAAGAAACAGAGGAGAAAGTTAAAACCCAGGCCCAAACCATAATCTAAGGAAAAAAACAACCCATTTGGAGAAAACTTAGAAAAAATTGCTCTATAGGATGGAAATTCAAGAAAATAAAGAAAGAAGGTGTAACCTTAGAGTTTGAGGAATTCCAGAGTCTGCAAAAGGGGAAACATTATATGAACTAGTTAATAAAATTTTAGACTCCATAAGAGACAGACCTGAAACAGACGGGATCAAACCAGATGGAGTGTTCAGAATAGGAAAGTTCAAACAAGCTACTGAGAAGGAAAGATCGAGAGATATAATTGTCCAGTTCCAAAAATCTGGGGTCAAAGATGAGATATGGAAGAAGATCAAGGGAAGATCATTAAGTATGGAGATCTGACTATCCAAATTTATGCGGACTTAACATCAGAGACTCTATGGAGAAGGAGATCCCTGAGACCCCTGTTGGAGCAAATGAGAAAACAGAATGTGCAGTATAGATGGGGTACCTCAGCATCTCTAATTGGCTGGAAAAATGGGGTTACAGCTTATCTGAGATTCCCGGAGGAACTGAGAGATTTTTATGATAGACTGGGCTTGCAAAGAATGGAGATAGCTGGGTGGGAAGAAGAAGAAGAAGAAAAAGGAGATACGGATGATACAAGAAAAGAGGACTGGCAGCGGGTCGGGGGGAGAGGGAGGGAGGCCCCGGGGTTGGGGAGAGAAAGGAGGGAGAATTAAGTAATAAATATGCTTTTTTTTTTTTCCCCTTTTTTTTTTCTCTCTGACCCCCCTTGTCTCTCCCCTGTCGATGTGGAAGCCCTTCTGGAAGCTCCGGTTAAGGGGGGGTGTGGCAAACTTGCTCATCAGAATTGGAGCAGAGTTCCCCCTCAACCCTCGTTTTCATGTTCTGTCTGTCTATCTGAGGCATACCTCAAATCAATCCTCACATCCCCCCTGCATTCCTGTGAGGCAGACTTTATCTCCTGGCAAATGGTGTGGAACAACCAGGAAGACATGAGAAGTGGAGCCATCCAGTCTACGGAGGTGTCATTTTTATCACCCAAAACTATGTAAGCCCACTCATTATCAAACCAACCAGAATAAGTGCACAGTCCTGAGGTCAACTGTATGGTTCATATCACAGGATATGAGCTAGTAATTTAGTGTAGAGTTTCCCAATGACCACTCCCAAGTCAGAGCCCCCCTCCCCTTTTGAGAGGGACCTTTTAAGAGAGTAAGTGAGTTAGACACACACACAGGGATCTCCCAGCAACATCGTAACAAGGGGAGATCAAAGAACCTTTCTGCTCTGCATCTTGAATTTGCTAAAACCAGGCAAGGCAAGTAACTTACCCTGTAATTTCCTCGCTATTCTATGTTTGCTGTGTCTTTATATACATATATATATATTTTTGTGATATCTCTTTGTACGTATTTATTTTGCATCCAACGCTTTTAGTAATAAATCTTTCTTTCTGAAAGTGTTAAACTGTTTCTAAGCGCTTACTTGCAATTCACGAATTCCTGCCTTTGAAGAGACGCTACTGTGGTTATATTTCTGTATAGTAGTTCCGCGGGCCGTGCTATATAGATCAATATTTCAATCATTATAGTGTATATTTGATAACGGGAGTTTCCCAGTCTCCGACAAAAGTGGTGGTGGCAGTAGAGGGTTAGTTGCGTAACTAACCCGACCCAGTAACAAGCGCATTCAGGCTGCAGGCACCGATTGTAGTCCATTAGCTGGGCAATCGCTGTGTAGGGTGCAGCTGGGTGGGGCCTTGTTACGCGCGTCACACCGCGGTTTTGGATCGGCCGGCCCTTCGGTCACGAGTTTGGTGAGAAGGTCTGGGGTCTGACGCCGTGGGCGTGACGTATTACTGTTAGTCGCGGCTGTGCGATTGTCCCCTGTTGGTGGCGGCGACCGCGGGTCGTGACGGGGAAGTAAAGATTATTGCTGAGTCCAGTTGATAGAGGGGATCTGGGGAGGTCGGAGGAGAGGTGTGCCGTCCATGGGCGGAGCTTACGCCCAAAATTTTAAATCAATGGTGGAAATAGATCCACAAATGATTTGTAGGCAGCTTACAAGCCTAAAATGGGTAGGGGAAAAATAAGAGAGGGGGGGTGGGGGGATGGGGGTCGGGTGGGAGGGAGGGGGTGCTGGGCTAATACTCTGCATGATAGTTGGGCCTAATAGGAGGAGGCGAATTAGAGGAGAGATAGACAGAATTAAGAAGGATGGAAGAAATACAGTTTATAACATATAATGTGAATGGGTTGAATTGTCCTGGGAAAAGATTTAAGTTGTTTAAGAGTTACATCATAGGGCAACGTCAGTGGTATTTTTACAGGAGACACATTTTGAGATAGAGTCAAACGTGAAATTAAAATCCAAATATTATCCAACATGGTATTACGCTGACTCTCCAATTAAAAGAGCAAAAGGGGTGGCAATAGGATTGGCAAAGAATATGAGATTTGAGCTGGAAGATAGAAAGACTGATCCGAAGGGGAGATTCCTGTTCTTGAAAGGTAAACTACAGGGAATCGAGTGTACATTAGCCAATATATACTGCCCTAACAAGAAGCCGGAGATCTATTTGAAGGGTCTGCTGAAAAAATTGATAGATTTTAAAAAAGGGCGTTTGATAATAGCAGGAGATTTAAATCTCTGTATGGACCCACAAAAGGATGCAACCTCCCTTGTGCAGGGAGAAGGTGGTAGGTCTCTGAGAGCTTTGAAAAAAAGCGATCCACGAGTACCAACTGGTGGACACCTGGAGAATAATGCATATGAAAGACAGAGACTACCTTCTTCTCTAATGCACATGAGATATACTCGAGACTGGATTATATTTTAATAGACCATCAACTCATTGAACTGTTGGTTAAAATAGAAATAGAGACAAGAACATTATCGGATCATGCCCCTGTCATAATGAAAATGGGATGGGGAAGACGGTGGACGGGAGGCTTAGGATGGAGGTTAAATGAGGCTCTTCTCTTGGATGAGGATATTGCTCAGAAGATCGGGGAAGAGATCAAGGTATATTTTAAGGAGAATGAGACAGAGGAAGTATCGACAGCTACAGTATGGGAAAGCCATAAGGTATATATAAGAGGAATCTTGATTGCGATGGGAGCAAGGAAGAAAAAAGAAAGAAGAGAGAGGGTTAGTGGACTCCTAAAAGAAATCCTGGACTTGGAGCAGATACATAAGAAGAAAATAACAAGAGAAACAAGACAGAAGTTAATGGATAAAAAAGATGAGCTAGAGAGATTGATGGAAGAGGAGAGGAGAAGAGTATATAACAAAGTATTAAGCGAAAGATATAGAAGGGGAGATAGACCAGGAAAATACTTAATGAGAGCTCTGAATAAAAAGAAAAACAGGAATTATATAGAAAAGATAAAAAGTCCTAAGGGGGAGTTGGTCCACTCAACTAAAGAGATTATTAAAGTGTTTACGGAGTACTATAGAAAGTTGTATAATATTAGTCCCCAAGGTTCTCCAAATGAAATTAGAGAGGGTATCAACGAAAAAAGGATGATATATTTAAAAAATGCGGGATTACCAAAGCTAAGTGAAGCACAATTGAACTCCTTGGATGCGGAAATTTCCCAGGAAGAAATAAAAGCAGCATTAAGAAGTACAGGGGGTGGAAAAAGCCCAGGACCGGATGGTTACACAGTTAAGTACTATAAAAAATATAGTGAATTATTGTTACCGAAGCTGAAGAAGTATATGAATGATCTGGGAGGTGGGATGGAGGGGAGGAGAGAATCTCTTCAGGCCCATGTCGTACTCATTCACAAGGAGGGAAAAGATCCTTCTCAGTGCTCCAGCTATAGACCAATTTCATTATTGAACACTGATACCAAGTTGTACGCAAAGGTTCTAGCAAATAGGCTGAAAGACCTATAAATATAATAAAGAATGTAGCGCTACACCCAAAATATATATGCACATTTAAATGGAAAATTAATATATATAAAAAATGTGAAATCACAAAATCTCATAAAAAATATATATATAAATGTGACAGTGATATCAATTAATATTAATTAGTGCCCATAAATCATAAAATCAACACAATAAAATAAATAGCTCAAAACATGTGAAAAAACATTTCCATATATATATGTATAAATGACGCATACACATATATATAATTATAATCACACGTGCCTCTTGTGAAGTGAAATGACCATTAAAATGGTACAAAACAACAGTGCTCTCAAAGTCCAATAAATATTGCTGGTGACCAAAGAGAAAACAGTGCTTCCAATAACTACTGTTAGTGACCATATGTAAAACTCGTGCAGATCTCTTTACATATGGTCACTAACAGTAGTTATTGGAAGCACTGTTTTCTCTTTGGTCACCAGCAATATTTATTGGACTTTGAGAGCACTGTTGTTTTGTACCATTTTAATGGTCATTTCACTTCACAAGAGGCACGTGTGATTATAATTATATATATGTGTATGCGTCATTTATACATATATATATGGAAATGTTTTTTCACATGTTTTGAGCTATTTATTTTATTGTGTTGATTTTATGATTTATGGGCACTAATTAATATTAATTGATATCACTGTCACATTTATATATATATTTTTTATGAGATTTTGTGATTTCACATTTTTTATATATATTAATTTTCCATTTAAATGTGCATATATATTTTGGGTGTAGCGCTACATTCTTTATTATATTTATTTATCACAATCACTGGTATATGATTTAATGTTAGCAGCTTCCCCTGGGATTTATATATATTTTTATTTAGTTTAAACACTTGGGAGCGCAGGAGGTTCACACCACTACTAGGCTGAAAGACGTAATGCCTGAATGGATCCATGGAGATCAGGTAAGCTTTGTCCCAGGGAGAGAGGGTAGAGATAACGGGTTGAGAACTCTGATGCATATTCAGAAAAGTAGAAAAGGGAAAGCCCCGTGGTGCTCTTGTCAATTGATGCCAAGAAGGCGTTTGATAGAGTGGACTGGGGCTTTATGATGGACAACTTGGAAGTGTTGGGGATTGGAGAGAGAATGCGTGAGTGGATAGGTAAATTATATAGGGAGCCCACCGCAATCATCACGGTACATGGGGAGAGGTCGGAATCCATTGGGATGTCCAATGGAACAAGACAGGGCTGCCCATTGCCCCCCTTGTTGTATGTTTTGTCATTGGAACCCCTGTTGTCAATAATAAGTAATAGTGGAGCGGTAAAGGGAATCCAGACAGAAAATATAGAACATAAAGTAGCGGCCTTTGCGGATGACCTATTGTTTTATGTAGGCAACCCCCAAATAACACTACCAAGTATAATGAAGATCCTGAAGGAATATGGTGAATTATCAAATCTAAAAATGAATCCAACAAAAACAGAGATTCTGAACATCAATATACTAAAGAGCGAAAAAGAAACGCTACAAAAAGAATTCCCCTTTATATGGAGAGAAAAAGATATAAAATACCTAGGAATAAAACTTGCTATCTCATATAAACAATTGTATAGATTAAACTATATTTCTTTGATAAATGAGACCAAGGAAGAATTAAAAATATTAGAAGGAGGAAATCCATCATGGATAGGACGTATAAACCTAGTTAAAATGGTAATTATACCTAAAATACTCTATAGATTTCAAATGGTTCCAATCAAACTCCCAGAGGCTTTTTTTAAGATAATAAAAAAAATGTTAACAAGATATATATGGAGGAATAATAAACCAAGAATATCATACGAAACATTAAGTAAGACTAAAGAGAAAGGGGGAATGGGACTACTTGATGTCAAGAGATACTATAAAGCAGTAATTTTAGCAAGAATTTATGACTGGACATTTAACTATGGGGAAAAGTTGGGTAAAAATTGAAAATGAACTGAGTGGAATTAGTTTGAGTAAGATGATATGGGTTCCAGCACATTATAGAAGAATTAAAGAAAGCACAAGTATTTACACTTTAAATGTTTTAAGGATATGGGATAATTTACACAAAAACATGAAATGGGAATTCAACTCTATATTAATGCCTCTTGCAAACACGGAGTATTTCCCTCCAGGAAAGGATGAGATATCAGGGAGATGGTTTAAAAAGTAAGATATCCAATTGAGAGATGTATTGGTAGAGGGGGAATTGAGAACATTTAAAGAATTAAAAGAGAAGAAGGGAGATATTTTTACTAGAATAGATGAGTGGAAATATCATCAATTAAAATGTTTCATTGGAAATCTCCCAAAACCCCTGAGATTAAAAAAGGAGTGGAATATGTTTGAAAGGCTGTTAGAAACACGTAGAGATGGGAAACACGGTATTGCTAAAATCTATAGAATACTCACAGAATTAGACACAGACACAAAGTTAATTTTTATAACGAAATGGGAAAGAGATATGGATGTGGTGTTAGACGAGGATAAACAGAAAAAGATATTTAGATTGATACACGAGAACGTTAGTATGAGAGAGGTTGAGATTAATTATAAGTGTTTGACACGATGGCATATTACACCGAGTACTGAGTATAAGATGAGTGGGAAAAATTCAAAAATGTGTTGGAGAGGATGTGGAGAGATAGGCACGGTGTTTCACATATGGTGGGAATGTCCGAAAATTCAAGCTTTTTGGAAGACAATAGTTAAATTGATAGAAATAATAACTGGAAATGACATAGGGTTAGACCCAACGATGTGTCTCCTACATAATGTTGAGACATCAGTAAATAAATATAAAGAATCAGGCGTATGGTACTATTTAAATGCTGCAAAAGGTTTGATACCCAAGTTTTGGCAGAAAACGGAGGTGCTGAAGGAGGAAGACTGGATCAATAGAGTAAACCAGATTAGTAGAATGGAAAAATTTTACCATATGCAGGAAGATAGGTTGGGAGTATACTATATGAGATGGGAAAAATGGGAAAAATCAGGATTGAAAGAGAAATATAGAAAACTATAAACTAGGATGGTACTTAAAGTTATTAGGCCTCGAGAGATTAGAGTGGGAGAGATCCTGCAGAGGGGAGGGAGGGGGAAGAGGGGTGGGAATGGGTTGGGATGGGTGGGAAAGAAAAGAGTTATTAGAAGGGGTAAATTAGAAATGTAACGAATATTTATATGTATTGTGTCCCCTTTTATGGATTTTTTGTAATAACATGAAAAACTAATAAATATTTAAATAAAAAAAAATAATAATTAGCAATTTGTGTACAGTGCATCCAGAAAGTATTCACAGCACTACACTTTTGCCACATTTTGTTATATTATAGCCTTATTCCAAAATGGATTAAATTATTTTTTTTCCCTCAACATTCTACAAACAATACCCCATAATGACAATGTGAAAGAAGTTTGTTTTGAAATCTTTGCAATTTATTAACAATAAAAAAAAAAACATGTACATAAGTATTCACAGCTTTTCCTCAATACTTTGTTGAACCACCTTTAGCACCAATTACAGCCTCAAGTCGTTTTGAGTGTGATGCTACAAGCTTGGCACACCTATTTTTGGGCAATTTCTCCCATTCTTCTTTGCAGTACCTCTCCATCAGGTTGGATGGAGAGCGTCAGTGCACAGCCATTTTCAGATCTCTCCAGAGATGTTCAATCGGGTTCAAGTCTGGGTTCTGGCTGGGTCATTCCAGGACATTCATAGAGATGGCCCATAGCCACTTCTTTGTTATGTGGGCTGTGTGCTCAGGGTCGTTGTCCTATTGAAAGATGAACCATCACCCCAGTCTAAGGTCCAGAGCACTCTGGAACAGGTTTTGATCAAGGATGTCTCTGTATATTGCTGCATTCATCTTTCCTTCAATCCTGTTCCTGCCGCTGAAAAACATCCCCACAGCATGATGCTGCTACCACCATTCTTCACTGTAGGGATGGTATTGGCCAGGTGGTGAGCGGTGCCTGGTTTCCTCCAGACATGATGCTTGGCATTCAGGCCAAAGAGATTAATCTTTGTTTCATGAGACCAGAGAGTTTTGTTTCTCATGGTCTGAGAACCCCTCAGGTGCCTTTTGGCAAACTCCAGGCAGGCTGCCATTTGCCTTTTACTGAAGAGTGGCTTCCGTCTGGCCACTCTACCATACAGGCCTGATTGGTGGAGTGCTGCAGAGATGGTTGTTCTTCTGGAAGGTTCTCCTCTCTCCATAGAGAAACGCTGGAGCTTTTTCAGAGTGACCATCGGGTGCTTGGTTACTTCCCTGGCTTAGGCCCTTCTCCCTTGATCGCTTATTTTGGCCAAGCGGCCCGCTCTAGAAAGATTCCTGGTGGTTCCAAACTTCTTCCATTTATGGATGATGGAGGCCACTGTGCTCATTGGGACCTTCAATGCTGCAGAAATTTTTCTGTACCCTTCCCCAGATCTATGCCTTGATATAATCCTGTCTCGGTGGTCTACGGACAATTCCTTGGACTTCATGGCTTGGTTTGTGCTCTGACATACACTGTTAACTGTGGGACTTTATATAGACAGGTGGACTCCAATCAAGTTGTGGAAACATCTCAAGGATGATCAGTGGGAACAGGATGCACCAGAGCTCAATTTTGAGTGTCATGACAAAGGCTGTGAATACTTATGTACAGTACATGTGGGTTTTTTTATTTTTAGTAAATTGCAAAGATTTTAAAACAAACTTCTTTCACGTTGTCATTATGGGGTATTGCTTGTAGAATGTTGAGGAAAAAAATGAATTTAATCCATTCTGGAATAAAATAAAATAAAATGTGGCAAAAGTTAAGCGCTGTGAATACTTTCTAGATGCACTGTATGTTTATGATTTTGTGTTGGACCGCAGGTTGGATACCCCTCTTCAAAGGCTAAGGTAACCTTTGGAACATGTTCCACTCGTATTTAGGGTAAAAAATATCACATATTCCAGCTCCTGCCTTCTCTCCCCCGTAATCCCCCTCCTCTCTGTTATAGCAGGAGGGGGTTTTTCTCCATGCACCCACTGTCACTTTTTATAAGCAGTGCAGGGCTCCGCCACACAGCCACATCATTTCTTCAGATTCCTGTAAATAAATGAACTACAAGTACCATTTTTCACCATGGCAGTTGTTTCAATGGGCTGCAGGGACACCTTTGGGTCTTCACATGTCTGCTGACATGGCCGCCACCTTTCAGGTCGTACCTCTCTACGGGGCTTTCTGTTTGAAAGCTGGAGGACATGTCTGCTGGAGCCCACATTGCACCCGTGATCTACTGATCGCGGGTACAATGATTTCCCTGCTGTTTAACAGATGCTGTCCTTGGCATTGCAACACAATAAACAACAACATCCAAGGCATTGGCAACAACATCTCAAACAACATAATCAGAGTACTTTAGTGTAGGCAGGTGCAGTCTATTTTCTCGACTGCAGGTGGTGCTTAGTGCAGATAGGGGAGAAAGTCGAGGGGATCCTAATTCCTCTATGGTTTCCTCAGACACAGGGAGGCAGCTATCTGATTGGATGCTGGTGCCCCATGTGCTTGTGGCAGCTATCTTGGGTCAAGCAGAGTCTGTCTAAGACCCTGGCTACTGGGTTTGGCACACATTTTTGCGAGTGACTAGAGTAGGGAAAGTGCATAGTGTCAAGGAAAGGTTCAGTAGGGAACGTGCAGGGACATGCCATCCTTCCTGGAAGCCTTCCCATTTGGGTGCAAACGGACCAGGCCACATTCCACTCCTTCAGATGGATTCTGTCGGCACCTCTGGTCCACTGATTTCCTGCCGCTTTGCTCTTCCAATTTGTGAGTGCTCCCGGTCGGGTTACTTTCCCGCTGCGCCTGTTTGCCTATACTGGATTTTGTTATAATATAGTCTTGAAATTGCACTAGGACATCACGCTGCACCTACCAACACTTGGCATAGTCAGCAGGATTTGAACCTGCATGGGGTGACCCCAATGGATTTATTTATTCAACCTTAATATGTTTTATTAATCTTAAGAGCTATTGTCCACCAGATGTATTGGTGTACATTTTCCAGTGCAAACATACCACAAGGAAATGAGAAAACAAACTGTGGTTGTGAGGAAGCACTAACACAGTGTGACCTTTGGCTGTTTTTATGGAGATCATCTGTTTTTGAATAAAGCGTTTTATAGAAGATCCCAGGAGTACAGCCACTCAGATTTCTTTGTTAGGGAAAATGAACTATTCGCACTGTGTTCTTGTTAATGTCTTGATTTGCAGTTCATGATGTGGCATCATGTGTGTTATACACATGATGATATTTAGTTTGCTAAAACTTAAACAATTCATTAATTTGCTTATCCTGTTATTGTATGTTATTCAGCCCTGCTAATCTACTCATTTTGAAGATAATCTTGAAGGGCAGTTTGGAGTAGTCAAACAAGAAGCCCTGTAGCAGCATATAGAGTTGTTGCAAATATATTTTGTAGCATGTGCCTTGAGCCAGAGGGGTTTGAAGTGTATGTAAACCCTCAATCTCCTTTTGATTATTCTTGGCATCCTGTCTCACTCTATACAGTTTTTTGTGAATATGTTGTACACTGTCTTAATTGGAGATCCTGCCAGTTACATCACTTCCTGTTGCAGGCTGACAGCGCTAAGCCACCACCTCACAATTATCAGCTGTATGTTTAGCCTGTCATGTACACTGCTTTAGTTAAAGCATTTAACCACTTGCCCTCCAGAGGATTTACCCCCCTTCCTGACCAGACTATTTTTTGCAATACAGTGCTGCGTTACTTTAACTGACAATTGCGCGGTCATGCAGTGCTGCACCCAAATGAAATTTGTGTCCTTTTTTCCCACAAATAGAGCTTTCTTTTGGTGGTATTTGATCACCTGTGCGTTGTTTATTTTTTACACTATAAACAAAAAAAGACTAATAATTTTGAAAAAAAAAACCCAATATTTTTGACTTTTTGCTATAAAACATATCCAGTAAAAAAAAATGTTAAATTTAGGCCAAAATGTATTCTGCTACATGTCTTTAATCCCAATAAATGTAAATTAATTGGTTTACGTGACAGTTATAGCATCTACAAGTGGCGATATATATACTGGCATTTATTTATATACAGTCTGGTCCATAAATATTGGGACATCGACACAATTCTAACATTTTTGGCTCTATACACCACCACAATGGATTTGAAATGAAACAAACAAGATGTGCTTTAACTGCAGACTGTCAGCTTTAATTTGAGGGTGTTTACATCCAAATCAGGTGAACGGTGTAGGAATTACAACAGTTTGCATATGTGCCTCCCACTTGTTAAGGGACCAAAAGTAATGGGACAGAATAATAATCATAAATCAAACTTTCACTTTTTAATACTTGGTTGCAAATCCTTTGCAGTCAATTACAGTCTGAAGTCTGGAACGCATAGACATCACCAGACGCTGGGTTTCATCCCTGTTGATGCTCTGCCAGGCCTCTACTGCAACTGTCTTTAGTTCCTGCTTGTTCTTGGGGCATTTTCCCTTCAGTTTTGTCTTCAGCAAGTGAAATGCATGCTCAATCGGATTCAGGTCAGGTGATTGACTTGGCCATTGCATAACATTCCACTTCTTTCCCTTAAAAAACTCTTTGCTTGCTTTTGCAGTATGCTTTGGATCATTGTCCATCTGCACTGTGAAGCGGCGTCCAATGAGTTCTGAAGCATTTGGCTGAATATGAGCAGATAATAATGCCCGAAACACTTCAGAATTCATCCTGCTGCTTTTGTCAGCAGTCACATCATCAATAAATACAAGAGAAGCAGTTCCATTGGCAGCCATACATGCCCACGCCATGACACTACCACCACCATGCTTCACTGATGAGGTGGTATGCTTAGGATCATCAGCAGTTCCTTTCCTTCTCCATACTCTTCTATTCCCATCACTGTGGTACAAGTTGATCTTGGTCTCATCTGTCCATAGGATGTTGTTTCAGAGCTGTGAAGGCTTCCTTAGATGTCATTTGGCAAACTCTAATCTGGCCTTCCTGTTTTTGAGGCTCACCAATGGTTTACATCTTGTGGTGAACCCTCTGTATTCACTCTGGTGATGTCTTCTCTTGATTGTTGACTTTGACACACGTACACCTACCTCCTGGAGAGTGTTCTTGATCTGGCCAACTGTTGTGAAGGGTGTTTTCTTCACCAGGGAAAGAATTCTTCGGTCATCCAACACAGTTGTTTTCCGTGGTCTTCCGGGTCTTTTGGTGTTGCTGAGTTCACCGGTGCGTTCCTTCTTTTTAAGAATGTTCCAAACAGTTGTTTTGGCCACGCCTAATGTTTTTGCTATCTCTCTGATGGGTTTGTTTTGTTTTTTCAGCCTAATGATGGCTTGCTTCACTGATAGTGACAGCTCTTTGGATCTCATCTTGAGAGTTGACAGCAACAGATTCCAAATGCAAATAGCACACTTGAAATGAACTCTGGACCTTTTATCTGCTCATTGTAATTGGGATAATGAGGGAATAACACACACCTGGCCATGGAACAGCTGAGAAGCCAATTGTCAGATTACTTTTGGTCCCTTAACAAGTGGGAGGCACATATGCAAACTGTTGTAATTCCTACACCGTTCACCTGATTTGGAATGTAAATGTCAATACCCTCAAATTAAAGCTGACAGTCTGCAGTTAAAGCACATCTTGTTCGTTTCATTTCAAAGCATTGTGGTGGTGTATAGAGCCAAAAATGTTAGAATTGTGTCGATGTCCCAATATTTATGGACCTGACTGTATATATATATACTAGTAATGGCGGCGATCTGCAACTTATAGCAGCACTGCGGCTGGCATTCTGACACTGGGGGGAACTTACTAACTAAATGAGCAAGAAAGTGCAGCGCTAGATACTATAAATCATAAACGTCCATGTGATGTTCAAAATTAAATGAATAGAAATAATCATACAATAAAAGAAAATAAATACACAAAAAATGAGTGATAAATAATCAAATGAATAAACAGTCCTAAGTGAGAGATCCTGTGGAATATGGCAATGTGCTGTTGTAAACCAGTGAACATGAAGTGGAGTGAAGTGACATCTGTGATAAAGCTCCTGTGATAGGTTATAAGCTGGATTTAACCCCCCCTGATCAAAAGTGGTTTTAGATCAGCTAGAGAACAGCGATAGTAAATTAGAACCACTTGCAGAATTGAGTGATAATGATTCGTGGGGAAATTCGTCATCAGACACTGAAAACGATTTTGCAACTTTGCTCAGTGATGTGCGAACTTGGCGCTATATTTCACATATCAGTGTTTATATTATTATTTTTTATGATTATTTATTAAATTATAATTTATTATTTCGTGTTTCAAATTGTAACATACCAGGGATGTTTACTAGACTCTTGTTCAGACAGATTTCAGTGAGTTATTCCTAAAAATTACAGGCCTACAATAAAAAATACATATTTCCATGCAAAAAAAAGTAACGCTTTGAGCACAGAAATATGGACATAATCAGACCGCTATGGAGGTTAAAGAATATTATTAAAAGAGTTTATAATGTATCATTACTAAAAAGAAGAAAGAATTTCTATGCCCTTTTGCACCCCGATCTTACCTATCTTATATTGTCTCCCAAAATTTCATAAAGATCAACAGCACCCTCTTGGTGACCAATAGTGAGCGGTATTGGTTCTCTTTGTTCTCTAGTGGGTGAATATATTGATTTTTTTTCTTCAACCTATGGTTAATACCACTCCATCTTTTTTGAAAGACATTAAACAAATCTTAAATGATAGGATTATTACTACTGACCATTCCACCTTTCTAGTAACAGCAGATGTAGCTTCTTTGTACAGCAACATAGGACATGCTAACGGCATGAAGGCTGCCGATTACTATCTTGGTGAAGCTGAGGATATTTCAGATCGCCAAAAGATGTTCATATTAGAACTGTTGGATTTTGCCATGAACCATAATTATTTTTGGTTTGATAAGTCATTTTATCTACAACTCAAAGGAGTAGCCATGGGGGCTAAATTTGCTCCCAGTTTAGCAAATTTGTTCATGGCTAGATGGGAAGAAGACATTATCTATTCGAGAGATTGGCCTGAATTACGTTTTTATCGTCGGTACATTGATGATGTCTTCCTCCCTTGGCAAGGTAATGAGGAATCCTTAAATACTTTATTTGTCACTCTAAATAATATTTATATAAACATTCAGTTGTCCTATGTACAGTTGCAAGAAAAAGTATGTGAACCCCTTGGGATTACGTGGAGTTTTGCATGAATTGGGCATAAAATGTGCTCTGAACGCCATCTAAGTCACAACAATAGAAGAACACAGTCTGCTGAACATAATACTACACAAACATTAGATGTTGCCATGGTTTAATTGCACATAACATGTAAACATTCACAGTGCAGGGAGGAAAAAGTATGTGAACCTTTGGACTTAATAACTGGTTGACCCTCCTTTGGCAGCAATAACCTCAACCAAACGTTTCCTGTAGTTGCAGATCAGACCTGCACAAGGATCTGGAGTAATTTTGGACCACTACTCTTCACAAAACTGTTTCAGTGTAGCAATATTCTTGGGATGTCTGGTGTAAATCGCTCTCTTAAGGTCATGCCACAGCATTTCAATCGGGTTGAGGTCAGGACTCTGACTGGGCTGCTCCAGAAGGCGTATTCTGTGCTGTTGCAGCCATTGTTTTGTTGAATTACTTGTATGCTTTGAATCATTGTCCTTTTGCATCACCCATCCTCTGCGGAGCAACTGGTCGTACGTTTTCCTGCAAAATGTCTTGATAAACTCTGGAATTCATTTTCCCATCAATGACAACAATCCGTCCAGGCCCTGAGGCAGCAAAGCAGCCCCAAACCATGATGCTCCCTCCGCCATGTTTTACAGTGGGGATGAGGTTTTGATGTTGGTGTGCTGTGCCTTTTTTTCTCCACACATAGTGTTGTGTGTTCTTCCCAAACAACTCAATCTTGGTTTCATCTGTCCACAGTATATTTTGCCAGTAGTGCTGTGGAACATCCAGGTGCTCTTTTGCAAACTTCAAACGTGCCCCAATATTCTTTTTGGACAGCAATGGCTTCCTCCGTGGTGTCCTCCCATGTACTCCATTCTTGTTTAATGTTTTCCTTATTGTAGATGTGTCAACAAAAATGTTAGCATGTGCCAGAGATTTCTGTAGGTCTTTAGCTGACACTCTGGGATTCTTCTTTACTTCATGCAGCATTCTGCGCTGTGCTCTTGCAGTCATTTTTACAGGACGACCACGCCTAGGGAGAGTAGCAACAGTGCTAAACTTTCTCCATTTGTAGACAGTCTGTCTTACCATGGACACATGAACATCAAGGCTTTTGGAGATACTTTTGTAACCCTTTCCAGCTTCATGCAAGTCAACAATTCTTGATCGTAGGTCTTCTGAGAGCTCTTTTCTGCGAGGCATGGTTCACATCAGACAGTGCTTCTTGAAACCAGTAAACCCAAAACAGGTGTGTGTTTTTTAAGGGCAGGACAGCTGTCAGCAACACATCCAATATCATCACACTGATTGGAGTCAAGGTTGGCTCACTCCTGGCTCCAATTAGCTCTGGGAGAAGTCATTAAGCTAGGGCCTCACATACTTTTTCCTCCCTGCACTGTGAATGTTTACATGTTATGTGCAATTAAACCATGGCAACATCTAATGTTTGTGTAGTATTATGTTCAGCAGACTGTGTTCTTCTATTGTTGTGACTTAGATGACGTTCAGAGCACATTTTATGCCCAATTCATGCAAAACTCCACGTAATCCCAAGGGGTTCACAATCTTTTTCTTGCAACTGTATATAGCCATGAGGAGGTCATTTTTTTTAGATCTCACTCTAGTAAACGACAGAACAAAGACTTTTACAAAATCTTTTTTTAAGTCTACTGATAGGAATAGTCATATTCCTACAGATAGTGGTCATCATTCTCTGTGGCTTAAACATATACCTAAACGTCAGTTTCTCAGAATACATAGAAACTGTGACATCTTAGAGGATTATTGTTCTCAAGCGGAGGTCTTAAAAACAGATTCCTTGAAAGAGGGTACAATAAATCTACATTGGAGATGGTTATCAGGGAGGTAGCCGATGTGGATAGATCACCTCTGTTGGCCTCTAACAGTAGGAAGAGTTTTGATAAAGTATGTCCCTTCATTATCAATTATTCTATTCAACATAGAGATGTAGTTAAAATTTTTAAGAATAATTAGGGTGTTTTGAGGAATGATCCAGTTTTAGCATGTTTTTTACCTGATAACCCGGAAGTCATTTTCCGTAAGGCACCCTCTTTGAGAAATAAATTATCTTCCAATATAGTAGATCCACCTAATGAGATCACATCTTTTTTCCCTATGAAAGGTTTTTTTCCTTGTAATAAATGTATGATCTGCCACTGCGATGATACTAGGAGAAGGAAACTTGATTCTTTTATGTCTCACTCTACTGGGAAAAATTATACAATAGACTCTTTGAGCACTTGTAACAGTAGATACGTTGTGTACCTTTTGGAATGTCCTTGCAAGAAGCAGTACATAGGAAGAACCACTAGGAGGCTTAGAGGTCGTCTCAGGGAACATCTCTACAATATCAAGAGGGATTTTAAGGAGCACTCTGTTTCTAAACATTTTAGGGATTGTCATCATAGAGACCACTTTGGTATTACGTTTGTGGGGATAGATTTCGTTCGCCCTCATTGGAATGGAAATAATACATGTAGGGCAGTATCTAGGCTTGAAACAAAGCGGATTCACGAGATGTAGACTTTGCCCCCCAAAGGACTTATTGTCGATATCGATATTAACTGTTTTATTGTTTTTTTTCATTGTAATCTTTGAGTCATAATAAGGGGATTCACATGTATTTGTTGAACATGTGGCTATATAGCCTTGACCCATTTGTAAACACATATGTTGGTATATTTATTTTTTTATATTTCAATATTTTTATTGAGAATCTGTAAAAAGTAGTATACAGAAAAATAGAAAACATAGCCCACCTACATGGTGAGTTGTGGCAAACAAACAGATTCATGGAATATATAGGCACATAAGAATACATCAACCAATGATGTAGTAAACAATAAAACACAACCCCAGTAGGATAGCAAATATTCCATCGATCAGTAGGCATGGGCAGTTTCATATAACCAATTAACAAAAATAAGGAGACCGAAAAAAATAAACAGAAAGAGGATAAAGAATATATCGGGTAAAGAAAGGGAAAAAAAAGTGGAGAAGAAAGAAGGAAAGAAAAGAGAACAGAAGAGGGCCAGCCATAGGTCCATTAAATAATAGAGATATACCTAATCCATGGTTCCCATGTAAACTCAAATTTAGAAGTATTATTGTTAACGATACTAGTAAGTTTATCATTTTATCATAATCCAATTAAGTTTCTGTTTGACCAAGTCCAGCGGAATTGTTGACTGTCTCCAACATCTATCTATAGTAATTTGTGCCGCCAACAAAAGATAAAGAATTAATGTAACTGATTTCTTGGGAATATCAGCGGGCAACAGATGAAATAAGGCTACTTCCGGTGATCTATGAATATTAATTCCTGTTACCAAATAAATTAAGTTAAATATTCGCATCCAAAATCTATGAAACACAGGACATTCCCACCATATGAGGAGCATAGTGCCCTCTTGTCCGCAGTGTCGAAAGCAACTAGGTGACACAGATGGGTACATTTTAGCAAGGCGTGTAGGAGCGAAGTACCAGCGAAGAAGTGTTTTATAATTAGATTCGATAAGAGTTTTAATTGAATTTTTAGAGCATTGGCCATAGTCCGCCAAATGTCCAGATCTAGAGAGCTGATTCCCACTGAATCATATAGGATAGCTTAGTAAGTGGATCGGAAAGGGAAGCATAAATAAAGGATAATCGACCTTTCATCATCCCAGTAGCCCATCTTTATGTTTTTAATATATTTGTATGGCAGTTATGTAATTCTATTGTTTTTACTGTAATCTTTGTACAATAAGCTTTGTTAAATAGCTTGGTTCTCATGTTCATTTTTATATTTTTCATCATAATTTTTTAAATATGTCACAATATTATTGATTTTTATACGTATTTTTTTTTTTTTTTAAATTTTACAAAAAGTTTGTGTCCAGAGACCTTCTCGGTTATTTCTTAATTTCGTTATCACTGGTAACACTCTGAGAAGATGGTGTCCTAATAAGACTTTTCAGTCAATTTTCACACGCCTGCAGGCTATTTAAGGGGTTGAGTATGATGGTGTCAGTAGGAAGTGGGTCCCTTTGATAACGTGCATGTGCAAAAATGCATCAGAGAGGAGCTTACGTGCTGACATCACGCCGCAGCGTCCATGTTGATGGTCCAACGGCCATCTTTGTAAGTGCCGGTGCTGTGTTTTTACTTCCACGTGGATTTGTATGTCTTATTATTTCAATAAATACTACACTATATACCACTGTTTCTGGGCTCTGTATTGTGAGCACCTTTTCTAGGATCCCATATTGCAAGATCGCAGGGTTCTTCCATAGCGGAGGGGCCATACATTCCCTAGAGAGATTGTTTGTTTCAAGGTTTTATTCATTGATATCTCTGGTGAGTGCATAGTGGTGGAGGATTAACATGGATGTCACTTCACTTCATGTTCGCTGGTTTACAACAACACATTGCCATATTTCACAGGATATCTCACTTGGGACTGTTTATTCATTTGATTATTTATCACTAATTTTTTTGTGTATTTATTTTATGATTATTTCTATTCATTTAATTTTCAACATCACATGGACGTTTATGATGTATAGTATCTAGCGCTGCACTTTCTTGCTCATTTATTTATTTTTGGATGAAGAGGTTCATCATTTTTTGTGCCATCTGCTTTTATTGGTTTCTTAGTGCTCACTTGTATTCACATTTTTTTATGGGAACTTACTAACTGCCACTGACATCTCAATGACACTAATACAGTGATGAGTGCTAATAAAAAGCACTGACGCTGCAATAATGGCACTGGGCAGGAAGAGATTAACATCTGGGGCTATGAAAGGGTTAACTGTGTGCTTTGTGTGTTTTACTAGGGAAACATGTTGCTGTGTATTTCTCTACACAGCAGCATATTACTGCTGGCAGGAGAGACTGTGTTGTTGGCGATCGTTGGGTGCCGGTGGGAATCTCTGGTTGGGACCCGGTGATCAGCATCTGTAGCTGCCAATGGTGGCGTGCACACACCCCCTACCCAGAAATGCTAAATCATGTATATATATATATATTTGTGATTTTGCGCAGCCCTGCCACCCTGTAGCACTAATTCTGCTATAGGGCGGTCGGGAAGCGGTTAAAGCCCAACTCCAGGAAACTTAAAGATTTTCCCTTGCACTGGGTCTTTGCCTGCACTGCAAGGGTTGATTGCTCATTTAGGTCTAGGGGATTTGTTAGAGAAGATATACTTAATCATTCCTACACTCCTCCTCGCTGCTAGACCAGTCCTGGCAGCTTTTCTGCTCAACGTTCCAACAGTCTAAGGTCCTAAAGTCATCAAGACCGAAGTAGGATCAAAGGCCCTGCATCGGACGTGATGAACCTTAGGGACAGTCCACAGGTGTAGCCTGGGGGAGCGCCATCTGCCAGGGAAGCAGAGAATCGGGTAACTTTAAGTGCTTGTCCTCTCCCCTAGGCTAAATGAGCATGTAACTAGTCATTTTCAAATTTGCCTTGGGCTTGAAGTAGGCTGTTGGGATTTCTAGCTGATAGACCTGCTAAACAGTCCAACAGCCAACTGAAGTAGCGAAATCAGCAGGTAATGAGGCTATTAATTATGCATCTACTTGTGAGGCAGCATTGTCAGAAAGCGTTGTTCTGATCAGAATCTCCAGGTGAGAAACTTTGCAACAGGTTTAAGGAAATAATATTTGCTTAAAGTGGTTGTACACCTCTGGTATGAAATATGAGCAAAGCATATCCCTCTGTAGTGTGTACTTGTGTCATTTCTGCTGCCCTGTTCCTATTCCTATCTGCATGAGTCACTTCTGACAAGTTTTTCTGACACCAAGGGAAAAAAGGTCACGGGGGAGCTCCAGCACACAGCCTGCGATTGACCTCAGGGCCTCAGCTCTGAGCTCTTTAGTGTAACTTCAGCTCCCCTCCCCCTGTCTTTTGAAAGCTCAGACAACGCTTTAGAAGTTCAGCACTTTAAATGGATGTAGAAAATATAAGACTGAAAAAAAACAGGTACAACTTACGTATGAAGATTTGTTTAATCTGTGGCCAGTCACTTGATTGGGTGTCTGTAAGGGTTTACAGCCACTTTAGGGCAACTGTATACTGTAAGACATGATGCCAGACCTTCTGCAAAATAGATTTTGGGTTTACATCCACTTTAGTACTTCTTTGACAAGCATAACAATTGACTTCTTGTATGACCTTATTAGACTAGAATAGCTCTTACTGGTGTTCTATTGCACAGTTCTGAACTAATGCCTGGGAAGACTTCACCCAGTTATTTATTTTCCTAATACTTAAATAAGTGACGATTAATTTTGTCTGACAGTGAGTGCCTGACATGCCATTAATTCCCTCCAGGGCACCCGATTGGCAGCTTATCTGACTAAACGATCCCTGGTACCAGAGGGCATGTTGCAGAGAGTGCTCAGCCTATTGCTTCCTGCAAGTTCGGAGAGTGAAATCTCTTCCCTGCTCCATTCACTGGGCCATAAATATTCAGACCGAGTTCTAGAAACTGGCAGCATTGAGGATGGAGCTGACAGCTGGAGGAAGAGGTAAGCGCCTGTCAGTTTCTGCTAGCAAAATCCAATTGCATTGTATTGTTTCAGGGGTGAAAAAAAATCTATCCTTGGGCTGATAACACAATGTCAACACTCCACAGGATTCCTAACGAGAAACGATAATTGTTCGCCCGCTTTTTCCTCTGGACATTAACTTTGAATTACCCTTTTAACAGTGAAGGATTCATCTGGGATTACTGAATGTTACTGAAGTGCATTACCTGCTCTCTACATGAGCTGTGTTCACACAAATAAGAAAGCTCCATGATATGATGGGCTGATGGAAGAAAACTGAAAGAACAGCATTGCCCATGTCAGCCGATAAAAATTTCAAGTGTCAATTTCTCTGTTTTGGGTACATCTCTAGTCCAGGCTTCTTGAGCTGAGGTGCTGTCCGGGCTCTTCAGTGGTGCTGTGAAAAAATACCTAAAAATTGCCCCAAATTGGCCAAAAATTGTCAAAATGCAGGCAGGTGGATCCAGCCTGCCTTTTTTGTTAAAGCCACATATTTGGATCGTCCAGCACTACAACCTTGGGCATCGTGCAGGCCAGCCACTGGCGTCCTAACACCTGATGACGTCACCAGTTAATAAGAAGCACGCCATCAGTTAGGATGCCAGTGGCTGGCCAGCACAGTCCCCAAGGTTTACCCCTCCCCTGCCCTTCTCCTTTAGCACTGCACTAGCTATGGGAGGGAGAAATGCTGGATTACTGTTCAGATCCAGTGTGCAATGGTATATTTGCATTGTAGAAATAAACCACCTCTAATGTTGGGTGTCTAATGTGTGTGGATGCTGCTGTGATATGTAAAACTATTAGTTTAGTTGTTTTTTTTTTTTTATTACGTTTTAGAATGGGGTGGCTCGAAATTGTGCACAATTTTCTTTCATTGAAAAAAGGTTGACAAATACTGCTCTAGACCATTCATTTTAATAAAAATCTTCCCATAAGAGTATATGTGCATTGAACCTATTTAAAATGAACCTTTCCCCATCTTACCATATTTCACATCATCATGCATGCCTGTATGCTGATGGGAAATCATCCAAAATTGTGGGGTTTTATTTTTTTTTTTGTGTGTGTTTTTATTTACTTACCTTTCTTGTGTCTTTCCTAAAAGCAAACATGGCTGCATTGATGCCCCGCGGGATGGTAATGGCTTTGGTGCCTTTAGGGATATCTTGTACCTCTGCAAGATCTCACGAGATTTGGCAAGTTCTCACAGTATTTTTGTACTGGGCATGCACATGATGGAGCGTCTGACAGCACGTGGCTCATTTAGTACATGCGGCATATGACGTTACATTCATCCGTTTAAAAAAAAAAAAACGTTTTCCCCCAGGATCTCACAATCATTGTCTTAGATCTCTGCCTAGTCTAATCAGGCACAGATATGTACAGTTGTGTTCAAAATAATAGCAGTCAGATATCACTAACCTGATCAATCACTGGTTTTGGTAGAAATGATATTTCTACATGGCAAATAATTTACTAGCAGGTGTAGTAGAGTAATAGAAATCCAACAGACCCAACAGTCATGACATGCATGCTGCTGATTCTGTGTAATTGAATCACTAATTGAAAGGGGCATGTTCAAAATAATAGCAGTGTGGAGTTCTATTAGTGAGGTCATTCATTCTTTGAAAAACAGGTGGCAATTATTGCCCTTATTTAAGGAAGGAAGGCAGCAAATGTTGTACATGTTGGTTACAGTGCATTTCTCTCTGAAATTCTGAGGAAAATGGGTCGTTCCAGACATTGTTCAGAAGAACAGCGTACCTTGATTAAAAAGTTGATTGGAGAGGGGAAAATATATAAAGAAGTGCAGAAAATAATAGGCTGCTCAGCTAAAATGATCGCAAATGCTTTAAAATGGCAACCAAAACCTGAAAGACGTGGAAGAAAGTGAAAAACTACCATTCCAATGGATAGAAGAATAGCTAAAATGGCAAGGACTCAGCCAACAATCAGCTCCAGGAAGATCAAAGAAGGTGTAAAGTTCCCTGTGAGTACTGTTACAATTAGAAGACGCCTATGTGAAGCCAAGCTATCTGTAAGAAGCCCCCGCAAAGTCCCACTGTTGAAAAAAAGATGTGCTGAAGAGGTTACAATTTGCTTAAGAGCACATTGACTGGCCTAAAGAGAAATGGCGCAACATTTTGTGGACTGATGAAAGTAAGATTGTTCTTTTTGGGTCTAGTGGCCGGAGACAGTTTGTCAGATGACCCCCAAACACTGAATTCAAGCCACAGTACACTGTGAATACAGTGAAGCATGGTTGCACAAGCATCATGATATGGGGATGTTTCTCATACTACGGTGTTGGGCCTATTTATCGCATACCAGGGATCATGGATCAGTTTGAATACATCAGAATACTTGAAGAGGTCATGCTGCCTTATGCTGAAGAGGAAATGCCCTTTAAATGGGTGTTCCAACAAGACAACGACCCCAAACACACCAGTAAACGTGCAACATCTTGGTTCCAGACCAACAAGATTGACGTTATGGAGTGGCCAGCCCAATCCCCGGATCTTAATCCAGTAGAAAACTTGTGGGGTGACATCAAAAATGCAGTTTCTGAGGCAAAACCAAGAAATAGAGAAGAACTGTGGAATGTAGTCCAATCATCCTGGGCTGGAATACCTCTGTACCTCTATACAGACGCTTGCCAGAGTCTGAATTGGGAGAAACTGCCTCCTCCCTTTGCCTAGCTGATCAGAGGAGAGAAGGGAGGAAGTAACCTGCCAGTTTCCACTGATGAGACACTCACCAGAGGTAGTAGGCAGCTCTCTGTCTCTATGTCATGTTTACTTTTCTCTCCCTCTGGTGATCACCTATGCAGATTTGCTGTATCGCTCCCTGCACAGTGGCAGTGTGTCGGGTGTGCACTATCACCAAGCAATATATGCCATGCGTAGTTTATTAGGACTTGTGTTTCTTCTGCAATAACCTCTGTTAAATTACTTTAGAATGTACACTTGCAGTTATGGGGCTCGTTAGAAATACAAAGTGTATTTTACTTACCATTAGCCTCTTATGATTCCCATGATTTGCAGCAGTACTCAGACTGCTGATAAGGCAGCACAGCCGGTCCTCCTGTACCGGGCCCCATCAGTTTCAAAGGGGGACCTGGGCACCTGCCGAGCAGTACGGCCTTATTGCTGACATTTATGACTCTTGGAGATCCCCCTGCAGCACATCCAGCTTCTTCCTCCTTCCAGCTGTGCTACAGGGGGATTGATTCCTGGATCTTCCTCCTGTTTTTGGGCCTCCCTGTGTGTCCCCCTTCCCCCGTAGTACTGATGACTCTCCTCCTCTCCAGCAGCAACTGGGACATGGGGATTGTTTCAGAATGTCATATTTGAGGACCCCTTCCTTTACAGAATTAACATAATGAATGAACAGACTTTGCTTCAGTTTGTGAATGAATAAGAAGCCTTAGGGTGCTTCCCATTCATTCACTGTGCAGTGCAGCTGAGGTTGCAGAGAAAGGGACTGATAAATCTATGTCCTCAGTCCCATTCTCCGTCTCAAATGTGAGACATCAGGGGTGTTTTTAGACACCTGATGTTACACCAAAGTCCCCCCAACAGGGCAGTTAAAAAAATGTAAAAAAAAATAAAAATTAAAAATACAATTCTAAAAAAAAAAAAAGTATAAAGAATTGGACATGGGACATGCTGGCAGGAAGAAAGAGCGAGAGCAGTGTAAAAAGTTCTGTGAACTGCTTCTTCACTGTCCAAACACAGACTAGGAGCATGGATGTGAACTACCTTTACTGCACATGTGGGCTGTTGCCGCTGGTGGATTCCTGTGGCCAGGACACAGAGCAGTCTATTCAGTGGGGCACATGAGTACTCCCCAGAGGAGCAAGAAATGCTGGCCAGTCATTCTGGAGCCACCTTTGGTGGACCGTAAGGTCAGCAAATTGCATTGGTGTTTTCTTCAGCACACTACTTGCATAGCTGTATCTTGTGGCTTGTGTTTACTATTGGAGGTGCACAGGTTTTTACGATATCTGAAGTAATGTCTTCCAGAAACGGAGTGGGGGAGGCACAGCGGGAAGGGCACTAATGTCCTGCTGCCAGGTCCTGAGGAACCTAGCCGAATGTCTGCTGTAATATCCTCTCCTGAGAGGCCACAGTCACTGCATTTATCTGGCATTGTAGCTACTACTGGGGCATCTGCCTCGGCATATGTAACCAATGATGATCTTGCTTCAGCCTTAGTGGGTTTAGAGGATAAGATCGCAGGGATGATTGCATCAGTTTCTCAGGGAACTAAGAAGTGGGAGAGGTCCCCGTCACTAGAACCACTAATCCTGGAGCAGGAATGGGTGGAACTTGAGAATGAGGAAGAACTGGAGGAAGGTCATGCATTAGAGCCTCTGTCTGAGGGGTCACAGCCTGAGGAGAAGCAGGCAGTCTCTTCCTCCCAATCTCAGAGGTTATTAGTCTAGAAACCTCTGAGGTTACATATTCTTCTCTGGGCTCTTTGAAGCCTCCACAGAGTACTCAGGTCTTTCCAGTGTATCCTCTTGTGGAGCAACCTATGTATGCTAACTGGGATCACTCAGACAGGGTTTTTGTTTCACCAAAGAGGTTTTCTTTTTTTATACCCCATGAAAGAGAAGTTTAAGAAATGGGGTATGCCTGTAGTGGATGCAGATGTTTCATCCCTGAATAAGCCTTTAACATGTCCTGTGGATAATGTCCAGGTATTCAAGGATCCAGCAGATAAAAAACTAGAGTCTCTCCTTAAGGCCTCCTTCTCCCTGGCAGGTTCTGCCACAAAGCCAGCAGTGGCAGCTATTGGCAATTGCCAGAGTCTTTATGACCATGTCAAAAGACTGCTTGGAAGACCATCAGCGCAGGGGGAATACTCGGACGAGGATTTGAAGGTTGTTCCACATGCTTTATGTTTTGCGGTTGATGCTCTTAAGGATCCAGTTCAGCAAATTTCTCACTTGGCCCTCTTATCAGTACAAATGCGCACTTTTTTTGGCTAAAGAGTTTGGTCGTCAGAACTGCTTGCAAAAAATTATTGGCAGGTTTTCCCTTTCATGGAGAGCGGCTGTTTGGGGAAGACTTGGACAAATATATCCAAAGAATTTCAGGGGGAAAGCATTCTCTTCTACCCTTTAAAAGGAGATCCAAGCGCCCTTTTTTTAAGGTGTCAGGGGCTTCGGTTGCTGACCCCTCATCTACCAGGCAGTGGTTTCGCTGCACACAGGTTCCAACCTTCAGGGGTTGAACTCAGAATCAAAACCGAGTAGGCCTTGGGTACAAAAGTCATCCAAGGCAGATCAAAAGTCCGCCTCCTTATAAAGGGGCGCCCCCACTTGTTCGGGTGGTGAGGAAGGTTTTTGAATTTTATTGCTGCCTGGAGGGCTCTAATCCAAGAGAAGTGGGTAATTTCCACAATTTCTCTGGGGTACAGACTAGAATTTCGGGTCTTCCCCCTTCCCAGATTTTTAAACTTAAATGTACCAATGAATCCAGAACAGAGAAGAGCTTTGTTACAGGCACACAATCGCCTATTGTCTCAGGGGGTGATCACAGAGGTTCCAGCAGATAAAAGGTTTCAGGGGTGTTATTCAAGCCAAATGGGGATGCAAGGCCCATTTTGGACCTCAAGGGGATAAATTCGTTTCCAAATGTCCAGTCTTTTCTCATGGAATCGGTTCGGTCATTAGTGGCCTTATTACAGGAAGGAGATTTTTTAGCATCCATAGGCATCAAGGACGCATACCTACATGTTCCGATATTCATTCCTCACCAAAGATTTCTGTGGTTTGCAGTAGGGGCTCAGCATTTTCAGTTCATAGCACTAGCATTTGGGCTGGCCATGGCTCCCAGAGTTTGCAGAAAAATTCTTGCTCCGGTGTTGGGGCTGCTCAAAACTTAGGGGGGGATGGGTGGTATCAGTCATAGGTTATCTAGACAATCTATTGATCAGAGGTGCCAGACCTGCCAGGTTTGGAGCAGGATGTGGTCCTTACGATGCAGATCCTGGAACAGTTGGGCTGGGTGCTTGAAAAACTTCAAAAAGTCAGCCCTGGAGCCAGTACAGAGCCTGGAATATTAGGTGATGATCCTAGACAGGCAAAGGTCTTTCTTCCTCTTGGTCAATGTTGAGGAACGAGGTTTGTAGTTTAAAAGCCAAGAGGTATCCTTCAGTTCGCCTTTGTATGAGGTTGCTGGGGAAGATGGTGTCCTTGTTCGTGGCTATTTTCTATGCCCAATTCCACTCCAGACTGCTGCAAAGGAACATCCTGACTGTTTGGAACAAGAAGGTTCTGGCCCAGAATTACTATGTCTCCATGTCCAGAGGTACTTCGAAGTCTGAATTGGTGGTTGATGACTCACAATTTGGAGAGAGGGAGATCCTTTCGGTCAGTGGTGTGGAAATTGGTAATCGATGCTAGCCTCTCAGATTGAGTGGCTTTCCTGGAGGTGGCTACTGTTCATGGAACGTTGCTTCCACGGGAAAGGGTTCTACCCATCAATGTCCTGGAACTTCAGTCAGTGAGGCTGGCTCTGAGGGATTGGACATCCAGGCTTCTTGGTTGGCCTGTAAGGATTCAGTCCGAAAATGCCACAGTATTGGCATACATCAACCACCAGAGCGGTACCAGGAGTCAAGGGGCTCAGAAGGAGGTGAATTACATTCTGACCTGGGCAGAAACTTATGTTCCAAGTTTGTCAGCGGTGTTCATTCTGGGGGTGGAAAATTGGCAGGAGGATCATCTGTCGTTGGTGGTTGATTCCAGGGGAATGGGCTTTGCATCCTGAGGTTTTCAAGGGAATCTGCCAGCGATGGGGTTGCCCAGATGTAGATCTATTGGCATCTATGTTCTACAGCAAGGTCGGTCTGTTTGTGTCCAGAGCAGGGGTAGATGCCTTAGTGATTCCTTGGAACCAGTTTTCACTGATGTATGCCTTTTCTCTGATTTAGCTGCTGCCACATCTCTTCTGCAGGATTCGGGAGAAGTCTATTGCACCCAGCTTTACAGTCGCTAAATTTGACAGCATGGCTATTGAAACCCAGATCCTAAAGGATAGGGGAGCATCGGATTATGTCATCCCCATCATGTTGGGTGCTAGAAAGGTAGTCTCTAGGAACATTTTATTACAGAACTTGGATGTCTTAAATTTACTGATGTGAGGTCCGGAAATGGCACCCGCGAAAGTATGTAATTAGTAGGACTCTGTCGTTTCTGCAAACAGGGTTGGAGAAGAAATTGGCTGTTGGTACCATTAAGTTCCAGGTTTCAGCATTAGCTGTTTTTTTCCAGAGGCCATTGTGTCTCACTCTTTGGTTTGCACTTTTTTGCAGGAAGTGATGCGTATTGCTCCTCCTGTCAGGTTGCTTTGTGTCCTTGGGATCTGAACTTCGTTTGGAGGTTTTGCAAAAAACACCGTTTGAGCCTATTAGAGAGATTCCACTGGTCCTGTTGACTCGTTTTTTTTGTTTCTAGTGTCAATCACTTCTGCAAGAAAGGTGTCGGAGCTGGCAGCTATTACTTGCAGAGAACCATATATGGTTTTGCATCACAATAAGCTGGTGTTGCGACCTCAGTCGACTTTGTTTTACCAAAGGTGGTTTCTAGTTTTCATCTCAATCAGGACATCATTCTGCCTTCATTCTTTCATAGGCCTCAGTCAGCAAGAGAATGATCTCTGCATATCTTGGATGTGGTACACACTGTAAGGATCTTCTTGAAGGTGACAGCACAGGTCAGGAGGTCAGATGCTCTGTTCTTGCTGCCAGAGGGGCCTAGGAAGAGGCAGGCTGCATCCAAGGCGATAATTTCAAATTGGATTTATCATTCAAGCCTATGATCTGAAAGGTAAGGTCTCACCCTTTCGGGTGAAGGCACACTCTATCAGGAGTGTGGGGGCATCTTGGGCAATCCGCCATCAGGTGTCAGTGGCTCAGGTTTGCAAGACTGCTACATGGTCTTCGGTTCACACATTCACAAGGTTCTACCAAGTGGATGTCAGAGCCGCAGAGGATTCTGCCTTTGGCCGCAGTGTTTTATGGATGGCTGAGTAGGTCCTGGGGGATTATTGTCGGTGGCTATCATAGTGTCGCCCCTCCCCTCAAATTTTTTTTACTGCTTTAGGACATTCCCAGTCATGAATAGCCTGCTCTGTGTCCTGTGATGTATGATAAAAAAAACTGGATTTTTTCTACATACTTACCTGTGAAATCTATTTCTTGGAGTACACCATGGGATACAGAGGTCCCATCCCTCCTTTCTGAAATTTCATTGCTTAGTCCAAAACTGAAGTATGTCCTGTGTAGGAGGGGTTATATAGGGGAGGATCTCCTCTCTGATTGGTTGGCCAGTGTCCATTCACCTATGGGTGGCATATAACCCACATAGTCATGAATAGCCTGTTCTGCCCTGTGATGTACTCCAAGAAATAGATTTTACAGGTAAATACGTAGAAAAAATCCAGTTTTTGCTGAAGTTAAATCCAATGGTTTTTATTGAGGTATACAGATGTTTATATTGATATGTATAGTTTTAATCACCATTTGTATAAAACTGAGTCTGCATGTATTTATATTAATCAGTAAACTATGGTATAATCTCTTTTAGTTGTTAGTTTTGCCGAATCATTGAAAATTAGATCCATGTTGTAAAGAAAAATGAAGCAGCTAGTTGGGTGTGAAATTGAACCATTACATTCTTCTACTTGCTAATGTTACTTCTCTGTATACTGCAGAAAACATCAGGATCTGTGGATGGCTATGGAGAAGCAGATCAGGGAAAGTCTGGTCATCCTAGATGAGGAGAAAAACACATTTCCCCCAAGAAAGAAAAGAAGGTGAGTAGGGATACAGTGGATTGTTGTCACCAGCTGTGTATCACGAGCTGTGGTGGTGCTTCACGTGTTGTATGGTTTTATAATGATATATCTCCACTTTGCTGTAATAATTTGCAGGCTTTTTACTAACTGCAGATGCCAGGTAATAGCAGGCTATTTTCCTTGTCAATGAAAGATTTTGCCTGCAAGCAGTCTCTGTGTTTCTGACAACAACATTGGAGATCTGAAGTAAACACCGTGCATTGTAAAAACTCGCCAGCAATTTCTAAAGAAAAATTGATTTCTCCACATGACAAGAATTGTTATCTGTATATGTACTTGCAACGGTCCGAGTTTTGTCAGTATTTATGCATCTTGGAATATATGGGCAAATGTGGTGACATTGCTTGCTTATAGCATTGCCATTGTAGAGATAAAAGCATCACTACCAAACAAATTAGACACTAATTCTGTCAACAGTCATTCTGTGCATTTAACTCTGGGCACAAGAAAACAAAAAACCCTTGTAGCCCTCTCATCCCCACCTACAGTGCAAGGGTTAAATGCTTGTTTTGCCTAGGGGTAGAGCAGGAGTGTCAAACTCAATTTCATTGCGTGCCGCATCAGCATTATGGTTGCCCTCAAAGGGTCAGTTGTATCTGTAAGACTTTATAAATGTATCTACTCTGTATCATACTAAATCATTGTCTCTACATTTGATTATTACTGGTTTTAGTAATAACTTAGGACTTAAGTTGTGAAGGGCAGGTGCAGGTCAGCAGGGAGTCCACTCCTGTAACAGATGATGCAAGTCTGAAAAGGAGGGTTGCACACCGCTGGTATCGTCCACAAGAAACATTATTGGAGACTGCTCAGACAGAACATGGTTCTGCCACAAAGTGCATGGTCTGGAGGACGACCAGAGGAGGGCTAGAGTCTGCTTTCGGAGTCTGCTGAATGCTGAGACCAGGGAAGGTGGAGACAAGGGGGTGCCGTGGACCTATAAGAGGAGTTGTGTCCTCTTCTCTGCTGCCGATTGCTGAGAGGGGGGACAGAGACAAGCCTTTCAGAGAGAATTGCAGGATCTGGCAGAGAAGTTCTGTCCTGCTCTCTGCTGCTGACTGCTGAGACAAGGTGGGGATTAGAGAAGAGGGGGGTGTCACCTATGCAGGTGCAAGGACCACATGAAATGGCTTGGCAGGCCACATTCTGCTTAGGGTCCGTGTGTTTGACACATATGGGGCAGAGGAAGGTGTAGTACCTAGGCTACATTTACAACAGCGATTTAAGTCCATGAGAATTGTAGTAGCAGGTAATTTTTTTTATTCCTGATGAGCATCTGAGCAGCTAGGTCTGACCTCCATCCCCAACCATTATGATAGGCCACTGGTGGTTGCAGGGATTTGCAGCTGTCCACACAACCTGCAGTGATCACTAGCTGTGTAAAGAGCCATAAATAGCTGCAGACTGTCATAGTGAACAAGGCTGGCAACCACACCTAGCCATTCAGAGCCATGGCAGGTATCAGAAGATTCCTGCTTCTACAATTTGCAGTAGCCTAATTTGCTGGTGGGAATGTAGCCTTACCTTTTACCTTGCTCTGGTAGGCTCCCTCTATTTGTGAGATTGGTCCACCTCAGCCTCCTTTTTCAGGCACTTCCAGCCATGGCCATGCGCTTACCTCCTCATATACAGTGCTCTACTAATTACCGTGCATGTACAGTTGTGCTCAAAAATGTGCATACCCCGGCAGAAATCGTGAAATATTGGCGTTTATATTGAAAATATGACTGACCATGCCCAAAAACTGTCTTTTATTTAAGGATAGTGATCATATAAAGCCATTTATCATCACATACTTGTTTTGGCTCCTTTTTTAAATCATAATGATAACAGAAATCACCCAAGTGGCCCTGATCAAAAGTTTACATACCCTGGAATGTTTGGCCTTTGTACAGACACACAAGGTGACACACAGGTTAAAATGGCAATTAAAGATTCATTTCCCACATATGTGGCTTTATAAATCGCAATTAGTGTCAGTGTATAAATAGTCAATGAATTTGTTAGCTCTTACATGGATGCACTGAGCAGACTAGATACTGAGCCATGAGTTCAGAGAAGAACTGTCAAAAGACCTGCATAGCAAGGTAATGTAACTTTATAAAGATGAGAAAAGATATAGAAAGATGTCCAAAATACCCCCCCCCCCTCTCCTCTGGATCGCCCTGACCCCATAGCAAACTTCCCCACTACAGGTCAGCCGGTATCGGACTCCCCCTACAAACCGACATTCTCTCCTGCATCCAGCTTTAAAGGGGAACTCCTCGAGGTAGGCGACAGGGTGGGGCAGATTGAGGACACAATGGGAGAATACGCCGCTTCTTTCAACTCTCTTGTTGATGCCCACAGTTCTCACGAAGAGGATATTCAGTGACTTAAGATGAAAATGGCATATTTGAAGAAATAACATAAAGATATGTGGGATCCCTGAATCTGTCTAGCAAGCCCAATTGGTTTGTTATGTACAAGATCTATTCAAATCTGCAGCTCCTTCCCTGACAACAGACGACCTCACTATAGACATGATCCACAGAATTCCAAAACCAGCCCATCTACCCCAGTCTATCCCGAGGGATTTGTTGCTCAGGGTGCACTTCTTCCAGGCCAAGGAAAAGGTCATGCATTCTTTCCGCCACTCTGAGAATTTACCGGAGAAATTTCCCAAGCTACAACTTCTTCTTGACCTATCACGATACACCCTACAGAGGCGTAGGAACCTAGTGACAGTCACTAAAGCTCTTCGGAACCTTAAGATCACGCACCATTGGTGCTACCCGTGCTCCCTGATCATCACCCGCAACTGGGAATCTTTTCCTGTCACATACCTAGCAAGTGGCCTCCAACTACTTAGAAGATGGGACATTATTCCAGAAGAAAATCCTCATGCCACGGGGCTTGCTGGCCTCCATCCGATCACATCTGATTGGCAGGTTGTATCACGCAGGATATCTCACCACCACCAAGGTCAAAATGAGTCCTAATTGCACTTCAGGGGTCTTCTACCCTACTACTCCCCAGCTGGGTCTTAGATGTCTCTATTCTCTTTTCCCCCGCAGAGTTCGACAGTTTTCTGTACACAGTTCAGTTCTTCAACCTTTTTTACTTCCCCAGTTCCATTATGATTTTTTTTTCAAAGTTTCAGCTTCTATACTCCACACCCCTTGCAATTGTTGCTACATAGCAAAAACATGATGAAGCTGATTTCAAGTGCTTACTGATGTGCTTTTCTATACCCAAGTGCTTACCACCCTTTCTTACTGACACCAGTCTCCTCCCCCATCACCTGCTCGAGATCACTACTGTTCTTTACCTCACTGAGGAATGCCTTTCATTCAGCCTTAAGCTATGCCTTTGCCTTTTCACTCATTTGCTTTCCTCAAATGGCATTCAAGGTAGTCTCACTTAATGGGGAAAGAACAAAGAGAGGGCGCACAGGCCTAGTGCATTACCATAACAAATGTTTAATAAAAAATAATAAAGTAGGTGTTGTACTCACAAACGACAATATAGTCAAGGCACATCATAAAAGAACAGCTGGGTCAACACCGCGCTGAGTAACAGTCCGCAATAGGGAGTTTAGACATCCAAATGCCTGACGCGTTTCGAGAACTTGCTTCTTCCTCAGAGGAAGAGGCAAGTCTTGGCTCTGAGGAAGAGGCAAGTCCTCGAAATGCGTCAGACTTTTGGATGTCTAAACTCCCTATTGCGGGCTGTTACTCAGCGCGATGTTGACCCAGCTGTTCTTTTATGATGTGCCTTGACTATATTGTTGTTTGTGAGTACAACACCTACTTTATTATTTTTTATTAAACATTTTTTATGCTAATGCACTAGGCCTGTGCGCCCTCTCTTTGTTCTTTCCCCATTCAGTATATTTGGATTCCCCCGGTCCATTTGAGGGCAGCAAGGTGTGCATGTTCCAGGACATTCTTAATGTGGTTGTAGCCTGCATCGAGTCCATCCCCAAGCGCAG
The DNA here is from genome assembly GCF_062004578.1 of Staurois parvus. Classification (NCBI taxonomy): domain Eukaryota; kingdom Metazoa; phylum Chordata; class Amphibia; order Anura; family Ranidae; genus Staurois; species Staurois parvus. The sequence continues at coordinate 1,018,928 of NW_028317982.1, forward strand.
GAGCATTTGTGTTTGCTGGTTCTTTAGTCTCACTTAATGTCAGAGGCCTGAATCACCCTGCAAAAAGATCATCGATGTAGAAGGAAGCCTCCACTGTCAGGCTGACATACTCTGCGTACAAGAGACTCACTTTCCTGCGCTCCATGGCCCCAGATGTAGCCATAAAGCATTTCCTCATATCTTCCACCTAATGCATCTGAAGTCCTTGCGCTTGTTAAACTCTATTATTCTTATTAATGTGCCTTAGCATTATGGTCAGGCCAGATCTCGGCCTTTGAATCTGGTTGGGAACCCTGGATCACCTGGACGAAAGGGTGATCCTAGCCTCTCCACGTTACTCACTTCCATCTTGGCCTATCTTATCTTTCCTTATATGACCATTTGTACCATATTATTGATGACTAGTTGACCAATACTCCAACTGTATTGTGTGTGTGTTTTTCTTTTTTTCTCTTTCTGTTCTTATTTTCCCCTGTTATACAAGATAACAACTCTCATTGTAAGCCTGCGAATGGTGGAATAACCTGTATGTTTTGTTGCTTAAAATCAATAAAAATCTATTGGCAAAAAAGAAATAAGGGGAAAAATTAGTCGTGAAAGATATAAAGGTGCTGCCATTCTTGGCTGGCTGGCTGTGTCTGGTTCACTATCTCTGAGTCACTGACCATGATAAGTTTTCTTTAAATTTCTTAGCATGGATTCCTGTTCATTGCACTTTTTTAGTTTAAGTGAAGCATTTCCCTTACTAATCTTTGTCAGTGGGTAAGCCATCAGCTGTCTTAACCTATATAACAATTAAAACGAATTGCCAGTTGTTTGGTGGATCATAACATACACTAGTGACTCAAGATTTGCAGACACTTATACTTTATATATGCTGTATTTCCTAGTCTGCTGTAGATCATTCAGAATCAAGTTCAGGCTTTGTTCATTGTACCACAAATAAGATAAATCTATGTATATATTGATTCAAAATAACCTGCCTATGTACTATTCACAGGTGCACCTTCCTCCATCTAAATCTAGCACTGTGCTAGCTCTCAGCAAATATGGAGGCAACCAAGCAGCTCTAGAGGGGTCAGGAGCCATGACCTCCCCTGAGTAGCGGAATCTATTCTAATGCCATTATTTCCCAAGTATAAGAGCCCTCTAAACTCCCCATTATGTCTGATTTCAAGCTGTAAACGTGTTTTAGCTTTACATTTTCTAGATTGAAAATATTTGTTTGTCCTTGATTTCTACTGTTTTTTCATACTTTTCTCTTATTAGCATTTTCCTCTAGTTCATTCATGTCAGGTTCACAGCAGAATTCGCTATTAAAAGATTTAATAAGTTCCCAGCTCAGCCAAATGTACTTGTAATGAAATTCTTTGTCTGGGAGCTTTTAACTGCACACCATTTTTTATTTCTGTGCCAAGCTCAATTTTTCATGGCATACTGCTATATTGATGGTTTGAATAATGGTTACCACATTTGCTTTATGTATGGCCTTGCCTCTTGGATAATGACTGTCATTAATATTGTGAACACCTATATTATCATACACAGGACAAAGCACTCCCTAAAGTAGTTTATAAGGATATTAGACGTCTACCAGGACTTTGGGAAGCATATAAATGCTTAAGAGTGATTTATACACAGGGTTTCGCACTTCCTCTTAATTTACTAGTGAAGTATATTCCTCCCCGGTCTGTGCCTGCCTTCACTGTCTGCGACTTCCTATCTGTTCTGTGTGCTTTTCAGCACCCTCCCAAACTCCCTCTGCTTTTGCCCCCCCCCCCAACTTTTCAACCACGTTCTACTATAACTAATTTTACTATATCTAAATAGATACCATCCCAGGAAATGTAAGACCTTTGTCATATGCTAATCAAATCTCCTTTACATCTCCCATCAACTATGAAGTGTAAAGGTCTGATTAGATTACATTGAATGGATTGTTAAACTGGCCATAGAAGGTTCGAATCTCGCTCGATTCAGCAGGGACTGGCTGAGATTGTACCATGTTTAGACTGAATGTACCCAAATTTATTGATCGATCAACTGGAGCATGGGCGGACTGACCATTCGAGAACTCGGGCACTGCCCGACGGCCCGGGGTCAGAACGGGGCCCCATGAGATGCCCCTGGTACCTTTTTATAGGCTTTTTTTGAGTGTGGGCATGGACACGGGCCCCATGATCCCCTATTGCCAGGGGGCCCCATGAGTTTTCAGTCCGCCCCTGAACTGGGGTGCAACCAACCTGTCAGATTTTAATTGCGATTCTTGCTAGCAGCTATTATAGCTGCTAGCAGTAATCGCTGTATTCTCCTGACGGGACGACTCTCCCTGAATAAATTATAAGCTCTGGATGTTCCTCTACCACAGAAAACAATTATTTACACCAAACTAATCTATTTTATAGGTATATCTCAAGGAAATCATTAAAGTCAATGCATTCATTTAACTATTTAAAATTACTTGTTACATATGCATTGGATATACTTACATCAAGCCCCTCTTATATTCAGTTAGCATGTCCGCTTACTTCATTCCTTCTCTTTCCTGATTTCCCATCCTTTATCATTTCACTACTATCATAAGTCTTAAAGTGGTAGAAAGGGGGACATGTATTTTTGGAATGCTATTTATCAGCCTTTCAGAAAACACAAATGGCAGCCATTGCATTTCTGAATGGATTTCGTCATTGTTGGAAAGCTCAGATCACAGTCACAATGTACAGAGCTAATCAAGGTGGCTCTGTTCATTGTGATGGCTGTGATAACTAATTACAGTGATAAAAAATGGAAATGCTTAGAAGGAGAATTTAACAATTAAGTTTAAATGAATGAAGGGATTGTAGGCAGCAGCAGATTCACAGTAATATTTTCAACCCTTTCACACACCCCTCATCTCCATACTTTCTCTATGTGACATGTATATTAAAACTTTACCTTCCTTATCCTGCAAACTAACTCCTTCTCATCTTCATCCTCCCTCTGTATGCGACCTATACATGTATAGTTCATCAATACCAAGCTCCATGTATATACCACCTCAATACCAGCATGTTTCTTCATTTCCAATGAAATAGTAGGTGATGAGCTGAGCTACTGAGAGATAATTACTTGAACAACTTCAGCACTGATTGTCATGCACCTTGGTTGGAGACTGAGCTGACGAGAGGGTTTCCCTTGTGACTCTGGTCCGAGCACAGAGTGTGGTCCGGGCACTGCTGAGTGTATTGACAGAGGTACAAGGCTCAAAGAAGCATCTGTGCTGGTAACTTGGTAGCAGGTCAAGGCCAGGGTCAGAGACCTAGTCAAGCCAGGGTCATACACGGTAAGGCAAAAGAAATCGTAGTCAGGTAGCAGGCCGGGGTCAGTACCAGGGAACATCAGGAGGCAAGTCGAGGTCAGTATCCATCCAGAATCCACAGAGAAAGGTCAGAAGCAAGCCTGGTCAGCAATGGGAGATCAGTCAGCAAGAGCAGAAACACAGGTCTTGGGGAAGCTGAAGAACATCCAGTGATTAGCACACACCAAAGCCTTCTTTAACCGCTTGCCTACAGGGCACTTATACCCCCTTCCTGCCCAGGCCAATTTGCAGCTTTCAGCGCTGTTGCACTTGGAATGAAAATTGTGCGGTCATGCAACACTGTACCCATATGAAATTTTTATCATTTTTTTTGTGACAGAGCTTTATTTTGGTGGTATTTAATCACCTCTGGGTTTTTTATTTTTTCTTAAACAAACCAACAACCACTGAAAATTTTGAAAAAAAAAACATTTTTTCTTAGTTTTTGTTATAAAATTTTGTAAATAAGTGATTTTTCTCCTTCACTGATGTGCGCTAATGAGGCTGCACTGATGGGCAATGATGGGCACTGATGGGCTGCATTGATGGACACTGATAGGTAGCACTGATGAGGCACTGGTAGGTGGCACTGATGGGCATTGACAGGTATCACTGATGGGCACTGATAGGCGGCACCGACTGGCACTGTTAGGTGGCACTGTTAGGCGGCACTGATAGGCAGCACTGACGGGCACTGATAGGCAGCACTGATGCACACTGATAGGCAGCACTGACTGGCACTGATAAGCGGCACTGACTGGCACTGATAGGTGGCACTGATTGGCAGCACTGATAGGTGACACTGATTGGCAGCACTGATAGGTGGAACTGACTGGCATTGATAGGTGGCACTGGCACTGATGGGTGACACTGAAAGGCAGCTCAAATGGGCACTGATATGTGGCATTGATGTGGAACTGATGGGCACTGAAATGTGGCACTGGCAGGTGGCACTGATGTGCACAGAGCTGGCACTGATGGACACTGACAGGTGGCGCTGCTGGGGCTACACTGATCATCAGTGCTCTGATGATCAGTGTAAATGTCCCCTCCGAGGAATGCCGATTACCGGCTCTCCTCACGAGCTGTCAGCGTGACAGCTCATGAGGAGAGAAATGCCGATAACCGGCATTTCCCTGTTTACATGTGATCAGCTGTAATTGGACACAGCTGATCACATGACCGAGCCGACATCTTTGGCTCTTTCTGTAGATCGGTGATCCGCTGTGTCCGAGGGACACAGCGCACCGGCAATTGCCGCGCTGCGCGCTCCCGGAGGCAGGTATGCGCGGTGAGAATGGGAGGACGTCATATGACGTCCTCCCAGAATGAGAGAACTGCCTTGCGTCCGTCATATTACTATATGGCGGGCGGGAGGCGGTTAAGAAGACAACTTGGCACCATTCCTCGGATATTGTGTGCGCTGGTGCGCATGGGTGTGTGTGCCAATGTGTACTGGTACACACAGCTGCCCGGACATCTCAGTACATGCTGATTACTGGCCTGAGCTCATCTGTGTGCTGGCACATGTGCATGAGCATTAGCTGCATGAGAATGAGCATTAGCATTATTTGTTTCCTGACACTTCTGCTGTGAATATTGAGTGGTGAATGGCTCCACAGTGCCTGCAGCTATTGAGGGGTTACTGAGGGCTTCTTTTAAAGCTCATTACTGTTAGTATCAATTATTTACATATTCCTAATATATCTGTATAACGTGTGCACAAATATATATATATATATATATATATATATATATATATATATATATATATATATACACACTATATTGCCAAAAGTATTGGGACGCCTGCCTTAACACACACAAACTGTAATGGCATTGCAGTCTTAGTCCGTAGGGATTGAGTTGGCCCACCCTTTGCAACTATAACAGCTTCAACTCTTCTGAGTAGCCCGTCCACAAGGTATAGGAGGGTGTTTATGGGAATGTTTGACCATTCTTCCAGAAGCGCATTTGTGAGGGCAGGCACTGATGTCAGATGAGAATGCCTGGCTCACAGCCTCCGCTCTAATTCATCCCAAATGTGTTTTCTTGGGTTGAGGTCAGGACTCTTAAGTTCCTCCACCCCAAACTCGCTCATCCATGTCTTTATGGACCTTGCTTTGTGCACTGGTGCGCAGTCATGTTGGAACTGGAAGGGGCTTCCCCAAACTATTCCCACAAAGTTGGGAGCATGAAATTGTCCAGAATGCCTTGGTATGCTGACACCATAAGACTTAACCTCTTCACGTCGGCCACACAGAAATGTGCGGCCTCCCGGCATCGGGGCCTAGATGCTGAGCGGCTGCACATTTGTGCAATTAAAAAAAAACATATGTGCTGAGATTGCGCTCCCAGCACACATGTCCGGTACTCACGGAAAGGTCCCGATCTCCTCTTTAGATTGGGACTTTTCCCGATCATGTGACCACCGTGACGCGAATCACGGCAGTCACATGACCGTAAAACCCCACCCTGGCTTCTGAAACCCTTAAAGGGCCAGGAGGCGTCGGCGCCAAGGGGTTAAGAGTTCCCTTCACTGGAACTAAGGAGCCAAGCCCAACCCCTGAAAAACAACCCCATACCATAATCCCCTCTCCACCAAACCATACACTTGTCACAATGCAGTCAGGCAAGTACCGTGCTCCTGCCAACAGCAAAACCCAGACACGTCCATCAGATTACCAGTCAGAAAAGCGTGATTCATCACTCCAGAGAGTATGTCTCCACTCTCGGAGTCCAGTGGCAGCATGCTTTACACCACTGCATCTGACTCAGTAATACCAAATCACATTATTATTTTGAGTTAAAAAAACATTTTTACCTGCCAGAAATGTAATAAACATGCATATTCTGAGCCTAAATCACATGATCCTTATTTTCAAAAAAGAGGATTTAGCTCAATCAAAATGCAGTTACATGGCTGAAATAACTATTAGTATCCATATGCTAAAGTGTTGTGAATTGAGCTTTTTGAGTCTATAGTTTATATTTAGCAGTGAGATAAAATTATAAAAAATGCCACCCCCTTGTACACACATGATTACAAACCAACACATAGCAAAAATAGGTTTAATACATTAACATTCAATAGTGAAATTTTCCAGTAAGTAGGTATTTTTCACAACGAAGGCCAAAGATATTTTTATTTTCATTCCAAAGATATGTTGTGTAGGAAAAAAATAAGGTACTCCCAGTCCTGGTGAACAATAATAAAATCAAGACAAGCAAAGCCCAAATTCGGGAAATGTGAAAGTTCTTCCTTGCTGTGGGGCTTCACCTGCACTGTAAGGCTGCATTCACACTTGAGCAATTTGTACCTTGAAGCTCGAAGCTTCAAATGCGCTCAAACTTAAAAAAATCAATTGTTCTCTGTGGTGCCTGTTCATGTGATCAAGTGTGAACAGGCACCATAGAGAACAATTGATTTCTTAAGTAAGGGTAAACTGCTTGTTTAGTCTAGGGAAGAGTTATGATCCTCTGCTCCCCCTGTAGACGGCACCCCCATACTCCAGCAGTGGATTGTCCTTCAGTATCATCACATCCAATGCAGAGCTATGGACCATGTATTGGTCTTGATGATGCTAGGACCTTAGACCGCCAGAGTATGGGAGAGAAGATGCTGCAGGGACCGTGAGGATTTGGTGAGTAAATCTTTTTTATGCCCCCTAGAACTAAATGAGCAGTCCCACTGCAAGGGAGAATTTTAAATTTTCCCATGGTTGGGTTTTAAATTAACACCAATATGTTCAAAGTAAGCAGCACCTACTCATAAAAAGCAGCAAAGAACACTCAGCAATATTGCAATGTAATCAGTCATAAAGTGATTATGAAACTATATCTAAGACAAGGTCTCCTTATAGTGGCTATATCTGAGTATGGTCTTGAGTATATTCCAGTGTAATTAAATTGTTTACAGATTTCCAGCGCTTATGAAATAATTAAACCCCAGTGACTAGAAAACTAAGGTTAAAAGGAAAGCAATGACTAAGTACATAGATACTTCAAAGGTTTTTTTTCTCCCTTTTAAAAAAGAAAAAACTTTTCTGAGGATTATGGATCATGGACAGGCAATCCCCAGATCAATTTCTAATCCCTGTGGCATGAAATATAGCAGAGAGAAGAGCGGTAATGTGTGGAGACAGATAATTTGATGGTGTGCATGTATTCCATTACATATCTGAGTTTGTGCCTCGCTGTCACATGACTCGTCTACAGTATCCATTAACACTTGTGAATTGGATGCTGCTTCATGTAATGGAGTAGTAGAGGTAGCTCCAGGATTTTGTTCATGCCATGATTGCTGTGTGCAGTGGGCCTTTGCTGCTCTTATCAAGCTGTATAAAAAATTCCCAAGGTTCATATGGGTGGAGAAATTTTCAAAAAGGAGGTTTGTTTATAGCTGCTATCCCCATACAGCCATAGCTTTGCACGTCTTACACCGTCCTCTGAAACAACGCAAGATTACTCTGAAAGGTAAAGATAATTAAAACTGTGATCATTGTATTCTGACGGTGGGGAAACCTGCAGCTGTCAGTATATGATAGCACAGTAGGAGGAACTGTGTTGAAGGGGGAATCCAACTATTTTCTTTTCTTCAACCCATGGTAGAAGGAAAGAAAATTGCACAATGCATGGCCAACCTAAGATCTAAAGTTAAAGTGAAACTCCAGAACTTTTTTTTGCGTATATTGCTTATTTACAGTTTTGTGTTTGTTTTGATTTTTAGAATCAGAACATTTATTGTCATTTTACAAGAACAATCATAAAATGAATAAAATACCATTTCCCAAAAAAGGCACCATGTAAAATAGTAAAAATATTTGTTGTTTTTTTAACTGAATATAGTTTTATCTTTTAGATTAGTAACAATTGGTGAAGTGAAATGTGCTAATAATGATTTTAGTGTATTTTTATTGAAAGTATAACTTTAATCATCATTTGCACAACTATAATGGGGAGCACATGCCATACTTGCAGGCCTTTTCTGTAAGCCATGAAGCCTGGCCAAAATACTTCCAATGTTTGCATTCCTACTTCCAGATTTATGGACTAGAGCAAAATGGTCACTGAGCCACCTTTTTGATGAGAGCTAAAGTGATCATCTTTTTGTGTCCTCAAACAAGGAGCCACAGTTTCCATTTCCATTTTCCATGTTCTGAAAATAAGCCAGTAAGTAGAAATGTAAACATTGGGAATATTTCAGCCAGCCTTAATGGGTGAAAAGGCTTACAGGCATGACATGTACATTTAAACAATATTTTTACAAATGGCACAGTGTATTTTAAACTATCGAAGACCCTTGTCTTTGTGGTCTAGCTTATATAAAAGGTGAACTTGGCCTTTAATTCTACAGGTCCTGTGCTTTCAGGAAATACAGTATATGGTTTGCATCGTCTTTTACTTAGTTTCAAAGTGATAAATGGGAAAAACTGTGAAAAATGGCAAAATTGTCTGGCAACCTGAGGTGAAAAATGGGATCAGAAGGGTTAAAGGCTCATAGTCCTCCAGGATGTTCCAGGATGTTCTTGTCAGAGCTTGTTAGGGAAAGAGAACTCAAGAAATAATCTCGTTCCAGCCTGGCTCTATTTAAATATGAAGTTCCAGAGTATACTGTTAGCCATGGTTCACATCTAGGCATGCTGCGTATAGGGAATTTCAATGGACTGCCCTACCTGCAGGAAAAGTAAAGTCTTATCCTTTCATTTGCACCTATGTTAAGTGCTAGCTGACTTTTTTTTATAGTTTCAGACTTTTGTAAACCCTATTATTAGAAGCCCTGTGTAGGCTCCAGGTTGATGTTCCAGGTTGTAGCTTGCACAAGGTTTAGGATTCTCTCCCAACCCCCATGTGACAGCATTGGTTATTTTTTTGTCAATGCGTAAGGTAGGTCATAGATGGTGCAGTTTTTTTCACTTAACCAGCGGGTTGAATAGAAAAAAATATTCAATTCCCCATCAACACTCTCTCTGGGTTTGATTTACTAAAACTGAAGAGTGCAAAATCTGGTGAAGCTCTCCATAGAAACGAATCAGCTTTCAGGTTTTGTTGTCAAAGCTTAATAGAACAAGCTGAAGGTAGAAGCTGAATGGCTACTGTGCAAAGCTGCACCAGATTTTGCACTCTCCAGTTTTATTATTATTATTATACAGGATTTATATAGCGCCAACGGTTTGCTCAGCGCTTTACATTATAGTGGGAGACCATGCAGTAACGATACAGTTCAATACAAGAGGGATTTGACGGCCCTGCTCCTTGCAGCTTACAATCTAGGAGGGAGGGGTTAATGGTACAATAGGTAATAACTGTGGAGGATGGAGTGGTTGGAAGAGTAAAGGATTCCAGTATTAGCAGAGGGCGGGATAGGCTTCCCTGAAGAGAGAGGTTTGCAGTGATCGCCTAAAAGTAAGTAGAGTAGGCGATAGTCTGATAGATTGGGGTAGGGAGTTCCAGAGGATGGGTGACGCCCTGGAGAAGTCTTGGAGACGAGCATGGGAGGAGGAGATAAGGGAGCTAGAGAGTAGGAGGTCTTGCAAGCAGCGGAGTGTACAGTTTGGGTGATATTTAGAGATAAGATCGGTAATATAAATTGGGGCAGTGTTGTGGATGGCTTTATATGTCATTGTTAGTGTTTTGAATTTTATCCCTTGGGCAATGGGAAGCCAGTGGAGGGATTGGCAGAGAGGGGTGGCAGGTACAGAACGGTTAGTGAGCTGGATGAGTCTGGCAGCAGCGTTCATGATAGACTGGAGGGGGGATAGCCTGCGATGAGGAAGGCCAATGAGGAGGGAGTTACAATAGTCAAGGCGTGATATCACAAGGGAGTGAATAAGTTGCTTAGTGGTTTACAGGGTTAGGAACGGTCGTATCTTGGAGATGTTGCGGAGGTGAAGTCTACATGATTGTGTCAGCGATTGGATCTGGGGCTGGAAGGACAGACGGGAGTCTAGGATTACACCTAGTACCCTGGCATGAGGGGAGGGACTGATGATTGTGTTATCGATATTTATGGTCAGTGGAGGTGGCACAGGCAGGGGGGAATACTAGGAGCTCAGTTTTAGACAGGTTGAGTTTGAGGAAGTGGAGTGACATCCAAGCCGATATGTCACTTAGTAGGCATGCGATGCGAGTGGAGACTGAAGGGGTAAGGTGAGGGGTAGACAGATAGATTTGCGTGTCATCAGCATAGAGATGGTAATTGAACCGTGGGAGTTTATAAAGTGACCAAGAGAGGAAGTGTAGATGGAGAAGGGAAGGGGTCTAAGGACCGAACCTTGAGGGACCCCTACAGAGAGAGGGAGTGAAGAGGAGGTGGCAGCGTTATAGGTAACACTGAAGGAGCACTGCGATAGATAGGAGGAGAACCAGGAGAGAGCGGAGTCTCTGAGGCCAAGAGAGTGTAGTTTTTTGAGGAGGAGGGGATGGTCAACCGTGTCAAAAGCCGCGGAGAGGTCAAGTAGTAGGAGTATTGAATAGTGGCCGTTGGTTTTAGCAGTTAGTAGATCATTAGAGAGTTTTAGTAGGGCAGTTTCAGTGGAGTGTAGAGGTCGAAAGCCAGACTGTAAAGGGTCGAGAAGGTTGTTGTCAGTGAGGTGGGAGCTCAGACGATTGTAGACTAAGCGTTCTAGGAGTTTAGAGGTAAATGGCAGTAGGGAGATGGGTCTTAGTTTGTTCAGGTTGGTGGGGTCTAGGGAGGGTTTTTTAAGTATGGGAGTGATGTGCGCGTGCTTTAGAGCAGAGGGGAAGGCACCTGTAGAGAGGGAAAGATTGAAGATGTGAGTGAGGGAGCATAGGATGGAAGAGGAGGGTGACCGAAGGAGTTGAGAGGGGACAGGGTCCAGGGGGCAGGTGGTGAGGCGGGCTTCTGAGAAGACCTTAAGGACCTCTTCGGTGGTAGCGAGATCAAAGGAGGAAAGTGTTGAGGGAGGTAAGGTATGAGGTATGCTAAGTGGGCTGGGTGTCTGTGTAGTGGCGAAGTCCCTACGAATTGCATCAGTCTTGTTTTTGAAGTGGTTTGCAATCTCGTGGGCAGTGAGTGAGGCGCTGGGTTGCGGTGGAGGTGGAGGAAGTAGAGAGTTAAAAGTAGAGAAGAGCCGACGAGGACTGGAAGAGAAGGTATTAATGAGAGATTTTAGTAAATCCCTGTGTGTTGATGGGGGAATCGCTCCCGCGGAGATATTGTATTCTGATGGCTGGGAAGATTCCCTGTCGCCATAATACAATGGTCAGTGTTGCCAGCTACAGCCAGTGGCACTGATCGAGCAAAAAAAAAGAAAAAAACAGGCTGGTTGTACAGAAGTCAGTTGAGAGAAAAACCTCTGTACAACCAGCCTGCCCATAGATGGATCAAAATTCGACCAGTCTCTGCTGAAACGGCCAAATTTTGATCCATCTATGGTCAGCTTAAGAGGCAGGGGGAAGGGAGGCAAGAGATGACCTTGAAAATGTCTAAAGTCCCCATTTACAGATCTTTTTCCCCAGTCTTTGGACATCGAAAGGAAAAACAAGACACTGATGAACTCATATATCTGTCACTCTTCTGTTGTATGAAACTAACCTTGATGTGATTTGTTTTAGCATCCTGAAGAAGAAGAAGTTGCGTCCAGTGAAGCGAGTCTCATTCTCACACCCGGGAAGTTTTACCAAGCTGCTGCAATCCAGAGCTGGCTCTGAACACTTTGGAAGTGCAGAAGCCTTAGATATTGTGGATGTTGAAGAAAACTTGTATATATTCCGAGTTCCAAATGACTCTCCTAGTCCTCAAAGCAAACCTAAGAAGAAGAGGAGCTTTCTGAACTCCAAGAAGTCGACTGCTGTTTTAACCTAGGAAGGCACCATGGGTCCAGACCTAGAGTGGAATGCTTTCTGGGGACACAACAGACAACAATCATTTCAATATCTAATCACATTTCCTAGCAGGGCTGGTTAAAGGAACTCCTATTTCTCATCAGTGACAACTAAAGATCAGCTGGTCTTTGTCCCTATCGCCAAGCTGGATATGTTTTAAAGAACTCCTACCTGAAACAAAGGGATTTAAAATGAGGAGTGGTGGAAATCCCTACATACAACCAAATAAGAGTTTTAATGTTATTGACACCAACATTTGGTCCTAGTAGAAGTCCAAAGACTTTAGTAAATACTCCTGAGGAGTTTGATGAAGATCTTTTATTTTTCTTTTCATATTTATTCATTATATCCTAATTTTATAAGCTATGATATATCAGCACTTTGCAGAACAGAATCAATACTAGCATTGTATAATGTGTGCTCATTCCAGATTTAGTCTCCGTTATTTTTTAAATCAATGCAAAGAGTGTGTACAAAATTGGAGTAACCAAGGAGAGCGAATAGAGTTCAGTTTGCTGAAGTCATATTGGTGAAAAATGAAATTCAGATTGATCGCTAGTGATTGTTGCACTTTGTGCAGCTTTGCTCTCTGCCTTATTAAAACCTAATTGTACTTTTATTTATTTTTATTTTTATGATGTCCGGCTTACTTCCACAGGAGAAGATTTGGATCACTGTGCTCTGTGTAAGGACAGCTGCTTGAAACACCATTGTTCCCATGCAGCCCTTAAACAGACACAGCTCATGTGATCCAATCAAACACTTACCACAAAGTACAGTTAACCCCTAGCAGCCAATCAAAATTCACTTTATTTATCCAGACCAGTACAAGATGGAGTTTGTTTACTGTGGGTGCTGAATTTTGCTCTTTGCATTTACTTATGGAATTAAGGCTAAGTTCACATGGCCAGTTAGGGCCGCTTTCCAAGCTTGCCCATGTAAGGTAATGGTACTACACTGCAACCGTGGTATTTCAAGGTAAAATCCCCTTTTGGATCGGGGAAAAAAAGGCAAGTCATCCAACTGGTAGAAGTATTGTCTCCTGAACACTGCAACTGCCTATCAACCCCCTCTGAAAAACAAGCGACTAAATATCTCATTTCAGTGCGGCAGTAAAGGCTACTGCCTGTTTGAATGAGGCCTAAACAGTTTACAAAAATGTTTAAAGAAGAACTCTACTAACTTTATTGAATCAGGTCGTTGAAATAATGTAATGTTAAAATTGATACCTGGAAGAATGAAATATGTTTTCAGCACCCACACTGGGAGCCAAGTCTATTACTGCTGGGGAAGGCTTCAACAATTCTCCTGCTATAAGCCCAGAAATCCAGGCACCATTATTTAGTCCTCAAATGATGCATCTAAAAAGTAGACATGGCCAAGTATCTATTTATGTTACATTAAAATTTAAATTTTAATAGCCGTTTTTTTGCAGTCAGTCGCTGGAGCCTGCTGCTCATAAAAGCAGAGCTCCACCCAAAAGGGGAAGTTCCACTTTAAGTACTTGTCCCCTGCTCCCCATGAGAAATTGGCACCTTTGGGGAACGGGTACCCGATTTTGACAGGCACCCGCACCTACTTCCGCTGAAGTTTTTATTTTTTTTTTGACTGGAGCTCATTTTAATACGGAATTATTATTATTTTTATTCTATTCAAGCCTGGGACCATCCAGATTCTTTTCTTACCAGACATTTTAAGCCCTGATGAAGAGGCCATTATAACCCCCCAAAACGTGGCAGCTTGTCTATTTTCTGATTTATGAGAAAATAAACTCTTCATGGTTTCTCAACATTTGGTGTGGTACTCCTTTATTTTTCCTGTACCTTTTTAAGTTCATGTGAGCTGCCCAGCTGTGCCCTAAATATACCATTTTAAATCTCTATAGAAGGGTTCACATAAAAAAAAAAAAAAACTGAATTCCTAAACCAGAATAATGGTTTGTTTATAGATACCATCCATTAACCACTGGGAGTTGTGCCGTGGAGGCTCTGCAAACAGTCTATGTTTCTAAGTTAGATGTTGATATTGTTTAGGAGTTCTTTTACAAGCTTCTTTTATTACAATGGTAGAATGGATCTAAAATAAACGTTTTCTAGGGAAAATGTGGGAGCTGCCATTGTTGATCTTCTGAAAATGCTAGTTGCTATTATGCTGACCATCTGGCTTCAAAACTTTCTAAGCCACCGACCCAGAAAAAGTGTACATACAGAAAAGTTTGAAAAAGGTCAAATGTCCTTTTCTGCATACTTGCTCTAGACTAGTGACTAGGGGGTTTTGAAGGTGACCCTGTGCTTACTTTTATAGTTTTTAACATAAAGCCATTAGGCCCCAGTAACAAAGTGAAACATAATGATAGGGGGCACAGAAAAGGGTTTTATAACTATTAAAGATAATAGCGGGTGTCTTGTGATATCTGCTCTTAGGTAGAATATTTATTTTCTTTATCATACATCACAGGACACAGAGCAGGTCATAATAATGACTATGTGGGTTATTTGCCACCTATAGGACACGGACTGTGGCAGGCGCAGCACCCTTTGGTGCCTAGTGCGCTGTGGCATTAGAAAAATTATACAATTGCTGTTTCTTTGTTTGATTAGACTGACTTTACTCTGTAATTCCTCCAATGCCGCTCTATGGATGCAGTAGGTTTAAAGAGCACACCGAATACTTTAGTTAACTTCTTTAATAACTTCAATCTTCTTCATATAACTGCTTACAATGGCTTATTTCTTTCATATTACAAAGGTTTAATTCATATTACATTGGGTTGATTCGATAGATTGATAAATTCGTTAGATTCGGTAAATTCGTTCGATTATGATTACTCTACAGTGACTTGATTCATAAGTTCGGTGGAACGACAAGTAAACACATACAACAGTTTTTAGACACAGATCTACCTGCACTGTTAAACAATAGAGGAACACACAAGTGCATTAAATACCTATTTGGCCTTCTCTACTTCCATGGAGCTTCTCTGATTGGAACTTTGCCTGTTTCCTCCTCTGTCTGGTGAGCATGTGTCTCTAGAAAATCCTAGCAGGGAGTTTTACACAGGCATAAATGTGAAACTGGCTGGGATTGGTTAAGGCTCTGTACAGTGTGAGGCTGTCTCTGATTGGCTCACCTTATACTAACTCTTAAAGGCATATTTTCCTTTTCTGTTTCTGCTAACACAATGAATATATAAATGTCATATAACAATCAAAGACATAAATCACAGCAATAATTCTGCTTTTGGCTTTAACATATGCACATATATACTGTACTGAGGTTATTGGCAGGTTTGGTATACACATATATGTGAACCATATTAACAACCTAGGACTGGTCTTAGCTGGCCAGCTAGACTCCCACCAAAATTACCTATAATTCTATGTTCTCAGTAATAAGATTCGAACATGAATTTGAGGAATTTTCCATCAGTTTCTCAATTCTCAAGTGTCTTTGTTACTCTCAAGCAGAACAACTAACTTTGTATTGGACGTTCCAACTTGAGTGGAGTTGTGAGACGTTTTCCCTTTTTGTCCAGTTTTGAGTCTTCCATCTGTAACAAAACTCTTCTTACTAGTCCTCCTTCATCCTTTCGAGCTTCTAGGACTTTGGCCAATTTCCATTGACTTCTAGGTAAGTCGTCTTCCTTTACTAACACTATGTCATCAACATGAACATTTCTTCTAGGCGTTTGCCATTTACTTCTTAGTATGAGATGAGCTAAGTACTCCTTGCTCCATCTATTCCAAAACTGCTCTGATAGATATTGAACTCTTCGCCATCTTTTCCTTGCGTATAAATCTTCTTTGGTGAAGTTGCCAGGTGGTGGCTGTATGTAATCAGACTTAAGGTGAAGTAGATGGTTGGGAGTTAGAGGTTCCAAACTTGTTGGGTCGTTGATGTTGTTGACTGTAAGTGGACGACTGTTAATAATAGACATTACTTCATAGAATAGTGTCCTAAGTGAAGCATCATCTAATCTTCCGGCGTTCTTCTTCAACACTGAACTTAGTACGTTTCTTACAGTTCTGATTTGCCCCTCCCAGACTCCGCCTGTATGGCTTGCATGTGGAGCATTCATGTGAAAATCACACTGTTTCTCTAACAAGTACTCAGTTACTTTTTCTTTATCAATCTCTTTTAGAGCCTTGTTCAATTCGTTCTTTGCTCCAACAAAATTAGATCCTTGGTCAGATCTAAGTTCTCTGACAGTACCTCTAATGGCTATGAAACATCTTAAGGCGTTGATAAAGGCGTCGGTTGACATATCTTCCAACATTTCCAGGTGAATTGCTCTGGAGCATAGACACGTAAATATCAGTCCGTATCTCTTGTACTCCTTGCGGTTTTGTTTGGTGATAAATGGGCCGAAGCAATCCATTCCGCTATAAAGAAATGGTGGAGATGGGTTTACACAATCAGCTGGTAGATCAGCCATTCTTTGTTCTTCTGTAGGTCTACGTGTCTTTCTACAGATTACACATTTACTTATGTACTTCGCTATAACTTTGCTTCCTTTCACTATCCAATAACCACCTTCTCTCAAACAGCTTTGAGTAAAGCTTCTTCCTTGATGCAAATATTTGTTGTGGTAGTGATTGATAATCAATCTTGTGAAGGTAGAATTTTTGGGTAGAATTGCTGGATGCTTAACTCTGTTAGGTAGCGATGCATTTTCCAGCCTCCCTCCCACCTTCAGTATACCATCCTGCAGAATAAGATTAAGCTTGTACAATGGGTGGTTGTTTGGAAGTCTCTTAGGTTCTTGACTAAGTCTCTTCAATTCTTCACTGTAGAATCTTTGATGAATGAGTCTTATAACCGTTTCTTCAGCTTTCACTCTTTCCTCTACATTCAACGATTCTTTCTTTCTGATTCCTTTTGCTAAGCGTTGAATTCGAGCTACAATGTTTATGACTGTATTCCACTTTGAACATCTGGCTAGTCGTTCAAGTATGTCATCTTGACACTTGGCGGCAGTGCTCAATGTTTGAACTACCTTTACTTCTGGATCACCCATAGACAGTTCTGTATAACCTTCACTGGGTATGATTTCCCTTTCCCAAAGGAACTCTGGACCGGTGAACCAGTTTGAATTCTTCAATTCTGTTACATTTAGGCCTCTTGAAGCATGATCTGCCGGGTTTTGCTTTGTGTCAACATAGTGCCAATGTTCTGGATTCGTTGCTTTTCAAATTTTTTGAACTCTGTTAGCGACAAAGGTGTGGAATCTTCGAGCTTCATTGTTTATGTAACCTAGGACAACTTGTGAGTCTGTCCAAAAATGCTCTTCATCTATTTTCAATTCCAATTCTTCTTTCAGAAACTGACTTACTGAGGCTAAAACGACGGCTGCCGTTAGTTCGAGTCTTGGTATTGTCTGAATATTGTTGGGTGCTACTCTGGCCTTTCCCATAACTAGGGCACAGTGTATCTTTTCTTCTCCTATTACTCTGATGTAGGAGCATTGACCATAACCATGACTACTGGCATCTGAAAAGTGATGAAGTTCTATTTTCTTGTACTTTCCGAAATCAGGAGGTACAAAACATCTGGGTATCCGAATTTCTTTCAAATTTTGCAAGTCTCTTATACAACTCTCCCACCTTGGCCTCAAGCCTGCAGGTATGGGTTCGTCCCATCCCAACTTCTGTCTGCATAATTCTTGCAGTATTTCTTTTGCTCTGAGGATTATTGGTGCCAAGAATCCCAACGGATCATATATTGAGGCTACTGCGGAAAGAATGGTACGTCTAGTTGGAACTTTCTCTTCCATGGATATTTCAAAGAAAAAATTGACGTTTTCTACATTCCATCCCAATCCGAGTACATTCTGAACTGGAAGAGGATCATAGTTAAGATCCACATTCTTTATTGTTGATGCACGTTCGGAGTCACTGATGGATTCTAGTACCTCTCTGTCATTTGAGATGAATTTGTGAAGACGCAGGTTTCCCTTTGTGCATATCTCTTGGCTCTCTCTCACCAATTGAATTGCTGATTTTGAGGATTCTAGGCTTATAAGACCATCATCTACATAAAAGTTTTTCTTCAAAAAATTTGCTGCTGATGGACAATTCTTTTCATTCTGATTGGCCAGATACTTCATACCATAATTGGCACAACCTGGGGATGATGCTGCTCTAAACAAGTGTACTTTCATCCTGTATTCCGCTGGCTCTGTATCTGTATCTCCGTCTTCCCACCATAGGAACCTCAGGAAGTCTCTATCTTCTTCCTTCACATGAAATTGGTGGAACATCTTTTCAACATCTTTTCAACATCGCACATGACTGCTATGGGATACTTTCTGAATCTACAGAGTACTCCAGGTACAGTGTTTTGTAAGATCTGGTCCCTTTAGTAGATGATCGTTCAATGCAACATCATTGTACCTTGCTGAGCAATCAAAAACTACTCTGATCTTTTCTGGTTTCTTTGGGTGATAGACACCTTGACGTGGGATGTACCACACTTCTCCGTTTTTAGGCTGACCATCAACTTTCTCTGCGTGCCCTTCTTTGAGGATTTCTTTCATGAATTTTAAATAATCATCTTTCAGTTTGGGATCTCTTCCCATCCTTTTCTTTAAGCTTTTCAATCTTGCCAGGGCAAGATCTCTGTTATTTGGCAGATGAGGTCGTTCTCTAAAAGGTAGGGGCATTTCAAGATGACCTTGTTGATTTTGCTGAATATTATCTTTTAGAACTTGTACAAACTTTATGTCCTCTTGAGATACACTCTTTTCATTACAACTTACGTCTGCAAAGTCGGATTCTAGGATTTTGAGTACTTTCACTGGACTTACAGTTGGTAACTCTTGGACAGATATTCTATGACACAATCCTGTCACCTGTCCTGAATCTGCAATCTGTCGTCTTCTTCCAACAACACCCCATCCTAGATCAGTTTGGACTGCGTAGGGTTCATTCTTTCCTCCTGCGATTATCTTTCGTGGCACCAATGCCTCGGGACAGTCATAGCCTATCAACAGTCCAACACCAAATTCCTTCAGCGGGGACATTTCATAAGATATGACAGATAGGTGTTCCCATTTGTTGGCTGTTTCACAGGTAGGTATGCGATCTCGATCTAGAGGTATGTCGTCTTTTGTATAAGCTGAAGGTAGATCTAATATGCAGGATGAGTGGAGTCCTCTAACTCTCAGTCCTTTGACTCTTTGACTGTTCATCAGTGTGTCTCTTCCTGTCATTGTGGTGAGTTTGAGTTTCACTGGTTCTGTAGCCACTTGTAATTTCTTGCAGATTTCTTGATCAATGAAGGTGACGTCACTATGGGCATCCAGTAGCGCATAGGCGTATACCTTCTTGTTCTTCCTTTTAGGATTTGAAATACACACTGGTACAACCATTGACGTGCCATTGATTTCTCTTTCTCTCACTCTGCAAGAGAATACTGTTGCTTTATTTTCTTCCTCAGTGTCCTTGGGCATTAAGGGTTTCTCTTTCTTTGGACGTTCTTCATGTAGTGGTGTAGGATGACGTCCTTTACAAACGCTGCAAGTGGCCTTTTTCTTGCATTCTTTAGTAATCTGGCCTTTTCTTAAACATCCAAAACACAGCTGATTATCAAACACAAACTTCTTCTTTTCGTCTGGAGACCTTTCCTTCAATCGTTGGCACTTATGTATGGAGTGATTCTCTTCACAGAACATACACTTGAAGGTAGTCTGAAGACTTGTCGGTTCAAACTCTTTACTGATCCCAGTAGTGATGTTGAACTTGCTCTCCTGGGCATCTGGACCTTTAGTAGCTGTGTTGGTTGCAAAGCTAGTTGCTTTTGCGCGTCTTATCTCTCTTGTAGGCCTTTCTTCTAAGGGTTTTAAGACGTAAGATGCTGTTATTGGATTACACGCTATTCGTGCTTCCTCATTGACAAATTCAGAGAACTCTTTGAAACTTGGGAAGTTTTTGCCTTGATCTAACTGTTTAGTTAGATTTAGAAGCCACTTGTTCTGGTAGCTTGGCTAGCATCCTGTGGTTTTCTAGATAGTCGTTCAATACTTCTAGTCCTTGAACATGTGGGATAGCATTGCTGCATGCTTGCAGGAAGTCGCCATACTCTTGGAGCTTGAAGTGTTCTTTAGGACCTATTTTAGGCCAGTTTATCAACTTCTCTCTGAAAGCTCTTTGTACTAAGAAGGGATGACCATATCTTGCATTTAATTTTTCCCAAGCTTGCTTTTAGGCTTCTTCATCTTTCCTATAGAAGTTACCTTCAAGAACTCTTTTTGCTTCTCCGCCAGTATACCGCTGGAGGTAGAATAACTTGTCCACTGGACGGGAGCAATGATGTTCAATGATCATTTCAAAACTTGCCTTCCACTCTATAAACTTCAGTACATCTCCGGAGAATACAGTAGGTTCCGGAACAGGAAGTCTAGTGAGAAATATTCTCTGAGGTTTCACCGGGTCAACAGTTGTAACATCCTCGTGACCACTGCCATGACATATGGGAGTTGAATTATCTGGTTCTCTTTTTCCACTTTGTTCTGAATCAGGTGAGTCTCTCTTCTTTTCTCTCTGAGCAGGGATGGAAGGACTATGACTTATTTCTTTACTACATGCTGGAGATTTCCTTCCATTTTCCTGGACGTAAGGAAGAATGTAGGAGTCAGCTTCTCCACTTAGCACTGATTTGGATCTATGACTACCCTGATTCGTATCCTCTTCGTGCACTCTGAGTCTGGCTTCTATAATCTTAACTTCCTTCTGCCTTTCCAGACTTTCCATTTTATGGCGCTGAGCTTCCAGTTCGGCTTCCATTTTATGGCTCTGAGCTTCCATTTTATATCGCTGAGTTTCCATTTCGGCTTCCATTTTATGGCTCTGAGCTTCCATTTCGGCTTCCATTTTATGGTGCTGAGCCTCCATTTCAGCCATCCGTAGACGCTGAGCCTCAATGGCAGATTCCATCTCAACTTCTGCTCTTTTGGCAGCGAGTTGTTCAGCTAATTCCTTTCTTTTGGCTGACGTACTTGAGAACTCTTTTATGTGGCTGGCACTTCTGCTAGTGATGGAAGTCACACTTGAGATTGTGGTTCCTCCTAAGGACCTAGCATAGTCTTTCATGAAGAGCTCATTCATTCCCTTTCGTGCCATGACTTCATCATACTTTGCTGCAGATGATAGTTCTCTCATAAGCATCACTAAATCCCTAGTGACTGCAGTACATGTATCCATGTTCCTTACAATATCCTGGGAGGGTGTCAAGGACGACCGCAAGTTGACATATGCTGTCATAAGCTCTGACTCAGAATCTTCTACTGTCTCTATCATTTCACTCAAATTCTCCTTTATGCTTTCTTGTTTTAGCTTTTTGCGAATGTCTATGGTGTATACTTTCCACCTCTCATACATTCGGGCAAACTTTTTTTCTTTCAGTGCTGCCTCTTGCTCCAAATTTTCTAGCACCTTTTGGGACGGTTTTCTGTCCCGTGATGAACGTCTTAATTCACCTGTTTGAGCTATATTTGTTTGGGGCGAGACTACCGTTACATTGCACCTTTCAGATTCAGACAGGTTCTCTTGCTCTTCACCTTCTACCATATCTATCATTGCATCCGCTAACAGTGGGGTGGCAATGCTAGGCTCAGCCATTTCTGAATGCTATAACAATTAGTATTGCATTTAAAGTGATAGGTCCTTATTATTCATATTAACAAATGCAAGAATAAATGACTTTCACTTTACATGTAATAGCACCAAAACACAGGCAATAAATGACTTTCACTTTAAATACTTCAGTCATATACTATAACTGTCTCTCTTTTATTAAAAGTCTGTATTCTCTTGAGCACAAAAATGTCTCTTGCAGAAACCTATGTGCATAAGTGAGTAATAAAGGAAAGATCTGACCTTAATTGAAAAGCAGGATACCGTGATCTGAAGGTTGCAGAAACAAATGTCAGTCTTAAAGGAGACTTTTCTTTTCTTGATGCGGTGACTTGTGATGCTCAGCGGTGACTTGCGATACTCTGCGATGACTTTGCGATGCTCTATGGTGACTTGCAATGCTCTGCGGTGACTTGTGATACTCTGCGATGACTTTGCGATGCTCTGCGGTGACTTGCAATGCTCTGCGATGACTTGCGACTAGTATCGTGAACTCTTTGGATGCAACACGTGGTCTCTTGATGGATAGCGGTGCGGGCACTCTAGCTCTGGACTCTGGCCCTCCCCCCATGCATCTCTTTCTCTCTCTAGGAGTGCAGGAGGTTTGGCGCTCTTCTCTGACTGTCTTGCCTTTGCTGTTATACCACTTTAAGAGGCGGCTGCAGTCTGACTAATGCGCACATGCTATGGCCTGTACTGTTGTTCCGCTGAGGTGTCTCCGCATGGCGGTATATGCTGGTGCTCTATTTCTCTAGTGTACTCTTTACTGTGCAAGTTGAGGAGCGCTGTTGCTTGACCTCTGAGGGTAATAGTTCCACTGTGGCAGGCACAGCACCCTTTGGTGCCTAGTGCGCTGTGGCATTAGAAAAATTATGCAATTGCTGTTTCTTTGTTTGATTAGACTGACTTTACTGTGTAATTCCTCCAATGCCGCTCTATGGATGCAGCAGGTTTAAAGAGCACACCGAATACTTTAGTTAACTTCTTTAATAACTTCAATCTTCTCTATATAACTGCTTACAATGGCTTATTTCTTTCATATTACAATGGTTTAATTCGTATTACATTGGGTTGATTCGATAGATTGATAAATTTGTTAGATTCGGTAAATTCATTCGATTATGATTACTCTACAGTTACTTGATCGTAAGTTCGGTGGAACTACAAGTAAACACATACAACAGTTTTTAGACACAGATCTACCTGCACTGTTAAACAATAGAGGAACACACAAGTGCATTAAATACCTATTTGGCCTTCTCTACTTCCATGGAGCTTCTCTGATTGGAACTTTGCCTGTTTCCTCCTCTGTCTGGTGAGCATGTGTCTCTAGAAAATCCTAGCAGGGAGTTTTACACAGGCATAAATGTGAAACTGGCTGGGATTGGTTAAGGCTCTGTACAGTGTGAGGCTGTCTGTGATTGGCTCACCTTATACTAACTCTTAAAGGCATATTTTCCTTTTCTGCTTCTGCTAACACAATGAATATATAGATGTCATATAACAATCAAAGACATAAATCACAGCAATAATTCTGCTTTTGACTTTAACATGTGCACATATATACTGTACTGAGGTTATTGGCAGGTTTGGTATACACATATATGTGAACCATATTAACAACCTAGGACTGGTCTTAGCTGGCCAGCTACACGGACAACCAATCAAACAAGAAGTCCTCCCCCATATAGCCCCTCCTACACAGGAAGTACTGTTTTTTCACCAGTGTCTGTAAGATGGATTCTTCACTGAACATGTGCTGCATATGCTCTGTGAAGCATACTGGGAGCTCTGGAACAATTCTATTGAGAGTCAAGAGCCTCACTCGGATCCATTCAAAAAGCTGTTAGCCAAAATGGATGGTACCCAAACCTTGCTGGATAAGGAGAAGAATCCTTGGGGATTTTCCTGTAATGTGGCTTCACGGCGCTGGACCCTGCGTGTTTGGAATCCTGTGCAGCTTGATCTGACGAAGGCACTTCCAGCAGGGTGCTGTACGGGTCCAAGGCGCAGGGGCCCCATTTTTAAAAAGGGGAACAGACTGTATATATATCTCACAGAAGTGAGTACACCTCTCACATTTTTGTAAATATTTTATTTGATCTTTTCATGTGACAACACTTCAGAAATGACACTTTGCTACAATGTAAAGTAGTGTGTGTACAGCTTGTATAACAGTGTAAATTTGCTGTTCCCTCAAAATAACTCACAACACAACCATTAATATCTAAACTTCTGGCAAAAAAGTGAGTACATTCCTAAGTGAAAATGTCCAAATTGGGCCCAAAGTGTCAATATTTTGTGTGGCCACCATTATTTTCCAGCACTGCCTTAACCCTCTTGGGCATGGAGTTCACCAGAGCTTCACAGGTTGCCACTGGAGTCCTCTTCCACTACTTCATGACAACATCACGGATCTGGTGGATGTTAGACACCTTGCACTCCTCCACCTTCCGTTTGAGGATGCCCCACAGATGCTCATTAGGGTTTATTTCTGGAGACATGCTTGGCTAGTCCATCACCTTTACCCTCAGCTTCTTTAGCAAGGCAGTGGTCATCTTAGAGGTGTGTTTGGGGTCGTTATCATGTTAGAATACTGCCCTGCGGCCCAGTCTCCAAAGGGAGGGGATCTGTTTCAGTATGTCACAGTACATGTTGGCATTCATGGTTCCCTCAATGAACTGTAGCTCCCCAGTGACGGCAGCACTCATAGCCCCAGACCATGACACTCCTACCACCATGCTTGACTGTAGGCAAAACACACTTGTTTTTGTACTCCTCACCTGGTTGCCCCCACACACACTTGACACCATCTGAAGTTAATAAGTTTATCTTGGTCTCATCAGACCACAGGACATGGTTCTAGTTATCCATGTCCTTAGTCTGCTTGTCTTCTGTAAACTGTTTGTGGGCTTCCCTGTGCATCATCTTTAGAAGAGGCTTCCTTCTGGGACGACAGCCATGCAGACCAATTTGATGCAGTGCGCAGCGTATGGTCTGAGCACTGACAGGCTGACCCCCCACCCCCACCCCCACCCCTTCAACCTCTGCAGCAATGCTGGCAGCACTCATACATCTATTTCCCAAAGACTGGATGTGACACTGAGCACGCGCACTCAACATCTTTGGTCGACCATGGCGAGGCCTGTTCTGAGTGGAACCTGTCCTGTTAAACTGCTGTATGGTCTTAGCCACCATGCTGCAGCTCAGTTTCAGGATCTTGGCAATCTTACAGCCTAGGCCATCTTTATGTAGAGCAACAATTCTTTTTTTGAGATCCTAAGAGAGTTCTTTGCCATGAGGTACCATGTTGAACTTCTAGTAACCAGTATGAGAGAGTGAGAGCGATAACACCTAATTTAACACACCTGCTCCCCATTCACACCTGAGACCTTGTAACACTAACAAGTCACATGACACCAGGGAGGGAAAATGGCTAATTGGGTCCAATTTGGCTTTTTCACTTAGGGGTGTACTCACTTTTGTTGCCAGTGGTTTAGATATTAATGGCTGTGTGTTGAGTTATTTTGAGGGAACAGCAAATGTACACTGTTATACAAGCTGTACACTCACTACTTTACATTGTAGCAAAGTGTCATTTCTTCAGTGTTGTCACATGGAAAGATATAATAAAATATTTACAAAAATGTGAGGGGTGTGAGATACTGTGTGTGTGTATATATATATATATATATATATATATACAGTGAAGGAAATAAGTATTTGATCTGCTGATTTTGAATGTTTGCCCACTCACAAAGAAATGATCAGTCTAAAAATTGAATGATAGGAGTATTGTAACACTGAGAGACAGAATAGCAACAAAAATTTCTAAAGAAATGCATGTCTAACAAATAATGCACTGATTTGCATGTTCATGAGGGAAATAAGTATTTGATCCCCTATCATTCAGCAGGATTTCTGGCTACCAGGTGTCCTTCATACAGGTAACATGCTGCGATTAGAAGCAGTCTCTTAAAGGGACTGCTGCTAATCTCATTTTGTTACCTGTATAAAAGGCACCTGCCCACAGGAGCAATCAAACAATCAGATTCCACCATGGCAAAGACCAAAGAGCTGCCCAAGGATGTCAGGGACAAGATTGTAGACCTACATAAGGCTGGATTGGGCTACCAAACTATCACCAAGCAGCTTGGTGAGAAGGTGACAACAGTTGGTGCAGTTGGTGAAACACAAAACAACTGCAAGTCTCCCTAGGTCTGGTGCACCATGCAAGATCTCACCTCGTGGAGTGTCAATGATCATGAGAACAGAGCTACACGTGAGGATCTTATCAATGATCTTCAGGCAGCTGAGACCACAGTCAACAAGAAAACAATTGTAACACATTACGCCGACAAGGATTGAAAGCCTGCAGTGCCCGCAAGGTCCCTCTGCTCAAGAAAGCACATGTCCAGGCCCGTCTTAAGTTTACCACTGAACATCTGAATGATGCAGAGGAGGGCTGGTTGAAAGTGTTGTGGTCATATGAAACCAAAATTGAGCTCTTTGGCATCAACTCAACTCGCTGTGTTTGGAGGAGGAGGAATGCTGCCTATGACCCCAAGAACACCATCCCAACTGTCAAACATGGTAGTGGAAACATTCTGCTTTGAGGGTGTTTTTCTGCTGAGGGGACAGGACAACTGCACTGCATCAAAGGGACGATGGACGGGGCAATGTACCTTCTTCCCTCAGCCAGCATTGAAAATGGACCATGGATGGGTGTTTCAGCATGACAATGACCCAAAACACAGAAACAAGGCAACAAAGGAGTAGCTCAAAAAGAAGCACATTAAGGTCCTGGAGTGGCCAGACCTTAATGTGATTGAAAATCTGTGGAGGGAGCTGAAAGTTTGAGCTGTCAAACGTCAGCTACCAAACCTTAATGACTTGGAGAGTATCTGCCAAGAGGGGTGGGCCAAAATCCTTCCTGAGATGTGTGCAAACCTGGTGGCCAACTACAGGAAATGTCTGACCTCTGTGATTGCCACAAGGGATTTGCCACCAAGTACTAAGTCATATTTGTGAAGGGGATCAAATACTTATTTCCCTCATGAACATGCAAATCAGTGCATCATTTGTTAGACATGCATTTCTTTTGAATTGTTTGTTGCTCTTCTGTCTCTCAGTGTTACAATACACCTACCATTCGATTCTTAACCTGATTGTTTCTTTGTGGGCAAACATTCAAAATCAGCAGTGGATCAAATAATTATTTCCCTCACTGTATGTATATATATATATGTGTGTGTGTGTGTGTGTGTGTGTGTTTGTAAATGCGGAGGAGTCTGCTATGGAGGACTGGGAAGACCTCCAGGGGGAGTACTTCTTTTCTTGCCTGTGATACCTAATTTCGGTCACTTTAGGGAGTCTGTTACCGCGTGGGTGTACGAGCATAACACGCGGCGGTGACACACGCGCAGTAGCAGCAGGAAGAGGAAGTCTGCCTGTCAGGTACCGACTGGCAGTGACTCTAGCCACAAGCCGGGGTTCCCCAGAGCGCAGAGTCTAAGCCCCAGTCTGCTTATTCACCAGAGCCCCTGATGGTGGGGATGGACTTGGAGCAGGCTGAGAGCAGGTCACGGCCCCTGAGTACCCTCAGCTGTGGTAGAGGTAAATGCCAGTGGTTTGAAGCAGATCAGAGCCTGCTGTGAAGAGGCGGAGCAGATTTGGCAGCAGTGGGTGTATTCGTGCAGGATGGATGGACGTATGACACCGTGGAGAGATAGCGAAGTCAGGCAGGCTGGGTCAGTAACAGTGGAGGCAAACGGTACAGAGCATTAAGCAAAGAGTAATCGGGTCACAGGCCAGGTTCAGCAGCAGGAGGTCAGATCATCAGGAACAGGCAGAAAAGTCAAGACGAGCCAGGGGTCAGGGCAGGAGACGGTCAACGGCAATCAGGATCAGGCTAGGTCGGCAACAAGGCAATCTCAGGAACGGAACAAGCAGGAACAAAACCATACGCCAATGTGAGCATTGCAAGAGCTGGTTTAAATAGCCAGCCTGGCACCGACAGGCGCGCCTGGGTCCTAGTGCCTGCCCAGCGCTGTCATTGGTGACAGGCGTGCCGGGGTCCTAGTGCCCGCCTGCCTGTGTGTCTTGTCGGATCCTACGCATTTGCAGATTCGTGCGCCACGGTGATCTTCTCATTCCCTGACACTGCCATATTGTTTACATAGGACACTGCCTGTTACACGTGAGCTGCTGCAGCCTCTGCTACCTCTGCTGTTACTGCTGCCGGACCCTGGATGGATAGCCAGGACACAGGGCAGGATATTCTAAAGGGTGCGTGAGTACTCCCCTGGGAGGGTCGGCCAGGCAGGAGGGTTGTGTAGCTACCCCCTTTTTTTCAGTGGACAACATTGGGGTGTATTGCTTCACTTTTAAGCAGATCTATTATATATTCAGTGTTTTGATTAAATCCTTACACCGTTCTTGTAACGCTAGTGGAGGTAATGTCATCCAGAAAGCAGTGTGGGGGAGGCACAGCAGGAAAGAGTGCAAATGTACCACTGCCAGGTCCTGTTGAACCTAGTCCAAGTTCCACTGTGTTAACTTCTCCAGAAAGACTAGGGGCAACAGATCAATCTGAGCCACTGAGTTTATCCATCATTCTTGCTACTACCAGTGTGTCTGCTTTGGTGTCCGTAACTAAGGAGTATCTAGCATCAGCCTTAGCAGGGTTAGAAGACAATATTGCTGGAATAGTTGCATTGGTGGCTCGGGGGTAGATCACCATCTTTGGACCCACCAGCTGTTGTAGAGGGTCAGGCGATTGATTCTCTGTCAGAGGAGTCACAGCTTGAGGAGAAGCAGGGGGTTTCTGCTTCTCAATCACAAAGATTATTGGTTAAGACCCTCACTGATATGGTCCGGTCAGGTTTCAAGTTACCCCCAGTAGAGGCATTTGAGGTCTCTTATTCCACTTTGGGCTCATTAAAGCCACTGCAAAGTATTAAGGCATTTCCGGTGCATCCTCTTTTGAAGAAAGTTATGTATGCTGACTGGGAGCACCCAGACATAATTTTTGTTCTGTCTAAAAGGTCCTCCCTTCAGTATTTTGTATTTGGAGGAGAAGTTTCTTAGAAGGTGGGGCATGCCAGGGGTAGACACAGCTGTGGCTTCCCTGAATAAGCCTTTAACTTGTCCTGTGGATAATCCCTAGGTGTTTAAGGATCTGGCAGATAAGAAATTAAAATCTCTCCTCAAGGCTTCCTTTTCCCTGGTGGGCTGCCATACAACCAGCGGTTGCTACTATGTTAAATGGGTGGTTAAAAGATCATTATTCTGGAGGAGGATACGGCTGTGGATTTGGCAGGTTTACCACAGGTCTTGTGTTCTGCAGTTGATGCCCGTAAGGATTTGATTCAGTAGATCTATTGCATGGCTCTTCTGTTGGTAGACATGCACAGGATCTTATGGTTAAAGAGTTGGGCAGTGGAACTACCTTGAAAAAGATCATTGGCAGGCTTTCCCTTTCATGGAGAATGTTTAGGGAGAACCTAGACAAGTATACCCAGAATATCTCAGGAAGGGGGGATGTGTGCTTTAACATTTTAAGAGAAACACCCGACCTTTAAGAGGCCAGACTCTTCGGTGGTTGGTGCTTCTTCTGGTAGACAAGCATTTCACCATACACAGGGTTCTGCATATAAGGGAAAATTTCAGGGGCAGAAGAAATCCTGGATGCAGAAGCCCTCCAGGTCAGATTCTAAGACCGCTTCATTATGAAGGGCTGCCTCCACTCATGCGGGTGGGGGGAAGACTTTGGGTTTTTGTGGAAACCTGGGAAGAGCTGATCCAGGACAAGTGGGTCACTGCTACAGTTGGTAAGGGGTACAAACTGAAGTTTGGGGGAATTCCTCCTCCCCATTTCTTAAGATCCAATGTATCCATGAATCCATTGAGAAGAAATTCTTTGTTTCAGGCACTCGATCGGCTGTTGTCCCAGGATGTGATTGTGGGGATTCCAGCAGACTAAAGGTTCCAGGGATTTTATTCAAATCTATTCACAGTTATTCTAGACTTAAAGGGGCTGAACTGGTTCCTAAATATTCATTCATTTCAGATGGAGTCAGTTCGGTCAGTAGTCTTTACCAGATGGAGATTTTCTAGCATCCATAGACATAAAGGACACACACCTGCATGTGCCAATATTTCCATCTCATCAAAGATTTCTGCGGTTTGTGATAGAAATTGAACATTTTCAGTTCGTGGCACTACCTTTTGGGCTAGCCACAGCTCCTCGCTGGCTCCAGTGCTGGGACTGCTCAGAAATTGGGGAATATAGATTTTAGGCTATCTGGACGATCTACTGCTCAGGGGTCAGTCTGGTCCAAACCTGAGAAAAAAGGGCCCTTGCGATTCATACTCTGGAACACTTGTGCTGGGTGCTCAACTTCGCAAAATGGGCCCTGGAGCCAGTACAGAGTCTGGAATATTTCAAGTTGGTCCTAGACACTGTCCAGACAAGGATGTTTCTGCCTCCAGAAAAGAGCCACGCCCTGAGAGATCAGGTTCGGAGTTTGAGGAGCAGGAAGTGTCCTTCTATTCGTCTCTGCATGAGGTTAATGGGAAAGATGGTATCCTCCATCGAGGCAGTGCCCTATGCACAGTTCCATTCAAGACCTTTGCAGAAGAATATTTTATCGGCATAGAGCAAAAAGATTCCAGCGCTGGATTACCATGTCTTTGTCCCCCCAGGTGCTGCAAAGCTTGAACTGGTGGTTGGAAGCTCACAATTTGGATAATGGAAGATCTTTCCCACCAGTGATTTTGAAGCTGGTAACCGATGCCAGCCTCCCGGGTTGGGGGGCTGATCTAGAAGGGACCACAGCCCAGTGGTCGCTGCAGGAAAAGATCCTACCATCAATATCCTAGAGCTTCAGGTGGTGTGGTTTGCCCTGAGATATTGGACAACCAGGCTTCATGGTTGGTCAGTAGGGTCCAGTCTGATAATGCTACGGCAGTCGCACACATCAACAAAGGTGGTACCAAAAGCCAGAGGGCTCAGGAGAAGGTAGATCACATTCTGACTTGCGCAGAAGGGCATGTTCCGGTTATGTCAGCAGTATTCATTCCAGGGATAGAGAATTGGCAGGCAGACTACCTCTGTTGTCGGCGGTTGTATCTGGGGGAATGGGCTCTGCATCCTGAGGTGTTCTCGGCAATCGGCCAGCGTTGGGGGTACCCGGACGTAGATCTATTGGCATCCAGGTTCAATAGCAAGGTGGACTTTGTGTCCTGGACATGGGTAGATGCAATAGGGTTAGATGCCTTGGTGGTTCCATGGGATCGGTATGCTTTTCCCCCAATTTATGCAGGATTGAAGACAAGATGATTCCGGTGATATTGGTAGCACCAGCCTTGGCCAGGAGGTGTTGGTACACGGACATTGTCAGGATAGCATTGGGCGGTCCATGGCCTCTGCCAGTTCAGTCAGAACTGCTGTCTGAGGGACCTATATTGCACCCAGCTTTATGGTCATTGAATTTGACGGCATGGCTGTTGAGACCCAAATCTTGAAAGATAGGGGAGTGTCAGACTCCGTTATCCACACAATGTTGAACGATCGGAAGCTGGTTTCTAGGAACATTTATTATAGAACTTGGAAGGCATATACAACCCCTGGCAAAAAGTATGGAATCAACATTCTTGTAAAATGTTCATTCAATTGTTTAATTGTGTAGAACAAAAACTAATCACAGACATGCCTCAAAACTATTTTCATTTAGCATTCCAACCTTCTGACTTTAAGAAACACATAGAAAAAAGAAAGAAAACTGTAGTCAGTTGCAACTGTTTTTGCAGATCAAGTAAAAGAAAAAAATATGGAATCCCTCAATTCTGAGGAAAATATGGAAGCATAAAAAAAAAACACTACAGTACACCACTAGTACTTTGTTGCACCACCTTTGGCTTTTATAACAGCTTGAATTCTCTGAGGCATGCATTTAACTATCAACAAACCGTATTCTTCATCAAACCAGTTCCAACTTTCTCTCATTGCAGTTGCCAGATCAGCTTTGCAGGTTGGAGCCTTGTCATGGTTCATCTTCTTTAATTTCCACCTTAGATTTTCAATTGGATTGAGGTCCGGACCATTGACATTATATGTCTTTCTTGAAGGAAAGTTTTCATGGCCTTTGCCCTATGGCAAGATGCATTATCAACCTGAAAAATTATGTCATCATCACCAAATATCCTTTCAAATGATGGAAAAGTGTCCACAATCTCAACATAAACTTGTACATTTATTGAAGATTTAATGACTGTCATCTCCTCCGTACCTTTACCTGACATGCAACCCCTATCATCAATGATTGTGAAACTTTGCATGTTTTCTTCAGGCAGTCGTCTTTATACATTTCATTGGAACAGCACCAAACAAAAGTTATAGCATCATCACCCTGCCCAATGCAGATTCGTGATTCATCACTGAATATTACATTCATCCAGTCATCCACAGTCCATGATTGCTTTTCTTTAGACCACTGTAACCTTGTTTTTTTCTCTTCAGGTGTTAATGATGGTTGTGGTTTGGCGTTTCTGTATGTAAATCCCATTCCCTTTAGGCGATGTCTTACAGTTTGGTCACAGACATTGACTCCAGTTTCTAGCCAATTGTTCCTCCTTTGTTTTATTGTGCATTTTCTGTTTTCAAGGCATATTGCTTTAAGTTTTCTATTGTGATGCTTTGATGTCTTACTTGGTCTACCGGTACACTTCCCTTTTACAAGCTTCCCATTTGATTTGTACTTGGTCCAGATTTTAGGCACAGCTGACTGTGAACAACCAACATCTTTTGCAACATTGTGTGATGATTTACCGTCTTGAAGAAGTTTTATAATGCTCTCCTTTGTTTCAACTGACATCTCTCCAGTTGGGGCCATGATTCATGTCAATCAGTTTGGTGCAACAGCTCACCAAGGTGTACAAGCACTCTTTTTTAACTGCAGACTAATTAGCAGATGTAATCTGATGCAGATGTTTATTTTTGAACTGTAAAGTACATGGTGATTACATAATATTTTCCTCAGAATTGAGGGATTCCATATTTTTTCCTCTGCTTGATCTGCAAAAACAGTTGCAATTGACTACAGTTTTCTTTCTTTTTTATTTTTTAAGTGTTTCTTAAAGCCAAAAGGTTGGAATATTAATTGGATATAGTTTGAAGCATGTCTGTGATTTTTTTTTTTTGTTTTTTCTTTCTACACAATTGAATATTTTCCAAGAGTGGTGACGCCATACTTTTTGCCAGCGGTTGTATCTCTTGGTTTGAGGGTCGAAATTGGCACCCCCAGAAATATTTGATTGGCGGAATTTTGTCTTTTCTCCAATCAGGAGAAGAAAATAAATTGGCTGTTGATACTATTAAGAGTCAGGTCTTAGCCTTGGCTGTTTCCTTTCCCAAGACCAGTTGCTTCTCACTCTTTGGTTTGTACTTTTTTACAGGGAATGATGTGTATGTTCCTCCTGTCAGACAGCCGCTGTGTCCTCGAGGCTTGAACTTGGTCTTGGCAGTTTTACAGAAACTACCATTTGAAATCACCTCTGCAAGAAGGGCATCTGTGTTGACAGCTGTTTCTTGTATGGAACCATTTTTGATTTTACACCAGGATAAGATGGTGTTACGGCCTCATCCGTCCTTTTTGCCAAAGGTGGTTTCTAGTTTTCATCTCAACCAGGACATTGTTCTGCCTTCATTCTTTCCTAGGCCTCAGTCGGCAAAAGAAAGATCTTTGCATGCCCTGGATGTAGTTCGGGCAATAAGGGTCTTTTTGAGAATGACAGGGCAGATTAGAAAGACTGATTCCTTGTTTATTTTCCCAAATGGTCCCAGCTGAGGACAGGCAGCATCCAAATCAACTCTTTCTAAGTGGATTCCTCAGTTAATCATTCAAGCCTATGGTTTGAAGAGCAAGGTTCCATCCTTTTGGCTGAAAGCACACTCTACCAGGAATGTGGGGGCATCATGGGCTATCTGCCATCAGGCATCAGTTGCTCAGGTTTGCAAGGTGGATGTCGGAACCACAGAGATTTCTGCCTTTGGCCGCAGTGTTTTACGTACAGCTGAATAGTTCCTTTTTTCAAGGTTATTGGTTTGGAATTTCCCACATAGTCATAGAATGTCCTGCTCTGTGGCCCGTGATATACGATAAAGAAAATAGTTTTTTTTCTTCATACTTACCTGTAAAATCCATTTCTTGGAGTACATCATGGGACATAGAGGTTTCTCGCCTCTTTCTGGATTTTCATTGCTTGCTACAAAAAACTTAGATACTTCCTGTGTAGGAGGGGTTATATGGGGGAGGACTTCCTGTTTGATTGGTCAGCCAGTGTCCATTCACTTATAGGTGGCAAATAACCCACATAGTCATTATTATGGCCTGCTCTGTGTCCCATGATGTACTCCAAGAAATGGATTTTACAGGTAAATATGTAGAAAAAAATCCAATTTTTAAAACTGAAAATGGTTCACTTTGGATGACAGCCAGGTTACTAGCATTTGTAGAACAAGTCAGCATGGGACGTCTCCATGTTCCAATCAGAAGGAGTTTTCCTTAAAGGATATCTAAACCCATAAATAAAAATGTAATATTGCAGCTTACCTGTCCTTACATGTGATGGCTTTATGTTTTTCCTTTATTTTAACCTGGTGCACCCCCCCCCCTTCACCATTAACACACTCCCTATCCTAGGGTTACGATGCTCATTCACTGTATTGTATCTTTGGCGGAGCAGCATTGTCACCCTAGGATAGGACTACAGGACCCCTCCCCTCTCCTCTTCACCATCAAAATATAGTGGAGGTGTTCCTCAGTTTACAGAATGACCTGGGCGGGAATTTAACACGGCTGACGATAACGAGTCAGTGTGCAGGGCACAGCACTGGATTTCTGGCAGGATCAACAGGTATAGTATTTTTTTGCATTTAGCAATATAATAAAATGCTTATATAAAATGTTATATTTAAAGATGAAAGTGAGAAGTTCATTGATGAGGTCTACGTAACGTTTAATGCAAACCTGGAACTTTAAACTTTCACAAATTACATGGCCCTTCCACAACATTAGAGAAACTCATGGATGATAAGAACAGGGAACAATCCTGTTGTATCATGGATGCTGGGTTAAAGGTTAAAGTGTAGTTCCAGAGAAAAAATAAATAAATCAGAAGCTTCAAAAACTGTAGCTGCTGACTTTTAAAAAATGGACACTTACCTGTCCCTCGATGGCCCCCCCACAGTCCGTTTCACTGGCCGCCCTGTGTTTCCAGCTGCGGCATCTTCAGTGTGGGCACCAGCCTGTGAAAACTTGCGATTCACTGTGCATGCGCAAGTAGCATTGCACTTTGTGAATGGTCCCATAGTCTTCTGGGACCTGTCACGTGTCCCAGAAGACCAATTAATCCGTTCCGTAGGTAAAAAAATAGTAAAATAAAAAAGTAGCTGTCACTATAGGTCAGTGCCGGTTTTTAAATTAAAATAACCGGCTTTTTTTTTTTTTTTTCACTATAGCTCACAGAATCAGCTGTCAATTTCCCCCCAGCTAAATGAAAGAAAGTTTCCTTTTAGTTTAATTCTCAGAGTGAAAAGCAACAATGTTTCCTTTTAGTTTGTTTCCCGAGATAAAAGAAACAAAGTATCCTTTAGCTCCAGGGAAAGTGACAGCTAATTCTGTGAGCTATAGTGAAGAACAAAAAAAAAAGCCGGCAATTGCATTTAAAAATCGGCAGTGACATACACTGCAAAAAATTCATAAAAAATTTGTAAACCGAGGCATTATATTCAATGGATTTTCATTCGTAAACCAAAAATTATCTTAACTGAGGCATTCATAAACTGAGGTATACGTGTGTGTGTGTGTGTGTGTGTGTGTGTGTGTGTGTGTGTGTGTGTGTGTGTAAGGCTGTCCACGAGGTTTAGGTTTGTGTCCATGGGAATGCTTGACCATTCTTCCAGAAGTGCATTTGTGAGGTTAGGCACTGATGGAGGAGAAGACCTGGCTCGCAGTCTCTGCTCTAATTCATCTCAAAAGTGTTGTATCGAGTTGAGGGCAGGACTCGCTCATCCATGTTTTTATGGTCCTTGCTTTGTGCACTGGGGTGCAGTCATGTTGGAACAGGAAGGGGCCATCCCCAAACTGTTCCCACAAAGTTGGGACCATGAAATTGCTCAAAATGTCTTGGTATGATGACACCTTAAGAGTTCCCTTCACTGGAACTAAGGGGCCAAGCCCAACCCCTGAAAAACAACCCCACACCATAATCCCCCTCCACCAAACTTTACACATGGCACAA
Organism: Staurois parvus; assembly: GCF_062004578.1. Classification (NCBI taxonomy): domain Eukaryota; kingdom Metazoa; phylum Chordata; class Amphibia; order Anura; family Ranidae; genus Staurois; species Staurois parvus. Next base: position 1,055,048 of record NW_028317982.1, read on the forward strand.
TGCAGTCAGGCAAGTACCGTTCTCCTGGCAGCTGCCAAACCCAGACATGTCCATCGGATTGCCAGACAGAGAAGCATGATTCATCACTCCAGAGAACACATCTCCACTGCTCTACAGTCCAGTGGCAGCATGCTTTACACCACTGCTTCCGACACCAATGCATTGCACTTGGTGATATAAGGCTTGGATGCAGCTGTTCGGCCATGGAAACCCATTCCATGAAGTCTCTACGCAGTTGTGCTAATCTGAAGGCCAAACAAAGTTTGGAGGTCTTTAGCTATTGACTCTGCAGACAGTAGGCGACTTTTGTGCACTGTGCGCTTCAGCATGCATTGACTCCACTCTGACATTTTACGTGGCCTACCACTTCATGGCTGAGTTGCTGTTGTTCCCACTTTGTTATATTACCACTAACAGTTGACTGTGGAATATTTAGTAGCAAGGAAATTCCATGGATGGACGCTTGAATTCACTGAGCTGCTGAGAGCGACTCATACTTTCACAAATGTTTGCAGAAGCAGTATGCATGTTCAGGTGCTTGATTTTATAAACCTGTGGGCATGGAGGTGATTGGAACACCTGAATCAAATGATTTGGAGGGGAGTCCCAATACTTTTGGCAGTATAGTGTGTGTATCTATATGTGTGTGTGTGTGTGTGTGTGTGTGTGTGTTACATAGTTAGTCTGGCTGAAAAAAGACAAAAGTCCATCCAGTTCAACCAAAAAAAAAAAAGTTATGATCCTATACCCACAGTTGATCCAGAGAAAGACAAAAAACCCAGCAAAGCATGATGCAATTTGCTCCTGCAGTGGAAAAAATTCCTTCCTGATACCCTGAGAGGCAATCAGATATTCCCTGGATCAAATTTACCTATAAATAGTAGCCAGTTATATTCTGTGTATCCAAGAAAGATTCCAGGCCTTTTTTAAAGCAATCCAATGAGCTGGCCAGAACCAACTCTTGAGGGAGTCTATTCCACATTTTCACAGCTCTTACAGTGAAGAAACCTTTCTGTGTTTAGAGATTAAATTTGTTTTCCTCCAGACGTAAAGAGTGCCCCCTTGTCCTCTGTGATGACCTCAGGGTGAATAACTCTACACCGAGTTCACTATATGAATCACTGATGTATTTATACATGGTGATCATACTCCCCCTTAATCTCCTCTTCTCAAGAGAGAATAAATTCAGCTCCTCTAATCTTTCCTCATAGCTCATAGCTGAGCTCCTCCATGCCTCTTATCAGTTTGGTTGCCCTTCTCTGTACTTTCTCCAGTTCCCCAATGTTCTTTTTGTGAATTGATGCCCAAAGTTGAACTGCATATTCCAGATGAGATCTTACCAATGATTTGTACCGGGGTAATATGATATCTCTCTCTCTGGAGTCTATACCTCTTTTAATACAAGAGAGGATTTTGCTCACTTTAGAAGTCGCAGCTTGGCATTGCATGCCATTATTAAGCTTGTGATCTACCAGAACTCCCAGATCCTTCTCCACCATTGATTCCCCCAGTTGTACCCCCCTAGTATGTATGATGCATGCATATCCTTAGCCCAAGTGCATAACCTTACATTTATCAACATTAAACTTCATTTGCCACATAGTTGCCCAATTAAACAGTGCATTGAGGTCAGCTTGTAAGTTGGAGACATCCTGTAAGGACATTATTCCACTGCACAGCTTGGTGTCATCTGCAAAGACTGAAATGGGATTTGTAATCCCAGACCCTATATTATTTATAAATATGTTAAAAAGTAAGGGTTCCAACACTGAACTTTGGGGTACACCACTGACATCCCTAGACCATTCAGAATATGAATTTAACAAGCCCGTAGACTTTACCTTACACATTAGCCGTGTGGGGGGGAACTGTGTCAAACGCTTTTGCAAAATCCAAGTATACCACGTCCACCATCACCCCTCTGTCCAAGGTTTTGCTCACCTCCTCATAAAAAGAAATCAGATTTGTTTGACAACTTCTGTCTTTCATGAACCCATGCTGTCTGTTGCTTAGAATATTTTTTTTCAGCAAGAACTCATCTATGTGGTCTTTTATTAAACTCTCCAGTATCTTCCCAACTATAGAAGTTAAACTAACAGGTCTATAATTACTTGGTAAAGATTTTGACCCCTTTTTAAATATTGGCACCAAATTGGCTTTACACGAATCCAGTGGTACTATGCCAGTCATTAAGGAGTCCCTAAAAATTAGAAACAATGGCTTTGAAATAACAGAGCTTAATTCTTTAAGGACCCGTGGATGTATGCCATCCAGTCCAGGTGCTTTATTCACCTTTATACTGTCTAAATATTTTGGATCATATCAGTTGTGAGCCAATGTGGATCATCTGGAGCTGTGTCAATACCATTCCCATTATGGACAAGAGCTTCCCCATGTTCATTTTTATACACAGAGCTGAAGAAGGTATTTAATAAATTTGCCTTCTTTGTCCCCAGTCACTCACTCAAAAATGTAAAGAATTTTTTGGGGTTGGTCCTGCTATCTTTTGCAATCTGTCATTCATTTTCAATTTTTGCTGCCTTTATTTCCTTTTTGCATATTCTGTTATATTCTTTATAATGTTTAAAAGCTCTTTTCTTATTATCTATAGATTCTCTACCTTTGGCTGTAAGCCACATAGGTTTGATTTGTAGCCTTTTAAACTTGTTGCCCATGGGAATATATTTTGCAGTGTATTCTGTGTTGCGTTCATTGATGCCAATATTCCCTCCCAGTCTAAGACTTGGAGAGTAGCTCTCAGCCTTGGAAAATTAGCTCTCTTAAAATTGAGCGTTTTTATTTTTCCCATATGTGCTTGCTATTTACAGCTAACAATAAATGAAATCATGTTATGGTCACTGCTACCCAGATGTTCTTTTATATGGACGTTCATAATAAGTTTTGCATGGTTTGAGATTACCAGGTCCAGCATAGCATCATTCGTAGTTGGGGCCTCTATGAACTGTACCATAAAATGATCCTGTAGTATTTTTATACATTTTTGCCCTTTCACTGTTCCTGCAGTACCATTACTCCAGTCAATTTCTGGGTAGTTAAAATCCCCCGTTTATTATCACTGTCCCAGTCCTTGCAGCCCTTTCAATCTGTGCAAGGAGCTGAGTCTCTACCTCCTCATTATTACTGAGAGGCCTATAACAAACTCCAATGATTATCTTTGTAGTATGCACCCCCATGTGCAGTTCCACCCATAATGCTTCAGCCTCATCACACTCTCCATCTACTACATCCTCTCACACTCACTCTAAGATCACTTTTCACATCGAGATAGACACCACCACCTTTCCTATTTACCCCATCTCTCTGAAAGAGAACATAGCCAGGAATATTAATGGCCCAGTCATGTGAAGAATGAAGCCAAGATTCAGCAATACCAATTAATCATAGTTCTCTTCATGCACCAAAGTTTCCAACTCACCTATTTTGTTTGGCAGACTTCTGGCATTGGTGAACAAACACTTTAATTCATTGACACCTTGTGCATACGTATTTTGCAAATTTTTTTATTTTCATACAAATGGTACCAATTCCAATGGTTGTTTGTAACATAGGAACCTTCTTATTATCTGCTATAGCCCTCCCCCCATTATTCCCTATTCCACCCACCAATAAGTACTGACCCCTGTCTGATCTGTCTGCTCCATTATAATCTAATTCTCCGAAGGAAGGCAAGGAAAGGAAGGAAAAATGCTATTTAAAAAGTGCATAAAAGTACATAAAAAGTGATTTAAAAAAGTAAAAGCTTTTAGCAAGACCCAAAGAAGAAAATAAAACAACTACAAGTACCAGCAATCACCAGCAGTCAAAAGTAAAACTTTTTCACTCTCCACTCAAATTTCCCACTTTTTTTTAGCTATCAGCCAGCAAAACATGCCATATATATATATACACACACTGCTCAAAAAAATTAAAGAAACGCTTTGAAAACACATCACCTCTCAATGATGAAAAATATAATGCTGGATATCTATACTGATAAGGACTGGGTAATGTGTTAGGAATGTAAGGATGCCCTATTGTTTAATGGAAATGAAAATGATCAATTAACAGAGGACTGAATTGAAAGATACCCCGAAAATCAAAGTGAAAAAATTATGCAGCAGGCTAGTCCATTTTTCTGAAATGTAATTGCAGCAACTCAAACTTGTACTCAGTAGTTTGTATGGCCCCCACGTGTTTGTATGCACGCCTGACAATGTCGGGGCATGCTCCTAATGAGACGATGGATGGTGTCCTGGGGTATTTTCTCCTAGAACTGGAGCAGGGCATCACTGAGCTTCTAGACAGTCTGAGGTGCAACGTAGTGATGTCAGATGGACCGAAACATGATATCCCAGAGGTGTTCTATTGGATTTAGGTCAGGCGAGCGTAAAATTCCACAGGCAGTCCAACTCCTCCAGGATAGCACATCAATACGTGCTGTCACGGAGTGCCCGTGCCTCCCCCACCGCCCTGTGCCTCCCCCACCCCATTGTGCCTGCTGTCCCCCAGCCTGTTGTCACCTCCCACCTTGCCGAGTCCTCTCATCCTGCCGCAGCCTTTGAAGACAGGCTGTGCAGGATGAGAGGAAGTGGCCCCTATGGCAAGGATCACACCTCTCCTGGCAATATCTCCGGAAGAGTTGCGACCAATGTAAATCAAAAGTGCAGCGCTAGAAGAAAATATATTATGAATATAAATCATTAATTGAACAGTTCATATGGTGACTTGAAGTGACTTCGGGTGCTTTCATATAACTGTATCCTCCTAGTGGTAAGGTGCTGTGAGATAAATTGCAGAAGGAATGCACACTCACCAGAACGCACAATTTAATGAGCGTTTATGTATATATTTCTCCTGATGTCATCTGCCAGTCTGGGTGGTGTCTGGAATCCTGTATATCCCCTTCAATGGTCCTGGATGCTAATAGTAGGACATCAGGGTGGCCCAGAGTTCCCCACAGACGATAGCCTAAGGACTGCTCTATAAAGGTTGTGAAGGCTCCCTCTCCAGTGGTCAAGTGGATGGCTGTGGACTAATACTCCCCAAGGGAGTCAAAGCAGAGACATCTCCATAGTGTAGTAAGTATGCTACTTTATTGTGTTAAATGAGAATTCATAAACGAATGAGATAGGTAGATAAACAAGCGGCAGTATGGACTAACCGTCCAGTGTCTAAGATGGCCGTCGGAGCTCCACGATGCTCCGGCGGCGTGACGTCATGGCGTTGCTGGCTCCTCCTATGCACGTCATCTGGGGGGACTTGCCAATCAGAGTTGCGACCACCTGCCAGGAGATCCCGGCGCAGTGCCGCCGACCCGTCTCCGCGCAGCCTCCGCGATCTGTCTCCCTGAGCGCGGGCCGAGTGAGGGGGGCGTGCCTCGTTGCCCCGGCAACCCGACGCTGGGCCTGCTGTTGCCGGGGCAATCGGGAAGCATCCTGCGCCGGCTTAAGAAGGCCGGCACGGGACCCAGCCTTCTGTTCGTCCCCCGCTCGCTACAGGGTGCTGTGCGGGGTCTGAGCTGAGGGAAGACCCCACAGCCAAGACCCTGCCGAGTCCCTGAAAGCCTGCTGTGTCCCTGACAAGCTGACCGCTGTGTCTGTCCCCTGCATGAGAGAGAGAGAACAGCTGTTGGGAGGTTTGAGTTGAGGTCAGACCCCACAGCCAAGACCCGCTGAGTCCCCGTGAGCCTGCTGTTGTCCCTGGAAAGCTGTGGGAGGTCTGAGCTGAGGTCAGACCCCACAGCCAAGACCCTGCTGAGTCCCCGTGAGTCTGCTGTTGTCCCTGGAAAGCCGAGCCCCGTGAGGATCTCTGTCTGCTGACTGCATTGTCCCTGGAAAGCTGTGTGAGGTCTGAGCTGAGGTCAGACCCCACAGCCAAGACCCCGCTGAGTCCCCGTGAGCCTGCTGCTGTCCCTGGAAAGCTGAGCCCCGTGAGGATCCCTGTCTGCTGACCGCTTTGTCCCTAGAAAGCTATCCCTGTCTGCTGACCGCTTTGTCCCTGGAAAGCTGAGCCCTGCAAGGATCCCTGTTTGCTGACTGCTTTGTCCCTGGAGAGCTGCCCCCTGTCTGCTGATCAAGTGTCCCTGGAAGCCGCCAGCTGCTGAGTGTCTGCAAGTCGCCTACCGTGAGTGCCCAGATTACCCTTGCCTGAACTGTCCCTATTGTGTGCCCAGATTACCCTTACCTAAACTGCCCCCTTGAGTGCCCGGATTATTGCTACCTGAACTGCCCCATTGAGTGCCCGGATCAGTGCTGCCTGAACTGCCCCATTGAGTGTCCGGATCAGTGCTGCCTGAACTGCCTCATTGAGTGTCCGGATCAGTGCTGCCTGAACTGCCCCATTGAGTGTCCGGATCAGTGCTGCCTGAACTGCCCCTATTGTGTGCCAGGATTAATACTTGCTCGGACTGCCTATTGCGTGTCTGGAGTATCGTAGCTACCTGGACTGCCCACCTGAGTGCTCGGGCCATCGCTACCTAGATTGCCCTATCATGGGCCGGATTACAATTATTTTGGGCTCCTCCCCTCTCTTCCCCTTTTTGGGTACCTGGACAGTACCTTCCTACCCTGATTGAGTGCCTTCCATAGTTCAATAAAGCTTTGTGTGTTTACCATCTTCTTTGTGTGATTTATCCTGCCTACGCTTCCGTCACACATGCCATTGCCAGAAGGTTTGCTGTGTCTCCCAGCACAGTCTCAAGAGCATGGAGGAGATTCCAGGAGACAGGCAGTTACTCTAGGAGAACAGGAGAGGGCTGTAGAAGGTCCTTTGCCCATCAGCAGGACTGGTATCTTCTTCTTTGTGCAAGGAGGGACAGGATGAGCACTGTCAGAGCCCTTCAAAATGACCTCCAGCAGGCCACTGGTGTGAATGTCTCTGATCAAACAATCAGAAAAAGACTTTATGGGGGTGGCCTGCAGGCCCGACGTCCTCTAGTGGGCCCTGTGCTCGCTGCCTGGCACCATAGAGCTCGATGGGCATTTGCCACTGAACACCAGAATTGGCAGGTCCGCCACTGGCACCCTGTGCTTTTCACAGATGAGAGCAGGTTCACCCTGAGCACATGTGACAAACGTGAAAGGGTCTGGAGAAGTCATGGAGAATGTTATGCTGCCTGTAACATCCTTCAGCATGACCGTTTTGGTGGTGGGTCAGTGATGGTCTAGGGAGGCATATCCATGGAGGGACACACAGACCTCTACAGGCTAGACAATGGCACCCTGACTGCCATTAGGTATCGGGATGAAATCTTTGGACCCATTGTCAGATCCTATGCTGGTGCAGTGGATCCTGAGTTACTCCTAGTGCATGACAATCCACATGTGGCAAGAGTATGCAGGCAGTTCCTGGAGACTGTAGCCTCCCTAGCGGTCTGATTATGTCAGTATTTCTGTGCTCAAAGTGGTACATTTTTTTGCATGGAAATATGTATTTTTTTTATTGTAGGCCTGTAATTTTTAGGAATCACTCACTGAAATGTCCGAGCAAACATCTAGTGTTTAGATGTTTGCAAATGTCTAGTAAACATCCCGGGTGTTAAAATTTGAAACACGAAATCATAAATTATAATTTAATAAATAATCATAAAAAATAATAGAATAATTAATTTAATTCAATAATATAATCAAACCAAAAACACTGAAATTTTAAATACATCACTGAGCAAAGTCGCAAATTGTTTTCAGTGTCTCTGCCCTTGCATCCCCATACGTCCTGACGTCGCAGGGAACGGAACCCAGAAGACGGATGCCGGCATCGGCCGGAGGACATTGCCGGGGACACTGCAGGAGGGACATCGTGGGAGCGCAGGACAAGGTAAGTGAAGAAGAGATCCCGGAGCAACACTGCAGGGTATTCCCGAGTGTAGCTCGGGGTTACCGCTTGTGGTGCTGAAACTTTACCCTGAACTACACTGGGGAATACCTCCAGGGAGGATAAGAATTGATACCATTAAATGGCCTCCATGCTTGCCTGACCTAAATCCAATGGAACACCTCTGGAATAACATGTTTCGGTCCATCCAATGCCGCCAGGTTGCACCTCAGACTGTCCAGGAGCTCAGTGATGCCCTGGTCCAGATCTGGGAGGAAATATCCCAGGACACTATCTGCCGTCTCATTAGGAGCTGAAATGTAATGAGCTCAGCTGTAGTAGGTTAAGGGCTCTGGGCTCTATACAACCCCCAGGCTGCTTAGAGAGAATACTCCAACCTGGAAACATTTTACTGTGCAGGACAGGCTGGGGAGCAACCAAACCATCCTGTGGTGAGAGTAAATCTGTGTGGTTTTGGACTGGGAGATGGTCTGTGTGAACACCCTGTGTCTGAGCAATGATAGGCTGTATCCAGACAGGTAGATAGGAACCTGTGTTTGCAGTTCGATGCCCAGTGTTGCAAGGCTTTATTTTCTATGTACTGTGTGTTCACCAGCCTTGTAAATAAAGCACAACTTTCTTCACCAAGATCCTGCTGAGTCTCTTTCACCGTGCTCTGAATCATCCAGGGGGTCAAGCACAACCCGCTACTGGGCTAATCCCTCACAATGTGTGTGTATATATAGATATATACAGTTGTGTTCAAAATAATAGCAGTGTGTTAAAAAAAGTGAATAAAGCTCAAAATCCTTCTAATAGCTTTTATTTCCATACACACAAATGCATTGGGAACACTACACATTCTATTCCAAATCAAAACATGAAGAAAAATATATCAAATCTGTGTTCTTCCTCTAAAAAAAAGAAAAGTGAATATTAGACTGTTCAAAAAAATAGCAGTGTTTGTATTCTTCTTTACAAACTCAAACATTCACTATATAAACTGAAAAATGTTTGAAGATTTTGCTTTCCTTTGAATCACTTAATTAATATTTCGTTGTATAAGCACTGTTTCTGAGAACTGCTGTACATCTGTGTTGCATGGAGTCAACCAACTTCTGGCACCTGTGAACAGATATTCCAGCCCAGGATGATTGGACTACATTCCACAGTTCTTCTCTATTTCTTGGTTTTGCCTCAGAAACTGCATTTTTGATGTCACCCCACAAGTTTTCTATTGGAATAAGATCCGGGGATTGGGCTGGCCACTCCATAACGTCAATCTTGTTGGTATGGAAGCAAGATGTTGCACGTTTACTGGTGTGTTTGGGGTCGTTGTCTTGTTGGAACACTCATTTCAAGGGCATTTCCTCTTCACTATAAGGCAGCATGACCTCTTCAAGTATTCTGATGTATTCAAACTGAAGCATGATCCCTGGTATGCGATAAATAGGCCCAACACCGTAGTATGAGAAACATCCCCATATCATGATGCTTGCACCACCATGCTTCACTGTCTTCACAGTGTACTGTGGCTTGAATTCAGTGTTTGGGGTCGTCTGACAAACTGTCTCCGGCCACTAGACCCAAAAAGAACAATCTTACTTTCATCAGTCCACAAAATGTTGCACCATTTCTCTTTAGGCCAGTCAATGTGCTCTTTGGCAAATTGTAACCTCCTCAGCACATGTCTTTTTTTCAACAGTGGGACTTTGCGGGGGCTTCTTGCAGATAGCTTGGCTTCACATAGGCGTCTTCTAATTGTAACAGTACTCACAGGGAACTTTACACCTTCTTTGATCTTCCTGGAGCTGATTGTTGGCTGAGTCCTTGCCATTTTGGCTATTCTTCTATCCATTCGAATGGTAGTTTTTCGCTTTCTTCCACATCTTTCAGGTTTTGGTTGCCATTTTAAAGCATTTGCGATCATTTTAGCTGAGCAGCCTATCATTTTCTGCACTTCTTTATATGTTTTCCCCTCTCCAATCAACTTTTTAATCAAGGTACGCTGTTCTTCTGAACAATGTCTGGAATGACCCATTTTCCTCAGAATTCCAGAGAGAAATGCACTGTAACCAGCATGTACAACATTTGCTGCCTTCCTTCCTTAAATAAGGGCAATAATTGCCACCTGTTTTTCAAAGAATGAATGACCTCACTAATAGAACTCCACACTGCTATTATTTTGAACATGCCCCTTTCAATTAGTGATTCAATTACACAGAATCAGCAGCATGCATGTCATGACTGTTGGGTCTGTTGGATTTCTATTACTCTACTACACCTGCTAGTAAATTATTTTCCATGTGGAAATATCATTTCTACCAAAAACAGTGATTGATCAGGTTAGTGATGTCTGACTGCTATTATTCTGAACACAACTGTATATAATTATTTATTTATTTATTCTAAGGAAGCTTTTTAAATTCTTAGAATACTTCAACATCTTTACTCTGAGAATTCTAAATTGCATACTTTACTGATCGGTGGCAGTTGTGATTAAGTTCTATCAGCAGGCTCTGGAGATCATAAACATATTTTAATTTAACATAACATACAAATCTTTTCAGATGACGGGATAAGTGAATTATACAGCAGCACAGATGGCTCACAGTGAAGTTGCCCAGCCATGAAGACATGGTCCAACAATCATATTATTGCCAAACAATAGCTCCTCTTTAAAGTAAACTTTTTTTTTTTTTTAAGTTTTGATGCCCAACTGTAACCAAGTGGTAAACATTAGGAGTATTGATGAGCCAAAACTGGCATTGGGACTGATCTGTAGTAAGTGGATGTTTGTATGGATTGCACATTGAACACCTGGTGAACCAATCTGCTCAGTGGACTGGTCATTGGGTCATTTGGATGCTTTAAATATTTATGTGGAGCATCCATGTGCTAGACATGCAGAGAGCGCAAGCAGAATCCATGGGGTATACACATTTATTTACAGCGGCTTCTTGTGATGTAAGAACCCTAATAATAATAACAAGGGATCCCTGTTGACAAAGTCCGGATGTGACGAAACGTGTCCGGGGCACGTGACGTAGTGACGCCCTTCCGGAAGTGCTGTGGCGGCCATTTTTGTTCCTGGAACACGCGGTTGTGTTTGTCCTGGAATCCTCCATATAGGTGTATGGTTATTGGGGAACCTATCACTGATGTCCTATTCCTCCTCTGGAGTGGTATGGTGAGGATACTCAAACACCACTGAGGAGAGGCTCGATTGTGGAATCATATGTTCTTTGTGTGAAGCTGATTTCATCTTATTTTAATGTAAGTTGCTATAATAAAGTACTGTGATTATTTATGATATATACTGATCCCTGGTCTGTTTATGAGGTCTGTGGGAAGTGGCTGGAAAGGCTGAAGGATTTAAAAAGGTTGGAAACAATCTCATCTATGCTCATGTTACTACCTTGAGGGTAATTATGCACTTCTGTTATTTTTTGTGCAGTGGATTAACATTTAAGGCAGAGGAATTTTGTTTTTTTCACGGTTGCTGTGGCACGGACGTTTTTTTGCATGTAACATGTGTGGCACTTTTATGTTAATATTTGGATAAAACACTATGTTGAGTTTTTTTCTTTGAGGTATATGAAGATTTGGTTTTGGATTCTATCATAAAGGCGGTTTGGATAACACGAAGATTTGAGAAAGTACCGACAAAGATAAATTTTTGGGATTTTATTTGGACTTTGATTTTTGGACTTTTATTTTGGGACTATATACACTTATATTTAGGTTTATTATAATCAAGTTTGCTTAAAGATTGATTCATTTATATATGTACTTCAGGGGAAGGACTGTTAAAGTGACTTGGTGGGGTATTTTAATTAAAGAAGGATAGTGCTGGATGTTTAAATAATGAGGGAGTGTATTTGTTTAGTAGGTGCTGTCCTAGGGATATTACATCTCCGGGACGGGGAACCCTGTAAATGTCCTGTGATGAAGTGCCTTTTAGAGTCTACTTGTAAAGGGTCCTGTGGATCCTTTTATTTGTTAATTGTATACTAATTTGATTGCAATTATTTGACTAGCAAAATAAATAGGACACTAGGGGCTTGATTTACTAAAACTGGATAGTGCAAAATCTGATGGAGTTGTGCATGGTAGCCAATCAGCTTCTAATTTCAGCTTGTTCCATTAAGCTTTGCTAAAAAAAACTGGAAGCTGATTGGTTTCTATGAAAAGCAGCACCAAATTGTGAACATTCCAGTTTTAGTGTTGCAGTAAATCATCCCCTTTGTCGCATAGTTAAAGTGTATGTATAGCTCAAACTTTCTATTTTAGTGTTCGAGTAGGGAAGTGTTTCTGCCCTAAAACAAAACAGAAGGTAAGAGGAAATCTCTTCAAACTTTATACATTATGCCTGGACCAGGTGCCCCCATTGGAAGATTTACTCTCATCTCCTGTTCTGGTGACAACTATAACATTTTGGATTGCCTCACTTTCAGTTTCAGTGACTCCACTACAAAATACTTTTTTTTTGTTCCTTTTTTTTTTAAATGGCCCGTTGTTTACAGAGATCAGTAACTCAAGCTGAAATGTACATGAACTAGTGAATGAGTCAGAGTTGTGTATTGGGTAGCAAATTAAAAAGTACAGAACAGAATGCCAGCATAATCTACCTACCACCTGGCTCAAAAAGGCAGATTTCACTCTAATACTTACCTGTGCACTGTCTCCTACAGATGAACCCCACTGTCCAGCAGTGTTTTTCCACTTTCGGGTTAAATAAAACCCAGCATCATCCAACCACTTCCAGCGAGCCCAGGGCATCAATGATACACTGTTCAGTGCAGCAGTCAAGATTCACACAGTCAACTACATGCCTGCAAGATGCTTGAAGTTAAAGTTAACAAACAATACCTGAAAGGTATGTATGCTCTAATTTGCATAAATGTGAGTGCAGGAAAAAGTGGGGACCCTGGAATTGGACTTTAAAGTGGGAGACCAGGCAAAACCTAACTAAGCTTAAACCTGCTCCAACCCCCATCCTATCTATATGTACTATCTACCTGTAAAAGAAAGATACTTATACTAGCCTAATCTAAGGGTGCTCCAGTCCAGTTACTTGATCTACCCAGTGGCTGGCTTCAGGGGAGAGGCTGCAGAGCCTGGGCTGTGACATCACCCATAGACTTACTATGGGGCATCATTTATTAACTGTTCCTCCTCTTCACTGAAGCTGGTGCTTGGAGTCGATCATGTTACCGGACCAAAGCACCCTTAGATTAGCTAGGTATAAGCGTCTTTCCTTTACAGGGTAGTTAGTACAGGGCTTAGAATGGGGGTGGAAGCAGGCAGGGGCGTATTTACCATAAGGCAAACAAGGCATTTGCCTAGGGTGGCATTTTTCAGGGGGGCAGCACCGCCCCCTGGAAGAAGGGAAGGAAGAAGGGACATATGCACATTGGGGACCAGGTGGGACTCAGAGAGGTTGCAGGCTGCTTGATGGTGTATGGAGAGCCTGAACCTCGTTCCTGGGGATGTCTGGGGCTGTGAAGTTAAGTATCTTTTTCTCTCTTGCCGGGGGGGTGTTAGTGGAAAGCTCTCTCAGGTGGGGGGTGGGCAGGAGTGTTGTTGGTCAATCTCAGGCTCTCTCTCCATGGGGGGGGGGGGTGTTAGTGGAAGGCTTTCTCGGGTGGGTAGGGGTGTTGTTGGTAAATCTCAGGCTCTCTCTCCATGGGGGGCGCCCGATTTGTGTGTTGCCTAGGGCAGGTGTAAGCTTAGTTAGGTTTTCACCGGACTTCTGCTTTTAATGTTTGTATTATCTTATGTAGGTGAATGCTTCATACATTGAAGTTTTCTTAAGAGCAGTTCATGAACTCGGCACACAATGAGAAGTTAAAACGTATGACCAGTAAAATAAAGAACATCTCTCAGCCCTAAACTTTGATAGCACAATCTTTGGCTGCTGACATGATTCAGTTTGAAAGGCCATTCAAGCTGCTCGGGAATAGAATACAGTGCCTTGCCAGTGTTGTTTTGTATCCTGGCGTGATTTTCACAGCGGTGCTTCTGCTTTGAAGTATAATAATTTTCTTCTGAAATTTTGTTTATGTGGCAGCGATCTTCCTTTCATCAAGGCACAATGCAGCAAAATGACTAGCAACAGTCAAACTACGTCATCTCCAGTTTCATACTTTAGAACCCAACGTACATTTGAAGTTTTGTTTATATCATGTGGCTTATGATCCACATGTGGGTGTCAGCTACATCTGGTAATTCCCAACCGTCTCTTAACTCCTGCATCTGTACACTTGTTGTACTACTGAATAGTATATGCATTAAATCATAAAAATATTACAATACAAATTAAATCATAAAAAACGTTTTCTTTTTTTTTTTTCAAAGCAATCAATAAATGTTTGAGTGCTAATTTTATACATGAAATCATAAAAATGTTAGAATCCAAATTAAATCATAAAAACCTTTTTTTTTTCAAAGCAATCAATAAAAGTTCTTGAGTGCGAAGTTTATACAGTGTTTGGGGGCATGTATTTAAATACGTCATTCCTATTGTAACACCAAAAAAAGTATTCCTGACAGCTCTATGTGCAATATCTGGGCAATCAATATAATAAATGACAATAAAAAAAGTGTCCACAAAAATATATATATTCTTTTTCCACTATAGCTACAATAAAGTGTCCGTGCAATCATATATTTTTAAAAATATATATTTTCTCCTTGCATCTTCCAGGACAGTCCCCTTGAGATGTAGAGCTCCTCCCTCCGGGTCAGGAAACATGCCATCCACTACGCCTTTAAAAGGCGGATCTCCAGGCCTCCATCCCAGTTTTTAGTGTTTCTTAATCCGGAAGGAACACATTTAGGAACCTTAGGGGGTCCTTGCACTCTCTGGGGACAGTCCTGGAAGAGTGTGGGCCCAGAAGATCACTTACCTCCTCTCCCTGCGCGCCTTCCACGGTGAGTGGGGCTGGTAGCGCTTGGAAACCTTCATACCCAGGCGGGGGACTGACGATGGCGGCGTCACTGCAGGGGAGCAGGAGAGTCCGGCGGTGAGTTGGGGTATCCGCTCCCTCTGAGCCTGCATGCTTCTCTCCCCCAGGCGTTCGGTACAGGCCTGCAGAGCGCTGGGTGGAAGGGAATGGGCGGGACTTCCGGAAAGGGCGGGGCCCTGCGTTCCACAGGCCGAAATTCTGACACGACTTCCGGCGGACGTAGAGCTTGGGAGTCTTCTTCAGTTAGCCTTAAACCAGCCCTTTCCGCTACCTGTGTGGCCAGAAATTTAGAATGCTGGCTTACCCAGTTCCAGAACCATTTGGCGGCAGGAACTTCAAGGCAGCAGATTTTAAAATTGCTGCCTTTACTTTTTAAAGCGGCTGGGTTTTTGGCAGATGCCTCGGCGGAATCGGTTAAACTGGCTGCAAGATCTTCGGCCTTAGTTAATTCAGCCAGGCGGGCTTTATGGTTAAAAACCTGAGCAGGAGACTCAGCGTCTAAATTACGCCTTTGCGCCTTGCCGTTTTTAGGGGATAATCTTTTTGGCCCTGGTTTGGAGGAGGCTCTCGAATGTACGGCCGATAAAAAGAAAGCCTTTCCGGAAGGTAAAAGTTTTTCCTAAGAAAAATTTTCGCCCTAAAACCCAGATGCTACAAAGTAGAGAAAGTGAGCCCAAGAAGCATTGGACAGGACATAAGAACAGGGCAAAAGAGGGGATTTTATTCAATCCTCCTCAAGGCCCCTCCAAGTCACAATGACGTAAGTGTCCTGGTGGGGGATAGGTTGGGGTCCTTTCTCCCTCAGTGGGCTTCTATCTCCCCAGACCCCTATATTTTGGACCTGATTGAGAGGGGTTACATGCTGGAGTTAGATTCCTGTCCTCCAAGCAGTTTTTTAGTCACCAACCTTCCCAAAGACCGGGTGAAGGCTCAGGTTCTATGCGGTCTCATTGGGGATCTAGTAGACCAGCGGGTACTAGTTCAGGTTCCCCAGAGCGAACTGGGTTCGGGGTGTTATTTCCACGTTTTTGTCGTAGGAAAACCCTCGGGCAGGTTCTGGTTGATTTTGAATCTGCGGCCTCTGAATCAGGCCCTGAAATACAAGCATTTCAGGATGGAGATCAATCTATTCTGTAAAGAATATCCTTTTTCAGGATTGTTTTATGGCCACACTAGATCTAAGGGACGCGTATTTTCACGTTCCCATTCATCAAGCAAGCCACAGATACCTAAGGATAGCGATAGGGATGGGTTCGCAGGTCTTCCACTGGCAGTGTTGGGCCTTGCCCTTCGGGCTAGCGTTGGCGCCAAGAATTTTTACCAATGTGTTGGCAGAAGCCTTAGTTCCCCAGAGAATGAGGTCTATCACGATAGTTCCTTATTTGGACGATCTTCTTTTTGTGGCCAAATCTTATCAATTGGCCGAAGATCTGCGGGTGGCTCAGAATCTTCTTCAGGGTCTGGGTTGGCTCATCAACAAAGAGAAGTCGGCGTTTACACCCTCTCAGAGGGTAGTTCACCTGGGATATGAGATTTCGTCTCTAGAGAGGAAGTTTTTTCTTCCTCGGGAGAAGGTCATAAAGATGGACCAGAGGTTGGCAAGGTTGCAGAGCAACCTGTCGGTGTCGGTAAGAGAGGTCTCAAGAGCAGTAGGTCTGATGACATCTTGTTTTCCGGCGGTTCCATGGGCAAGGCTCCACCAAAGACCACTTCAAGCTTTCCTGTTGAGAGTATGGGACGGGGACAGCTCTACATTGGAGCAGGCGGTCCAGCTCCCGTCCAAAGTCAAGAGGTCTCTTTGGTGGTGGCGAAAGGAAGCAAATTTGACCAAGGGTCTAGAGTGGGGTCAGGTAGCTCCGCTCATTGTGACAATGGACGCCAGCAGTTATGGTTGGAGAGCCCATTTGGAAGAGATGACAGCTCAGGGAGAGTGGTCTCAAGTGGATTCTTTAAGGTCTTCAAATCAGAGGGAGCTGATTGCAGTTCAGAAGGCATTGGAGGCCTTTGGGGCAAGATTAGAGAACCATCACTTGCAGATTCGGTCGGACAACATTGCGACAGTGGCCTACATAAACAAGCAGGGAGGTTCACGGAGCCCTTCTCTTCAGGCGGTATTCTGGCCTGGGCAGAGCAGAATCTGCTGTCAGTTTCTGCTGTTTATTTAAAGGGATCACAGAACTCCCTGGCGGATTTCCTGAGTCGACGACCAATCAGTCACGACAATTGGTCTCGCAACCAGGTGGTCTTTCAGGAGATAGTTTGCAGATAGGGGGTTCCGGAGATAGATCTTTTTGCGTCCCTGGAGAACAGAAGAGTCAGTAAATTTTTTACTGAATCCGCCAGAGCAGGCCTTGGGGATAGATGCCCTTTCGACCCCTTGGGACTTCAACTTGACCTATGCATTTCCTCCGGTCAGACTAGTCCCGGCGGTCCTGCAAAAATTTGTGAGGGAAAAGACGGATCTAGTCTTAATAGCACCCTTTTGGCCAAAGAGGCCCTGGTTCTCCCTACTGAACAGGATTACCTCAGTTCGCCCGTTTCCTCTCCCGGAGAGGGAAGATCTGATCTCTCAAGGTCCTCTTCTGCATCCGCGGGTCAGGAACTTGAAATTGACGGCTTGGTTCTTGAGGAGCAGCTCCTCAAGGCCAGAGGGTTTTCTGACACTGTGGTAAAGACTTTGGTTAACTGCCGTAAGCCAGTAACCAGAGCCATTTATTCAAAGGTCTGGAAAAAGTTTAATTCATGGTTTTCAGGCCGGCAGGGGCCCCTGGACATCCTGGCAATTTTGGATTTTTTTCAGGAAGGGGCAGATCGAGGTCTCTCGATCAGCACCTTGAAAGTACAAGCTTTAGCCCTAAGCATTTTTCTGCAGGTCTCCCTGCAGCAAAATCCTTTTGTAGTGGACTTCTTCAGATCTCTTTCCAGGTCTAGACCAATTAAGGTCAAGACGTGTCCGGTTTGGGATCTATCCTTAGTTCTAAAGGCTTTCATCTGCAAGCCTTTTGAACCTTTGGAAGAGTCAACGATTAGATTTTTAACTTGAAAAATAGTTTTTTGGTAGCTATCACGTCAGCCCGTAGGGTGAGTGAATTACAAGCTCTTTCTATTAGGGAGCCTTACCTGACCGTTCTTAAGGACAGGGTCGTGCTCAAGACGGATCCAGGTTTTCTCCCTAAAGTATCCTCCTCCTTTCACAGGTCTTAGGATATAGTTCTGCCGACCTTTTGTTCTTCCTCTGAAGGTAAAGAGGAAGAAAAGCTAAGTTTGCTAGATGTAAGGAGGAGTCTTATGATTTATCTTGACATCCCAGGAATTTAGAAAGTCAGATTCCCTTTTTGTTTTGTTTTTGGGGCAAAAGAAGGGTTTTGCAGCATCCAAGGCCACTATAGGTAGATGGATTAGACTGGAGATCGGAGAAGCGTACAAGGTTTTAGGTATTCCTCCTCCCTTTGTTAGGGCCCACTCGACTACATCATTAGCAGCTTCTTGGGCAGAGAGGGCCGGGGCTTTGCCGGAGGAGATCTGTAAGGCAGCCACCTGGTCAAAATTCTCTACCTTTGTGAGGCATTACCGATCTCCTGTCAAGTAGGGAGCAGGTCCTACTGCAAGGTCCTGCAGGCGGTGGACCCGCCCTAAGGGGTAAGTTCTTTACCATCGTCTCAAGGGGGCTGTCCTGGAAGACGCAAGGAGAAAACCAGAGTTAGGCTTACCGGTAACTCCTTTTCTACGAGTCTTCCAGGACAGCCATGATTTCCCACCCTGGAGATGTACAACTGATGTATATGAGGTTAGCTATATATATTTGTGTCTTTCAGTGTCTTCCGCTAGTTCTCGAATAAAAACTGGGATGGAGGCCTGGAGATCCGCCTTTTAAAGGCGTAGGGGATGGCGTGTTTCCTGACCCGAAGGGAGGAGCTCTACGTCTCAAGGGGGCTGTCCTATAAGACTCGTAGAAAGGGAGTTACCGGTAAGCCTAACTCTGGTTTTTTTAATGTATTATTCAGAATTTTTTTAACATATATAAAAAAGTTATTTTAACATATATTTGTACTTATATTTGTAAATGCACTCCAAAAATGTAGATTTGTATTTTTAAAGACATACAGTATATTTGAAATGTAGTTTTAAAAATATTTTTCATATATTTTGTAATAAAAATGCATTTCAACATGCAGTGTGTGTGTGTGTGTGTGTGTATATATATATATATATATATATATATATATATATAGAATATGGCCAAAATTGTAGCATTTCAAATATATGTCAATATATTTGGGAAGAATATTTTTAAAATATATTTTTCTTTCATGTGGAACTTTACTAAATATAAAATCTGTATAAATATACTTGCAAACTGAGTGCTAACCCCAGCACTAAGGCATGTGCGCAGAATTGTTGAATTACATGCAATCCTTGGATGACAGCTCCTTACCATCTATAGTGAGCAGTCTCTTACACGTCTGTCCCAGGTATACCACGTCACTACCCTTCAAATATAACAAGCGCATTATGACTTGCCTGTAGTGGGTGGTCATATCTATCTGGCGAGTTCTCTGTGTTGGTGGTGGAGGATCACTGGAATATAGCATGAGAGCACATGGCTGTGTTTTTGAAGATTGCAGTACTTCGCATGAAATTGATTGCGCGGACACTTCATTGTAGCCACATAGTGGCATAAGGACATATATAGTTTTGTGGACACTTTTTTATTTTCATTTATTATATTGGTTGCACAGCTATTACATATTATATTGGTTGCACAGCTATTGCATATTATATTGGGTGCACAGCTATCGCATATTATATTGGGTGCACAGCTATCGCATATTATATTGGGTGCACAGCTATCGCATATTATATTGGGTGCACAGCTATTACATATTATATTGGGTGCACAGCTATTGCATTATATTTTGGGTGCACAGCTATCGCATATTATATTGGGTGCACAGTTATCGCATATTATATTGGGTGCACAGCTATTGCATATTATATTGGGTGCACAGCTATCGCGTATTATATTGCGTGCACAGCTATCACATATTATATTGGGTGCACAGCTATCTCACATTATATTGGGTGCACAGCTATCGCACATTATATTGGGTGCACAGCTATCGCACATTATATTGGGTGCACAGCTATCGCACATTATGTTGGTTGCACAACTATTACATATTATATTGGTTGCACAGCTATGACATATAATATTGGGTGCACAGCTATGACATATTTTATTGGTTGCACATCTATGACATATTTTATTGGTTGCACAGCTATTACATATTATATTGGTTGCACAGCTATGACATATTATATTGGTTGCGCAGCTATTACATATTATATTGGTTGCACAGCTATTGCATATTATATTGGGTGCACAGCTATGACATATTTTATTGGTTGCACATCTATTACATATTGGTTGCGCAGCTATTACATATTATATTGGTTGCACAGCTATTGCATATTATTTTGGGTGCACAGCTATGGCATATTATATTGGGTGCACAGCTATGACATATTTTATTGGTTGCACATCTATCACATATTTTGTTGGTTGCACAGCTATTACATATTATATTGGTTGCACAGCTATTACATATTATATTGGGTGCACAGCTATGACATATTTTATTGGTTGCACATCTATTACATATTTTATTGGTTGCACAGCTATTACATATTATATTGGGTGCACAGCTATTACATATTATATTGGGTGCACAGCTATAACATATATTGGTTGCACATCTATGACATTATATTGGGTGCACAGCTATTACATATTATATTGGGTGCACAGCTATTACATATTATATTGGTTGCACAGCTATGACATATTATATTGGGTGCACAGCTATTACATATTATATTGGGTGCACAGCTATAACATATATTGGTTGCACATCTATGACATTATATTGGGTGCACAGCTATTACATATTATATTGGTTGCACAGCTATTACATATTATATTGGTTGCACAGCTATGACATATTATATTGGTTGCACAGCTATGACATATTATATTGGTTGCACAGCTATGACATATTACATTGGGTGCACAGCTATGACATATTATATTGGGTGCACAGCTATGACATATTATATTGGGTGCACAGCTATAACATATATTGGTTGCACATCTATGACATTATATTGGGTGCACAGCTATTACATATTATATTGGTTGCACAGCTTTTACATATTATATTGGTTGCACAGCTATGACATATTATATTGGGTGCACAGCTATTACATATTATATTGGTTGCACAGCTATTACATATTATATTGGTTGCACAGCTATGACATATTATATTGGGTGCACAGCTATGACATATTATATTGGTTGCACAGCTATGACATATTATATTGGGTGCACAGCTATGACATATTATATTGGTTGCACAGCTATGACATATTATATTGGGTGCACAGCTATGACATATTATATTGGTTGCACAGCTATTACATATTATATTGGGTGCACAGCTATGACATATTTTGTTGGTTGCACATCTATTACATATTTTATTGGTTGCACAGCTATTACATATTATATTGGTTGCACAGCTATAACATATATTGGTTGCACAGCTATGACATTATATTGGGTGCACAGCTATTACATATTATATTGGGTGCACAGCTATTACATATTATATTGGTTGCACAGCTATTACATATTATATTGGGTGCACAGCTATATCATATATTGGTTGCACAGCTATGACATTATATTGGGTGCACAGCTATTACATATTTTATTGGTTGCACAGCTATTACATATTTTATTGGTTGCACGGCTATTACATATAACGCTGTAAGGATTTTTTTCTTGGTGTTAAGATTAAGTGTGCATCAGCACGTTGTTTACAGGCGCTTTTGTGTGTTTTGTGTATTATCCTAGTGCAGGTGTATTATATTTTGGTATCATTCCTATTGTGTCCAATGTCTATATATATATATATATATATATATATATATATATATATATATTTTGTGTTTTGGTGCATTTTCTATAGAAATCGATGGGATTTGTGTTTTTTGCAGCATGCAGATCTTTTAACATGCACCACACCTGCAGCACACTGGCATGAAGAGTTCTATAGGATTTAAAGACATACATTTTTCTTCCACCTTTTTTTTACCCCAAAAGTGCATCAGAAACAGTTAATTGTGAAAGGGCCCTAAAGCCGAAATATTGTATAAATACAAAAGGCATGTGTACTCTTGAATCTTGATGTGTTTCGTGTATTTCTTCCAGATCTGTGCAGTAATCCAATGTGAAACTTTTTTTTAAATCAAATAGTTTTTATTGAGGTATTTTTGCAAAACAAACAACATAGCAACAAACGAAAAACATAACTGTGACATGGAACAATAATATGTCAGCACCGGCAAACGCCAGACCGAACGTAAAATGAACATTCCAAACAAAACAAACAAAAAAAAAAACAATGTGAAACTTTGCCTTTGTGCACGAGCTTCCTGTAATAAAGACCGGTCTCTGCTGCTCTCTCTCCTTGTGCGGGGTGACAGGTCTTTTCTCCACCCCCTCCTGTAGTATTCTGCAGTGGGTGGACCTGCTGCATCCCTCCCATAGCTCTGCTCTCTGCATAGGCTATGTACTGTATAGAACAGTGATGATTTTACTGCTTCTTTTACAAGGTAATATCTGGGTTTATGAAGGTGTTTGATGTACACAAAGTAGATTTATATCCTTGAAATTGTTTTTTGTATTGAAATTGTGGCTGGAGATCAGCTTTAAATTATCGTGAAAAGACATTAAGGTCCAATTGATAATTGTAACTATTGGGAACGCTACATTTAGAAAAACTCTGTCCTGACTCAAAGGTGTCTGATCAATTCTCTGGCTGAAAACTGAAAACTGCTTTAGCAGGTAATCCAGAGCATAACCTTAGCTGCAAGAAGAGGTCTGTAGAGAACTCTGGCGGGCACCGAGGATTGTGACACTGTCATAGAGGACAAAACAGCAGCATATTTTATTTTTAATGAGCATCTTCCTCCATATTTATCCAATTTTAGTTTATGAATATTTAAATAGGCACACTACTCCTCAGCTGCTAGCAAAATGTGTACCTTGTCTATGGGCAAGCATTAAATTAAATATGGAAGTATTGAGGAGATTGTTGTACAATACAGAATGTTTTCATCCTTATATGGGAACTGTCAGGGCTCCCAGTATGACCAGAGGTGTGTAGACTGACACAGGGAAACGCAGGCTTCAGATATAGTATAAACAATATAATTTATTTAAGACTAAACAATACATAAACGCAGTGCAAACAAACCAAACCAAAACCCCGAACAGATAACAAAAGAACAATGCTAAGCGTAGTTGGGCAGGCCGGGTCGGTAGCAACCAGGCAGACAAGGTACAAAGGAGCAGACTGGAGAGTGGTCAGGAATAGCAGAGGTCAGGACAGGCGGAGTTCAATCAGAGTCAGGGATCAAGCAGGATCAGACAGGAAGCAGACAGGATGCAGGTACAGGGGCTCTTGGGAAAACATACACCAAGGCCCTGATTGCAAGTCTGGCCATTCCTTATACAGTGGGGCAAAAAAGTATTTAGTCAGCCACCAATTGTGCAAGTTCTCCTACTTAAAAAGATGAGAGAGGCCTGTAATTGGCATCATAGGTAGACCTCAACTATGAGAGACAAAATGAGAAACAAAATCCAGACAATCACATTGGCTGATTTGGAAAGAATTTATTTGCAAATTATGGTGGAAAATAAGTATTTGGTCAATATCAAAAGTCCATCTCAATACTTTGTTATATATCCTTTGTTGGCAATGACAGAGGTCAAACGTTTCCTGTAAGTCTTCACAAGGTTGGCACACACTGTTGCTGGTATGTTGGCCCATTCCTCCATGCGGATCTCCTCTAGAGCAGTGATGTTTTGGGGCTGTCGCTGGGCAACATGGATTTCAACTCCCTCCAAAGGTTTTCTATGGGGTTGAGATCTGGAGACTGGCTAGGCCACTCCAGGACCTTGAAATGCTTCTTACGAAGCCACTCCTTTGTTGCCCGGGCGGTATGTTTGGGGTCATTGTCATGTTGGAAGACCCAGACATGTTTCATCTTCAATGCCCTTGCTGTTGGAAGGAGGTTTGCACTCAAAATCTCACGATACATGGCCCCATTCATTCTGTCCTGGTCCCTTTGCGGAGAAACAGCCCTAAAGCATGATGTTGCCACCCCATGCTTCACAGTAGGTATGGTATTCTTTGGATACAACTCAGCATTCTCTCTCCTCCAAACACGACGAGTTGTGTTTCTACCAAACAGTTCTATTTTGGTTTCATCTGACCATATGACATTCTCCCAATCCTCTTCTGGATCATCCAAATGCTCTCTAGCAAACTTCAGACGGGCCCGGACATGTACTGGCTTAAGCAGGGGGACACGTCTGGCACTGCAGGATCTGAGTCTCTGGCGGCGTAGTGTGTTACTGATGGTAGCCTTTGTTACGTTGGTCCCAGCTCTCTGCAGGTCATTCACTAGGTCCCCTGCGTGGTCCTGGGATTTTTGCTCACCGTTCTTGTGATCATTTTGATGCCACGGGGTGAGATCTTGCTTGGAGCCCCAGATCGAGGGAGATTATCAGTGGTCTTGTATGTCTTCCATTTTCTAATTATTGCTTCCACAGTTGATTTGTCCACACCAAGCTGCTTGCCTATTGCAGATTCAGTCTTCCCAGCCTGGTGCAGGTCTAGAATTTTGTTTCTGGTGTCCTTCAACAGCTCTTTGGTCTTCACCCTAGTGGAGTTTGGAATGTGACTGTTTGAGGTTGTGGACAGGTGTCTTTTATACTGATAACAAGTTCAAACAGGTGCCATTGATACAGGCAATGAGTGCAGGACAGAGGAGCCTCTTAAAGAAGAAGGTACAGGTCTGTGAGAGCCAGAAATCTTGCTTGTTTGTAGGTGACCAAATACTTATTTTCCACCATAATTTGCAAATAAATTATTTCCAAATCAGCCAATGTGATTGTCTGGATTTTTTTTTTCTCATTTTGTCTCTCATAGTTGAGGTCTACCTATGATGCCAATTACAGGCCTCTCTCATCTTTTTAAGTGGGAGAACTTGCACAATTGGTGGCTGACTAATTACTTTTTTGCTCCACTGTATGCACCTCCTGTAATCAGCCTCAGGTGTTTTGGCTGACTGCAGGAGTGAGCCTCTGGTTGCTGAGAGCACCCGCTGGCCAGTCCTGGTACTGCAACCCACAAGGCAGGTGAGTCCCACCACTATTGGCGAGTCCATTCCTGACAGGAACTATCAAAATCATTAATCAAAGAAAACCAAAAGGTGACACAAGTATGTATATTTACTGTGTATTTTCTATATCTGTTCATCAGCCAAATTCATATTCGGTTGTGACAAATGTGAAAACTGCTGTGCTCCAAACTACCTTGATCATTACGGTTTTAACTGAAAACAGATGTTACCACCCTCTACTGCGGACCTCAAGTGATCTTTATATAACATTTAGATAAATCCAGAAACAACCACCTGCCAGTGTTATTAAAAACTGAATTCCGCAAAGGTTTGTGAAACAATAGAGGAAAAATTTTGGGGGTTAATGTCCAGTGAATCCTCCAAAGATTGATCGCCAACATTTATCCATTGGAAATAATAGGATTTGCTGAGATCAGAGAGGGAAAAACAAATCAGTGAATGCAAATAGATCACAATCATAAAAATAGCAACCTGTCCAATAAGTAGTTATTAAAGCCTAAGTTTAGTCAAAGATGTTTCTATATCTGCCCATGGACAATACTTACTACCAATGTGAAGTGTCCCTGGTGCTGGGGGCTGCTGCTTTAGCTGAAATCTAAAGTCCTCTATACCCCCGGCCCCCAGACCCCCACCGCTGTAAACTTTTTTTATTAGAGCTGAGGGGCCTATGACAGGCATTCATCAAGAATGTCAACTATGCACCTCCATTCATAGGGGCTGTACCATAACTTTCATCGGGGGTCGGCAAGCCGTCACTCATGATTGACTGTTCTACAGCAGGGAGGTGACAGGCGAACCATGACTCTGCCTCCCCCCAGCCTTCACTGCTCTCATGTTAACTGCAAAGCGGAGTGCGGGAGGCAGCATAGTGCTGGATGGAGGGCAGGGACGGACGCTGCCTCAGTGATTGGTTGCTATGGGGTCCTAGCAACCAATCACCAGCTTGTTATGAACTCTGGCAGCTCCCTCTCCCACCTTCCACCCAGTATTGTGCTGTCTCCTGATCTGCTGTACACACACTGGCAGATAGGAAGTGCTACCTACACAGCGCTGTGTGTGTGTGGGGGAGGGGAAAGAATGATGTGAAGGGGACAGAGGACACTACAGTGGTGGTGGGGGGATTGTGATGAGAAATGGACAGAGGACACTGCTTGGGGGGGATGAGGAGGCAGAGGACACTGCTTGGGGGGGATGGGGAGGCAGAGGACACTGCTTTCAGGGGGCAGAGGGGAAGAAGATACTGTTTTCAGGGGGCAGAGGACACTGCTATGTGGGTGGGGGGTACATGACACTACTGTTGGGGAAAGAGGGGCAGAGGACACTACATTGGAGGGGGGGGAGTGATGTGAAGGGGGCAGAGGACACAGCATTGGGGGGTGCAGGACACTACTGTGGGAGGCAGAGGACACTGCCTTGGGGGTACAGGACACTACTGTGGGGGGAGGGAGGCAGAGGACACTACAGTTGGGGGGGGGTAATGTGAAGGGGGCAGAGGACACTACAATGGGAGGGTGATGTGAAGGCAACAGAAGACACTGCTATGGGGGGGTGGTTGATGTGAAGGGGGGCAAAGGACACTATTAGGGGGTGATGTGAAGGGGGGTAAAAGACACTACTGTTGGGGTGATATGAAAGGGGCAGAGGACTCTACTGTGTGGGGTGATTGTCATGTTTCACATGATTGTCATATTGACTGTCATATGCCTTTAAATGTTTTCTATATTTTGTCTCTGCTCCTCCCTTTCCTTTGGTTTAGTTAATGTTGTATAGATAGCCCTCCCCCTTTCCCAGGAATGCATTGCTGCAAGCCTCATGGCATTGAGCAGAAACATTATGATCTTTTGACCTATGGAATGTTCATTGTTTGTAAGATTCTCTCAGTTTATGGAATAAACGTCACAAGATCTACAAGATGTCTTATCGATTGAGTCACTGACTGTGGTATCCAACTGAGGTTGAAGTTATCGCTATCTCATCACAACTGTAAGTTACAGAGATCACACCATCAATGCTTAGATTGGAGATACAGAACAGTGATAATTAGAGATGAGCGAATCGAAGTATCCGAAGTGGAATTCGAGTCGAATATCGGAAAAATTTCGATTCGTGCCGAATCCGAAAAACAGCCTAATTCGGACGCGCGAATCGAAATTTTTCCGAAAATGGCGGCTGACATGTGCGGCGACGGAGCGGGGATGTCGGGGAAGGCGCGCAGACAAGGCGCGCTGCCCCATAATGCATTCCTCAACGACATGTGATCGCATCAGCCAATCAGCAGCCAGCCAGCCAGCACTGTGTAATGGTCGAGGTATATATAGCGGCCATTTTGGAAATCTTCATTTGCCTGCAGTCATTGAACAGAGGCAGACCGCTCTGTACTAGGGACAGGGACAGAGTTAGGGCCACAGAAACGAGAATTGGGGACAGAGAGAAGTTACTTAGGGACAGAGAACCATTACTCAGGGACACAGACTTGTTAATGAGGGCCACAGAATCGTTATTTAGGGACAAAGAAACGCTAGTTAGGGCCACAGAATTCATACTCAGGGACAGACAGAATTGTTACTCAGTGCCAGAGAATTGTTACTTAGGGCCACAGAAACGTTATTAGGGCCACAGAATTTTTACTCAGGGACAGACAGAATTGTTACTGAGTGCCAGAGAATTGTTACTCAGGGACAGACAGAATTGTTACTGAGTGCCAGAGAATTCTTACTCAGGGCCACAGAATTCATTCTCAGGGACAGACAGAATTGTTACTCAGGGACAGACAGAATTGTTACTGAGTGCCAGAGAATTGTTACTCAGGGACAGACAGAATTGTTACTGAGTGCCAGAGAATTGTTACTCAGGGACAGACAGAATTGTTACTGAGTGCCAGAGAATTGTTACTCAGGGACAGACAGAATTGTTACTGAGTGCCAGAGAATTGTTACTCAGGGACAGACAGAATTGTTACTGAGTGCCAGAGAATTGTTACTCGCACAGACACAAAATTGTTACTTGCACAGACACAGAATTGTTACTCGCACAGACACAGAATTGTTACTCAGGGCCACAGAATTCATACTCAGGGACAGACAGAATTGTTACTGAGTGCCAGAGAATTGTTACTCAGGGACAGACAGAATTGTTACTGAGTGCCAGAGAATTGTTACTCAGGGACAGACAGAATTGTTACTGAGTGCCAGAGAATTGTTACTCGCACAGACACAAAATTGTTACTTGCACAGACACAGAATTGTTACTCGCACAGACACAGAATTGTTACTCAGGGCCACAGAATTCATACTCAGGGACAGACAGAATTGTTACTGAGTGCCAGAGAATTGTTACTCAGGGACAGACAGAATTGTTACTGAGTGCCAGAGAATTGTTACTCAGGGACAGACAGAATTGTTACTGAGTGCCAGAGAATTGTTACTCAGGGACAGACAGAATTGTTACTGAGTGCCAGAGAATTGTTACTCAGGGACAGACAGAATTGTTACTGAGTGCCAGAGAATTGTTACTCGCACAGACACAAAATTGTTACTTGCACAGACACAGAATTGTTACTCGCACAGACACAGAATTGTTACTCAGGGCCACAGAATTCATACTCAGGGATAGACAGAATTGTTACTGAGTGCCAGAGAATTGTTACTCAGGGACAGACAGAATTGTTACTGAGTGCCAGAGAATTGTTACTCAGGGACAGACAGAATTGTTACTGAGTGCCAGAGAATTGTTACTCGCACAGACACAAAATTGTTACTTGCACAGACACAGAATTGTTACTCGCACAGACACAGAATTGTTACTCAGGGCCACAGAATTCATACTCAGGGACAGACAGAATTGTTACTGAGTGCCAGAGAATTGTTACTCAGGGACAGACAGAATTGTTACTGAGTGCCAGAGAATTGTTACTCAGGGACAGACAGAATTGTTACTGAGTGCCAGAGAATTGTTACTCGCACAGACACAAAATTGTTACTTGCACAGACACAGAATTGTTACTCGCACAGACACAGAATTGTTACTCAGGGCCACAGAATTCATACTCAGGGACAGACAGAATTGTTACTGAGTGCCAGAGAATTGTTACTCAGGGACAGACAGAATTGTTACTGAGTGCCAGAGAATTGTTACTCAGGGACAGACAGAATTGTTACTGAGTGCCAGAGAATTGTTACTCAGGGACAGACAGAATTGTTACTGAGTGCCAGAGAATTGTTACTCAGGGACAGACAGAATTGTTACTGAGTGCCAGAGAATTGTTACTCGCACAGACACAAAATTGTTACTTGCACAGACACAGAATTGTTACTCGCACAGACACAGAATTGTTACTCAGGGCCACAGAATTCATACTCAGGGACAGACAGAATTGTTACTGAGTGCCAGAGAATTGTTACTCAGGGACAGACAGAATTGTTACTGAGTGCCAGAGAATTGTTACTCAGGGACAGACAGAATTGTTACTGAGTGCCAGAGAATTGTTACTCGCACAGACACAAAATTGTTACTTGCACAGACACAGAATTGTTACTCGCACAGACACAGAATTGTTACTGAGTGCCAGAGAATTGTTACTCAGGGACAGACAGAATTGTTACTGAGTGCCAGAGAATTGTTACTCAGGGACAGACAGAATTGTTACTGAGTGCCAGAGAATTGTTACTCAGGGACAGACAGAATTGTTACTGAGTGCCAGAGAATTGTTACTCGCACAGACACAAAATTGTTACTTGCACAGACACAGAATTGTTACTCGCACAGACACAGAATTGTTACTCAGGGCCACAGAATTCATACTCAGGGACAGACAGAATTGTTACTGAGTGCCAGAGAATTGTTACTCAGGGACAGACAGAATTGTTACTGAGTGCCAGAGAATTGTTACTCGCACAGACACAAAATTGTTACTTGCACAGACACAGAATTGTTACTCGCACAGACACAGAATTGTTACTCAGGGCCACAGAATTCATACTCAGGGACAGACAGAATTGTTACTGAGTGCCAGAGAATTGTTACTCAGGGACACCTAATCGTTGAATTAAATAGTATGTCAGACAACATGCAGAGGAGTGGCAGAGGAGGCAATGTTTTAGGAGCGAGCAGACGTGGCAGCAGAGGAAGGGGTCGAGGCAGCAGTATTCGCAGCCAGAGGCCAGTGCTCCCGGTGTCATCCAGCGGTCGTGTCTCCACCGACAACCCTGCCGTCATTGATTGGTTGGCTCGGTCGTCTTCCTCTTCCCAGGTCACCTCTGACACCTACAGCCAACGGTCGGTGGGTACGTCAGACACAACCGTTAATTGGCATGGCCCGGGACCAAGCCCACTGAAATCACGTGTCCTCTACCTGCCCCTGTCCTTTGCTGTTCCCTCACCAAGCGAAGTATCGCATGCTGTGGGCTCAGCCCCACTGTACAGTGAGGAAGAGCTAACAGAGGGCGGTCAGGAACGGGGGGAGACATCGGCCTTTTCAGCAGCCAAGCGAACAAGTACTGGCGAGGAGAGTGGCTCGGTAGCCGGTCTAGAGACAGGTCTGTCTCCTGACCCAGACGCAGCCGAGGGGGCTAGTAGTGAGGCGGAGACCCTACTTGATGATGAGGAGGTTGATCGCACTTGGCAGCCTCGTCGTCATCAGGCAATTTCTTCCGCATCATCAGGAGAAGAGGGTGGCAGCTTGGCAGCGAGCAAAACAGTCGGTGGGTTGCCCAGGAGACAGCAGCAGGGTCGCATCAGTGTCAGTGGAGCCAAACGTCCACGGAGTAGAGCACCAGCTCCACTGCAGCCTACCACCACGGCCAGTAGTGGTGCCGGTGCGCACGGAGGAAGTAGCAGTCAGCCAGTGAAGAGTAGCGGGGGCAAAGTTTCCTACTCGGTGGTGTGGCAATTTTTCCTCAAGCCGCCCGAGGAAGTAAACGTAGCCGTATGTCGACTATGTGGCCAGAAATGCAAGCGTGGCCAGGGGGCCCATGTTGGGACTACAGCGTTGCGTCAGCATATGCAGCGTCACCATTCGGTGGCCTGGGAAAACCGTGATAAACATACGGCGGTTCTGCCTGCCCCAGCCCCCGCTCCATCACCCGCTCCGTTACTTGCTCCGTCACCCGACGTCGTCAATCGCCCTCTATCAGCCAGTCAAGGCTCCAACACCTCTGCTGAGGGGAGTTGTCGCTCATTGGCATCTTCCGCTCGTTCAGATGCTCCTTCTCCTGCTACTCCTCTTCTCGGATTCCGTCAACAGTCTTTCTTGGAATCCGTATCCAAGAGACAACAGTTTGCGAGCACGCACCCGACGGTGCAAAAGCTGAACGTCCTCCTGTCCAAGTTGCTGGTGCTGCAGTCCCTCCCTTTCCAACTGGTGGACTCAGCACCTTTCCGAGAAATGATGGCTTGTGCCGCGCCGCGGTGGAGAGTGCCAAGCCGTCATTTCTTTGCCCAAAAGGCAGTGCCAGCCCTGCATTCACATGTAGAAGAGATGGTGGGCCAGTCTTTGAGCATGTCGGTCTCTGCCAAAGTGCACGGCAGCGCCGACGTGTGGAGCTGTAACTACGGTCAGGGACAGTACATGTCATTTACGGCCCACTGGGTGAACGTGGTGCCGGCACAGCCGCACCAGCAACTTGGACAGGTCACGACGCTTTTGCCTCCACGTTTGCACGTCCTTGGTCCAGCAAGCATGTCCGCCTCTACCACCTCTTTTTCCGCCGTGTCCTCAGCCGCCACCCCCGTGCCAAGTCCCATTACCCGACCGGCATATCACATGTGCAGGGCGCAACGGTGTCACGCTGTGCTGCACCTGGTATGCCTTGGCGAACGTAGTCACACAGGGGAGGAACTGCTGAGTGTAATGAACAGAGAAATCGACAGATGGCTGTCTCCGCGCAAACTAAAAATCGGAACCATGTTGACTGACAACGGAAAGAACATGGTGTCTGCTCTGCGTCAAGGAAGGTTGTGCCATGCGCCATGCATGGCTCACGTGTTCAATCTGGTTGTCAAGCGGTTCCTAAAATCCACCATCCCACTGCAAGACATCCTTAAAATGTCACGTAAACTGTGCATGCATTTCAGCCATTCCTACACCGCAAAGAACACCCTCATTGAGCTGCAGCGGCAGAACGGAATTCCACAGCATCGCCTGATCTGCGACGTTGCAACAAGGTGGAATTCAACCCTACACATGTTAGACCGCCTTTACGAGCAGCGAAAGGCCATCACCGATTTCCTGATGTTACAAGCGGATAAAGGTACTCCCCTGTGTAACTTAGATGTCAGCCATTGGCAGCTCATGCGTGACACCTGCCGCTTGCTCAGGCCCTTTGAGGAGGCCACGCTATTCGTGAGTCGGCAGGACTATGGGATGAACGACGTCATTCCTCTGTTGCACGTCCTGGAACAAATGCTGTTAACAATGGCTGGTCAGGGTGCGGTAGACGTGGCGCACAGATCTCAACGCCACATGACCCCTGTGGGGGCAGGACAGGAAGAAGAGGAGGAGGTAGAGGAGGACATTTGTGCTCAGGAATTATTGAGTGAAATGGGTGGTTTTTCCACTCAGCGGACAGGAGTGGAGGAGCAGGAGCATCTGGTAGAGGAGGAGGAGGAGGAGACAGAGGACCCAGACGCACCGTGGCAGTATGCTGTGGAGATGGAGGCAGGGAGTCCCTCGCATTCCTTGGCACAAATGGCCCATAGCATGCTCGGTTGCTTGCGTAGCGACAGCCGAATAATAACCATCAGACAGAGGGATGACTTTTGGCTGTCCACCTTGTTGGACCCTCGCTACCGGTCCAAAATGGTGGCCTTTTTCACACCTGCTGAGAGGGAGGCCAAAATTACGTACTATAAAAACCACCTATGTAGTCAGTTGGTCTCTGCCTTTGTGCGCCAACGTCCATCCTCAGACACTGTGGGCCCTGTGCGCTCGCGTTCCGCTGGCATGGCAGCAGGGGAGGGGTGGGGTGGTAGGAGCAGTGGCAGCTCCACCAGCAGTGGCTGCCTCAGTCTGCAGTCGATGATGAGTAGCTTTCTTCACCAGCGCAGTGAGGAAACTACTAACCAGCCGCAGCAGCAGCAGCAGCATCAGGTGGACCTGGAGCAGGAGCTCAAACAACAGGCTTGGGCCTACTTGGACAGCACCCTGCCAACCGAGGTAGACAATCCCCTTGACTACTGGGCAACGAAACTTGACCTTTGGCCCCAACTAGCTGAATTTGCCCTTGAAAGGCTGTCATGCCCGGCCAGTAGCGTGGCATCGGAGCGCGTGTTTAGTGCGGCAGGAGGTATTGTAACTCCGCGGAGGACACGACTGTCCACCCAAAGTGTGGAGAGACTCACGTTTGTGAAAATGAATCAGGCGTGGATTAGTCTGGATTTCAAACCACCAGTTCCTGACACAACTGACTAAATCCGCCATGAATCATGCCTCAAACATGTGCCACTTTCAGGTCTCCTCACACTGCTGGTGTGTTTAATTTTTTGACATAGGGTGCTGGCAGATTACGGGCCTCCTATAGCTGCTGCCAGGCCCCTAATCTGCCATAGGCCCCTATATACCGCCTCCTCATGCTGCTGCTAGGTCCAGAGTCTCTCATGGGTCCCTGTACGGCCTCCCATTGCTGCTGTCTCCATCGCCACACTCTGCTGCCATGTGCCACTTTCAGGTCTCTTCACACTGCTGGTGTGTTTAATTTTTTGACATAGGGTGCAGGCAGATTACGGGCCTCACATAGCTGCTGCCAGGCCCCTAATCTGCCATGGGCCCCTATATACCGCCTCCTCATGCTGCTGCCAAGTCTAGAGTCTCTCATGGGTCCCTGTACGGCCTCCCATTGCTGCTGTCTCCATCGCCACACTCTGCCATGTGCCACTTTCAGGTCTCTTCACACTGCTGGTGTGTTAAATTTTTTGACATAGGGTGCAGGCAGATTACGGGCCTTACATAGCTGCTGCCAGGCCCCTAATCTGCCATGGGCCCCTATATACCGCCTCCTCATGCTGCTGCCAAGTCTAGAGTCTCTCATGGGTCCCTGTACGGCCTCCCATTGCTGCTGTCTCCATCGCCACACTCTGCCATGTGCCACTTTCAGGTCTCTTCACACTGCTGGTGTGTTTAATTTTTTGACATAGGGTGCAGGCAGATTACGGGCCTCACATAGCTGCTGCCAGGCCCCTAATCTGCCATGGGCCCCTATATACCGCCTCCTCATGCTGCTGCCAAGTCCAGAGTCTCTCATGGGTCCCTGTACGGCCTCCCATTGCTGCTGTCTCCATCGCCACACTCTGCTGCCATGTGCCACTTTCAGGTCTCTTCACACTGCTGGTGTGTTAAATTTTTTGACATAGGGTGCAGGCAGATTACGGGCCTCACATAGCTGCTGCCAGGCCCCTAATCTGCCATGGGCCCCTATATACCGCCTCCTCATGCTGCTGCCAAGTCCAGAGTCTGTCATGGGTCCCTGTACGGCCTCCCATTGCTGCTGTCTCCATCGCCACACTCTGCTGCCATGTGCCACTTTCAGGTCTCTTCACACTGCTGGTGTGTTAAATTTTTTGACATAGGGTGCAGGCAGATTACGGGCCTCACATAGCTGCTGCCAGGCCCCTAATCTGCCATGGGCCCCTATATACCGCCTCCTCATGCTGCTGCCAAGTCTAGAGTCTCTCATGGGTCCCTGTACGGCCTCCCATTGCCGCTGTCTCCATCGCCACACTCTGCTGCCATGTGCCACTTTCAGGTCTCTTCACACTGCTGGTGTGTTAAATTTTTTGACATAGGGTGCAGGCAGATTACGGGCCTCACATAGCTGCTGCCAGGCCCCTAATCTGCCATGGGCCCCTATATACCGCCTCCTCATGCTGCTGCCAAGTCTAGAGTCTCTCATGGGTCCCTGTACGGCCTCCCATTGCTGCTGTCTCCATCGCCACACTCTGCTGCCATGTGCCACTTTCAGGTCTCTTCACACTGCTGGTGTGTTTAATTTTTTGACATAGGGTGCAGGCAGATTACGGGCCTCACATAGCTGCTGCCAGGCCCCTAATCTGCCATGGGCCCCTATATACCGCCTCCTCATGCTGCTGCCAAGTCTAGAGTCTGTCATGGGTCCCTGTACGGCCTCCCATTGCTGCTGTCTCCATCGCCACACTCTGCCATGTGCCACTTTCAGGTCTCTTCACACTGCTGGTGTGTTTAATTTTTTGACATAGGGTGCAGGCAGATTACGGGCCTCACATAGCTGCTGCCAGGCCCCTAATCTGCCATGGGCCCCTATATACCGCCTCCTCATGCTGCTGCCAAGTCCAGAGTCTCTCATGGGTCCCTGTACGGCCTCCCATTGCTGCTGTCTCCATCGCCACACTCTGCTGCCATGTGCCACTTTCAGGTCTCTTCACACTGCTGGTGTGTTAAATTTTTTGACATAGGGTGCAGGCAGATTACGGGCCTCACATAGCTGCTGCCAGGCCCCTAATCTGCCATGGGCCCCTATATACCGCCTCCTCATGCTGCTGCCAAGTCTAGAGTCTCTCATGGGTCCCTGTACGGCCTCCCATTGCTGCTGTCTCCATCGCCACACTCTGCTGCCATGTGCCACTTTCAGGTCTCTTCACACTGCTGGTGTGTTAAATTTTTTGACATAGGGTGCAGGCAGATTACGGGCCTCACATAGCTGCTGCCAGGCCCCTAATCTGCCATGGGCCCCTATATACCGCCTCCTCATGCTGCTGCCAAGTCTAGAGTCTCTCATGGGTCCCTGTACGGCCTCCCATTGCTGCTGTCTCCATCGCCACACTCTGCTGCCATGTGCCACTTTCAGGTCTCTTCACACTGCTGGTGTGTTTAATTTTTTGACATAGGGTGCAGGCAGATTACGGGCCTCACATAGCTGCTGCCAGGCCCCTAATCTGCCATGGGCCCCTATATACCGCCTCCTCATGCTGCTGCCAAGTCTAGAGTCTGTCATGGGTCCCTGTACGGCCTCCCATTGCTGCTGTCTCCATCGCCACACTCTGCCATGTGCCACTTTCAGGTCTCTTCACACTGCTGGTGTGTTTAATTTTTTGACATAGGGTGCAGGCAGATTACGGGCCTCACATAGCTGCTGCCAGGCCCCTAATCTGCCATGGGCCCCTATATACCGCCTCCTCATGCTGCTGCCAAGTCCAGAGTCTGTCATGGGTCCCTGTACGGCCTCCCATTGCTGCTGTCTCCATCGCCACACTCTGCTGCCATGTGCCACTTTCAGGTCTCTTCACACTGCTGGTGTGTTAAATTTTTTGACATAGGGTGCAGGCAGATTACGGGCCTCACATAGCTGCTGCCAGGCCCCTAATCTGCCATGGGCCCCTATATACCGCCTCCTCATGCTGCTGCCAAGTCTAGAGTCTCTCATGGGTCCCTGTACGGCCTCCCATTGCTGCTGTCTCCATCGCCACACTCTGCTGCCATGTGCCACTTTCAGGTCTCTTCACACTGCTGGTGTGTTTAATTTTTTGACATAGGGTGCAGGCAGATTACGGGCCTCACATAGCTGCTGCCAGGCCCCTAATCTGCCATGGGCCCCTATATACCGCCTCCTCATGCTGCTGCCAAGTCCAGAGTCTCTCATGGGTCCCTGTACGGCCTCCCATTGCTGCTGTCTCCATCGCCACACTCTGCTGCCATGTGCCACTTTCAGGTCTCTTCACACTGCTGGTGTGTTAAATTTTTTGACATAGGGTGCAGGCAGATTACGGGCCTCACATAGCTGCTGCCAGGCCCCTAATCTGCCATGGGCCCCTATATACCGCCTCCTCATGCTGCTGCCAAGTCTAGAGTCTCTCATGGGTCCCTGTACGGCCTCCCATTGCTGCTGTCTCCATCGCCACACTCTGCTGCCATGTGCCACTTTCAGGTCTCTTCACACTGCTGGTGTGTTTAATTTTTTGACATAGGGTGCAGGCAGATTACGGGCCTCACATAGCTGCTGCCAGGCCCCTAATCTGCCATGGGCCCCTATATACCGCCTCCTCATGCTGCTGCCAAGTCCAGAGTCTCTCATGGGTCCCTGTACGGCCTCCCATTGCTGCTGTCTCCATCGCCACACTCTGCTGCCATGTGCCACTTTCAGGTCTCTTCACACTGCTGGTGTGTTAAATTTTTTGACATAGGGTGCAGGCAGATTACGGGCCTCACATAGCTGCTGCCAGGCCCCTAATCTGCCATGGGCCCCTATATACCGCCTCCTCATGCTGCTGCCAAGTCTAGAGTCTCTCATGGGTCCCTGTACGGCCTCCCATTGCTGCTGTCTCCATCGCCACACTCTGCTGCCATGTGCCACTTTCAGGTCTCTTCACACTGCTGGTGTGTTTAATTTTTTGACATAGGGTGCAGGCAGATTACGGGCCTCACATAGCTGCTGCCAGGCCCCTAATCTGCCATGGGCCCCTATATACCGCCTCCTCATGCTGCTGCCAAGTCCAGAGTCTCTCATGGGTCCCTGTACGGCCTCCCATTGCTGCTGTCTCCATCGCCACACTCTGCTGCCATGTGCCACTTTCAGGTCTCTTCACACTGCTGGTGTGTTAAATTTTTTGACATAGGGTGCAGGCAGATTACGGGCCTCACATAGCTGCTGCCAGGCCCCTAATCTGCCATGGGCCCCTATATACCGCCTCCTCATGCTGCTGCCAAGTCTAGAGTCTCTCATGGGTCCCTGTACGGCCTCCCATTGCTGCTGTCTCCATCGCCACACTCTGCCATGTGCCACTTTCAGGTCTCTTCACACTGCTGGTGTGTTTAATTTTTTGACATAGGGTGCAGGCAGATTACGGGCCTCACATAGCTGCTGCCAGGCCCCTAATCTGCCATGGGCCCCTATATACCGCCTCCTCATGCTGCTGCCAAGTCTAGAGTCTGTCATGGGTCCCTGTACGGCCTCCCATTGCTGCTGTCTCCATCGCCACACTCTGCCATGTGCCACTTTCAGGTCTCTTCACACTGCTGGTGTGTTTAATTTTTTGACATAGGGTGCAGGCAGATTACGGGCCTCACATAGCTGCTGCCAGGCCCCTAATCTGCCATGGGCCCCTATATACCGCCTCCTCATGCTGCTGCCAAGTCCAGAGTCTGTCATGGGTCCCTGTACGGCCTCCCATTGCTGCTGTCTCCATCGCCACACTCTGCTGCCATGTGCCACTTTCAGGTCTCTTCACACTGCTGGTGTGTTAAATTTTTTGACATAGGGTGCAGGCAGATTACGGGCCTCACATAGCTGCTGCCAGGCCCCTAATCTGCCATGGGCCCCTATATACCGCCTCCTCATGCTGCTGCCAAGTCTAGAGTCTCTCATGGGTCCCTGTACGGCCTCCCATTGCTGCTGTCTCCATCGCCACACTCTGCTGCCATGTGCCACTTTCAGGTCTCTTCACACTGCTGGTGTGTTAAATTTTTTGACATAGGGTGCAGGCAGATTACGGGCCTCACATAGCTGCTGCCAGGCCCCTAATCTGCCATGGGCCCCTATATACCGCCTCCTCATGCTGCTGCCAAGTCTAGAGTCTCTCATGGGTCCCTGTACGGCCTCCCATTGCTGCTGTCTCCATCGCCACACTCTGCTGCCATGTGCCACTTTCAGGTCTCTTCACACTGCTGGTGTGTTTAATTTTTTGACATAGGGTGCAGGCAGATTACGGGCCTCACATAGCTGCTGCCAGGCCCCTAATCTGCCATGGGCCCCTATATACCGCCTCCTCATGCTGCTGCCAAGTCTAGAGTCTGTCATGGGTCCCTGTACGGCCTCCCATTGCTGCTGTCTCCATCGCCACACTCTGCCATGTGCCACTTTCAGGTCTCTTCACACTGCTGGTGTGTTTAATTTTTTGACATAGGGTGCAGGCAGATTACGGGCCTCACATAGCTGCTGCCAGGCCCCTAATCTGCCATGGGCCCCTATATACCGCCTCCTCATGCTGCTGCCAAGTCTAGAGTCTCTCATGGGTCCCTGTACGGCCTCCCATTGCTGCTGTCTCCATCGCCACACTCTGCTGCCATGTGCCACTTTCAGGTCTCTTCACACTGCTGGTGTGTTAAATTTTTTGACATAGGGTGCAGGCAGATTACGGGCCTCACATAGCTGCTGCCAGGCCCCTAATCTGCCATGGGCCCCTATATACCGCCTCCTCATGCTGCTGCCAAGTCTAGAGTCTCTCATGGGTCCCTGTACGGCCTCCCATTGCTGCTGTCTCCATCGCCACACTCTGCTGCCATGTGCCACTTTCAGGTCTCTTCACACTGCTGGTGTGTTTAATTTTTTGACATAGGGTGCAGGCAGATTACGGGCCTCACATAGCTGCTGCCAGGCCCCTAATCTGCCATGGGCCCCTATATACCGCCTCCTCATGCTGCTGCCAAGTCTAGAGTCTGTCATGGGTCCCTGTACGGCCTCCCATTGCTGCTGTCTCCATCGCCACACTCTGCCATGTGCCACTTTCAGGTCTCTTCACACTGCTGGTGTGTTTAATTTTTTGACATAGGGTGCAGGCAGATTACGGGCCTCACATAGCTGCTGCCAGGCCCCTAATCTGCCATGGGCCCCTATATACCGCCTCCTCATGCTGCTGCCAAGTCTAGAGTCTCTCATGGGTCCCTGTACGGCCTCCCATTGCTGCTGTCTCCATCGCCACACTCTGCTGCCATGTGCCACTTTCAGGTCTCTTCACACTGCTGGTGTGTTAAATTTTTTGACATAGGGTGCAGGCAGATTACGGGCCTCACATAGCTGCTGCCAGGCCCCTAATCTGCCATGGGCCCCTATATACCGCCTCCTCATGCTGCTGCCAAGTCTAGAGTCTCTCATGGGTCCCTGTACGGCCTCCCATTGCTGCTGTCTCCATCGCCACACTCTGCTGCCATGTGCCACTTTCAGGTCTCTTCACACTGCTGGTGTGTTTAATTTTTTGACATAGGGTGCAGGCAGATTACGGGCCTCACATAGCTGCTGCCAGGCCCCTAATCTGCCATGGGCCCCTATATACCGCCTCCTCATGCTGCTGCCAAGTCCAGAGTCTGTCATGGGTCCCTGTACGGCCTCCCATTGCTGCTGTCTCCATCGCCACACTCTGCTGCCATGTGCCACTTTCAGGTCTCTTCACACTGCTGGTGTGTTAAATTTTTTGACATAGGGTGCAGGCAGATTACGGGCCTCACATAGCTGCTGCCAGGCCCCTAATCTGCCATGGGCCCCTATATACCGCCTCCTCATGCTGCTGCCAAGTCTAGAGTCTCTCATGGGTCCCTGTACGGCCTCCCATTGCTGCTGTCTCCATCGCCACACTCTGCTGCCATGTGCCACTTTCAGGTCTCTTCACACTGCTGGTGTGTTAAATTTTTTGACATAGGGTGCAGGCAGATTACGGGCCTCACATAGCTGCTGCCAGGCCCCTAATCTGCCATGGGCCCCTATATACCGCCTCCTCATGCTGCTGCCAAGTCTAGAGTCTGTCATGGGTCCCTGTACGGCCTCCCATTGCTGCTGTCTCCATCGCCACACTCTGCTGCCATGTGCCACTTTCAGGTCTCTTCACACTGCTGGTGTGTTTAATTTTTTGACATAGGGTGCAGGCAGATTACGGGCCTCACATAGCTGCTGCCAGGCCCCTAATCTGCCATGGGCCCCTATATACCGCCTCCTCATGCTGCTGCAAGTCCAGAGTCTCTCATGGGTCCCTGTACGGCCTCCCATTGCTGCTGTCTCCATCGCCACACTCTGCTGCCATGTGCCACTTTCAGGTCTCTTCACACTGCTGGTGTGTTAAATTTTTTGACATAGGGTGCAGGCAGATTACGGGCCTCACATAGCTGCTGCCAGGCCCCTAATCTGCCATGGGCCCCTATATACCGCCTCCTCATGCTGCTGCCAAGTCTAGAGTCTCTCATGGGTCCCTGTACGGCCTCCCATTGCTGCTGTCTCCATCGCCACACTCTGCTGCCATGTGCCACTTTCAGGTCTCTTCACACTGCTGGTGTGTTTAATTTTTTGACATAGGGTGCAGGCAGATTACGGGCCTCACATAGCTGCTGCCAGGCCCCTAATCTGCCATGGGCCCCTATATACCGCCTCCTCATGCTGCTGCCAAGTCCAGAGTCTCTCATGGGTCCCTGTACGGCCTCCCATTGCTGCTGTCTCCATCGCCACACTCTGCTGCCATGTGCCACTTTCAGGTCTCTTCACACTGCTGGTGTGTTAAATTTTTTGACATAGGGTGCAGGCAGATTACGGGCCTCACATAGCTGCTGCCAGGCCCCTAATCTGCCATGGGCCCCTATATACCGCCTCCTCATGCTGCTGCCAAGTCTAGAGTCTCTCATGGGTCCCTGTACGGCCTCCCATTGCTGCTGTCTCCATCGCCACACTCTGCCATGTGCCACTTTCAGGTCTCTTCACACTGCTGGTGTGTTTAATTTTTTGACATAGGGTGCAGGCAGATTACGGGCCTCACATAGCTGCTGCCAGGCCCCTAATCTGCCATGGGCCCCTATATACCGCCTCCTCATGCTGCTGCCAAGTCTAGAGTCTGTCATGGGTCCCTGTACGGCCTCCCATTGCTGCTGTCTCCATCGCCACACTCTGCCATGTGCCACTTTCAGGTCTCTTCACACTGCTGGTGTGTTTAATTTTTTGACATAGGGTGCAGGCAGATTACGGGCCTCACATAGCTGCTGCCAGGCCCCTAATCTGCCATGGGCCCCTATATACCGCCTCCTCATGCTGCTGCCAAGTCCAGAGTCTCTCATGGGTCCCTGTACGGCCTCCCATTGCTGCTGTCTCCATCGCCACACTCTGCTGCCATGTGCCACTTTCAGGTCTCTTCACACTGCTGGTGTGTTAAATTTTTTGACATAGGGTGCAGGCAGATTACGGGCCTCACATAGCTGCTGCCAGGCCCCTAATCTGCCATGGGCCCCTATATACCGCCTCCTCATGCTGCTGCCAAGTCTAGAGTCTCTCATGGGTCCCTGTACGGCCTCCCATTGCTGCTGTCTCCATCGCCACACTCTGCCATGTGCCACTTTCAGGTCTCTTCACACTGCTGGTGTGTTTAATTTTTTGACATAGGGTGCAGGCAGATTACGGGCCTCACATAGCTGCTGCCAGGCCCCTAATCTGCCATGGGCCCCTATATACCGCCTCCTCATGCTGCTGCCAAGTCTAGAGTCTGTCATGGGTCCCTGTACGGCCTCCCATTGCTGCTGTCTCCATCGCCACACTCTGCCATGTGCCACTTTCAGGTCTCTTCACACTGCTGGTGTGTTTAATTTTTTGACATAGGGTGCAGGCAGATTACGGGCCTCACATAGCTGCTGCCAGGCCCCTAATCTGCCATGGGCCCCTATATACCGCCTCCTCATGCTGCTGCCAAGTCCAGAGTCTCTCATGGGTCCCTGTACGGCCTCCCATTGCTGCTGTCTCCATCGCCACACTCTGCTGCCATGTGCCACTTTCAGGTCTCTTCACACTGCTGGTGTGTTAAATTTTTTGACATAGGGTGCAGGCAGATTACGGGCCTCACATAGCTGCTGCCAGGCCCCTAATCTGCCATGGGCCCCTATATACCGCCTCCTCATGCTGCTGCCAAGTCTAGAGTCTCTCATGGGTCCCTGTACGGCCTCCCATTGCTGCTGTCTCCATCGCCACACTCTGCTGCCATGTGCCACTTTCAGGTCTCTTCACACTGCTGGTGTGTTTAATTTTTTGACATAGGGTGCAGGCAGATTACGGGCCTCACATAGCTGCTGCCAGGCCCCTAATCTGCCATGGGCCCCTATATACCGCCTCCTCATGCTGCTGCCAAGTCCAGAGTCTCTCATGGGTCCCTGTACGGCCTCCCATTGCTGCTGTCTCCATCGCCACACTCTGCTGCCATGTGCCACTTTCAGGTCTCTTCACACTGCTGGTGTGTTAAATTTTTTGACATAGGGTGCTGGCAGATTACGGGCCTCCCATTGCTGCTGCCAGACATGTAATCTGCCATGGGCCCCCGTACCGACTCCTCATGCTGTGACGTTGCAACAAGGTGTAATTCAACCCTACATATGTTAGACCGCCTTTACGAACAGCTAAAGGCCATCACAGATTTCCTGATGTTAAAAGCGGATAAAGGTACTCCCTGTGTAACTTAGATGTCAGCCATTGTCAGCTCATGTGTGACACCTGCGCTTGCTCAGGCCCTTTGAGGAGGCCACGCTATTCGTGAGTCGGCAGGACTATGGGATGAATGAGGTCAAATCGGCCATGGGCCCCCGTACCGCCTGTTCACGCTGATGCTGGTCCCACAGTGTGACCTGGGTCCCTGTACGGCCTCCCATTGCTTCCACTCTGCCATGTGCCACTTTGAAATCTCCTCACACTCCTGCGGTTGTCCATTTTGTCATAGGTTGCTGGCAGATTACAGGCCTTCCATAGGTGCCACCAAGCCCCATATCGGCCATGGGCCCCCGTACCGCCTGGTCACGCTGCTGCTGGGCCCATAGTGTGACCTGGGTCCCTGTACCGCCTCCCATTGCTCCCACTCTGCCATGTGCCACTTTCAGGTCTCCTCACGCTCCTGCTGGTTTCCATTTTGTCATAGGTTGCTGTATGGCCTCCCATTGCTGCTGCCTCCACCGCCACACTGTGGCTCCAAACACTGGTTTTGGCCCCGTGACTGGCCAAAGGAGTGAAGTGTGCAGTGATTCTAAGATCGACGGCACTCATCTGCATGTCATACTGACAGACAGTATTATTTCTCTTCCCCA
Organism: Staurois parvus; assembly: GCF_062004578.1. Lineage (NCBI taxonomy): Eukaryota > Metazoa > Chordata > Amphibia > Anura > Ranidae > Staurois > Staurois parvus. Next base: position 1,098,881 of record NW_028317982.1, read on the forward strand.
GCAGACTCCAAGGGCATTTAAATTAAAGGTACAGTGTTCTGCACTAATATTAAGTCTCTCTGAAGCCTAGAAACACCCTTTTTTAAGTTAAATTCACAGCGAATTTATTCGACTCGAATCGAATATTGTCCACGAATTCGCCGAATCAGTCGAATCGAATTTTTCATTTCTTCGCTCATCTCTAGTGATAATGTGAAAGGGTGTAGAGGATACTACTGTGGGGGCGATGTGAAGAAGGGCAGAAGACACCACTTTGACATACTACAGTATGTGTTCTTCATGCCATCTTTTTATTGGGAGCTTGATTTTTTTTTTTTAAGGGCACCTCATGCTCAGGCCTGTTTTGATGGGTTATTCACTTCTCTTGATGACATAAGTTTGGGATCCTTTGAGATCACTCAGAATTGATTGCCAGGTGCATTCAGCCTGCAGTTGACGTCCTTCTGACTTGCAGTTGACCTGCTTTGAGCAAGTCTTACATTACATTAGACTTTCATGAGAATGCAAAACCCTCCCTGTAGCACAAAAAGGCAACACAGTCCCTTCTACTTCTACTTTTCATCAACTGACCCCTTTTTAAAACAAGTTTTTACTCTTTCCAGCAAGATGCCTATTTTCCCCTTTTCTGTCCTTTGCTGTGGTTGACATCTTTGTTGGCATTTCAATCTGTGATGTATCCACTGACAATGGAGTGCAATTTTGAAAATTTCCTGATGTGTCACTATTGGCTGACAAGAGGATCAACCTGTCATACGTGCTTTTCATGGATATGCAGCATACTTACTAGTGTCTCGTGGTTCATTGTATTCATATTTTCACCATTGCACCTTTACTTTCCTTATTGACTAGTACTTTTTTGCCTATATATCCCTGTCATCTAGTATTTTTGTGAATGTTTTCCTAATTATTTTTTTAACCCAGATTAACTAAAAAAGACACCAAAAACAAAACACAAAAAACCCTAACCTGTAAATCAATTATGGAATCCATATGTCATACATGTGTGAAGGAGGCAAGACAATTAGAACCCCTAGGTAGCCATTTCTCCTTATCGATCATGCCATAGCTGCATAGGACTGAGTCAGACAACAAACTCTTGTTTCCATGAATTATTGGAGTTTTCCTTCCTGTGTTTTATCAGTCATTCATAAGGATTAAATGTTGGGGTGACCACAGAGAAATCTAGTTCCTATTTATTCTCAATTATATAAATGTAGAGTTGACCAATTAATTATTGGGATGTGTTGTAGTGATGAATGAATTTAATTCAACTAAATCCTAGTAAACACGATCAGAAAATCATATGAAAAATATTGCTTTCAATGCAGTCATACGATAAAACATTTTTTCTCATACGATACCAGATCGTACGATTTTCATTTATTCAGTATAGTTTTCATCTGAAAATACAAAACAATACATTACATCACTTGCAAATTTTTATTCTGTCATATGAGACTTTTCGATATGGAAACTAGCATGCAAAAAAAAAAAACAGGCGATCATTTATCCGATATTCTCATTGGACCTCAAAAGTCACCTCAACTAATCTGCTCTTAAAGTGTTACTAAACCCACAACAGTGCAGTCAGTCTGTATATGCAGTAAAGCATGCTTGTTATACTAACTGAACCTAAGGGGTTAATCCTCTGCATTGTGTAAAAATGCTGTTTGTTCCTGACGTCTCTCATCCGCCCCTTCTTCCAGTGTTCTTATCTCCTGATAAGACATATTGTGTGGAGTCACTCTGTACAGAGGTAAGGGGTTCTGCATCCTGCTAGAGCAAAATGAAAACTCACTCTTTCTACAAGCGTTAACCAGTGCTGGGCTGGACACTGATAAAAGTTACACTAAATGCTGATGAGAAAAGGTATTTAGCAGTTTATATTTACTAAAATCATTGCATTTCCATGTTCCGTGTACTGTGGGAGACCAGATATAGTGATTGCAGGGTCCTGGGTTTAGTAACACTTTACTAAACTGAAAAGTCTATACTTTATCTTGTTGTGTGAACCTCCTATCTCCAAACCATTAGCCTTTCATCTGTTATTTGAAATCAGACCATGGAGGGAATTGTGGACCAAGACTTCTCACACCCCGTGATGTAATAGGCTAAAATTAGTTGCAATACTTCCTGGGGGGTACTTGCCCAATAAGGTTATATTAGATATCATTCTATATCCAATTACAGAATATCACATGGAACTCCACCTTCATAAGACCCTACATGCTTGGACAAACAACCAACACATGCTGTTCCATTAAGGATGCTCATACAGTCAGGTCCATAAATATTGGGACATCGACACAATTCTAACATTTTTGGCTCTATACACCACCACAATGGATTTGAAATGAAACGAACAAGATGTACTTTAACTGCAGACTGTCAGCTTTAATTTGAGGGTATTTACATCCAAATCAGGTGAACGGTGTAGGAATTACAACAGTTTGCATATGTGCCTCCCACTTGTTAAGGGACCAAAAGTAATGGGATGGAATAATAATCCTAAATCAAACTTTCACTTTTTAATACTTGGTTGCAAATCCTTTGCAGTCAATTACAGCCTGAAGTCTGGAACGCATAGACATCACCAGACGCTGGGTTTCATCCCTAGTGATGCTCTGCCAGGCCTCTACTGCAACTGTCTTCAGTTCCTGCTTGTTCTTGGGGCATTTTCCCTTCAGTTTTGTCTTCAGCAAGTGAAATGCATGCTCAATCGGATTCAGGTCAGGTGATTGACTTGGCCTTTGCATAACATTCCACTACAATCCCTTAAAAAACTCTTTGGTGGCTTTTGCAGTATGCTTTGGGTCATTGTCCATCTGCACTGTGAAGCGGCGTCCAATGAGTTCTGAAGCATTTGGCTGAATATGAGCAGATAATATTGCCCGAAACACTTCATAATTCATCCTGCTGCTTTTGTCAGCAGTCACATCATCAATAAATACAAGAGAACCAGTTCCATTGGCAGCCATACATGCCCACGCCATGACACTACCACCACCATGCTTCACTGATGAGGTGGTATGCTTGGGATCATGAGCAGTTCCTTTCCTTCTCCATACTCTTCTCTTCCCATCACTCTGGTACAAGTTGATCTTGGTCTCATCTGTCCATAGGATAATGTTCCAGAACTGTGAAGGCTTTTTTAGATGTTGTTTGGCAAACTCTAATCTGGCCTTCCTGTTTTTGATGCTCACCAATGGTTTACATCTTGTGGTGAACCCTCTGTATTCACTCTGGTGAAGTCTTCTCTTGATTGTTGACTTTGACACACATACACCTACCTCCTGGAGAGTGTTCTTGATCTGGCCAACTGTTGTGAAGGGTGTTTTCTTCACCAGGGAAAGAATTCTCGGGCATCCACCACAGTTGTTTTCCGTGGTCTTCCGGGTTTTTTGGTGTTGCTGAGCTCACTGGTGTGTTCCTTCTTTTTAAGAATGTTCCAGACAGTTGTTTTGGCCACGCCTAATGTTTTTGCTATCTCTCTGATGGGTTTGTTTTGTTTTTTCAGCCTAATGCTGGCTTGCTTCACTGATAGTGACAGCTCTTTGGATCTCATCTTGAGAGTTGACAGCAACAGATTCCAAATGCAAATAGCACACTTGAAATGAACTCGGGACCTTTTATCTGCTCATTGTAATTGGGATAATGAGGGAATAACACACACCTGGCCATGGAACAGCTGAGAAGCCAATTGTCCCATTACTTTTGGTCCCTTAACAAGTGGGAGGCACATATGCAAACTGTTGTAATTCCTACACCGTTCACCTGATTTGGATGTAAATACCCTCAAATTAAAGCTGACAGTCTGCAGTTAAAGCACATCTTGTTCGTTTCATTTCAAATCCATTGTGGTGGTGTATAGAGCCAAAAATGTTAGAATTGTGTCGATGTCCCAATATTTATGGACCTGACTGTATGTTATGGATTTGGAGGTGTCCAGAATACCCCTCTACTCATTCAGTACACACTGCACAGATTGCTACTGTCCACTCTGAGCAGCAACGTCTAGATTTGAATTTATTTCTGCTATAGAAGAGAAATATATTTGTTTATAAGCAGCCATCCCATCTTCAAAAACTGAGGCAGAGTTGTTAATAGGATGTATTTAGAGCTTGGCACAATGGTGCGAAGTACACAGCACTTGAATAACAATTAATTAATTAATGTCTAATTAATAAGGTTTAGATTGGTTAGACTACAATTTGTGCCAAGATACAATACAATTGGACTTCAGCTCAATGGTGATACATTACCTCTGACGCAGCCGGCGAAACCTAGGTTTTTCCTACCCATCAAGAGCCCTAAATTCTTGACTATGAAAATATGGGAAATTGATAAGTATTGATGAATTATGCTTATTTTGCATGGAATTGGCTGCTTTGAGGACGCTGTGAAAAAGTTCTATTGAGTGGATACTTTTTTTTTTTTATTCCAAACAAGTTTTATTGAAATAAATTTATCAATACAGAATCAAATATGATTAGACATCAAAGAGGTACAATTCAAGAGTAATCACATTAGATCCAGTGAGTAGAGTCACAAAATCAAATATATTGTTTTCTATTTGTTAAGTAGCGAGAGTTTGCATACAAGCTGAGCAACACAAGTAACGATAACAGTTTGGAGTCACTACAGGAAGTAACGGATAAAGAATGGCACGAGGACCCCCCGATTCCGGAAACTGCAGTTTCTTGATATCGCTGTCGGAGGTATCAACTTCCAGGGGGCAATCACAAGGTACTATTTGCACTATGGCCAATGTAATCCTGCTTGCATATAGCTAGATCGATAATCAGGTGATAGAAGTCAGAGAGATAGAGAGAGAAGGAAAAAAAAAGGGGGGGTGGATGCTTATTTGAGCCTTGAGCAACCGCAAGGAACGTTGTCTTATTGGAAGCCTCTCTGAGAAACGTATGCCTTTGTAAGTGAGGCTGAGGCTATGAGGAAACCATATGGCTATTCTTTCTGAAATGAAAACGTATACATTATGATATAAGCCTCATCCCCTACTCTATACCACAGGGACTGGACATTTATATTTCACAATATTGGGCTCTTGAGCTGTTTGCTGCCATCTTGTATTCATGGGGATTCCTTCCTTTCCTTGGGAGTGTTTTCCTCCTTTTTGTGGCTATTGGTCAGAAGTGCAAGGGAGTTTGAGTGTGGTTTTGCATTAGTATTTGCCATCCTGTGGTGAACAGTCTATATTCATCTATCCACATTCTTCCTCTGGACCACATCCATATAGCAACATGGGTTTATCAATACATGTACTCAGTGCTCTTTAATCCTATCCTACAGATATATTATGAGTATAATTGCTTCCTCAGCAGCATGTTTGACAAACATATTTAGATAATATGCTATGAATTATGTTGGTTGGTCTACCCATATATACACACAAGTAAATCAACACATAATTTAACACTACATAGATGGAAATTTACATCTTGGGGACTTGATTGGTGGCGTTTTTAATGGTGTGCCTTTTTTGTATGGTATATGTTTTTAGAAAAGTGTCATTAAAGACTATTGTAACAATATCTGTCAGGGATTTATTATTTTTTTCCTGGATAAGGGTCTGGTGATATATTCATATTTGAAGTTTTTGGACAAAAGGAGGAGGTTGAGCTGAAGTCCAATTTTATTGTATTTTGGTTTGGAAAATCGTTTGTGGATGGCTCCAACTTCATAGTTAGTACTTTTACAAGATTTTAAGACCTGGTAGGATATTCTTTTATGGTATTCTTGACTTAGACTACAATTCCCAGCCGGTATAGATTCTACTATCAAGATACAAATAGTGTTTTGTTCCTATTGTACCCTTTTGTAAATGTCTGTGCTTTTTTTATTTTTTTTTTATTTTGGTTTTACAGTAATAGACAAAATTGTGTTTGTGTGGCCATATTAGATATAAACTTTAGGTAAGCTTTAGCATTGCTTGAAAGGAAGGCATTTACCCCAAGGCCCCTTAGGTCCTGGGATAACTGCTCCTGATGCTCAATTGTCAGATCTGTATTTAGATCCTGTACAGAACAACAGAGAATTTCTTTCCTTCATGTCCTCTTTTCCATATGTAAGAAAAAGTGTAAACATACCTTATATTCCCTATACCTGTGCCTTTTCATACAAAATGCATTTGATCAATTTTACTTTGAGCAACACATCTAGCTAAAACTGATATATTTGTCATTTGTGGTTGATGACAAAATTACTCCGGCTCTACTCATTGACTCCAGTGATGAGATATCTTCATAGCAATTCACAGCCCAACAGTGCAGACATCACACAGCAAAATCTTGGTGTCATGTTGCCCCAATGGTGGGCGATTCAGCCAATAAATGCCTATCCAAAATTGAAAAGCACTAAAAGCTTGTGTGGCTGGCCTTCTGTTTTTGAATATTAGGAAGAGTTTGGAAAAAATTCTATCACTGTCCCCGTGAGATTTCCTCTCATTATCTTTCTTGGTGACACCAAGGGCATTGCTGTCAACTGATGTTCAACTGGTTAGTGTGTATTCTTCATAAAATAGTTTAAAGAATATAGGATCTAACCCTTACTCAAGCTATCCAATGCTGAATAAAATTATACTGAATGGACCAGTTGTATAAAGTATATATTAGGTTGCTCAAAAACTTTTTGCATGCGATTTCATATAATATTGTTGGACCTCAAACAGTGACTGTGGCAGACTATTTGGAATCCTGACTCACAGGTTGCTAGACAAGGATCTCAGTAAATGCAAGAATTAATTTAGTATGTCAGACTCTGTAAACAAAATGACAAACTAAGTTCAAATGTTGAGCAATAAACAGTTTATTTGACCAAAACTTGACCAAAAAATGTGTTTTGTGCATTGTGCTTTTCTTCTGTACAGAATTATACATGGATCACTTATGTTCTGGCTAAATAAAAAGCATGCTTTATTATACTACAACACCTTATTATTATTACATGGGCAGTCTACTGTGATGAAAAAAATAAAAATAAAATACTTGTATGAAATTATGATACAAATAATAAATGGTGAAATAATTAAAAAATAGCTTTTGTATATAAATAAAAAATATTTTATATAAAATAAAGATACAAAATGATACAATAAATATAGAAAAGCTCATAAAGAAATTAGTGCCTCTATTGAGAAATCTAAAGTTGTTTAAAAAGTTGGAACAATTGAAACAATATGTGACAGGTGGGTGACATCACATATCAAAATACGGTAAACACATAACAAGCGTAAACATAGTAGGCCTCTCCTACAAGAAGTGGAGGAAATGGGAAGAGAAAGTGTTGCTTGTAGCGACAGATATGAGTTTTCATTCTGGAATTTAAAAAATTTACTGTTGTTATCTAATTATTATGGTCAAGACAATTGCTTTATAAGAGCTATCCAAGGATCCTGTGGCAAAATCTAAACATTGGGTGCTCCCTGTTATCTGATAGAAATCCTTCCTAGGACACAACCAGTCGCTGGGAAGCTAATTGGAAGTAAAAAGTGTATGTTTTAAACTGAGCTCTGGACAAAAAGATAAATACACATTTGAAATATAAAGATGTCAGTTGGTTTTAATGGATGTCATAGATACCTGTATAACTAAATCAATGTCTCTGGCAGGTTTCTGCATGCCCAGTTCCAAATAAGAGCTAAGGCCTGTTGTCTCTCTTGTTGAACTTTATGAGTTAAGGGCTGCAGATCACTGAACAGCCCCTCTCAGTGCACAAGTGTAAAGAGCTTATGTGTTTTCTAAAGAACCTTTTTAATATATCTGGTTTCTCATTCTGCATAAATAAAGGGTAGATATACTTGGTTTCTTTAAACTCATAGGACCAGGGACAGTTATATTCACTGTACAGTGAGTCCCCTACTTACGAACCAATTTTGTTCTGGGAGCGAGTTCGTAAGTCCAACAAAGATCTGGAGGGAGAGTCCTCATCAGAACACAAAGGCACAGCGGAGGAGATTGCTGCACCAACTGCAGTTGTTTCTTAGTACATCCTTCCTTAACACATTTTACCTAGAAAAATGCCAATTATGTAAAGTAAACTATGTATACCCTCCGATGCTCAGTAAAACATTGCCTACGCCAACCAAACCAATTCTCCTTTCAGGGGTGCAGCTACAGAGATGGGGACCCTGGGGTGAATTTCACACCAAAGAAGCCCTTTTCTCCTTTTCAGAGCACATCTGGTTCAGTAACACATCCCATACATTTGGTTTTGTGATCTGATGTCCTATGAACAAGCAAGTGGCACATGTGGAAACATTACCATACTACTTTGACCCTGTAGATCAGGGGTGTCCAAACTATGGCCCTCCAGGTGTTTAGGAACTGCAAGTCCCATGAGGCCTTGCAAGACTTTGACATCCAAAGGCAAGACACCCAGAGGCAGAGGCATGATGGGACTGGTAGTACTTCAACAGCTGGAGGGCCATAGTTTGGACACCCCTGCTGTAGATTATCTGCAGTGGTGGATCCTGCACATCTGGTTTCATGCTGAATGATTAAACATGTGTACACAATAGGACAGTAAAGGGACTCTGTGGTTAGGAAACCTGGGTAGATCCCTTTTGGGGTGGAGGGCCTTGATCCAGCTGCACCTGCTGGAACCCTGGTTCCATCACTGCTGAGATCCTGGTTATTGTACAGTTTACAAAATTAAAATGGCAATCTGGCTTCTACAGGCAACACAGTGCTTCACACTTGAGGCTCAATATTACTTTAAGAAAGTGAGGACACTGTATAAAAACCTTTTACCAATGTCTGTTGTCACAGTATCAGTTCCTAAGCTGTTGTAAATTAACAGTAGAGAACAAATATCCAAAGTGCAGGATAGGTTGTTTTGGTGATTTATATACATACATAAAAACACACGTTTAAGATTATACACAAAAGGAGCCAAACTCGCAAATGTGTGACTCCACGTAGACCTAACATCACTAAGTACAGAACAATGATACAGTATGTATTGTACAGTCCAACAGTTTTATATGGCACAGCTTCAAAATGGAGGAGACAAAATCTGTCCTTCAAAAGAATTAATCCTGGAATGGTTGTATATGAAACAACTTTAAAGTATTATCATACACCGAATGAGCTATAAAAGAACCATCTATTAAAAGCACATTGAGAATTCTTGAGATATCCATATAATCCCTGCCAGTATTTTATTAATCACACAGGAATGAGATTGCTACTGACCTAGCCAAGATGAGACAAAAGGTAACTTTGTAGGTTTGGGCACAAACGTTGGAGCTCTGAAAAATTAAGACTTTAACATACATCACAGTGCCCGTGTCATTCAACAGAAGGAAGTATAGAAGGTGGCATCCCAAACTTGTAATTATCCTGATTACACAGAAAATTAATTTGTATGTTGTTGCTAAGCAAATAAATTATTATGAGGCTAACACAGATCCAATTTTGATCCGACTTTCAGTTTAATTATGTAGTGCTACTTGGATGCAACTTGGATACAACTTGATAAGGTTTGTATTCTATAGGACTGAAAATGCACTGAAGTAATAAAGGAACCTTTTCAAAAACCACTCCTTGCTGACATTGATCTGAATGGACACAACTGAAAACAATGAGATTTCCCTTGTCAAATGATTCTGTGCAACTCAAATCGCATCAGACATCTCACTAGTGTGAACCAGGCCTGAAAGAGGCTTTGTTGGTAAGTATCAATTACAGAAGGCTTACTTGTACATTTCTCAGGTAGGTTTCTGGGACAATTTTGACTCTATCATCTAAAGCAAAGGCATCCATTACTCTTTTTGCAAGCTCTACCCAAAATTCCACTGGTACCTTGAATGCTCATTTCATGGGACTTTTGACAACTTTGGTAAACAAATCATTGTGAGGATTAGGCTCTACTTATCACTGGCAACAAGTACTAAATGTAGAACTAAGTTCTCACAAAAGAATACTTTGTTTTGTAGAGCAAAAATACAGTTTGTTCCTTACAGTATCTGTGTTTTTTCATAAATTTTGCAGAGAATGGCATTCTATAATGATGTCACGTTATTACTGTTTCTTTTGTGTGTCCGGGGTGGCTTGGTGATGAGCCTCCACCAGGCATGTCTACCCAGTTGAGTGGTAAGTCTGTAAGAAAAGATTGCATCCACCATTCTAGTTGTTGTTGGACATCACACAGAGGTGACAGAGCTTTGTGGTACATGACTTTTTATACAAATGGGGAAAAATTGGTATCTGAATTGCGATTTATGATAAAATGTTTGCAGTGCAAATGGGAAGCCATAGTGGAGGCAGTATTTGCTAGGTGGGTTGTTGTATAGTGTAAACTTCTACTTTACTGGTAGGTATAACGTTCAGTTCATGTGACTACTCCATAAACAGCCATAGGTACAATTTAGATACCTGTTTATAAATGTTCCCAGTTACAGTGTGCAAGATTAAGCTTTTCTCCACATAGATAATGGAAACTTCACCTGAACAGGCAAAAGAAACAAAATTATTTAATTAATTTTGATGAGATTGTAAAGTTATGGTGAAAGTGGACCTTGCAGTATAATGCAAGGTCCACTCATAACATTCAGATCCACTCTACCGGTGAAAATCACTAGCTCTTAGTATGTGCAGAAGTTACCCATAAAGAAAAAAAGTTACATTTATATCTATCTTACCTCTGTTTTCTGTCTACAGCACCTGGGTGTGATTGACATCATACTTCTTCTGCCGAGATCTTAGGTAATACAGAGCAGACACAATTTAATGGACTGGAGTGTCTTCTTGCAAGGTTGTGCCTGCTCTGCATTCTGCAAGTATCTTTCTGAAAGGATAGTGATGTTATACCATGTGGAAGATGGGGATAAGGCAATTTTCTTTACAGTTACCCTTTTCACAAATTAAGAACTAGAAATGTTTACAGGGAGAGGGGGCCCAGACATTGTACTGCAAGGTCCATTTTAAAGTAACTGTAATTTGTCCCCCTCAATAGATATTGCCTGTCTACTGTATCACTGTGTTTTAAATAAAGTTTCATGTTATGTATCTACAGGCACCAGATTTGTCCACTGTGAAAAATCTAAGGGCTGCTGTCAATGGCATCCAGGGCTGGGACTAGGGGTGGGCATAAGGGGTGGGTGCCCGGGGTGCAATGGTTTATTGCAGGGATGGGGGGTACCATGTGCTGAATTCCTTATGTTACAAGGCTGATGGGAGTAGTGACAGTAGCATCACTACTCTTGTCAGTCCAGCACTGGGAGCAGTGGGGAGGGAGAAGGTGCAGGTTGCACACCCGATAAGCGGATCCCTCGCACATAATGATTAGGAGGGGGGGGCACAGTTTGGCATTTTTGCCCTGGGTGCTGGATGACCTTGTTCCGGCACTGATGGCATCAGTGTGAGGCACTTCTGGAATCATTCAGAATTAATTACCAGGTGTTGACCTCCTTCTGGCCTGCATTTAACCTGCTTTAGCAGATCTGTAGGGGAATGCAAAAGACGCTTATTGACCCAGGTCCTAAAAACAGATAAATATGAACAGAAATGTTCTGAAGAGACATTTACTGAATAAGTTAGGCAGGAACACAAATGTCTGCCCTTGAATGAATGTCCTGACCCACCGCAATACTCATCCAACCTTGACAGCAGTGCATACACAATACTTTGATCGTTTCCTCTGCTCTATAACAAGATTTAAAAAAATCTTCCTGTGAAATAATTTGCACCTGCAATCTCTGAAGAAGATCATTATCGCTGCTCATTAATCAGAAGCAATGCTCCTGTCTGTGAGCAACCTCAATACTTCTTATCTAACAAATATTAGTTAAAGCTTAGTGTGTTTAGATCTGGCCTGCTTGTAATTCAGCATTCGTCTTGTTTCCTTGCCTGCGACTAGAAGTGTGATAAAAATGCCATCAACACACACACTCTGTTACTGGCAGCCCGTGCTATGACTGCTTGTCAGCCAAATTAAACATCGCTGCCCTTATTAGGCTAAATTAATTTGTTCAAGCAGATGAGTTGACGTTCTGTGTCAGTCTTGTCTTCCTTGTGCTTCACAAAGGAATTCATGTTATATATTATTTAGTGTGTATCAGATTAATGACAACAGTCTCCCTTCTAAGATACCGTAGAAGAAACTTACACAGTGTTCATCCTACAGCAAAACTGTGGGCCCCTCTTACTTGATTAAGTGGCCCCCAGTTCTGAGAGCAGATGCCTCAGGTTTCTGCAGGTATCCACAGCTCCCAGCTATCCATCATTTGAAGGGACCTTCTTTTGGAACATAAACTGCATGTCCTCCTTTCCTCCTACATTGTCCTTTTTAGATCTATTATACAGGCCTCTACAGAAAATGTATTATTTAACTACCAAATTCATTATACTACTTTAAATTGGGTTTCACAGTGGCTAAGTGGCACTCACACCTAGCAGCACTAGGGTTGTTGGTTCAGATCCCAACCATGACATTACCTGCCTGGAGTTTGCATGTTTTGCCTGCGTGGGTTTCCTCCGGGTACTCTGGTTTCCTGCCACACACCAAAGACATGTTGGTAGGTTAATTTGCTCCTGTCTAAATTGACCCTAGTATGTGTATGTATGTATTTGAGTTAGGGACTGTAGATTGTACACTCCTTGAGGGTTAGGGACTGATGTGAATGTACAATGTATGTAAAGCACTGTGTATATTGATGGATTTGTTATTTTGCAAAGTGTTCTCTGATTGGACAAGTTGGAGAAGCCGGGTGGTGACATCACATTCTCTTGCATTCATTGAGATGATACAAAGTGTTCAGTAAGCCACAAGACAGCTAGTCAGCATGGGACCCAGAAGCTACTGGCAATCTCCATAGTAGAGGTGCCCACTACAGTGATTTTTTTCATCCTCTGTGGAGATCAGCCAGGTATGGCACATACATACATATATACATACATACATTGTTCCAAGCTGGACCAATGTAACCAGGCAAAATATCTATACCTAAACGTTTGCTTTAACTAATAATTCTTTTGCACTTGAATTTTTGTGGTTCCCAGGTTCCTGAAAAGGGTGTCTTTTGCTGATGTGATCATGCCCTGACCTGCCTTTTTCCTGCACTTTGTGCCTACCTATTGGCACCAATGTGATGGCTAGCCTGCTGGGTGAAGACAAAATCTCAGGGGGCAAAAGCATAACCATATCAGCTCTGGTTGCCATTTACATCCCAAATGGGTTGATTAACATAGGGTACTTTGGGAGTAATTGGCAGATGCCAGCATAGACCTGAATGTGCCTGCTAAGGACCTGGAACTACTTTACATGGTACCATGGGTCCACAGATTTACTTTAAACAATTTTATATAAAGGTCCAATACATTTAAGTAGTTGTTCAGTCTCCTCTGGAAAAAATTAGTCAACAGCTACAAAAACTGTAGCTGCTGACTTTTAAAAAAACAGACACCTGTCTCACGATCCAGCGTTGTGTTCACCCCAGCTGGGCTCACCGGTTGTCCTCTGTCCCCGGCGCCGGCATCTTAAGAGTGAGAACCCAGGTGTGACAACTAGTGACTGTCTACTGCGTATGCATGAGCAGTGCTGCACATTGTAAATGGTCCCACAGTCTTCTGGGACATGTTACATGTCCCAAAAGACAGTGGGGAGGGAGGGGGGAGGAGAACTTCCGTTTCCCTTCGCCCTGGTGGTCAGAGTGGAAGTGGGAGCAGGTACATGTCAAATTTGGGTACCCTTCCCCAAAGGTTCTAGTTCTTCATGGGGAGTGAGGAACCAATCCTCAAAGTGGAACTTCCCCTTTTAGGTGGAGCTCTGCTTTTAATTTCAAATGATTTACTATCCAGTAACCCCAATGAAGAACACTGCAGCCTCTGGAAAGCAAACTACAGCCTAAAACGTTTTATAATCCCAGAGAACTGGAGGCTACACTTTGCTTTTGAACAAATAGAAAGCCAAATATCTGTTGGTCCTTTTTTTTTTTTTACAGATACTGGAACTGAACATTGGAACTTTGCATAAAAATAATCTGTAGCTTACAATTATAGATGCTTCAATTTCTGCATAAGCACTGTCTTAATATTCAGAAATGTTAAAAACAAATTAGTAAGCAAGTTCAAGTTTTATCCCAGGACATGTGAAAGTTTTGTCCTTTATGTTTGTTACCGTTTGACATTTGGAGTTCTCATTTAAAGAAGGAATCTTAGTGCCACCCATAAGCAAATTCATTTAAGAGCTGTGCTTGAATACTTGGTAATAATTCACATTTTGAAGAGCAGTCCATGTTTCTGAGTGAAGGCATGCATACAGGGCTCCTTAACTGTCTGTATCTTGTAATCTGTCCACTAGCTGCTACAGCCTCTTGTGCAGCCATGTACTAAGATGTTGTTATTTGTGGTGTGTCCATCTTGAGGCTTTATGTGTTGCTGGCTATGTGCTCTGCTGTCTGTGCTGGAAGCTTGCCCGTCTTGCTCTGGTTGGTGCTTCAGCCTAAACAAAAGGCAACATAAATAGGGTAAATCAGCATTTTTATTTGCAAAATGAAAAAAAAAAATATGTACAGCACTGTGCAAACGTTTTAGGCAGGTGTGAAGAAATGCTGTAAAGTAAGAATGCTTTCAAAAAAATATATTTTAATTGTTTATTTGTATCAATTTACAAAATGCAAAGTGAGCGAACAGAAGAAAATCTCAATCAAATTAATATTTGATGTAACTACCATTTGGCTTAAAACCAGCAACAATTCTTATGTTTGCACACTTTGTACATGTTGACAAAGTTAGGAATTTTGTAGTAGAGTCCGGTGTATAATTAATCATTAATACCAAACAGGTCCTAATGATCATCAGTTTCATATGTAGGTTGAAACACAGTCATAAACTGAAACAGAACCAGCTGTGTAGGAGGCTTAAAACTGGGTGAGGAACAGCCAAACTCTGCTACTAAGGTGAGGTTGTGGAAGACTTTTTCATGTCAGATCATACATCATGGCAAGCCTGAGCACAGCAACAAGACACAAGGCAGTTATACTGCATCAGCAAGGTCTCTCTTAGGCAAAGATATCAAAGCAGACTGAGGTTTAAAGATGTGTTGTTCAAGCTCTTTTGAAGCACAAAGAAACAGGCAATGTTGAGGACCATAGGTGCAGTGGTCGGCAAAAAGATTTTCATCATAATTTTTGTCAGCTGCATAGCATGTTTTCAGTGATGACAATGAAATGAAAATCTATTCAAATTTTTTCCAACAAATGAAAGCAGAACGAAGATGTGAGGGAGGGACGTTTAGCCACCTGAACTTCCGCTTTCCTCGGAGCTCTGCCTGTCTGTTAAAGCCCCCAGCCCCCTGACTCTATCGACATGCTGTATTGGCTGAGAGACACAGGCTCCTTCTGTCTGCCTGCTGCCTGGGAGTTCTGAAACAATGCCCTGTAAACCACAGAAGAGGAACTCCTCCATTGGATTCGTGCCTGTCTGGATATGACGTGGTGAGCATTTTCCACCCCCACTTGCAACCTAAACCTGTGTATGTAGTGCATGTTCAAACCTTAATACCATAACTAATAACTTATTAGATTTTTACTCCAGAAGTATATATTGGGTTCAGTTTAATTGTAATACATTATATATGCATTTCACTAGAATTTCCAAACTCATTAGATTAAACTCAAAAGTACTGAAGATTGCTTGTTGCCACTCATCCAGTGATTATTTATGGCATTGTACCATGTTGTCCTGTCTATTTAGGCAGTACAGTGAGTTTGAATTCAATAAAACACTCCTTTTTTTTTTTTTAATGTACTGGAGATTTTAGTTGATGAAAATACAACTAAAACAATTCAGATGACTAAAATATGACTAAAACTAAAAATGGCATTTTAGTCAAAAGACTATTACTAAAATGAAATTGAAATTTTACATAAAAATTAACACTGGTGGTTGGCCAAGGAAACTTAATGCTGAAAATGAAAGACACATCATGCTTACTTTCCTTAGACATCGTAAGATGTCCAGCACTGGTATCAACACAGAACTAGCAGGAACCAGTGTGACCCAGGTACACCCATCTACTGTCTGGAGAAATCTGGCCAGAAGTGGTCTTCATGGAAGAATTTTGTCCAAAAAGCCATTCCTCTCATGTGGAAACAAGGCTAAGCGACTCAACTATGCATGAAAACATAAGAATTGGGGTGCAGAAAAATGTCAGCAGGTCTTCTGGACTGATGAGTCAAAATTTTAACTATTTGGCTGTGGCAGGAGGCAGTTTGTTCATTGAAAGGGCTGGAGAGTGGTACAATAATGAGTGTCTGCAGGCAGTAAAGCATGGTGGAGGTTCCTTGCAAGTTTGGGGCTGAATTTCTGCAAATGAAGTTGGAGATTTAGTCAGAATCAATGGTGTCCTCAATGCTGAGAAATACAGGCAGATACTTATCCATCATGCCATATCATCAGGGAATTGTGTGATTGGCTCCAAATTTATTCTGCAGCAGGACAACAACCCCAAACATACAGCCAATGTTGTTAAGAACTATCTTCAGTGTAAAGAAGAACACGGAGTCCTGGAAGTGATGTTTTGGCCCCCACAGAGCCCTGATCTTAACATAATCGAGCGTCCGTGGTATTTCATTGAAGCTTCCAGTCTGTATATCTGCTTGCCCATACATACCAGCAATCTACTGATCACTGGTGCAATGCTTTCCAGGCTCCTACAGGCAAAAGTAATAAATGCACATTTTTTTACCTGCAAAAAAATGTGCATTTATTATTTTTGTCTAAAAGGTGAACTTATTGTTTAACCAGTGCTCTGCTGGACACTGATAGAAGTCACAAGACTGCTCTAACTGCTGATGAGAAAAGGTATTTAGCCCTTTATATTTACTATATAATTGCATTTCCATGTTCTGTGAACTGTGGGAGACCAGATATAGTGAATGCAGGGTCCTGGGTTTAGTAACACTTTAACTTTTGCACAGTAGTATATGTTAACCTGGTACAGTTATATATTATTCTTTTGTATTTATTGCCTGCAGCCAATAAATTGTGAGCTCCAAGCAAGATCAACAGCTTTTTTCAGCTTATTTTACAACACTGCCAAACAGGAAAGATCAGAATACACAGATTGCTGAATGATTAGAGGCAGATATCTAGATGGCATACACAGTTTTACACAGGCTGCCAAATGGCAAGCACCCAGTACTGAGCTTACATATCAGGAAGCTTAGCATATGCTCCATTTTGGGAAATAAGTATGCAGGTAGGTTTTGTTAAAAAGATTTTAACCACTTTTTAAAGCTGAATGGGGATTATTGGCTGTGTTGATAGAACTAGTCTACTTTAACATTTAGAACTTGCAGTTTTAAATTTTCTGTAATATATAAATATCTTAAATGACAGGCTTTACTGAGCAGGAATAGAAATGACTGAATCAATGTATGATTTTGCTATGGAACAAATTCTTAACAGGCAAGTCATGTTTCAATGATTTGTTTGAATATGCGCATGTTGTGCTAACTGCAGTGTATCATGAGAATAATTTATCCTGCAACTAGGAGTAATGATTTGTACAATCTGCAGAGGTTCATGCAGATAGGAAGGGGTACATTCAAGTAAGATGACTTACTGTGGTTCACTCCTAAAGCATCAGTTTCATGGATCTGCTAGATTTATCATCCACTGAATTGAAAAATACTGGGTTCACCAAGTGAAAAAACTATGTAGGCTATTTCATGACATTAAAAAGACAAAGCCTGGATGAAAAAGTATTCATACCCCTTGAAATTTTCCACATTTTTGTAATGTTACAACCAAAAATGTAAATGTATTTTATTGGGATTTTATGGGAAATGGAAGTTCTTCAAAAAGACTGTATGTGAAAACTATGCAAAATATATTCCCATGGGCAACAGGTGTAAAAGGCTAAAAATCAAACCTATGTGGCTTATGGCCAAAGTTAAAAAAAAAAGCTATAGATAATAAAAAAAGAGTTTTTATTAACTATAAAAATGAAGGAATGCTATAATTGTTTAAATATTACAAAGAATATAACAGAATATGCAAAAAGGAAATAAAGACCTCAAAAATTGAAAATGAACGACAGATTGCAAAAGATAGCAGGACTAACCCCAAAAATTCTTCAAATACATTAATAGTAAAAAGGTCTGGTCCGAGCATGTAGGCTCTTTACAAATAATCTAGAGTGGGTGACTGGGGACAAAGAGAAGGCAACTTTATTAAATACCTTCTTCAGCTCTGTGTATACAAAGGAGCATGGGGGAGCTCTTGTCCATAATGGGCATGGTATTGACACAGCTCCAGATGATCCACATTGGCTCACAACTGATATGATCCAAAAATATTTAGACAGTATAACGATGAATAAAGCACCTGGACCGGATGGCATACACCCATGGGGCTTTAAAGAATTAAGCTCTGTCATTTCAAAGCCATTGTTTCTAATTTTTAGGCACTCTTTAATGACTGGCATAGTACCACTGGATTGGTGTAAGGCCAATGTGGTGCCAATATTTAAAAAGGGGTCAAAATCTTTACCAGGTAATTGTAGACCTGTTAGTTTAACTTCTATAGTTGGGAAGATACTGGAGGGTTTAATAAAAGACCACATAGATGAGTTCTTGCTGGAAAGAATATTCTAAGCAACAGACAGCATGGATTCATTAAAGACAGATGTTGTCAAACAAATCTGATTTCTTTTTATGAGGAGGTGAGCAAAACCTTTGACAGAGGGGAGGCGGTGGACGTGGTATACTTGGATTTTGTAAAAGCGTTTGACACAGTTCCCCACACACGGCTAATGTGTAAGGTGCAGTCTATGGGCTTTGAAAAATCCGTATGTAAATGGATAGAAAACTGGCTAAAAAATCTTCTTCAAAGAATAGTGGTTAATGATTCATACTCTGAATGGCCTGGGGTCATCAGTGGTGTACCCCAAGGTTCCGTGTTGGAACCCTTACTTTTAATATACTTATAAACGATATAGGGTCTGGGATTATAAATCCCATTTCAGTCTTTGCAGATGACACCAAGCTGTGCAGTGGAATAACGTCCTTACAGGATGTCTCCAATTTACAAGCCAACCTCAATGCACTGTTTAATTGAGCAACTATGTGGCAAATGAAGTTTAATGTTGACAAATGTAAGGTTATACACTTGGGGGCTAAGAATATGCATGTATCATACATACTAGAGGGGTACAACTGGGGGAATCGATGGTGGAGAAGGATCTGGGAGTTTGGTAGATCACAAGCTTAATAATGGCATGCAATGCCAAGCTGCGGTTTCTAAAGAAAGCAAAATCCTCTCTTGTATTAAAAGAGGTATAGACTCCAGAGAGAGATATCATATTACCCCGGTACAAATCATTAGTAACACCTCATCTGGAATATGCAGTTCAATTTTGGGCACCAATTCACAAAAAGAACATTGGGGAACTGGAGAAAGTACAGAGAAGGGCAACCAAACTGATTTGGAGGAGCTCAGCTATGAGGAAAGATTAGAGGAACTGAATTTATTCTCTCTTGAGAAGAGGAGATTAAGGGGGGATATGATCACCATGTATAAATACATCAGTGGTTCATATAGTGAACTCGTGTAGAGTTATTCCCCCTGAGGTCATCACAGAGGACAAGGGGGCACTCTTTACGTCTGGAGGAAAAGAAATTTAATTTCCAAATACTGAAAGGTTTCTTCACAGTAAGAGCTGTGAAAATGTGGAATAGACTCCCTCAAGAGTTGGTTCTGGCCAGCTCAGTGGATTGCTTAAAAAAAATCCTGGATCCTTTCTTAGATACACAGAATATACCTGGTTACTATTTATAGGTAAAGTTGATCCAGGGAATATCTCTACCTCTTGGGGGATCAGGAAGGAATTTTTCCCCTGCAGGAGCAAATTGGATCATGCTTTGCTGGGGTTTTTTCCTCTGGATCAACTGTGGGTATAGGATTATAACTTTTTTTTTTTTTTAATGGCTGAATTGCGTGGACTTTTGTCTTTTTTTCAGCTAGACTAACTATGTAACTATGTGATAGACCAATGGTCTCCAAACTGCGGCCCAGGGACCAGCTACGGCTCTTTTCTTGCTTTTATCTTGCCCTTGGAGCAGTTACATCCACTGATACCAACAATGGGGAAAAATCCCCCCACTCATACCAATGATGGGGCACTATTCCTCCCACTGACACCAACAATGGGGCACTATTCCTCCCACTGACACAAATGATAGGGCACTATTACTCCCACTAACACCAACGATGGGGCACTATTACTTCCACTGACACCAATGGTGGAACACAATTCCTCCCACTAACACCAATGATGGAGCACAATTACTTCCACTGACACCAATGATGGGTCACAATTCCTCCTACTGACACCAACGATGGGGCACTATTCCTTCCAGTGACACCAATGATAGGGAACTATTCCCCCCACTAATACCAATGATGGGGCATTATTCCTTCCTTTGACACCAATAATGGGACATTCTTTTTCCCAATGACGTTGGGACCTTTTCTACTCCTACTGGCCACAGTCCAGCCCCCTAAAATCTGAAGGACAGTAAACTGGCCCTTTGTTTAGAAAGTTTGGAGTCCCTTGTGATAGACCAACACAAAGTGACACATAATTGTGAAATGGAAGGAAAATGATAAATGGTTTTCAAAATTGTTTACAAATATCTGAAAAGTGTGGTGTGCATTTGTATTCAGCCCCCCGGAGTCAGTACTTTGTAGAACCACTTTTCACTGCAATTACAACTGCAAGTCTTTTTGGGGATGTCTCTACCAGCTTTCCAAACTTGGAGAGTGAAACTTTTGCCCATTCTTCTTTGCAAAATACCCAAGCTCTGTCAGATTTAATGATCCTATTGAGAATCTGTGGCAGAACTTGAAAATTGCTGTTCACAGCTTACAGTCAAACCACCCATAAAGTGGCAGGTCTTGTCTGATCTCAGAAGCTAGGCAGGGTTGGGTTTGGTTAATTCCTGGATACTAGTCCATCTGGGAATTCCAGGCACTGTAAGCTTTAAAAACAACAGCAGTTGTGCTTGTAATGATTTGTAGAGTTTGTGATCGTTTGTCATCAGTGTGCCTTTGATGAGTTATTTATGCCTTCTTTCTCTGCTTTATAAATGTTAAATGTTACTTTTTAAATTCTTTTTTCTTCTCCATAATAATTTAACACCCTTTTTTTCTTGGCTCACTAATCAGGGGGAAGGGTTAAATGTATACACGTGTGTTAAAAGAAACTGCAAAATTGACATTAGAATAGTATTAAACCCAAAAGCAAACATTTATTGTATTGCAGTTTCATTTTTTTGGCTTTCTTTTTTTTTATTTTCATCTGGTGATTCAGCCACCAACTCTGCTGTTTTCCAAACGTTGAAGCTCTCCAGCAGAATGTATCAGATTACATGGATGAGACCATCCATTTACCACTGGCAGATGTGATTAAAATGATCAGCTTTTATTTATTCAAGTAAAACCTTTATCCTATAGTCCTGCACAGCAAGGCAACATACATTTACACAATAACTTGCATCCAGGAGACAGTAACCAGTCCTTGAGCTTTGTTTTTTTGAACTTTTATTAGGAGAATTGAACTTGGATGGGGTAAGACATGTATGGGATGCACAATGGAACTGAGAAACCAAGGAAAAGATCCTGGAACTATACAGCAAAGCAGTCTCTTTTGGTGAGCTAGCCTGTTGTACCACCCCAGATCCCAGATGGATCCTCCTCTCATCCAGCTATCTGAGAGCAATCCCTGAGCAGGGTATTCAGTGCCTAACACGTTTGAATAAGACAGTCCCGGGTAGTTGCTAACCTGGTTTACCACTAGAGTGCTCCTTCCCCTATCTGGCCCGGGAAGGTGCAGGTTTACTCACTTAGCCTTTCTCCTGTGTTGCTGGTGGGTCAGTGGCTGCTACCAGGCCTTCTAGCTGAGCCAATCCTTCCATGCCTCCTAGGTATTCCTCTCTCAGGGGGCCGGTGAAGCCCCATGCTTTCTACCTTCCAAGGTCCCTGCCAAGAGGTGAGCCCCTCTCCCATCTGGGCCCCCTCCCAGGCTCCTGCTCCCAAGTCTCACTTCCTCTCCATCTTCCACCAGAACTCTCCTGCTTCTGAGCAGGCTCAGTTACTCTTAAAGGCTGTCCTGGCCCCTTGCCAAGCCTCCTGCTGAGGATTGGCCATGATCCTCTAAGAGTATAGACCAGCCACTCCTCCCCTCCACCCACTTCTTCTAGATCTTTCTCTAAAGTCCAAGAGCAGGGGGAAATTCCAGAGAGCTGATCTGCAGAGCCTCTCAGCTCTGACCTGGATTTGACCCACCTGGCTAATACACCCAAGCTGCTACTTAGCCCTCCTGACTGACAATTAGAGCTAGAGCTCCCCTCAGCTGACTAGGAGGGTGCTACATTTGATTTCAAATCTGCTAATAACTCCCCTCCCCAAGACTGACAATGCTGCTGTCTGCTGTGCCCCCTGTGCTCCTTCATCCAGATTGGAGGCATTCTAATGCAGAAGGTGTGTTACTGGCCAGACCACCAGGTGAAAACAGAGAGGAAAAAAGCCAAAGAAAAAAAAACCGATGCAGCTACCACATGTTGAAAGAGGGTTTTTGAACAAAATGGTTGAAACTAAGTGGAGTAAAAACACAGGAACTGTGAGGCTACTTGTTGTTTGCAGGATTTGTCTTCAGTGTGACATTGTTAAGGTATGTATGCCTGCCATTTTTTTTAAAAACACTTTATTTTTGTCATTGTCTTTAATGTTTTAACACCTTTATACTGAACTTAGGTGAGGTGGCTGCAATAATTTTCAACTTTATAGGTTTTTTACCCCTCTATCT
Source organism: Staurois parvus (assembly GCF_062004578.1). Classification (NCBI taxonomy): domain Eukaryota; kingdom Metazoa; phylum Chordata; class Amphibia; order Anura; family Ranidae; genus Staurois; species Staurois parvus. The sequence goes on from NW_028317982.1 coordinate 1,121,711, forward strand.
TAACCTGGTGATCTGGCCAGTAGCATACCTCCCATATTAGAGTGCCTTCACTCTGGATGAAGGAGCACCGGGGCACAGCAGGCAGCAACATTGTCAGTCTGGGGGGAGGAGAGTGTCAGATGTACCAGCAGATTTAGATATGCTAACATATTGAAGCCATACTCCAGCTCACACTGCAGTCGCAGCAACAGTTTTTTTCAATCTTTTGGGATAAAGGTTGAACATGAATAAATAAAATTGGATTATTGTAAACACCCCTGTCAGTGATAAATGGTTTGTCTCTACTCTTACCTGATACAATTGTAGGACAGCTTGTTCTGTGGAAAAACAGACTTGCTGGTCAGATGAAAATAAAGCCTAAAAAAATGCAGCCATCACATCTAAGGCTCCATGTACTTGGTGCGTTTTGGAGAACTCTTCTGAATGCTGGAAATTGCCAGCAGGAAAACGCAGGTTGAAAAACATTAGTTTTGCCACATTTGCTTCCCCCGTTTATACGCATTTAGCCATGTTTATGAGCATTTGCATTCAGAAGTGTTTTTTAAAGATAAGCACAGGAGAACCTCCTAAATGCCCAGAATGCACTGGAAAATAGTAAATTATTAACTATTTCAGACTGTTTGAGAGAAATAGCGAGAGTAAAAGCAGATAGAGCAGTATTTGTTGATATTATCTGTGGGGTTTTTTTCTGTGGTGTTTGGATGTGTTCCAGCTCATTTCTGTGCAGAAATTATTGCAGCAGTGTCCAACATATTTTCTTTCATGCGAAACCTGAAAGTATGGTGTACCGGGTCCGTTTGAGTACCGGCAAAATGCTTTGCATGCATTTGTCATGATGAAAAAAGGCTCTGGACAGCATCTGGAAATGGAAGAGTCAAAAAATTTTTTCAAACGCTTATAAACGCGGTTAGCCGCATTTACAAGCGTTTGGCATTTGAAACGCTGATAAAATCTACTCCTGAGGGGCGTGGTCTGCCGCGGCTGGAATATGGCCGCATAGAGAGGGAGCTCCCGCCGGCCGGATCCCTCTGCATCGCCACACAACGGAGCGGGGTGAGAGAGAGCTGCCACATCATGGGGAAGACTGACCGGACCTCATCCGGTGCCCGATCGCGCTCCACGCGGGGCCAGAGTATGCAGGAGAGACACATACAGGAGCTCTTCCGCTCCCAGCAGCAAAGGGAAGGGCCGCAGCCATCTCCTTCTCCTGCTGCATCCCCCTCCCCCCCCTCTCTACGGCTGCTGACACACTTAACCCTCCCTGCTCTGACATGCAGGCAGCTCCAGACACAGTGCCTCAGCATGATGTCCCCTCTGCCTCACAATCTCTGTCCCTGAGGGATCTTCAGGCTGTGGCTGCTGACATTAAGGCCACCCTGACAGCCACACTCACTGCAGCATTGGGGGATCTGCATAATGATTTAAGGGCCATGGGTTCGCGATTGGAACACGTGGAATCCGCATCCAGGCAAACTGGATCCGCCATTCTTGATTTACAACATCAGTCAACGATACACGCTTCAACTATCAGAGAACTCCACAGGCATATTGAGGATCTAGATAACCGTGGCCGCAGGCGTAATATCAGAATCCGCGGTCTCCCAGAATCAGTAGAAAATACCGATATTCCCAAGGCAGTGATGGCCATATTCAATAACCTCCTTGGTCGCCCGCCAGCAACCCCGATTGACATCGAACGTGTGCACAGAGCGATCCGCCCCAGGAGGGGAGATGCAGACCCATCCAGGGATATCGTTTGCTGCCTAGTGAGTTTTCCGCTCAAAGATGTCCTCCGATGTGCTAGAGACAGAGGGCGCCATCTATATGAGGGGACAGAAATACAACTGTTTCAGGACTTATCCAGCACCACCCTGCGCCAACGGCGCGCTTTACGCCCTCTTTTGGATACGCTCCGATCGCGTAACATTCCGTAAAGATGGAGGTTCCCCTTCTGTCTCTCTGTACAAGTTAGTGGTCGTTCTTACAACCTGCGAACCCCTGAAGAATTGCCCTCTTTCTGTGCCTCCATAGACTTCCCACTGGTTGACCTACCTGATTGGTTCAGCTCCATGAGACTACCGCTATCCCAGGATTTGGTAGCCGAGGATAGTGCTATGGATTGGCGCGGTCAGTCTTATCGTAGAGGGCGGATGACACCATCGACCCCTCCGAGACCCCTCATAGGGGACACTACGACTACCTTCAGCCCGACGGCCTCTCCAGCGCACAGGAGGCCACGACGCGAAACCTAATGGTCTCTGTTCTTCCCTCAACACTGCTACTTCGATGCATACCCTGCTGAGTGTTCACGTTCTACTGCTACTGCACACCTTTTTTCGTCCACTCGCCCCAAATGTTCCAGTTGCGCACTTGCGCTCTCTGATCAATGCTCGTCGGACTCCTACTTTACTGCCTTTACTACTTATCCGTCAAGATTACAGCCTGTGATCCATGGGACTCTGTCACTGCCCTATACGCAAAGTTTGGGCCTCCACAGTTTCATCCCGCCCTACAAGGGGTCGAGCGTTGGCCTCATTCTAGCTGACTCGTCCTCATACAAGAGGGAACAGTTTCTGGGCTCTGCCTTGCTAATCGTCACCTAGTTCTCCGCATCCCACAGCGAGTCCTCCGCCTCCAGTTGGTTATCGATTTGTGCCTTCTCCCAGCCTTCTATCTCCTATCACCATCCGGATGCATCCTGGGCGATGAAAGTCCTCCAGCCTCGTCTTCCTGGCAAGCTATGAACTTCGCCCTCACGTCTTTGCGGATGTCCTGCTGCTCGCTTGGGGCTGTTCGGTGATGAATTGTTTGCCCCCCCCCACCCTCTCCGTGGACATTGGAACGCTTGGCCTTCCCGATCCTTCGGAAGTGATCCCTGCTCAATTTGTAACGTATATTTTCTGTGTGAATATGTTAGTGTCTCTAAAATTCCACTGGGGGGTGGTTTGAGGGGAGATGGTTATTGTATGCGGGGACGGGTAACTGCTTTTTTTAGGGGAGTGTAATTGTTCATATAGTCAGTGGAATCTGATTGTGTGGATGAGCATCACCTCTCCCCGCTACTGGTTAGACATTCCAAAATGGAACCATGTCACTCTCTCCAGCCCGGCTTTCACTTGGCCGAAATGGCATACCTGAGGGCCTGTGTGCCTTTGATCACCCCCCATGCTCACTTCCCTCCGCCTCTTCCTCCCCACTCCTACGCCATTCCGAGAGAGGTGATGCTCGTCCCCTTTGCTTCCCTGGGAGCGCCAGCTACTATTTTTGTGTGTGAGGGAAGGGGGAGGGGGGTTTCCTGTGTCTTATTTAGTCCCCTTGATATTTATATATTTGTGGGATTGATGACGGGCCTTGATCTTAGGGGGCTTCATTGGTAACTGCTGAATAGGGGATTATTGACGTTTTATCTGTTTTTGTCATGCTCATTTATGTTTTGATATTGTTGACTTGTTATGTTTTTGCCTTGCGATGCGGTTTGCCTGTAATATGTGCAGGGGTCTTTCGTTATTCTCCGTTCAGCAAGGTGCCCCTCTACTGTCTCGCGCTCACCTTGGCTTAGGCTGTCCTTCCCAATGCGTTCACTCTGTATGTGCCTTTACACTTCTTTAATACTAAGTGTAGCTAGACCCATCGCTCGGCAACATTTCACTTGAGATACACCTACTAAATTTGCCCAGGTCTTCTTCCTCTGCATGCTACATAACACTTCATCCCCCACGGAAGACCGGTACCCAAACCTTCTATGTGCTCCACCCCTGCGGACTCCTGACACCACTTACCTCTCTCGAACCCCGCCCCCTTGTTCTTGCCTTTTTTTTTTATAACTTCTCATAGGGGGCTACCGGCCGGCGGATGCGCACTTCCTGGTTTTACGCCGACCTCGTTCCCCACACAGTGAGCTCGGCGAGCTTCCACTGATCCTTTTATTTCGGCTTCTATCTTTATTTTTTTTTTTTTTTTCTTCTGAGCTTCTCTTTTATCTTTGTACTCCTCTACCTTTTTCCCGACCTTTTCCTCTCTTTCTGTTTTTCTTTCTCTCACGTGGAACAGCAGGTCTGTTCCTCAAGCCGTATACTATCTATAATCTTCTTTTTCACCCCCCCTCCCTTTTTTTTTTTTCTTTCCCCTCCCCCCTTCTTTTTCCCATCCCCCGCATCCTCGGCATACCGAAGCTTTGGACTCAGGCTCCGCCTTCCAGCAGCCATGCTTTCTTCCGCCTCACAGCCGGGACAATTGTCTCTGAAACTCCTTTCACTTAATGTCAAAGGTCTGAACATACCCGAAAAGCGCTCCATGCTCCTTTCTTACTTACACAAACAGAAAGCGGATGTGGTCTTTTTACAAGAAACGCATTTTCGCCAAGACTCCATTCCAAAGCTTTACAATTTCTGCTTCCCCACGGTCCTCCATGCCACCAACCCCCTGGCTAAGTCTAAGGGAGTTGCGATACTGTTCGCCAGACACCTCCAGTTTCATATAACAGATTCCATGGTGGATTCTGAGGGTAGATACCTGTTTATAAAGGGAGTATTCGCTAACAGACCTATCACATTCGCCAATGTCTATGCCCCCAATGTTCAACAGGTCTCCTTCCTGCGCTCAATCGTCTCTGCCCTAGCCGCTTTCCAGGAAGGGTTACTGGTACTTGGAGGCGATCTGAATGTCCCTTTGAACCCTCTGCTAGACTCCTCCTCGGGTAGTTCTTTTTTACCCTACAAGGCTCTCAGACAAATACATATACAATTACAGCTTCTACAATTACATGACACCTGGCGTACACTTTACCCCACTGTTAAAGATTACACTTTTTTTCCCCACCACACAATAAGTATTCTAGGATAGACTATTTTTTTTTGTCGCAACCAGATCTCCCTCTCCTCCATGTTGCTACCATAGAACCGATGGTCCTTTCCGATCATCATCCCATCACCATGACGCTACGGTTCCCCATCTCGCACTCGCGCTCCAAATACTGGCGTCTGGATGCTTCCCTTCTTGTGGATGCCGCTATTGTTCAAGAGCTCCGCTCGAATATGGCTGAATATTTTTCCTTGAATAGCTCGTCAGACACCTCACCCATCACACAATGGGAGGCCCACAAGTGTGTCATTCGGGGCAGCATCATAGCCATTGCGACGAGACGTAAGAAAGCCAAACAGGAGCGTCTGAAGCTCCTCTCAGATAGGATCCGCTCTTTGGAAAGAGTACACAAACAGACTTTGGCTGCGTCGACCCTTTCGGAACTCACGCATACACACACACAGCTTCTCACGGAACTGGGTAAGGTGGTTAGAAAAAGATACATTCTTTCACATAAGCTGTATTACGAGTTCGCAAATAAGAGCGGGAAATTTCTAGTTAGAGCTCTTCGTGAGAAACGGGCTAGTATGACGGTACAGAGGCTCTGATGGCATTGAGGCTACATCCAACCCCGATGTTGCCGCCCATTTTGAACGCTACTATAAATCTTTGTACAATCTCCCTCCGGAACATCCCCCTGTACATTCGGACAAATCTAGAACTGCCTTGATCTCTGAATTTCTCCATCTCTACGGTTCACCCGCCCTCTCCGAGGATCTGGTGCACGCTTTGGGAAATGATCTCACCCTACTTGAACTGCAATCCGCAGTAAAACAGATGAAACCGGGGAAGAGCCCGGGCCCTGATGGTTTTTCAGTAGCCTATTACAAATCTTTTTTAGATTTACTGGGTATTCCATTTCTTGCTGCTTTTAACACTCTCGCTCAACCTTCAGGGCCGCCTAACCACCTGTTGGAGGCTCACATTACAGTTATCCCCAAAGACGGGAAGGACAACACCCAGGTCTCCAATTATAGACTCATTTCCTTGCTGAACGTGGATGTCAAACTATTCGCGAAGATCATTGCTAATCGTCTTCTTCCCTTGCTTCCCTCCCTGGTCGATTTGGACCAAGCAGGATTTATCCCTGGTAGAGAAGCAAGGGACAACACTATCAAGGCCCTTAATCTCCACCACTGGCTTCACAGGTCTAACACTCCGGGTTTTTTCCTCTCCTTGGATGCAGAAAAGGCCTTTGACAGGATTGCCTGGGATTACTTGAACGCGTCCTTAGTGGCACTAGGTCTGGGTGAGAAGATGCTTAACTTTATAATGGCCCTCTACTCTGCCCCTACTGCCCGGGTCCGGGTGAACGGCCATCTGTCAAACTCCTTCCATCTACGGAACGGCACACGTCAGGGATGCCCCCTCTCTCCGCTTTTGTTTGTCCTATCCCTTGAGCCCCTGTTGCGGAAAATTCGTTTAAACCCTGATGTTAAAGGAATCACGGTGGCAGACAAGGAATATAAGCTTGCAGCTTATGCGGACGATATTCTCTTGTTCCTGGCGGACCCTCACATCACCCTTCCGAACCTATTGAAAGACTTTGCCCTTTTCAGATATTTGTCAAATTTTAAAATTAATTTTTCCAAATCTGCTGCCCTTAACATTACCTTGTCTGCTGAGCTAGTCTCTGCCTGTGAGGCCCAATTCCCATTTCACTGGGAAAGGGATTCCCTAACTTATCTCGGTATCCAGCTCACCAGTAACCTTGATGACCTTTATGCGAAAAACTTTCTTCCCGCTCTTCGCTCTATGCAAGAAGACCTCAATAAATGGCACCGTCCTTGTTTCTCGTGGTTTGGAAGGGCAGCGATCATTAAAATGAATGTACTTCCCCATCTCCTGTATCTCTTCCAAACATTACCAATTCACTTACCTCTTGCTTTCTTTGCTTCTTGCAAAAGACTGTGTTCACTGTTCCTTTGGAGCCACAAACGTCCGCGTATTGCCTACTCCCAATTAACCCTCTCTAAACTTAAAGGGGGTATAGGATTTCCTGATCTTTACCGCTACTATTGGGCTTGTCATCTTTCCCGGATAGTTGATTGGCACGTTCACACTGCCTCTAAAGACTGGATATCTATAGAGAATGCTTGCTCGCCCTTCCCCCTGGCATCGATTCCTTGGCTTTCGCCGAAACACACGCCGCAAGCTCTTCTCACCCATCCTTTGGTGGGACCTACGTTAAAAATTTTCCGTTCGGCTTGTAGATCTGCAGCCATTTCTGGCACACCCAACCCCCTGACCCCCATACGCCTCAACCCTGACTTCCCCCCTGGAATGCATAAAGACTTTTTAATGAAACACTGGCCACACAAACAGATTTTAGTGAAACATTTTCTCCACAAGGGCAAGGTGAAAACACTCCGAGAATTGCAGGAAAGCCTGGGTATGCGTGAATTCCCTTTCTGGTTATATTTCCAGATCAGACATTATCTGCTCTCTCATAAACCCCCTCATAACTGGCATCGCTCTCTTACCCCATTTGAATCTGCATGCGCGAAGGCTGAACCGCGGAAACATCTGATCTCGGAGATCTACCCACTTCTAGTGGAGAGCCGGTCTTATGACTCCCTCCCCGCATGTCGGGCTTGGAAGAGAGATCTTAATGCTGAGCTGTCGGACTCAGATTGGGACCTGGTCTTCCAATACTCTCATAAATGTTCCCTCAATGTCTCGACACAAGAAAACAGCTACAAATTAGCCTCTAGATGGTACCGAACTCCCTCGAGAATTCATCATTTTAACCCCGCCTTTCCCAACAGCTGCTGGAGATGCGGGACCCCAGATGGATCCTTTCTTCACATATGGTGGTCTTGCCCGATTCTTCAACCATTTTGGCAGGAGGTCCATAGGTTAGTAGTGTCTATAACTACCTTACCCTTAGCTCTCTCTCCTGCTCAATTCCTCCTCCATCACTCTTCCCTTCCCAGGGCTCAGTATTTTAAATCATTAGCCATGCACATGATCAACGCAGCCAGACTCTGTATTCCGGTTCTGTGGGGCTCCACATGCTCTCCCTCTATACGTGAATGGCTCACCCGAGTGGGTAAAACGGCGGACATGGAAGAACTGGTTGCGACTGCCCTCGACACTCCTACGAAATTCTCCCACGTATGGGCGTGCTGGACCCATTTTCTGACTACCCCGGAGTATCGATCCCTCATGGACCAATCTGTCTGAACCTAATTTGGACTTCCTGATAGTGTTATTTAGTGGTATTTGACCTGAGGGTGCCATCATACTCCTCCCTGTGTTACACACGCTTTCTCTTGACGCCGATGTTAGCGTAGGTTCCACCCACTCCCGCTACTGTTTGTATTAAGGATAAGATATTTTTGACGGTTGTCCCCTCTCTTATTTCACCCTCCCTATTTGCTTCCCTTCCTCCCCCCCCCTTTTTTTTTTTTTTTTCTTTCTCTCTCTTCCTCTTCCTCTTTCTTTCCCTTTTTTTCTCACCTTCTCTTTTCTTTTCTTTTCATATGCTTACACACGTTTCGGACAATTTTTCCAATAGAACACTGAGTATGCTGTCAGCATCACCTCCCGAAATTCGTTAGCGGTTCCCACGACAATTACTCCTACATTCGCACAATTCCACCATCGTATTCTGTAGTATTGACTCTTACCTAGGCATCGTATTTGCTCTTCTCCCCCCTACAGATTTTTGCCGCAAGACATTATGGTAGGAGGCCAGACGTCTCTTTATTTTTAGCACTTGACAAGCATACCTAAATATTACAGGCACAACCCTGTCGTGGCCTAGTTCATCCACACTGTTTGGTCTTGCGTCGGACCTCATTTGCCTTTGTATGATATATGCTTTGCTGTATGTCCTATGTGCACTTCATCTGTACATTTTCGTGTGATAATTTGTATCTTGTTTTCAATAAACTTTGTTTTTTGGAAGAAAAAAAAAAAATCTACTCCTGAACGCAAGTTTGGTGAGTTAAAAAAAACAACTGTAAACTCAACTGCCTGTAAACGACATAGTGTACATGGACACATAGGAAAACATTAGGGAGAGTTCAGGGGCTGCTGAAAAAAATGCAGAAAAGCTCCTAAACGTGAGTTTATCAGATGCAGTGTACATGGAGCCTAAGAATTGGGAAACTGCAATATAATAAATGTTTGCTTTTGGGCTTAAAGATTTGGAATAAAGTGGTTAAAGCTAGAGTTAGAAAGCCCAGGAGTTTTGATGCTACTTGTTATTTGTACAATTTGTGGTAGTCTCTTCACTGTTATATGAGACATGTAGGACTTTTAAAGGTAACTTTTTAAAACCCTTTTTTTCTCTCTTCTCTGTATTGTTTTAAAACCCTTGTTAACACTAACTTAGTTTGTCTTCAGTGAACTTAGGGGAGTTAAAAAAAAAAAAAAAAGGTGAAGTTTTGATGCTGCTTGTTATCTGTAGTTTGCGATTGTCTTCAGTATGATGTTGTTGAGATATGTATGCCCTTTTTTACTGTCACTTTTTAACACTATATTTATTTTCTCTCTTCTCTGTAATGTTTTAACCCCTTTTGTCTCAGCTCTCTAATCAAGAGGAGAATCCAAATGAATGCAGGTGTGTTTAAAAGAAGCTGCAAAAATGACTTCAAGCTTGCTGAAGGAGGTTTGTAAACAAAGTGGATGGACATTAAAAATATAGATGTTATACTACTTTGTTATTTGTATAGTTTATGATAGTTTGTCCTCAGTGTAATTTTGTTGACATATGTGTGCCTTTTCTTCTTCTACTTTATAAAATACTTGCTTTTCTACATTCTCAGTGATTTTTTAACCTCTATTTTTTCTCAGATCACTAATTAATGGAAGGGTTAAATGTTTACAGGTGTGGTAAACGAAATGCAAAATTGACATTAAGTTTGCTGAAAGAAGTTTGTAAACAAAATGGTTTAAATTAAGTGGAGTTGGGGGACTGGCTTGGTGCTTGGCAAGAATGGCCACTTGAAGACAGAACTCCGACACAATGGAGGGCTTCTTCTGAGTTCCAGCTCCTTAACACAGCATCATGGGCAAAATTGGTAGATCCCTACCTTTTTACTAAGACCCCTCATTCGTAACTTGGGCACAGCCTCCCCAAAATCCTCAGGACACAGCCTGCGGCAACCTCGGACACCTCTTACTCACATTCCTCTCTGTCCGCCATGTCAAAGAAGAATCTCAAGCAGCCAGAGGAAAAGAAATTCAAAATAGATGCAGATGCCGTTCTTGAGCTCATCCAACAGGTTCCTGAAATGGAGGATTTACAAACCATTGCTTCAACTACCCTGACAACAGCCATTCTGGACCTCAAAGAGGAACTTCGAGGAGTGTCCAATTGACTGGGGGAGATTGAGCAGGTGGCTGGTCGCCATGATGCCAACATACAAGAACCACAGTTGCATTCAGCTCAATACTACAACCATCTTATTGAGTTTCAATGGAATCTGGAAGTTCTTGGCAACCGAGAATGCCGAAGGAACCTTATGATCAGTAATACTCCAGAGGATGTGGGACACGAGCAGATCCCCATGGCACTTCAATTGTGTCATCAAAGTTCGTAGTAACTGTTGCAGTTTCTTTTCTTTTGCTGAGGTAACGAGTTATCTTATCAATAACCATAGCTATCCTCCGACATGCCTCTACAAGTCTTACAATACATTGAACCCATCCCTATTAGACGGAACATTAGCTTGGCACATAGTGCATACAATGATATTCTTCTTTATATTGTTTAACTGTCTACTATTTCTCCACCAAAGTACTTTGGATGCCTTTCGCATTATTGGAGTTGATGAGATACCCCCTCCCAATGCTGGGGGTAAATTCACCAGTCAGTTCAGCTACTGCAAAGCATACTGCTGCTTTACACTAAACTGACTATAACTATATTCCCTTCACACACATTCCTGGAAGTACGGCTCATCAATGGAGGGTGCTGTAGCGACTACAAGCTGGGACTGGAAATATCATAAGCAAATGTACATATTCGCCAGCACACCACGGATTTCCAATATGGTCACATCACATGTCTGACGAAGGGGTCCTGTGCGGCTCCGAAACATTGCACTTTCTTTTGTGATGTGATCTTTTTGGAATAAAAACCTTTTTTGGACCATATTGGAGATCTGTGATGTGCTGGCGAATATGTACGTTTACACTAATCTAAGACACACTAGGACACCGTGCTGGCTGTACCACCCTTCTCTGGCTCTCCCTCTAGCAGCTCCTGATTTTAGCATAATTTCTGTAGATAGCTTGCATTTTGCTGAGAGACAAGGCTCTATTGGGAGGACTGGGATGGTGAGCCAGAGCAACAAGTAAAGGGCAGAGTTATCCTTCATTCTCCTCTTTCTGCTACATTTGTCTGTTGCCGCTTTATAGTGAAATTAATTGCATAGTTAGATTTACGGGGTTTGCCCTGCCCTATAGGATATTTCAGATGCAAACACTTGAACAATGTATGGGAGCACTTGGGCAGATGCACCCTACATTGCAGACCCTGTCTCTCCCGAGGAGGAATTTATTATTTACTATTTTCAAACTAAGATAGCAAAACTTTCACTGTTTCACCCCTTCTCACCATGAACATCTTTGGCATGGTGAAACCAGATCATTTGAATTTATTTTAGGAACTCATTCCAGCTGGCCTGGACAGGGCCTGTGTTTCTGGTTAGTTTGATATGTGAGCAGAATAAATCTCATGTTATTGATGTACATAGCTCTTATCATATATACAAAAAGCAGGGACTCCATGTTTAATATCATAAAGCTCATAGGCTTCATGTGCATACCTTTTACCCTAAATACTGTTCTTGCTTATGTAATACTTTCGGGATATACAATATTAACCCTATTTAGCTTCTTTCAAGACTCGGTGGCTCCCTCCACCATGTGGTTATTTCTCTGCCGTTCAATCATTCCATATCTTTTTTTTAAAGATACTCCATATAGCCCTGTGTACAACTGGTCTGGCCCTTTGCCCAGTTCCTCTAGGTGGTAAGTGGACTTGACCTTGGATGGTTTCAAGTCCACCCAAACATAATTAACGTTTTTACCCTATTCTTTTCCTCCCTATTTATTTTACTACGATACTCTTTTTTTCACTCTGACTCGCTTTCTCATTTCCTAACCTTCTCACCCCTTCCCTTTGTGCACATCTCCCATCTGCTTTCCTCCCTCCCATTTTTTTTACTTCTACTCAATTTGTGTTCCCCTTTAGTCAGTGCCGGTGGTCTTGTGACCTCAATAGTAGTTGGATTCTCCTCCTTTTCGCACAGAGGTTTCTTGAGTAGTGGAACCCCTTTCTTTATTGGATCTTTTAATATGGCATATGTAGGCCATGTACCAACTTTCAGGGACCTCAAAATCTTCTCACTCAATGTTAGGGGTTTGAACATTCATGAGAAACATTCTTCAGTTTTGAGGGGGATCTCCAGACTCTGGGCACATATTGCATTCATTCAGGAGATGCACTTCAGAGGCCCGTTTCTCCGTAAATTCACCATTGCACACTTCCGAACAATTTTTCATGCCTCATCCCCTTCTACCAAATCTAAAAGAATTGCAATTCTCCTATCCAAAAACCTACCTTTTCAACTGACACCCTAGCGAACTCTGAGGGGCGTTTCTTGCTCATCAAGTGCTGCCTCTTTAACCGCCAAGATACAGTAGCTAATTTACAGTATATTGTTCAAATATTAAACAAGTGGGCTTTCTCTGCAGAGTGATGGGCATTCTAATCCTGTTTTATAAGGGATAGTTATTTTGGGAGGAGATCTGAACACACCCCTCATCCCTATTTTGGATACATCCAATGGCCATTTCTCTATACCCTACAGAGAGCTGAGGCAAATAAAAAGCAATTGGAGAACCCTTTACCCTGCTACAAAAGATTACACCTTCTTTTCGCCTCCGCATCGCAAGTATACACATTTGGGCTACCTCTTTATTTCTCAGCAACACCTACGATTTGTTCATGCAGCCACCAGTGAACCAATGTATATCTTTGATCATCATCCAATTACCCTCTCCTTTCACTTTCTGGACTGTGAACTTAGGCCCAAACTTTGGCAATTGAATATCACCTTGTTGAGCAATCCTATTCATGTCGGTCTTCTTCAAAACAAAATCAAAGACTATTTCAACTAAAATTCAGCCCTAAGTCAGTGGCTGGCTCACAAATGTGTCATTCGAGGAGAATGTTTCTCCCTATCTACACTTTTAAAGAAGCAAAGCCAGGCCCACATCTTAGCACTGACACAAACTAGGACTCTTGAATTGGCTTATAAAAAAGCTAGAGCAGAATGAGTCTATGTTTCCTTAGTTCAAACCAGGAAACTTTTGCTGGATGAACTGGGAAAGCAAAGAAAGCAAAATTTCACTCTAGCGTAGAGGCTGTTCTACATGCTAACAAAAATGGTAAACTGTTAGCTAGGTTTCTGCAGGTCCAAAGGGCAAACATGATGGTACATGAGATACAGATAATAAATCCAAGAAATTTCATAAGTCAGAAGATATTGCTAAACAATTCGTACGATACTGTGACCAACTCTATTCCCTTCACCCTGCATCGTAACATAACCCAGATGGGTCCTTGCACAAACAAAGTATCCTAGAATATTTGAGATTGAATGGAATGCCTTCCCTTACTCCTAGCAAGGCAAAATTACTAGAGAACTGTCAGGAATCAGGGAATGACCAGAAAGGTGTGGACTGACACAGGGAAACGCAGGTCTCAGGTACAGTATAATACAGTTATTATTAGCCACCCAGATATATATATAAACGCACAGGGAACAAACCAACCTTTCACTACTCTTAGTAGGTGCAGGAACACAGGCGCAGTCAGGGCTGGAGAGGTGGAACGGTCAGGCCGGCCGTAGGGTTCTGTAATGACCGTTTGGTGGTACCTCTAGTGGTCCTCAGGGCAGGATTCCCCAGGGCGCGGAGTCTAAGCCCCAGTCTGCCTTTTCACCAGAGCCCCTGATGGTGGGGATGGACTTGGCGCAGGACTGAGACCAGGTCGCGGCCCCTGAGTACACCTGCTAGTGGTAGAGGGATCTGCCAGAGGTATGTGCAGGTACGGCTGGATCCGTGCAGGATGGATGGATGGCAGAGTAGTTAGCGTGGTCAGACAAGCCGGGTCGGTAACGGTGGAGACAGATCAGTACAGAGCAGCAGGCAAAGAGTAAACGGGTCACAAGCCAAGGTACAGCAACAGGAGGTCAAACAGCATAGGAGTAGGCAGAAGAATAGTCAGGGATGAGCCAGGAGTCAGAACAGGAGACGGTCAACAGAGATCAGGATCAAGCCGGGTCAGCAACGAAGCAGAAACACAGGATACAGGTACAGAGGCTCATGGGAAAACATACACCAAGGCCCAGAGCACAGGCCTGGTCATGCCTTATATACACCTTTCTACAATCAGCCCCAGGTTTGGCTGATTGTGAGCTTCTGGCTGCTAAGAGCACCCGCTGGTCAGCTCTGGTACTGCAGCCCACACGGCAGGTGAGCTCCACCACCAGTGCTGAGAGCACCTGCTGGTCAGCTCTGGTACTGCAGCCCACACGGCAGGCGAGTCCCACCACCAGTGCTGAGTCCATTCCTGACAGTACCCCCCCCCCTCAAGGAGCGGCCTCAGGACGCTCCAAACAGTCCTTAGTGGGCAAAATGTTCCACCGCCCGGGTCAGGTAACTGGCTGAATATCCTACTGCCGGAGTAAACCGGCTGGCTGGGTTTCCTGCTGGTAGACTTCTCTTTGTGTAGGAGAACCCAGGAAGGCAGGTCACTGGGCACAGGATTTCCAGGAGCAGGCTGGGTATCAGTTATCGGCCAGTTTAACTGGACATCAGGGGCTGGCATGTTGGGCTGTGCAGCGGGCAGAGGCACGTCAGCGGGCACCGAGTCATCTGGCACGACAGCGGGCACAGAGTCACCGGGCACGTCAGCGGACACCAAGTCACCGGGCACGTCTGCGGGCACCAAGCCATCTAGCAGAACCGCGGGTACCGGGTCACCAAGCTCGACAGCAGGCACCAAATTAACTGGCACAACAGTGGGCACTGAATCAACTGGCACAACAGCGGGCACCAAGTCATCAGGTATAAGGTTATGTGGCTCAACAGCGGGCACTGGGTCCTCAGGCATCAGGTCATCTGGCTCGACAGCGGGCACCGAGTCAACTGGCATGACAGCGGGCACCGAGTCATCAGGCATCAAGTCATCCGGCTCAACAGCGGGCACTGAGTCAACTGGCACCGAGTCAACTGGTACGACAGCGGGCACCAAGTCAACTGGCACCGAATCATCAGGCATCAAGTCATCTGGCTCGACAGCGGGCACCGAGTCAACTGGCACCGAGTCAACTGGTACGACAGCGGGCACCGAGTCAACTGGTACGACAGCGGGCACCGAGTCAACTGGTACGACAGCGGGCACCGAGTCAACTGGCACGACAGCGGGCACCGAGTCAGCGGGCACCGAGTCAACTGGCATCAAGTCATCTGGCTCGACAGCGGGCACCGAGTCAACTGGTACGACAGCAGGCACCAAGTCAACTGGCACGACGGCGGGCACCAAGTCAACTGGCATCAAGTCATCTGGCTCGACAGCGGGCACCGAGTCAACTGGCACGACAGTGGGTACCAAGTCAACGGGCACGACAGCGGGTACCGAATCATCAGGCATCAAGTCATCTGGCTCGACAGCGGGCACCGAGTCAACTGGCACCGAGTCAACTGGCAGGATGGTACAGTGAGTGGGAGCAGGGTACTGACATGTGGTAGATTGCTGGGTATACTGGGCTGTCACTGGGGGGGCTGTCACTGGGGGTGCTGTCGGGAATGCAGGAAAAGAGCTTTGAGCAGAGGAATGATGAGAAACAGGACTGGTTCGTTGCAAGCTGATTGAGGCTGGGTGTAACAAGTCTGACCATGTCTGCAGTATGGGTTGGACAACGCTCAGCTTACACAAGGCCTGTCTGGTCAAAGATTGCACTGCGTTTATACATTTCTTTAGCACATGTGATGAACATGCTGAATAATGCTCCAAGAAGCAATCCGGATCATCCCCCAACAACCATACTAGTGATATTATTTGACTCGCCCTGAATGGAGGAAGAAATTCATCCCTGCTTTCAGGGGTACTAGATGAAGCCAACTCAACACAAGCCTGAATCAATGGTTGCACCTCAGAGAGCTCTAGGTCCTGACCTACTAGGGAATGAGCGACCCGTATGCACTCTAGTAGCTGATCCCGGGTATACTCGCGCAGAGTCTGATAGGCATATTCTCTGTCATCAAAGACTAGCATAGACAAATATATAACCTCATCAGGATGCATCCTTCACAACAAGTCAAGATGGCTTCCCTGTGCAGCCACTTCTGGTCAGGAAAGGCCTTGGTGTGATGTCAGGAATCAGGGAATGACCAGAAAAGTGTGGACTGACACAGGGAAACGCAGGTCTCAGGTACAGTATAATACAGTTATTATTAGCCACCCAGATATATATATATAAACGCACAGGGAACAAACCAACCTTTCACTACTCTTAGTAGGTGCAGGAACACAGGCGCAGTCAGGGCTGGAGAGGTGGAATGGTCAGGCTGGCCGTAGGGTTCTGTAATGACCGTTTGGTGGTACCTCTAGTGGTCCTCAGGGCAGGATTCCCCAGGGCGCGGAGTCTAAGCCCCAGTCTGCCTTTTCACCAGAGCCCCTGATGGTGGGGATG
This sequence comes from Staurois parvus, assembly GCF_062004578.1. Taxonomy (NCBI): domain Eukaryota; kingdom Metazoa; phylum Chordata; class Amphibia; order Anura; family Ranidae; genus Staurois; species Staurois parvus. The sequence continues at coordinate 1,138,291 of NW_028317982.1, forward strand.
GACTTGGCGCAGGACTGAGACCAGGTCGCGGCCCCTGAGTACACCTGCTAGTGGTAGAGGGATCTGCCAGAGGTATGTGCAGGTACGGCTGGATCCGTGCAGGATGGATGGATGGCAGAGTAGTTAGCGTGGTCAGACAAGCCGGGTCGGTAACGGTGGAGACAGATCAGTACAGAGCAGCAGGCAAAGAGTAAACGGGTCACAAGCCAAGGTACAGCAACAGGAGGTCAAACAGCATAGGAGTAGGCAGAAGAATAGTCGGGGATGAGCCAGTAGTCAGAACAGGAGACGGTCAACAGAGATCAGGATCAAGCCGGGTCAGCAACGAAGCAGAAACACAGGATACAGGTACAGAGGCTCATGGGAAAACATACACCAAGGCCCACAGCACAGGCCTGGTCATGCCTTATATACACCTTTCTACAATCAGCCCCAGGTTTGGCTGATTGTGAGCTTCTGGCTGCTAAGAGCACCCGCTGGTCAGCTCTGGTACTGCAGCCCACACGGCAGGTGAGCTCCACCACCAGTGCTGAGAGCACCCGCTGGTCAGCTCTGGTACTGCAGCCCACACGGCAGGCGAGTCCCACCACCAGTGCTGAGTCCATTCCTGACAAGAACACTCAACAAAAGAATTCTCTGAGGCCCTGAAACAAATAAAACCAGGCAAAAGCCTTGGACGGATGGCTTCCCCACCCAGTATTATAAGTGCTTTTACCAAGTTTTATTGCCATATTCCCCGAAAGCATTTAACTCTACCAAATATCCAGTCCCCCCAACGAACTGTTGGAAGCCCACATTATAGTCTTACATAAAAAGGGTAAATACGCAACCTAGGTTCAAAACTACCACCCAATTTCTCTACTAAATGTAGACATTAAACTGTTAGCTAAAATCTTGGCAATCCCAATCCTTGATCTCCGTGACCAGGTGGGTTTTGTGCCCAGTAGACAGACCCAGGACAATACAATTAAATCTTTGAACATTCATCACTGGATGACTAAGACTCAGGTTGAGGGCTTTTTCCTTTCTGCGGATGCAGAGAGAACATTCTATGGTTCATATCATAAATCTTTAGCTATGCACATGATCAATGCAGCCCACATGTGCGTCCTGGTGTTCTGGAAACAGTCCCGCATCCCCACATTGAAAGATTGGTTCTCGTATCTTAACAGAGTGGCTGAAATGGAGGAATTGATCCATGATATCTTAACTAAATATATAAGAACCTGGACCCATTACCAGTCCTCCGATAAATACTGTGATATTTTGACCACCTAAACTGGCATCTGGTTGGAGGACTACTACAATTTTTATCTTCCCTGTCCCTTCCCTCCCCCTCCTTACCTTCATATCTCTTCTCTTTCCTTTCCCCTTCTTTCTCTCTTTCTGTTTTTTCTGACATGAAAGGTGACAAAGGTTATTGGAAAATAGTTAGCTTCCTCTCTCTGATGCTACTTTGTCTTTGGGAAGAATACGATATACTTCTTTTAGCTTCCTGTAGCATCTAAAGGGTTAAGCACTTGAAGATATCCCTTATATGTGCATAGGCTAGAGCCATCTGAACAACAAAGAACTTTTTTTTTTTTTACCTAACTGTTAATAGCTTTTTGTGCACCTCCTAGAATGTCAATACATTTCCTGGGACAATTTTATAGAAGTCAAGAGTGTTCATTGAATGCCAGGCTTCAGCTCTTGTTGCTTGAATCCTATATCTGGTTTATTGTATTTTTCAGTGTTATACCGCATATACATTTCTCATTTGGCTCCCTTGGTCACTATGTGAATATACTATGACCTCTGTCACCACTTTTTTTTTTAATGTTGTATAATACAGACATGTAACGCATTGTACTTGCACTGTTTAAGTAAAACCTTTATGGAACTAAATTAAATGGAGTTAAAAACATAGAAGTTGTGATGCTACTTGTTGCTTGTAGTTTCTCTTCAGTGTGCATATGTGCCTTCTACCTATGCTTTGAAAAGCTTGTACTGTCACTTTTTAAATGTTTTTCCTTTAATTTCTGTCACTTTTCAAAACATGTTTATTTCTCAGTTCATTCATCATGGGGAGGGGTAAAATGTTCACAGGTATGTATAACTACATAACTTACATTGTACAATCACAGAGATTTGTAAATAAATAGGTCCATTATGATCCATTATGCTCAATCCCCAGATCCGATCCATCCTGCGGAGATCGTCGGCTTGCTTTACAACTTACCTTTTCATGGAGCAGGTCCGGTGTCACCCCGTGCGGTAGGTGTCACCCGGTTGGGTGTGCACTCCCCGCACCTGCCTCGGGATGCCACTGCCTACACCATTATATCACCACCAGCCTGAACCATTGATACAAGGCAGGAAGGATCCATGCTTTCATGTTTTTTACAGCAAATTCTGACCCTGCCATCTGAATGTCGCAGCAACCAGTCTGTCTTTTTCTTCTGACAAGGCATTTTCGTCCACACAATTGCTGCTCACTGGATATTTTCTCTTTTTTGGACCATTCTCTGCAAACCCTAGAGATCTTTGTGCGTGCAAAATTGCACCAAACTTATCTTTAAGTTCCAGAATGAACTGCAAAAATCTACAGCCACTCTATCTCTGGAGATGGCTGCCTTGGGCTCTCGCTCTGACCTGCTGGAGACAAAGCATGATGAGCTATCTATAGCGTTTAATGATCTTTCCAGAGGACATGAAGCACTCTCTTCAGCTTTTCTCCAACTTCAGGCGCATGTGGAAGATCTACAGTGCCTTGAAAAACCAGTCATACCGCTTAAAATTTTTCGCATTTTGTCATGTTACAACCAAAAACATAAATATATTTTATTGGGATTTTATGTGATAGACCGACATAAAGTGCCACATAATTGTGAAGTGGAAGGAAAATGATAAATGGTTTTAAACATTTAAAAAAAAAAAATATCTGAGAAGTGTGGCATGCATTTGTATTCAGCCCTCTTTTCTCTGATACCCCTAACTAAAATCTAGGAGAACCAATTGCCTTTAGAAGTCACCTAATTAGTAAACAGAGTCCATATGTGTGTAATGTAATCTCAGTATAAATACAGCTGTTCTGTGAAGCCCTCAGAGGTTTGTTAGAGAACATTACTGAACAAACAGCATCATGAAGGCCAAGGAACACACCAGACAGCTCAGGGATAAAATTGTGGAGAAGTTTAAAGTAGCGTTAGGTTATGAAAAAATATCCCAAGCTTTGAACATCTCACAGGGCACTGTTCAATCTATCATCTGAAAATGGAAACTGACAGAATGTCAGGGATCTCCAGTTTCTCCACAGCGCATGGGTCTGCGCATGCGCGAAATCCCGATGCGGACAAGCGTGCGGGCGCTAGGACATAGGCACCCGCGGCAACAGCTGTGGCCGCACATGCGCACTCGTGCACGCGGACGCGCACCTGGCACCAATGACACCGCAGGGCGCACTATTTAAACCGGTTCTTGCAATGCTCAAATTGCCGTATGGTCTTGTTCCCTGTTTATCCTGTTCCTGTGAGAGTATTTTGTCGTTGCCGAACCCTGCCTGATCCTGATTACTGTTGACCGTCTCCTGCCCTGACCCCTGGCTCATTTTTTACCACTCTTTTGCCTGTCCCCAATTGTCTGACCTCCTGCTGCTGAACCTGGCTTGTGACCCGATGATTCTCTGCCTGCTGCTCTGTTCCGTTCTGCCTCCACTGTTACGACCCGGCCTGTCTGATTCTGCTACCGTTCATAGTGTGTTCTGTCCATCCATCCTGCACGGATCCATCCGTTACTGTCGAGGCCTGCTCAGCCTCTTATCCAGCTACTTGCCACTGGCGGTTTCCTCTACTAAAGCTGGGCGTACCCACGGGCCGCGACCTGGTCTCAGCCTGCTCCAAGTCCATCCCCACCATCAGGGGCTCTGGTAAACAAGCAGACTGGGGCTTAGACTGCGCGCCCTGGGGAACCCCAGTCTGTGGATCCATAGAGCTACCGTCAGTAGGTACGTGACACAGGCTAGGCAAGAAATAGCAGCCAAGAGGCCCGTGGTATCTCTGGAGGAGCTGCAGAGATGCACAGCTCAGGGGGGAGAATCTGTCCATGTGACAACTATTAGTTGTGCACTCCAAAAATCTGAATTTTATGGAAGAGTGGCAGGAAAAAAGCCATTGCTGAAAGAAAATCATAAGAAGTCCCGTTTGCAGTTTGCGAGAAGCCATGTAGGGGACCCAGCAAACGTGGAAGAAGGTGCTCTGGTCAGATGAGACCAAAATTGAACTTTTTGGCCTAAAGGCAAAACACTATGTGTGGCAGAAAACTAACACTGCACATCACCCTGAACACACCATCCCTACTGTGAAACATGGAGGTGGCAGCATCATGTTGTGGGGGTGCTTTTCTTCAGCAGGGACAGGGAAGCTTGTCAAAGTTGATGGGAGGATGGAGGGAGTCAAATACAGGGCAATCTTAGAAGAAAACCTGTTGGAGTCTGCAAAAGACAGGCCAACGACCCTAAACATACAACCAGAGCGACAATGTAATGGTTTAGATCAAGCATATTCATGTGTTAGAATGGCTCAGTCAAAGTCCAGACCTAAATCCAATTGAGAATATGTGGCAAGACACAGCTTGAGCTATTTTGCAAAAAAGAATGAGAAAAAATGTCACTGTCCTAGATGTGCAAAGCTGGTAGAGACATCCCCAAAATGACTTGCAGCTGTAATTTCAGTGATAGGTGGTTCTACAAAGTACTGACTTCGGGGGGCTGAATACAAATGCATGTCACACTTTTCACATATTTATTTGTCAAAAATGTTGAAAACCATTTATCATTTTTCTTCCACTTCACAATTATGTGCCACTTTGTGTTCGGTCTATCATACAAAATCCCAATAAAATACATTTACGTTTTTGGTTGTAACATGACCAAATGTGGAAAATTTCAAGGGGTATGAATACTTTTTCAAGGCACTGTATTTATGTAAAACATTTATCTCAAAAGGAAAAAAAAACTGTGGCTGTAACTACTTATAAAGTATCGGCTTCAGTTTGTGTATTTAAATCTGCTAGTACATCTAACTCTTCCCTTCCCCCAGGGTGACAATACTGCTGTCAAAAAGTGCCACTTGTGCTCCTTCAGCCAGAGTGGGGGCACTCTAATACAGGAGATGTGTTTCTGGCCAGATCACCAGGTGAAAACAGAAGGGAAAAACCCTAAAAAAGAAAAGTAATGCCGTCACCACATCTAACGACTGGTAAGATGCAATATATTAAATTTTTCGTTTTGGATTTAATGCCGCTTTAAGGGAAATGGGACTGCTGAAGGTGAAGCAACACTTGCCAGCTACAGTTTCTGCTTGAGGTATCTGGTAGAGCAATACACTACATTAATTTCTAGAGAAGTAACTGTAGCTACACAGGGCAGGTAAGTGTTATTCACAGGTAGCGATGAGCGAACCAGGCACAATTTGGTTAGCTGGGTGTTTTTGAACACTTAGGCCCCTTTCACGCGGGGCGGACTTTGGCTGCAAACTGCTAGCTCAGCAGAAAAATAGAGCTTCCAGTTGGGTCTGCCTTAAAAATGGACAGACGGACCTGGTCAGAACATCCGTGTTACAGGGACCTTCCACAAAAATCCAAAAATACTAAACACAGTGTCTAAACCACATTGAAGTCCATTGAAACTGCATCTTGTAATTTTTTCCTGGCCTCTGTCAAGGCCAATTTGCAAGCTTTGGGTATAAAAATAGGAAATGAATAGTTAGCAACTGCCTTGAGGTACATGTACCAATGCAAAAAAGTTTAAAAAATCTATTTGGCAGAGAGAGGGTCTTTTAATGAGGCTTATAGAGTGTAATTAAAAATGCACAATTCCTTTAAATAACTCAGGTGATACATTACACCTGCATGTGAAGTTGCTCACCTGTACAACATACTCCCACAAAAGTTACATTTTTGAAAAATAGACCATTGCTGCTAAATGACAGTTCCCAGTTGGATTCCTTCTGTTTGGCATGAAGCCTGGCTGAGCAGGAAAGGGAGAGATAGCGAAACATACCGGGCCACATGCCCCCAACATAAGTAGAGCATTTTGCCAGGGGGACATCCCCTAGGAAGCCACCTTGTCCCCATGTTGATTTGGAAAAGGGTTTATTCCCACCTCCCTAACCTGGTGGATGTAGGGGTATGCAGTTGGGGACTTACTGGAGACTCAAAAAAAAATGCTGCCACTTTTTCCACTGGTAAGCTGCAATTTTTGGTTTTGAGTTTAGATAAGCTTTAAAAAGCTCCAAATTATCACATCATACTATTCATAAACAGACCCCATTTATAACTGTATATGCATATACATCCTGCAAAGCCATATATTTTCATAGCAGCTACAGCAGCTGGCAAGGTGATATCCTCAGAGGGCCCTGCTTGATTGATAAATCAATGTTAGGCCAAAAGGGTATTTTAGGAGAAAACCCATACAAACTAGGAGAAGACTCACTAACTGCATGGATAATGTATTCCTGATGAAAATTCAACCATTGAACCCCTCCTCTACAACACTATTAAAAAGTTACTAAGTTCTGACACAGCCCACGATACATCATTATTAAAGTCATTCCTGAAGAAATGTTACGGCTGGAGTTGAGAATAGTATCTCTGTGTGCTCTTTTATGTTTATCATTAAAATCAAACAATGACAGTCTTTCTTGCAGTTAGAGTGCAACAATTGGAAGCATGCCATGCCCTGCTGACTTCAGAAACCAAGTCCTTGTTGGCATGGAACTAGAAAAAATGATGTACTGATAAAGGAGAGCCAAAAAATCTGCAAATTAACTCTCCATTTCCAAATCATGGTAGGCTGTGCAATTATGTCCTAAATTTAAGGTACAGAGCTCATCAAGCAAACATCAAAAACCTCAGATTGTATCATAGATCAATAATGTATCTTAGTTCCTATCATGTATTATATGTTAACCTGGCCTCTACCATGTAAAGCAGTCACATCCAAGTGCTAGTCCCCAAATTCAATACTCATTCAGAGCTCCCACAACCCCTCCATGGTAAACAATTGACAATTATGTAGCACCCTCCTAGTCCGCTAGGGGGAGCTACACTCCAATTGTTAGTGAGGAGGGCTGAGTAGCAGCCTGGGTGTGATAGCTAGCAGGGGTCAAATCATGGTCAGAGCTGAGAGGCTCTGCAGACCAGCCCTCTTTAATTTCCCCCTGCTCTAGAACTTTTCTAAAAGGTCTAGAAGCAGTGGGTGGATCTGAGGAGTGGTTGATCTGCGCTTTTGAGGGATCCTGGTCAATCCCCAACAGGAGGCTTGGCAAGGGGCCAGCACAACCCTTAAAAGTGAGAGAGCCTGCTCAACTGCAGGAGAGTTCCAGTGGAAAACAGAGAGGATGTTAGGCTGAAGGCAGGAGCCTGGGAGGGGGTCCAGATGGAGAGGAGCTCACCTACAAACAGTGGAGCTTGGAAGGAAGAAAGCTCAGACCCTCACTGGCCCCCAGAGCATATACCACCTGAATAGCAGGGAAAGAGCAGCCCAGCTAGAAGGCCTGGTAGCAGCCAAAAGTCTCACAGGAGAAGGACTGAAAGAGTAAACCTGCACCCCCTGGGCCAGATAGGGGACGGAGCACTCTGGTGGGAAACCAAATAAGCCACCTCTCGGCACTGACTTATTTCTTAAAGTGACGGGCACTGGATCCCCTGCTCAGGGATACCTCAAGATAGCTGGGTCAAGAAGAGGAATTTATCTGGGGTCTAGGGTGGTACTACAGGAGAAGCTGGCTAGCTCTCCAGAAGAGACTGGTGTGCTGTAGAGACTTGTAAATAGTTCCAGGAAGTTGTCTTCGATTTCTCGGTACCGTGGGGCATTCCAAACACCCCTTACCCTATCCAAGTTGAAATTCCCCTAATAAAAATTAAAAAAACCCCAAGCTCAAGGACTGGTTACTGCCTTTAGTATGCAAGTCAGTGAAAAATGCATGTTGCCTGGCTGTGCAGGACTATAGGGTGACCCAAATAATCAGCAACTCCTAAGGGGGTAGTACTACATTTATATGGCAATGTTTTATATGTTGTGTCCACCTACCAGTGAAAATATGGTTTTGGGTGTTGTTCCTTTGCTGCCCAGAAAATTGAAAGGCTAGAGTCACAGGCCTAGGGTAATTCTAGCTATTTTAGCTTCGTGAGAATAATCATAGAACCAACTGCATGAATAAATAATGAGGATATCCTCAATATGTGGCTACATATTGATTATTATTTATATGTAATATGTTTATGCTATATAGCATTGTGGGTGTGCTTTTAGCTTATGCCATCAGACACCATTTACTTGGATGCCATGCCTTACCTCACCATATATACTTTTATGTGCATGTTATTGCCATGATAAAGGGATCCTGCAAAGTTCTGTACTTTGTACTGTGCTGATGCAATTTTTACATATATACACTATTTTCGAAATAATAAGAGCAAAATAGTAAAACCACAAAAAGCATTAAAGTCACTTACAGTAGCATAATGTATTAAAACAGACTAAATAATAAAAATAATTTAAAATAATAAAACACATAAGTATATAGATAACTATAGAAATATTCTCAACAAGTTCTTTTTACTATGTTCAACAATGTGCCTCCAGTATTCCTTACTACTGTTGAAGTTATTGTTGGCATTTCCTACTGTAAGCAGGTCCTAATGATGAAATAATTGGTTGTTTTCTGTCGTGCTTCCAAATGCAGCAAACAGAGTGATGGGTTTTTTTTTCATCTTGCCCCTGTCTTATATTCCGGTCATCAAGTAATTTTTGTGATCATGTTTTCCTTAATATTTTTTTTATGCAAACTAAAAAAAAATCAAAACACAAAAACCCCAACCTGTAATAAAAATTAGGGAATCTATATGAGAGACATTCTCATGTGGAGGTTTTAAGACAATTAGGACCTTTAGGTGGTCACTCCTTATTCTCATTCGTGTCATAGTTTGACAGTGCTGAGTCAGACAATAAGCTCTTGGCTCCATGAATTGATAAGAGCTTTTTTTCTGTGCTTTATAGGACATTCATGATGATGCAATTATGGGGTTAACACAGAGAGAACTAGTTAAAACTTATCTTCAATGATCTAAATGTGAACTAGACTTGGACAACACATTTTTCAGGTTTGTTCCTGTGATGGGTGATTTTGTTCTATGCCAGAAGCAGGGGCGGACTGACAACTCATGGGGCCCCCGGGCAATGGGGGATCATGGGGCCCCTGTGTCCTTGCCCAAACTCAAAAAAGCCTATGAAAAAGGTACCAGGGGCATCTCATGGGGCCCCCTACTGACCCCGGGCCCTCGAGCAGTGCCCGAGTTTCCAAATGGTCAGTCCACCCCTGACCAGAAGTTACTTCAGTTAATCTGTTCTTCCATGTTCTGTGAACCCTGTGCTTCACCCCAGAGTATGAACTTTCCACTTGTCAGCCATGGACCTTAAGCATGTGACTGGGAGGCATCTAATAAGGATCCAGATTTTATTTAGAGGCAGATCATGCAGGGAACTGTGGAAAAGGACTCCTGGCCCATTTCATGTAATAGACCAAAATACGTATAAGTGGAACGTCCCCAGAAAAGGAAACATAGGACTTTGTTATTTTTCTAATAATATTACAGCCACACCAACCCAACCACAAACCCCTCCATGTTTCACTTGTGATTAAAAAGGGGTATTCCCATTGCATGTTGTCATACTCAGGATGTTGCCTGTTTTAGGAGACTGGAGGTGTCCAAAAACACCCTTCTACTAATTCAGCACACACTGCACTGATTCAAACTGTCTACGAGAGCAGAAAAGTTTGAGTTTAAATGTGCAAAATAGCCGGCAGAGCTGATTATCAGAATATCGATCATCACTAATGGTCTGGTTTAGGAGAGCAACACATTTGTATATATGCATCTATTCCAGCTTTGGAAAATTGTTATTTGGATATATTTCGAGATTTAGATTTTTATGCCAGTAGGCTTTTTTTCAGAGTTCCTCTATTTTATCTTTGTTTTGGTGGTGAGAGATAGAAGGCACTTCTGAAAACCATGGTGTGGCAATATTTATTTAAGTAGGTTTAGGGTGGTTAGTCTACAATTTCCTTATGCTTCCCAGCCTATATGGATAACAGGGTCAAAATGCAGTCTGTATGACCTCTTCAGTGTAAGATTTATTCCCAGCACTTCCTTTTCTGAATATCTGCCTTAAATCTTTCCAGTAATTGGGATTTCAAGAGTGGGAAAGTGGAATATTACAGTATTTCAAACAAGAAAGCCATGTAATCAATAAACAGACTCAAGCTGGGAAGCCGCACACAGTCTGCCAGCAAAGCCCTTTTGCACCTGTTGTCACAATCATTAATCATTTCCAGTAACAGCTAAGAAATAACCTCCAATGCTTCAAGAGCAATTTTCCTTGTACAACATGAGCACGTGTTTGATAAATGTACTCACTTCTCCCTGTTGAATATGATGAATTCTTTCCTCACTGTGTCTAAACACTGTTGCAGGTGTCCATTCTAGAAGAGAGAGGAGACAAGAGTTCAGGCCATGAAACCAACTCACCAATGTGCGTCTGTTGTTTGTGCTGTTATTTTGTACATTATCACATACCACTTTTTAGGCCCCTTGCCTGAATGCATAGGGCCCATAAACCTGAGTACTACTTGGTACAGCTTGCAATAGACTTTGATAACAAGCTGCAGGCAGTGGCACTGGATGCCGCACCTGTTCCTCTGAGGCACACTAAAACGCAGGGAGGAATGCACTGCCCCTAGATAGCCTTGCGTCCAAAGGGGCCTAAAAAATCCTATGGTTTTTTTAAAGTATAGCTTTATTAACAGTGCTTTCATAAAGCATACAGGTTATACAGTCTAAACATCATGATCAACGTTGCATATCTCCCAATTTTCTGAGATGACACCTTTTAATGCATTAATTTAAGGTTGGATGAAAAGTTTATTGTAGTATATAATGTAACACTTTTGTTAATGAAATTATACATTCTTCATAAAGGTTTTGTCAGGAATGGATTCACCACTGGTGGTGGGACTCACCTGCCGTGTGGGCTGCAGTACCAGGGCTGGCCAGCGGGTGCTCTCAGCAACCAGAAGCTCACTCCTGCAGTCAGCCATCAGCTGAAGCTGATTGCAGGCGGTGTATTTAAGCAGGACCGGGCCTGTGATCAGTGCCTTGGTGTATTGTTTCCCATGAGCCCCTGTACCTGGTATCCTGTGTTCCTGTTCTGCTGACTATCTGATTTGTTGCCGACTCTACCTGATCCTGACCTCTGCTGACTTCTCCTGCTTGATCCCTGGAGCAACTGAAGTTACTGAACCCGGCTTGTGACCCTGACTATTCTCTGCCTGCTCCTCCGGTACCTCGCTGCCCGCACGTTGCTGACCTGGCCTGCCTGACTACGCCTGACGCTACCCAGACGATCCATCCATCCCACACGGATCTGTCCCTGTTACCAGGTCTGCCAGCCTTTTCACGTCAGGCTTTCCCACGGTACATACCCTCGGCGGACCCCTCTACCACAGTTGGGTGCACTCAGGGGCCGCGACTTGGTCTCAGTCCTGCGCCAAGTCCATCCCCACCATCAGAGGCTCTGGTGAAAAGGCAGACTGGGGCTTAGACTCCGTGCCCTGGGGAATCCCGTTCTGTGGGTACTAGAGATCGCGCCGGGCGGTGCCTGACAGTACCTAACAGCCTGCCTGACCATTCCACCTCTCCAGCCCTGACTACGCCTCTGTTCCTGAAGCCTGCTACTTCCCTGTGTCAGTCCACACATTTCTGGTCATACCCGGATCCCTAACAGGTTTATACATCAGGCCAAAAAGAGGGACAACTGAGGAGGAAAGAGGAACAGAAAGTTTTGGTTCCAAAATCAGGGAGCTACAATGTTGTTCCAGTTTAAATGCATTGAGTGGCAAGAGGTCATAACTTACGTTCTTACTGCTGCCTGTGTCCCGAAAGGTGAGATTCTCCTTCACTATTTGTACTGGTTACCAGTGAGAACAAGAGGTAAGTCTTCCAACATGGGCACCCGTTTAGTGACAACTGTCCAAGAGAAGAATTCCTATCCCTTCCTGTTGTTTCTCTGGGGTGGGATCTGAGGGGGAAAATCTCCCCAATGGTACACACAACAAAAAATAAACTGATAGCGATTTTACTCTAAAACTAAAAGAAACCCTTTTGGCTATACATTTTATAAGTTTGCCTACACCTGTCTGTGTGTATCCATCTTTATGTCTGTCAGAGGGGGATCTTTGTGCATTATGTGGTCATGGAACAACTTAGAGAATCCTAACATCCATAAAGGGTAACTACACTTTCAAAGAAAAATACACTTACACAATACACAATCTAGACCAGAGGTCTCCAAATGGTTTACATAAAGGGCCAGTTTACTTTCCTTATGGCTTTAGGGGGTTTGGACTATGCCCAGTGGGAGTAAACAATGGTGTCAGTAGTAGGAATAGTGCCTCATCATTGGTGTCAGTAAAAAGAATTTTCCCCATTGTTCGTGCCACTAGGAGGAATAATGCCCCATCATTGGTGTCAGTGGGAGGAATAGTGTCCCATTGTTGGTGTCAGTGGCAATAATGCCTCAAGGGTCAGATAAGGGCAAGCAAAGGGCTGCAATTTGGAGACCACTGTCCTAGACGGATGTCCTCTACTGTATACAACACACTCCTCGAACCACTCTAGCTTCTTTAGGCCTGACATCCTCCTCTGCCTTATTCAGAGAGAGTTTTCTGCAGATATGCTAAATTTTATGAATAAGGTTGTCATTATGATTCCTGGCTCTGGACATAGAAGCTGTAAATGTACTTCTACACCTTCCCTATTAAAATTCTGATATTTCTGTAACTGTTAGGTCTGGTTCACACCAATGCGTTTTTTAGAGCTTTTTGCAGAAACATACTACAACCTATTTAACATGGTTTCCTATGGGACAAGTTCACATCTATGCTTTTTTGAGCAGCCACATTTTTGGAAAGGGTCAGGGACTTTTTTAAATGCAAAAAGCAACATTTTTGCTACAATAAAGTTCAATGAAGACGATGTAGTGAGTTTTTGCCACGTTTTAAGTTTTTATTCTGCCTAGCAACAATTTCCCCTTTAACAAAAAAAAAAAAAAAAGCTGGAAAAAACACAAAATGGCATAAAAACGAGGTAAAAACATAGCAGATACGTGTGTAAAATCGCAAAGCATTGCAAAAATGGATCAAAGCAAACTGCATTGGGGTGAACCAGACCTAAACTTTCTGCTGTGAATGCTATATCTGACAAGGAGTCCCACAAATGGGGCTTAATGGATGACTCTACCCCTAAGGAAGATCAATCAGCTGCTATTGCCCCAGGCTTTAAAACTACCATTTTTGTTATTATTAATGTAGTGTGAGATACCTTTAAAATTTAACAGCCTGTTGCCTCTACAACTGCTGCCACTAGTCTGGGATCTATCCGAAGACCAAAGTCTAGTAAATTGTTTCCTGTACCATTTCCTGCATATATTCTGCATGGAAATTGAAAAAAATCCTGACAATATGTTCCCTCCTCCCAAACCATTTTTAGAACAATAGTTGTTTTAGAAGGCTGCCCCCATGGTAGACCCCTTCAACAAAACGCTGACTGTACCTATTGAGGATGCCTCTGTGTGTAAAAACAATTTAAAACAAGCCCTCTTTCAACTCTGTAGCTATAGGTATTGCAGACAAATTCATCTTTAAAATTCACAAAAGTTCTGAATGTGTTTTGTGGAGAATAGGATCTTGGCAGCCTTGCGTGTACACCCATGTTTGCCCGCATAGGATGCACAGGTGTTCTGTGACTTGGGTGCATGTCTTAGAAGTGTGAGTTCGAGGACATGAACCCGCATACACCTGCACCCACATGAATGTCCAATTGGGAGCAGCGGCTATGCCCATTCAGCTGCTGCTCCCCAACTGACATAAATAGAACTGCCTGCACATGTATGCACAGAACACCTCTGCATCCCAAGGAGGCAAAGATGGCCCTCGCACAGGTGTATGCTTAAGTATGTCTGTGTGAATGAGTGTTCAGAAATCAACAGCAATCCAACTTTAGAGGCTTTGTTGTGATTTTTGAGAATGAACAACTTCACAGTACAAGCAGTTTGAGGAATTAGGGAAGGCCTATTTTAAATCGCTTTTACGGCTTGTTTAAAATATGTAAATACTTTCCTTATATAGTCTGGGCATAAGTAAAAACACTTATGCCTTTTGTGGCTCAGACCTCATCTATAGCATATTACCGAAAAAGAGTGGCCACACACAAGAACAAAACATTGAATGAGCGTGGATCTCAGTTAGAGGAATGAGGACACCGTATAACACAGAAGGGTTGTTTGGATTTCTATAAAGTCATAAAATTAAAAAAATATCCACGCGTCCATATTAGACACAAACAGTGGTTAATGGACCTCATCTTTAAGCAAACAACTTCAAATGACAGCATTGTTACGCATTCTGTATAACACAGTAAACTGTGTTATTTTCTGGAATATCAAATAACTTAAATTCTATTTTCTGCAATTTGCACTTTATTGCAATTTACTACTTTGGGACTCCCTGGCAAATGTAAATTCTGTTTGCTACTTCATTAGCATTCTTACCCTGTTACTGGAGTGGTAGTAATAACAATTATTTAAATGTTAATGTCTTCAAAGAATATTATAGAAAATAATAAAATACTGCATTAGTCCACACTGCACGCAAAGATCAAATAAAATTCTATTGCTTGGAGCGTGCTCTGTCTACCCTCATATCTGTTCAGAGAAGTTGTGGCTATGGGCATTACAGTGCAAATGATGTAGAAAATAGTTGCTCTACTATAAAATTAGCAGCCGCGAGCTCTGAGTTTGGCTAATGTTCATTTGTATGTACAGACCATATACAGCCTGTGGCACTGCATGTTGATTATCAAATACACCAACGCCCCAAGTCTTAAATACATTTTACATGAACTCATCTCTGCAACATTCATTTTATCCAAATTACAAAATGACTAATGCGCCCCAGCTGTAATTAAAGCATATCTAAACTCAACAACAAAAATGTAATATATTGCAGCTGATCAGTCCTCAGATGAGGAGCCTACAGTAGTTTTCCGTTTTTTTTAAGATTTTTTTTCTCTTTATTTACCAGGGGATTTTGCCCCTTATTACTTATCCCAAAATAGAAAAAGTGAAAAAAATACCCATACCTTGAATATAG
Source organism: Staurois parvus (assembly GCF_062004578.1). Taxonomy (NCBI): domain Eukaryota; kingdom Metazoa; phylum Chordata; class Amphibia; order Anura; family Ranidae; genus Staurois; species Staurois parvus. The sequence goes on from NW_028317982.1 coordinate 1,153,542, forward strand.
TCCTTATAAATAAAAAACATTAATAATCTCCTCCAATGTAATTCAACCTCAACCATGCTGTCCAGCAATGTAGATCCATATCAATCATCATGACCTATATCTGCCATCCCTCTCTGCCAATCCCTCCACTGGCTTCCCATTGCCCAACAGATAAAATTCAAAACATTAACAATAACATATAAAGCCATTTATATCTCTGCCCCAAATTACATCACCAATCTTGTCTCCAAATATCACCCAAACTGTACTCTCCGCTCCTCACACGACCTCCTGCTCTCTAGCTCCCTTGTCTCCTGCTCCCATGCTCGTCTCCAGGACTTCTCCAGAGCTTCCCCTATCCTCTGGAACTCTCTACCCCAATTTATCAGACTATTGCCTACTCTGCTCACTTTTAGACTATCTCTGAAAACCTATCTCTTCAGTGAAGCCTATCCTGCCCTCAGCTAATAATGGAATATTCTGCTCCTCCTATTAGTCCATCCCCCACAGTTACTACCTTTTGTACCACTAGCCCCTCCCTCTTAGATTGTAAGCTTCAAGGAGCAGGGTCCTTCTAACCCTCTTGTATTGAACAATATTGTTGCTGTATTGTCTCTCGTTATATTGTAAAGCGCTGGGCAAACTGTTGGCGCTATATACAGTAAATCCTGCATAATAATAATAACAACCCATGGCCTGACGATGTTGACTAGCCAACACAACGACCTGCCGACTGGTCGTGTTCACCACTACTCATGTCACAAGTGACAGATCAAAGCAGATGAACAAGTATTTTTGCAACTTGCATGCACTTTAAAGGGATACAGCATGGGGAAACATGCACAAATTGCAGAGATGTACATTTATTTAAATCTTGCCCTGACATACACTTTAAGTCATAGAAAAATGTCTTATATCCACTTTCCTGCAACAACAGTTATATGAGGTCTAACAAGGACTACACAGTCCACCAGGCACCAGAATTTGAGCACACTGCCCAGTGCACTCCCTGACCAGGCACATACCCTCTCTTTCCCAGCACGACAAATCTATATGAAGGCACCCGTAAGGAGGGATGTGGCTTTTAATTTCCAATACCAGCATAGAACACCAAAATGGATTTCCACTCCAAATGTGAAGGCATTTCCAACTACAAATCAGATAAAACCATTGGATACAGCAGTACAGGACTATAAAGAGAATAAAGGTTTGAGAATTTAATTGGGCTTTAATAGTCTCTGACAATACTTACCAGGGCACAACTTTCCTTGGCTGCCTCTCTTGACTTGTACTTGGCTAATCTTTTTTTCTTCTTATGGAGAGGTTTAGACTCTAGAATCATCTCCTCTAGCTCAAATGTTGGGTCACAATTCAATCTTCCTTTCTGAGGAAAAAAAAAAAGATGGTCAGAGCGATCACATAGTACAGGGCGAATTTAACCAAATTCTTCCCTAATAGATGCACTGAAGTTTATAACTCAGTTTAGTAAATGGCTGAAATGAGCAACATCAATGGGGGTACATACAGCAATAATAACCTAACCGAGGTTATACCCCCTCCCCTAGTATCCAAACCTAAATAAAAAGTTAAGGCTAAAAGGCTTTTTATTTTTTTTATCTTCATATAATGCTACATAAGTCGCATTGACTTTAAAAAAAAAAAAGAAGACCCTGGAAGAATGCAGAATACATAAGTCACATTGACTTAAAAAAAAAAGAAAAAAGAAGACCCTGGAAGAATGTAGAATACATATGTCGCATTGACTTTAAAAAAAAAGAAGAAGAAGACCCTGGAAGAATGCAGAATACATAAGTCATATTGATTTAAAAAAAAAAAAAAAAAGAAGACCCTGGTAGAATGCAGACACAAAAAAAAGTCCTAGAAGGAGTTAAAATCTCAGTATCAAAATTCAGTAAAAAAGGACTGCTATTTTAGTGATAACAAAAGACACTGTGTATAAACAATGGTATGTGTCATCTTCTAAAGGTTGATTTCTTTTTATTTCCCAGTACAATTGATTTCTTTGCAGGCTTAAAAGGGAATTTGTATCCTGCTGGGTATAGTCAGTGCAGGTCTTATTGCATCTTATTCCATGGACTGTCAGTCTCTCACACTCTCTAGAAAGCAAGCTGTCAGTCCATATGCTAGATCACACCTACTGCTCCCTGCTCTTTTCACGCTGGGTTTGCAGTAAGTATTCAAATAATGATTTTCCTTCCAACTTTATTACTTTTGTTGATGTATAATGTTTTGTTGAAAAATCAATGTCTATGGAATTCCAATATTTACTGATTAAATACATGTATTGATTGAATTTAAGGGGTTACCTGCGGTACATTAGTTTTCCACTTTCCATTAAGACCAGTACGTTTGTGGATTGCTTAAAGAGTAACTCCACTTTTGAAGCGACAAAAACATTCCCCTCTGGGTGATCGATGTACATTGCAAGGATTTTAACAAACTTTGTTGCAGATTCCTATCTTTTGTTCTTTTAAAGAAATAGCTGTTTCTGTCCATTTGCAAAGTGAATCTGTATGGGAAGGTTTCATAATTATCAGTCAGCTTCTGTACCTGCAGGACTCTAATGGGAAAATTGGCAGGGTCTGCATCCCTTTAGGCATGTTTACTCTTTGGGAGTATTACACCAAAAATGACATTTTTTTGTTGCAGGGGATGCTCAAAATCTTTTTTGTATCTTACAGACTTCTGGGAAAATCAATGAGCCAATCACACAAGCAGGAAAAGGCATCTCTAGGCGATGTTCTGTACACCACCTGTGTACAGAACACCTTCAGGTATCCACATTATATGTCACCTTATATCTGTGCAACCACACACCGCCAATGAATGAAACCTGTACTACTTGAAGGGGCGTAACCTAGAATTTCAAAGGACGGCTGCTAGATAACACCACTAGTGCCCAAATAGACAGTAACCTCATTCATTAACAAGATGGCATCTATGCAACAGAAGGCATTTTGAGTTCTCCAATTTAGCACGACTGAGTCCTCAACAACAGTGCAGCGTGCGTTTCAATAGCGTTTCAGGATTGATCCACCAGTTACAAAGAACATTTGTCCTTGGCAGGGGCGGACTGACCATTCAGACACTTGGGCACTGCCCGAGGGCCCGGGGTCAGTAAGGGGCCCCATGAGATGCCCCTGGTACCTTTCATAAGCTTTTTTGGGTGTGGTTTGAGTGTGGGTGAGAGCACAGGGGCCCCATGCTCCCCATTGCCCGGGGGCCCCATGAGTTGTCAGTCCGCCCCTGGTCCTTGGTATAAATAATTTGAAGAATCAGGGTGTTTATGTAAAGGGAAGAGTTCAGGGCAACCAAGAACTTCAGAGGAAACTGTGCAACGAATTCAAATTGCTTTTCAGCGAAGCCCACACAAGTCCGCTCATCATGTTAGCTGAGAAATTGTGATCCTTCATATGACTGCTTGGTGTGTGTTAAGATGACGCTTACTTCTGAGGCCATACTGACTGCAGCTGGTGCAAGCTCTTCAAGTGGCAGAAGAAAATGTTTAGATTTCTGTCATATGCTCATAGACAACATGGAGGAAGACAGATTCTTCTGATTTTTAGTGATGAAGCAACATTTCATCTAAGTGGTAAAGTTTTGTGTCACAATGTTTGCATATGGGGACTTGAAAAGCCACACGAACTTGTACGGCATGGGCGAGATTCACCAAAAATGAATGTGTTTTGTGCGGTTTTGCTTACAAAGATTTATTGCCCTTTCTTTTTTGAGGGAAACACTGTTATGGGACTTTCCTATCTTGAAATGCTAAAGGACTGGCTTTTCTCACAACTTAACGAAGACTCTGAAGATTTCATTTTTCAGCAAGATGGAGCACGGGCACACTGGCACAACTATGTTTGTCAGTTTCTAAATTAAACATTGCCTCAACATTGGATAGGTTGTATGGGACCCCAAGACTTGGCACTATATTTTTGGCCCCCCAAGATCTCCACACATTACACCTTGTGACTTTTTCTTCTGAGGATATGTAAAACAGCATGTTTATGTTCCACCATTACCCGCTGACTTGGATAAGCTCAAAAATAGAATCACGGCTGCAGTAACTTCTGTGGAAGAAGACACTCTCAGATGTGTAGGGAACAAATTCAGCTGTCACCTTGATGTTATCCGTGCAGCACGTGGAGGGCACATAGAGCATTTATAACACGATGAGTGAAACTTGAGGACTTACTTAATAGTTTGTATTTTGTTATGAACTGTTACACATTTTTATTATTAAATATAACTATTTGAAATCAGGTCATTCTGTTTGAAACACACGGTATATTTTCATCTCAATAAATATTACCAGTGGTAAAAATACTATCACAATAAAATGACACGGTCCAAACATGTTGGCACCTATTTACAAAGCACCACATTATTGACACCAAATGATCCAGTAAGTTAGGAGGTAGACTATAATTTACATGATGCATTAAAGTGGTCTAAAATAAGATATTTTAATCTATTTCTAGTATAAAGCATGTACATCATTAAATGCAGCACAAAATATCTACATTAGTCATTGGAATACTAGAATTAATAGTTCATTTTACTGCCACTTCAAGTAATAAGGACAATAAAAACATATTTTAATGTTCATAAAATCAGCAAGATTTATTCTATTGAAATTATTTCTATCTTTCATTTGGTAACTTTTATAAAATGAGATCAAAACGACCTTGGTGAAAATGCTGTATTTTCATAACAAATCATTGCTTGATATACTTAGCAAATCCTAGGTATAAAGACATTGATTTATATATATCTGGCAGTACTTTATGAAGGGCTGTAGACTTTAGATGGGCACGTATGTCGATGGAAGACGTTGCATAAACATATCGAAAGTACATTATAGAAAAATAAGAAAGCAACTAGTAAACAGAGACCAACTGCACTAATCTTTAGTGACAAGTATAGTTTCACTGCCATGAGATGTTTATCATAGTTACTTTATCTGCATTCATTTTTCTGCAATGTTTCTCCTGGTAAGAGCCTCAATCAGGGCTCATTGGGATTCCACACTATGTTCTCCCTTTCCAATTTTACTACCATTCCACACCAAAGCTCACCATTCTACCTCATTCAGATGATCAACACAACTGGCATCATTCACTGTGTACAAATCCAACACTTTCTGTTGGATTAACCACAGAAGTGCATGACCACCTGGAAGTTGGTTTAAGGGTTTGCTTGCTGCAATCTAGGCATAACAGATCTCCTCAGTCCACAGGGTGGAGGACCTCGTGTGGTGTTTGGGGCAGTAATATTCTTCCCCTGATAAGTATATCTCAATGCAGTTCTAGCTTTCCCAACAATCTATAATGACGTCTCACACAAAGCCAAGGGAGGTAGGACAATTGTGTAAGAAAGATATTTTCTGTGTGTAGTAAAACGTTAAAAATCTAAAAATCCATATGGACAAAAAATATATGAAGTCATTTTGGGATCGTGAGCCAGAGACCAGCAATAAGTGCAATAAGACCAACTTCCATATTGCCATGTACCACTGGAAAGTGAAAAGACTGTCAGTTGGTCAGAAGCTGCTAAGGATAACAGTTGAAGTGCATCATGGCTGATGTGTTGTAATTTGTTTGTGGAAGTTTTTTTCATTGGTAAGAACTTGGGAGCTGCAGGGGAAAACTAGGCAAAATCAGGAAAGGTTCAGTGTTTCTAATATGTCTTATAACAAAGATTGTGTACAGTGTGTTTCTTCTGTATCTGTGACTGCATTAACAATATGTATGTAGAGTACATATCCAAACAGTCATATCCAACTCTGACAGATTTTATGGACCAGCTGTTTCAGCACCATGTCTGATATGCCAAAAGTTTTTCCCATAGAATATCTTGCCAACGTTTTTACAGGGTAGGATGCCAGGTCTTTCCTCAACCCACCCCAATTACTCAGCTTGGAACTGGCATGAAGAATGCGATAACACATGTGCATAGCCAATTTGTTTACCCATATTAGGGCCAATTTAGACATGAGCTACTTAATCTACCAGCATTTAACATGGAATGTGGGAGAAAACTGGAGTTCTGACAATGTATGACAGGAGGAGTTCCATGCTTTACTACAGGGGTGGGCCACATGTGGCCCTCAGAGCCCTCTGATGTTGCCCTCGACCTCAAATCAGGGAAGCGCACTTCTATTTTATTCTTCGGGTTTGGTGAGCTTTCAAAAAATTCACCACACCCGTAAGACATAATAAAAGTCTATGGCAAAGTGCAGATAACTTGCAGGAAAGCTGTGTTTTTGGGTGCATCCACGTGCATTTTTGGTCCCATAGACTTCAATGATACTGCATGAAAAAGAAAATTGCAAAAAATGCATGAAATATGGAGAAGCAAACATGTGAACCAAGCTTTAAAGAAAACCTGTAATGAAACAATATGGAGCTTGCCATTGTTGTACTCTTCTTCTAAACGTGACTGCTATATTTGCAAATTATAAAGAGAGCAGAGAGCAGGCCTTGAAGTAGACACTGAAGAATTGCAGTCTCTAAATGGTGTTGTCACCCTTTAGTGCTACCCAGCCATATATTACAGGCTGCATCATAATAGTAAGTGCATTACTTTGAAAATCTTTTGACACATATTTCTTAAATATGTAATCCATATGTGTATTTAACCATTAGTCTTGAGCTGTAGTTAAAAGGAAATCCAAATGTATTGCATTTTACTATATTCCCTTTTCACATTCCAATTTGAGTAAATCCATGCTGCTTGACCTGGAGAGAGCATCAATCTGCAGCAAGTTTATCTTCTTTATAAATTGTTATTCCAGGAAGAAAATGGAACTAGCCTTTGGGGAGATGTATTCTTCACACTGTATTCTGCAAGTAATAGAGCTATGGGCTATTTCATCCAGAACAATGCAGCTAAGCAGTGTGAAACACAATGCATGACAATCATGCTACATTTTTTGTGTCAGCGGCATATGCTATATATTTGTCTTTTAATAAATATTATTGGAGTTATCATGATGAACAGTTCACAGTGTAGACATGTTTATATGAAAAATTGCATGAAATGATATAATTCTGCATAGTCTTTGCATACTCCAACCCTTCATCCCTAATTAGAAAAGGGGACACATACACCAGGAGGAGAACAGAGGCACATAGATAAGGTTTGATTAAGGTCTGATAATTAACAGAGAGTAGATATCGCTATCCGCTCCCCACTATACTCCACCATGTTAGACCATTCTGCATTTTGTGTCTTACTTCCCTACTCCCATTCATTTAAAAAAAACATATTTTCTATTGATAAGAGACAAATTACGTGAGTTACATTCCATTTAAAGCAACAAAACAAAGAAAATTATGGGAAGAATACAATAATAAGTAACAATGGGAGACATTCACATGAAACCTTAAAAAAAAAAACTCTCAGTAGCAGCCAACCAGCTGTATGGAAGAAAATAAGATGCCTAAAAAAATATTTCAGAGGTGCCTAAAGATGGACTGAAGGGTCATTAGAAAGAGATAATATTATTATACAGGATTTATATAGCGCCAATAGTTTGCTCAGCGCTTTACAATATAAAGGGAGAAAATACAGCAACAATACAGTTCAATACAGGAGAGATAGGAGGGCCTGATCCTTGGAGCTTACAATCTAAGAGATCTGATAGTAAATCAAGAATTCAGGGCAACGTTCTGCACAATCTTTTGCTTAGAGTTGGTGTTTTAAGGAAACTATTTTAATGTCCTCCTTTAGTTATAAAGTTAAGTTTATAGAGTATCAATGCTCCCATACCTCAACAGATTTCCGTGAAGTTATTTCAGTCCAATTTATTTGAAAAATGAACACCAGTTTATTCAGGAAAAGTCTTGGTGAAGAAGGTTCAGGATAGATCATTTTATGAAGAGTCACTTTTTTCCTCACTAAAGAGAAAATCGACAATAGCCCACCAGGATCTTAGCTCCCTGCAATTTGTGAAAAATTATAGCCTTTGGCAAACACCGCATTGCATATGTATGGGGCTGAAAATAGTAAAAAGTAAAACCAAATGCCCTAGTGCAGGGGTCTCCAATCTTTTGAAACAAAGGCCCAGTGTACTGCACTTCAAACTGTAGGAGGGCTGGATTGTGGTTAGTGAAAGTAGAAAATGCCCATGGCATCACTGGGAGTAAACAATGCCATAGGCTTAGTGAAAGTAAAGTGAAAGTAAAAAAGATTACATAATTGGTGTCAGTGGAAGGGATAGGGCCCATCATTGGTATCAATGGAAGGGATAGTGCCCCATCATTGATTCCATGGGAGAAGTAGTTCCCTATCACTGGTGCCAGTGGAAGGAATAGTGCCTCAAGGGCCAGATGAGGGCAAGCAAAGGGCACATCCAGTCCACGGGCTGCAGTTTGGAGTCCTCTGCTCAAGTGGATGTGTACTGGGCAATTCAATTTTGTTTAATATTTTTTCTCTAGGTTTAAAAGCATTGATTTAGGGCAGCTGGATGCTACCGATGCAGGCAGCTGTATGCTAGCTTTGCTGTTGTCGCTGGTAGGCCTCCCACAGTTGAATGTCAACAATTTATGAACGCCACTGAGAAATTATATTGGTCAGTAAGAGAAAACCAGTGTATGGCCTCTACCTTTCTTGGAGATCAGAGTGATGCATGCTTTATTAAAATCTGGGGAGCTGTAGGTCAAAATAGTGTTAAAGATTTCTATCAGCAAGGGGCTACTTTTTAAAGAGAGTGAATATGTAAATTTTGACTGGAAAACCATCAGTGTCAGGGATCTTATTATTGGTTGAAGTTTTAATTGCTAGCTGGACCTCAACAACCATGATGGGAGCATTTAAAGCATGGTGTTTTTCTGTTGTCAATTTAGATAAACCTGCTTTAGCAATCAGAGCTTCCATAGCTGTCGGGAGAGAAGGCTGGACTTTGAAAAGTTGAGCGTAATATGGTGCGAAATCAGCAATGATTGAAGTGGGCACTGTGGTAAAGGCTGCAATTTCAGGGCCTTTCAACCTTAAAATGCAGGTATTAGAGTTGTACAGTTAGTCCAACTAACAGCGAGCCAACTGTATTGCCCCACCTATAGAAGTTATTTTGCATTAATAGAGTAGTAGAGTGCACTACTACTACCAAAGACCCATGAGTGTTAGAAACAGCCACTGTTTCTTGCCATGCTATTTTAGATTGTGGTGTGTTATGTTTAAGACGGTCTTTATAAGCTTGGTTTTCACTTAAGGGTAACATATGCCATCATGTGTCCCCACATGGCTGCCTTCAATGTCTGCCCTAGTAGAACTGGGGTGTCCCAATGTTGCAGATTGTCATCAAGACAACTGGCCCATTGTATAGTAAAAAAGTCTTTGAACTGTGGTCCAAAAGAGCTATGTTGCCTAAAGTCACCTTGCCAAAGCTGAAGAAAAAAGTTTCAACAACAAAAATGTGTTTTGCTTGCTGTTTCTTGCCTTGTATTTATACCTTGGACCCTGCTGCCTTGTTCGTATTTCCCCTTGTTCCTGATCCCAGTTTTGGTTCCCCCTTCCTATATGTTCCCTGCACCTCCAGTTTACCCTGATTTTCTGTGTTCCCCAATTGTATATATTGTATATAGTTAGTTTAATTGTGCTGTCCTACTAATGGTTAGCAGACAGCTAGCTAACAAAACTGACAGGGGAAGCACTGTTTCATTCCAAACCTGGATTTACTTCTGTGAATAGTTCTGTAAAACTGTAATACAATCACATCAACTGAAGTTACAGTATGATTGTATACATGTTTCTTCTACATTCATACATTGAACACATTTCTTACAAACAGCTACCTACAAATCACATTAAATAAATTGAAATGTGATCTAGCTATGTATGCGATGAATGAACTTACTGGCATATGTGTATCAAAAGGAGAAAGGAGATGACCTTCATTGGAGTTCTTCAGGAAGCTAGAATGCCTGCAGTGGTATATGGGAAATTGTTATTAACAAGACACTCCCTATTCTTGTTGAAAGGAATAATAAATACAGGTGCAGTTGCAGCCCATAGATGGCTCCTTGGCACAATGATGATATACAGAACATTATTAGTTAGGCTTTTGTCACTCTGTTAGGTTGTTTAGTTAGGTATTTTGTCATTGGGTTTTTGATTCATGTATATCTTTGTTTGCTGTGTGCTGTTGTTTGGATGTATTCTGTTTCAGTGTAAATAAATCTCACTTAAAGCATACACAGTCTGGTCCCAGTTTCCTGAGTGTAGCAACACATAATTGGCCTTCTCTGCTGATTCCTGACACAAAGCTTGCAGTGACTCTATACAAAAAATTAAGTTTGCAGCCAAAATCAGGACTCCAGTACAAATAAAAGGTACTAACATCTTCCCAGTGGAACTGACAGAGTGGGTCACAAAAGGGAGCAGGAGGATAAGTCAGGACTCCAGTTTACAAGAAAAGAACTGACACTATTTCAGAACTTACAAACAGAGAGAGAGTAATAAACTAGACTAAAAAAAAAAAAGAAAAAATTTCACAGATTTACATCTGAGTTCCCAACCGGATTATACCAGAAAAGGAGCTAGCCAAATCACGACTCCAGAAGACAAAAAAATGGCACCTTCACAACTAAGTCCACAAAGTGGGTCATACCACAATAATACCAAATTAGAAATTAAATTTCACAAAATGGGTTATACCAGTTTGAAGCAGCAGGCCAAGTTATTTATGCAAAAAAATAGCTTGTTCTGCTGCTGGTTGAGATCATTAAGTGGGTTACACCAAGAAAGTAGAAAAATCCAAGTCAGGAAGTCTTTTTGAAAAACCATGTACATGATCTTTAAGGCAACACCATTAGTAAAATAGTTAAGAGATATCCCTAAAGGACAGACCTCCCCAGGCATAATGTGTAAGAGACCCTTTAAGAGATGTTCAGCTCTTTCCTTCATGAGTGTGACTAATGCAGGCTATACATGGTTCGAATTTTGAACGATTTTTCATCCAAAAATCAAAATGGTGTTCGTTCTGTAATCCGATGGTACCACCAATGATTTAAAAAATCTGTGGTTTTCCCAAATTTTCCTGCATGCCCGATAAACAAAATGAGGAGGAACCAAGAAAATCACCCGATGCAATTGCCCCACTAACAGAGAAAAAATCGGCCGCATATTCGTAGGTCCGATTTTCGTATGAAAATTGTTCGGAATTCAAACCATGTATGTCCTGCATAAGTATCTGTGCTCCTTCCCTAATGGAAAATGCCAGCAAAGTTGATAAAAATTGGTGTAGTGGACTATAGTCAAGGTATAATTTTCTGTCCAAATTCAATCATGTCTACCTGAACCACTAGAAACCGCATGTGAACTCAGACAGGGCAACACTCTCATTGCTGCCCTTGAGAAAGCTGTCCTTGGTTTACACATTTTAGACAAGAGGAATCGTATTCTATAACGTAGTTCGTGGCCTATGCTGATGATGTTTTCCATTTACTGTAAAACTAGTTTAAAAATTATTTTACATAGCAAAAGCTTTCAGATGAATAGAATTATATATAGATCAATAGAAGACAGGCTAAATGTACAGCGGAACAAATGCTGACCCTTGATTAATACAACTTGCTATGCAACAGCTTCAACCTGGGGGATAAAAAGGATCATGAGAATTGAATGCTCCACTGACTTTAGCCAGTAAGTATATTATGGTTTCATGAACCATTTCAAAACCAGATTATTGCCTAGGTCTCTACAAGACCCTGATCTGACAGGTACTTATATACAGAGCTGACACCACAATACTTTCACAAAAAGATCAGTTTTGTTTTAGGTGCATAAACCCTCCATAAAACGTATGGTGCAAAATTTAAAGGAGATAGGTGGCCTACTTGGCCCGCAGGAAAACATTTAAAAAGAAACCGCAACAGAAAAAATAGAGTCAAGAGGATCCAGGAAGGATAGGAAAAGAAATTGGAAACATCAACTTCCAACTAAGAGAAATAGTCTGAACTCTGGACGGAGGCTTAGGCCCACCCCGAAGTGCAGCACTGATGGATGAAAGCACAGTGCCATTACCATACATTCAACTCTATGCATCAGAAGTAGAACCATAGTAAAATGTGACAGATTCAAATGAAAGGAACCGTATACTAAAATCTGGCCAGATCATTTTTTTATTTTTTTTTACAATTTTTGTTGTCTGGTAATGATCTTGTCACTTCAATGCATCAAGACAGTAACTCAAAACAACACGCCAAGTAGATTCTGAATGAGGATTTATTGAAATCCCATAAAAGCAAAAAAGTTACATCAATGTTTTGAGAGGAAGTTGGCCCTCCTTTTTAAAGTGACACTGTCTGTCACCTTGAAAGAGAGGACCATTGTGCTCTGAAAATGTCAGTGTAATTTTTTTGCTGACATGGGACTATTCTATACTACACTATATCAAGTAAATCTTGATTCAGAAGTTACTTGCTGTGCTGGTTTTCTATGGCACCACCCTAAAGCCATGAACTCACCCTTCACAAGGGTTACCTATGAATGTCTGTGCGGTTATGCTTTTATGAATTGGGCAGCACAGTGGTTAAATGGTTAGCACTTCAGCCTGGCAGTACTAGGGTCGTTGGTTCGAATCCCAACCACCCCACAACCTGCCTGGAGTTTTCATGTTCTCCCTGTGTCTGCGTGGGTTTCCCCCCACACTCCAAAGACATGCTGGTAGGTTAATTGGCTCCTGTCTAAATTGGCCCTAGTATGTGTATGTATGAATGGGAGTTAGGGACTTTAGCTTGTACATCCCTTGAGGGTTAGGGACTGATGTGAATGTACAATATATATGTAAAGCGCTTCGTAAATTGACAGCGCTATATACTTACCTGTAATAAATAAATTAATTAATTAATTGCAGTAACTTGAAACAGGCTGCAAGTGAAGTTGGAGTTGTTTTGTAAATCCTGATCTGAATACTAAGTGACCTACATACTACTGAATTCACAGGGTTGATAGGCAACTAGCATTTTCAGAATGAAAGGTCAGGAATGGTATCCTATGCAGTGTTCTCAGTACATGTTTCATTTAAGATGAACACTCACTCTTCACGGAATAGCTCTTTTATGTCCTCTTGTACCCAATATATATGTGCCTCCTTAGCCTTCATCTCTACGTACCACTAATACTTACAAAATACAGAACTGGTTTCATCTTACAACATTATGTTAAAGAATACATTTATTACAGGCCAATTCCTCATCGATACCATGGAACCACCATTCCACATTCTGATGTGCCCTAAAATTTCAAACCCATTATGCACATTTATATGAACAACTACATTGATAACAACTGTAAGACAATTATGTCCATTGAAAAATTCTCAATATGCAAATTTTAAAGAAGTATACTCTTCATATTGAAATGTCTCTCATGAGTCTGTTTCTGTTGCAGTTGGTTCTCATTGCAGAGCTATCTGTCACTGTAAATGATTTTTCAGAATCCCATTTCCTAAGTTCCGTTTAGTTACCAGCCTAATGAGTTGACTACTGTCAGTCACTGTCAGTCTATAACTGCCCCATACAACTAGTTTTTGTTATAACGTTCGCTTATTGTTGAGTTTGTGGTGTGATAGTTTCCAATCAGTCTTCTTGTGGTTGTTTTTCATTGTTAGTTATTCTAAGACAATCCATCCATTAACTTCTCTCTTGCCATCCATCTCGTTAATATGCCTTACCCATATTACAAGAAACTGTGCCTCTATATTCCTCATATGCTGCAACAAGATGATCCACAAATAAGAGTCAATCAAAGCACTGACATCTTTTGCTGCTTATTATTATTATCCTTTTTTTACACACAAGTAAATGTGTGTAGCTGGGCTTTAAAAAAATAAAAATAAATCTATGTATAAAATATTAATTGTATGGATGTGACAAACAGCTGTACAATCAGAATGCAAAGTGTCATACTTCCTTCCTCTAATATGTGTAGTTCCTATTTTATCAGTGCCACCCAGTGGCCATAGAACATTTTTTTTCCTGACAGAGGAATTACTGGAAAAAACGCACCATGGCCACTACGTGGCACTGATGATATAGGAACAACACATAAGAATAAATGCGGTAATTTTCATCCTGGTTCTGTGGATGTTTGTCATATCGGCACAACGAACATTTTATACATACACTTAATGTTTTAAATGTTTTCATGCATAGTTTGTAATTTTAGAATTGCTTTAAAATGTCTGTATGTTATCGTATTTCTGTGACGGTTACAATCTATCATTTGGAATGAGAATAGCAGACTCTCCATTTGGTATATGGCATATCTTCTATGTCACCAGTTATCTAGCAGGGAGGCTGAATGCATGTCAGGAAGCAATGTAGAATGGGTGTAACATATTGTCATGCTTGAATGTGCTGCAAAATTAACAAATTTGCGTCAACAAAATTTCTTTGCAATCACCTTCTTTTTTGCACTTTGTGGTACTGCAAAGCAAACATTAGGAAGAAAAAGTAAGTCTAATTTTTAATTTGAAGCTACCTGTAATAAGTGGGAAGCTTAAAAAACAACTACTTTTTCATTGGACTTAGAAATTAAATAGTTTAGTCCAGGGGTGTCAAACTGACGACCATCCAGCTGTGCAAAACTGCAAGTCCCATCATGCCTCTGCTTTTGGGATTCATGCCTGTAACTGTCAATCTTGCAATACCTCATGGGACTTGTAATTTGGCAACTGCTGGAGGACCACCAGTTTGACACCCGTGGTTTAGGCACTTCAAGACAATGGCTGTGCAATGTCTGCACTGTATTTTTCCTGGTCATATTTCTGTGAGAAGCCTTTGTCAGGCTGACAAACACTTAACCCTCCTGCCATCTTTGAAGTAATGAATGGATTTTGTTGTTTATCTATCTATAAACCCATTTATTATACACAGTGTAAAATAACAACATATTGATGTGTCGCCATGTCCTCAATTTATCCACTCAAATAATCATTGTTTACAGTCCAGGCCACTGATAAAGAAGCCCAGTCATAAAAATATTTCTATCAATATAACTTTCTATTAGTGGCCTGGAATGTAAACAAAATGCATGGAACACTGAAAAAGTAAAATGAGGATATGTAAATAAATAAAAAACAATGTGCCCAATCAAACTAGTGAATAAGCTAATAAAATAGAGCCGCTGCAATAACACATAAAAGGTCATCTCACACTTAAAACATACATAAATAGTGTTGCGCTAACTCATATAAACATAATAGTCCATAAACAGATTCAAACGTGATAGTTCAATCAAATTATGAAATATAAATATAAAGTGCTTGAATGGTGAAAATCAAATAAGATGCTTGAATGGTGAAGAATCACTACGATGTGCTCCGGATAAATGACGGAGCCACGTGGTTGGTGGCGTAACGCAAGGGGGCAGAGCCTAGTGACGTCATTGCCAGCTTTTTACGGAGCGGGAGTTTTGAATTGCAAATCGCTATGTTACTGCTTCTATCATGTGAGTGACACTCTGGAATTATTTTATGTGGAATTAAAACAGTATTACACTGTGGGAGATGTCCTCTGTTCTTTCTATGTGGAGTTAAGCTGACCCGTTTATACTGTCATTGAAGGGGTGCCTGTCATCAGCTCTCTGCTACCATCTAGAGCATCATTTTGGAATTACCATGCTTGGTTGACCTGTATTAATTTATGGGTCCACATTAGGAGGTGAGCGGCCATCCATATATATTTTTAGGTGGAGGAACACTAAGTTAAGGTGGAGCACTGTGTTTTTCAAATAGACTTTATTTATCCGGAGCACATCGTAGTGATTCTTCACCATTCAAGCACCTTATTTGATTTTCACCATTCAAGCACTTTGTAAAATGAGGATATGGTGATCAATCAATGACATACTGTAATTGTTCACCGAATACATAAATAGGCTTGTTGATAAACAGCAAAAAAATTTTATTATTACATAAAAAGTGAAAACAAATATATGCCCTTACTCGTTTTCAACATACTTGTGTATTTTGTTCAATGATTTTTTCAAAAATGTCCAAAACAGCAACTTAAATAATGTAAAGAGAGTAAAGCCTGGTACATACACAGAGGTGTAAGAGGGAGAAGATTCCATGTGATGTCACTTCAGGTCCGGGGCCAAAAACTGGAAGTTGCTGTAATTCAATGCTGGTGATGTATTTTTAGAATGTGAGTGCATTTTTACTGCTATTTTGATTACTTTTATGAAAAAATAAATGATTACATGATTGGAGGCTTTCTCTTCTTTTCCCTTTGCTGAGTCCACTTTGCAATTAAGATGGGGAGTCTGTTGCCGTATATTTAAAGGGAACCTGCTGCCGCCGTACAGGAGGATTTAAGGGGAACCTACTGCTACCTGATAGTCTGGTCCCTAAGTTCACCTTTGGGGGAATCCGGTTGATGGATGGAATGATCTGCTGTACATCCAATCTATATACTTTTGAGAGCTGTATATTTGTTTATGTGAGTCCAATACTTCGGGTGAGTGCACTCTAATTTGAGGTGAAGCATGGAATTAATAATACGTTTTTCACAGGATGAGACTGAGACTTTCATTGGTTTATTATATTTAATTATACAGCATATGGGACTTAATATTGTGATGAATTTGGTATCTGCGTGACATTTAGTATATATTTTATATTTCATTATCATTGAGTAGTGCAAACTACTATTTTATTTTGGGTTGTTCTTTGGTGGTAGGTTATGGTAATGGCAAGACATTTACTGCTAGGTTAAAAAAAATTTTTTTTTTTGTTTACTATTTTGGGCCAGTTTTCCTTTGATAATATAATAAAAATCAGGTGATATCCATTACCATTTACCACAAAATTAAATCCAAATTTGTCCTAAAAATAAATCACCTGGATACACTAAGTAGTTAGGATGATATGGACAGCTTTACTAACACATCAAAATTACAAGATAGTGTTAAATCGTTAAAATTTGTTTTACCCTCCATCAGGGGCGGACTGACAACTCATGGGGCCCCCGGGCAATAGGGGATCATGGGGCCCCTGTGTCCTTGCCCAAACTCAAAAAAGCCTATGAAGAAGGTACCAGGGGCATCTCATGAGGCCCCCTACTGACCCCGGGCCCTCGGGCAGTGCCCGAGTTTCCATTAGTTTCCAAATGGTCAGTCCGCCCCTGCCCTCCATCATGAAGGGATTAAACTAGAAATGGAAATGGAAAAAATAACGCAACATTTTCTGTTAGAGACTAGATTTTCTTGATTATCCTCATTTCTGCCTGTTTTAAGATGCTAATCGTTTTGCATCTGGTATATCCTGGAAGAAAAATCTTTTTAAAATGAATTCTTTCTTCATCTGTAGTCTTCCTGCTAAGTCTGACATGTGGATGGTTCTATTAATGCTGAGCTATGATGGAAAATAAATCTAGAAACATTTTTTCTTGGTCTTATATTTTTAATTTTGGACTCTGCCACATCAAGATCAGAAGTCTATCATGTCTGGTGCACTATGGAAAAAATGTAGACATTTTTAAATGTTTTAAATATCTTTATTACCATCATTACCATCCTTGCCTGAGCTAAGGTGCTTAAGATGTTGATTTATCTGTGCTGCCATACCTACAAAAAGTGACTTGGTGAATATTTAGGGGTTTATTTCCAACTACTTGAAAGTATGTATGAAAGTTGTGTGAAATCTTGTGTGAAAACAGTTATAAATAGACCCTTTTATTGCCATCCTTCCTTAATCCTGCACAGGCAAATTTGTATTACCATTCTGTAACTCACTGGACGAACTGGACAAAAAAAGAATTCTCCTTTATCTTTATTGTCTGCCTCCCTGTCTGGTCCATGCTACTAATGGTACGTCACACCTTGGAAAAATATTTATAATGTTGGCCTCCCTGCCCTGTAGAATTCTCCATTGTTGTCCTTGTCAACCTTTCTGTCTGGTCAATGATGCTAAAGGTACCTAACACCTTACAAAAATAATTAAAGTGATGGTCTCTCTGCCCAGTTAAAGCTGAGTATAACACTAGTAGAATTTTGTTTGTCATTTTCCGTTAGAATCATTCGTAAGAATGTTCGACATTCTTTAGTTCATAAGAATGTTGTGAGAACGTTCGTTCATTTTTCTGATGATTAGTGGGTCGAATTGAAGTTCCTTTTTGACAGCAGTGATGATAAAATTTGAAGGACAGCACAATGGCTAAAATGGTTAGCACTTCTGCTTGGCAGTACTAGGGTTCGAATCCCAACCACGGCAACACCTGCCTGGAGTTTGCATGTTCTCCCTGTGCCTGCGTGGGTTTCCTCCGGGTTCTCCGGTTTCCTCGCACACTCCAAAGACATGCTGGTAGGTGAATTGGATCCTGTCTAAATTTGCCCTAGTATGTGTATGTATGAATGTAAGTTAGGGACTTTAGATTGTACACCCCTTGAAGGTTAGGGACTGATGTGAATGTACAATATAAATGTAAAGCGCTGCGTAAATTGACGGCGCTATATAAGTACCTGAAATAAATAATAAATAAATAAAGAGCAGGATAGGATTTTTTTTTTTGAAAGTACGAACTTCTGACAGTGTATGTGGTTTTCTTCTGGTAAAGTCCATTCATTCCAAAATCAAATGTTAAATGAAAATGAAATCTTGAACTACTTTTGAGCGGCAATCAAATTTCATACACATTTTCCTAAGAATTTTTGTTAAAATGTTCCTTTGACATTCTACTAATAATGTATACCCAGCATATGGGTGGAAGGCTGGCATGTTATGTTAGGGTGCTACTTCACAGGGGAAAATACATTTTAAAATAATTCTCTGTTTATGCTGTTTTTCCCATTTATCCATAGACTGGATCACAGGGCTCTATCGTGTGTAGAGCAGGTTTTCACCGTAATAATAAAAAATGACTTGTTATATTTTTTACTCTGGCAATCAGATCATCAGGGTTTGCCATAGTAGAAGGAGAAATTAAAGTTTCTATGATCACATAGGAAACAGAGATGCCACTGACATTTTGAAAACATATTAAATGTATCTGCTTAAATTTCAGTACGTCAACATGACTTGAACAAAAGCAGGCAAAGTCTATTAAACATCTCATTAAATGACCCAGGATATTACTTAATACAGGATATTTCTTTGATGAAAATGTCCTTCCTTTGCCTATTGTCTTTGACAGGGTGAATGACTCCCTTTAAATTCTAAACGTGTTTATATTTCGATGCTGAAGTCCTTAATTACTCAGTGACTGCTTGTACTCCTGGGGTCTACTTTGTTTTGCTGATCACTTATGCATTATTTGATCTGAAGAAAAACAATTCACAGACACTACCTATGGTAATAAATTATATTTAAATATATGGATTATTCCATTTAAAATTAAAGAAGAACCCTAATTTATGTTATGATTTGTAGGATTACATTTTATTTTGGTATATTTGTGTAGCTTAAATGGAATTTATTATGAAATTTACAGTGAATGCTAAAAACAGAAACATTAAAAACCTCTGTATTTTTACAGCTACAGTATGAATGATCTAGAGCTCTTTTAATAACTAATGTGCTGAAAACAGAGTTGCATAACAAGAAAGGTTAGTTTACATATACTGTTAAATGAGCCACAAGAGAAACACACTCCTTACTCTCCACTGGCAAAACAGGGCCAAATGAGTTAGTCAGTTATACACAGACTGCTAACAAGCATTCAGACATTTAGGCACTGCAGGTCAGCTTACTAGAAAATGCAGCTCACTTTGCAAGCTGAGCATTCTGTATGCACTGTGTAATAAAGGCTGACTTGGAAAGTACAGATTTTATAAATACATTCTAAAAATGTATATTAAAATTCAAATAAAATTGATCAAAAACATTGTAGTCTCTCTTTTAGATTCTTGCAGCCTTTGTTGCATACACAGGGAGTCCATGGTATGTACAGACCCCCTATGGTAGCTAGCAACGTTTTAAAAAGTAGGAGGGGTCAGAAGGACACAGGTATGTCAAAAAACTGGGGAGGAAGGATGGTCAAATAAAAGACAAAATATTAACAACCTATAGTTAACCAGCATATCTGGCACCTGGGGCAGATATTTTTTAACCCCCCCAGTGGTGTATTTAGGTTTCATGCTGCCCTAGGCAACACAAAAATCGGCTCCCCCCCTTGGAGAGACTCTGACACTAACAAACACCCCCCTCCCCCATGATTAGAGCCTGACATTGACCAACAACCCCCCCCCCCATCCCCCTACCCGAGAGAGCCTTCAACTACCATCACCCACCAAACACTGGCAAACCACCCCGGTTAGAAAGAAGACACTCAACTTCACAGCTCCGGACATCCCCAGGAACAATTGTCAGGCTCTGCATACACCATCAAGCAGCCCACTGCCTCTCTCAGATCCCACCTGGTCTTCATACTGCATGTATCCTTTCTTCCCCCCTGAAAAATGCTGCTGCCCCCCTGAAAAAATGCCACCCTAGGCAAATGCCTTGTTTTCCTTGTGGTAAATACGCCCCTGCCATACATCAAAATATTTTTAGTATTATTCAAAAAATTGAACAGCATGCATGCTGGGGATGGGAGTACAATTAGCTGGTGGAGGGCAAATAGCAGCAGCTGTAGGTACGGTTGCAACTTTATGCAGGGATACTGAACTTAGAAAATCAATCTGTCTGACATGTAGGAGTTTAGATACGCAATCCAATCTCCTACATGGTTAACCAACATTAAAAATAGATAGGAGAGACCTTGAAGATATCAGGAAGAAAAATGAGGGAAGCTTAGTGTGCTGCATGCTGAACCTTTAGAGGTGTGGCCAATAAAGTGAATGTCCATTCACATTGTATGGCTTGTAGCGTGTGAGTAAATTAGGCCTCAGCATTGGTATAATTGGCAGAATTATTTACCTGCAGCATTGCTGTGTCAGCAATAACAAACCTCAGCACTGGTGCAAATGACCGCAAAATTCCCTCCCGTTGCAGCATGATATTTGCACATTTCATATGTAATATAAAAACTGAAACGGCAGAAATACTGTTCATACCCAAGGACTGCAACATAAGACAAATGTACTGTTTTTATTCCACATGGCACTGGCTCAGAAAGCAGTAAGTAGTCAGGAATACTAACTGCAAGCAACACAATCCAGATGACCAAACCCTAAATCCTTGCCTGGAAGGTGGCTTACACCATTGATACCACCTGGCATCCACAGCACTACAGTTCTTTCATCTTCACACCATACATACCTCACAAGTAGACACAACACGTCTCCTCCTAGCACAGGGACCCATTCCTGAGGACACTGGCAACACTGAAACTTTTGCTCTGAGCATCACTAGTGTAAGAACACTCACTTTCAATAACATTCTTTTCTGAGCTCAACAACCAATCAGCAGCTGAGCCCTGACAATCCATGTAGAGCACGGGTGTCAAACTGGCGGCCCTCCAGCTGTTGTCAAACTACAAGTCCCATGAGGCATTGCAATATTGCCAGTTACAAGCATGACTTCCAAAGGCAGGGGCATGATGGGACTTGTAGTTTCGCAACAGCTGGAGGGCCACCAGTTTGACACCCCTGATGTAGAGGGATTCATACCCCTAGTAGCCATTTCTGGTGTAATCAGGGAGCTATACTGGAGTGTCTTTCAGTGTTGCAAAACTCTCCGGCACTCGCCACACTACTGCCCCTGTGCACTGTTGCTGGCGGGCTCTCCAGGGCTCCCTGTAAATGGTGGTACCCAATGTAGATCGCCACTTCCCCCCAGGTACATCACTGTGCATAGCAATTATGTAATAATTAGAAACATTTGATACTTAAACAACTGAAAGCACATTGTATAAAAAAGAAAACTATTTAGTTCACTGTATTTGTTTAGAGGCCATGAAACAACCTATGCTGATGAGCAGGAGCAAGTACTCTGCAGAGAGACTTCTCCTTCTCCACAGAGTGGTCCTTTTCTGCAGAATGTAGTTGCTTTACAAAGAAAATGAGCTGCAAGATATTCAAGATCACTTGTTTTTGATGAACCTTGAAAGTATTTAGCTGATTAAACTCTCTTTGCCAACCTTTCCTTCTAAAAAAAAGACCAACGGCATGGCTGTCATAATAATCCAGTGTCTTTAATATTTTCTAAGACACATCCCTGGAACCAGTAATAAAATCCAGAATCCACTGCTTCTAATCTACATGCTTGTAATGCATCAATGACAAAGTATTGAAGTAAGAGGCGGCCATGCAGCCTGGCAATTCGTATTTTTTAATAGGAGATCAAGAATGACAGCCCTGTATCTCTTTCAGTGCAGGTTTCCTTTACACATGTATTTAGCTGTTTGCTTAGAGCTGCCCTTTAAAGCCATTATCTCAAAAGAAGAAGAAACGTACTTACTGCAGGAGATTAACAATTAAAAAAAAAACTACTAATGACTTTCTCGGATAAGAGTTTTCTCCTGTAGAACCTGTGGTTTTCCTGCCAGGAGCTGAAGCTGGCACGCGGTCATCAAGTGCTCAGCGGCAGCCAACACTAGCTCTGTGTGCCAAAACGTCTGCTCATTTCATATGCCTCAGATGTTATGTACTGTATTAAATATGCATGGCCATAATGTCCCTCTCATCTTGGTAAACATGACATTTTGTTGGCAGAAAGTCCAACAAAACTGAATTAGCTTGCACTGGACATATTGGCAGATCTCTGTGGATGAGTGTGATTCAATTTTACATGGCACCACCAGAATAAAGCCTCATACTGAGATCATATTATGTTCTTTATTTTAACTGTAGAGATCTTATAAAAAGCCCCAAGAAAAAGTAGAAGGGGAGAAAGGAAGGAATGTTTCATTGAAAATGAGACTTGCCATAAAAGGAGACAGTTGCCCGTCTAGAATTACTTTTTCCCAATCAATTATAATCGTCAGTGTTTACTGGTAAGTTTTTAGGAAGACAGAAAAACGTTGTGCTCCATTGCTGCACCAAGTAGTGCCCTGTACAGAATTACCACAATGTTACTTACTCATAAAAACAAAGGATAAACCATTAAACATATAAGATAATACATATGCAATAGGCAGATTCTTTATAATCTATGAAAATTCACTCAGAAAAAAAGTTGATGCAAGCCAGAGTAATCACCTGAAATCTGTCCATATACTTTACATACACTTGAAAGCTTGAAGCATGTTGTCAGTTAAAAAAAATACCCTGTTCCAACCCAATCTGTGTGTTTTTTTTTTTTCAAATCTAAAAACCTGGAAAAACTCACCCTAATCAATTGGCTTGTGATACTCTTTCAGTAGCTGTGACTAATGATTGGAAGTTCCTGACTGTGCTCTGCTGACCAGTCTTGTGTCCACCTCTTATCGTGGCATCACACTAAAGGCTTCTGGACCTTTCAGGATTGACTGATGGACAACTGTCATAGCCAACTGGCAACGCCCACATCAGGGAGGAGCAATGTGGGTACTGCAGACTGGACCCTCCCAAATTAAATAGAAGGAGGAAGACCTGGGATCTAGTATGCAATTTTAGCTTTCAATATGCACACATTGATTTCTTTTCCAGCAACGCAGTGTATGGCAATCAATTGAATTGAATGCCAAAAGTTTGATCATTTTAGTACAGCAAGATATATTTGCACCAATTCTCCTCCATTTCCCATGAGAAGACAGCAAAGCTTTGAGATTTTTCCTAAAAAAATGTGAAGAGTCTTCAATAAGTCTCATGAGTGCACAGATGCACATCCTTTCTGGAAAATTTGGCACCAAGCAACCGGTAATCCATATTTAATAAACTCACACAAACTGCAGTCTTCTGGTTCATACAGTCCTTTCTGAACATTGATATTACTTAGCAAACACACTTCTTTAAAAGTATATTTGCCAAGCTCTACCTGGCAGTTGAGCAACTGCTGGTAACAATGAATAGTAGTTGGTGAATGATGCCACGGCACAGTACAATTAAAGCTGGCTGTGACAGACCAAACCGGGACAAGAGGGGACTAGGGGCTAGCCTTCTACCCACTGACTATGACCCATGGAGAAGACTGGGGATTTTGTCTGCTTCACCAGGTCAGAGCATGGAAAAGAGCTCAGTTCAGCCTCTGATCACATAGAGAGAGAACAGAGAGTGGTTGGTCCCACTAGCTACGGTCAGGTCCATAAATATCGGGACATCGACACAATTCTAACATTTTTGGCTCTATACACCACCACAATAGATTTGAAATGAAACGAACAAGATGTGCTTTAACTGCAGACTGTCAGCTTTAATTTGAGGGTATTTACATCCAAATCAAGTGAACGGTGTAGGAATTACAACAGTTTGCATATGTGCCTTCCACTTGTTAAGGGAAAAAAAGTAATGGGACAGAATAATAATCATAAATCAAACTTTCACTTTTTAATACTTGGTTGCAAATCCTTTGCAGTCAATTGCAGCCTGAAGTCTGGAACGCATAGAGATCACCAGACGCTGGGTTTCATCCCTGGTGATGCTCTGCCAGGCCTCTACTGCAACTGTCTTCAGTTCCTGCTTGTTCTTGGGGCATTTTCCCTTCAGTTTTGTCTTCAGCAAGTGAAATGCATGCTCAATCGGATTCAGGTCAGGTGATTGACTTGGCCATTGCATAACATTCCACTTCTTTCCCTTAAAAAACTCTTTGGTTGCTTTTGCAGAATGCTTTGGGTTATTGTCCATCTGCACTGTGAAGCGTCCAATGAGTTCTGAAGCATTTGGCTGAATATGAGCAGATAATATTGCCCGAAACACTTCAGAATTCATCCTGCTGCTTTTGTCAGCAGTCACATCATCAATAAATACAAGAGAACCAGTTCCATTGGCAGCCATACATGCCCACGCCATGACACTACCACCACCATGCTTCACTGATGAGGTGGTATGCTTAGGATCATGAGCAGTTCCTTTCCTTCTCCATACTCTTCTCTTCCCATCACTCTGGTACAAGTTGATCTTGGTCTCATCTGTCCATAGGATGTTGTTCCAGAACTGTGAAGGCTTTTTTAGATATCGTTTTGCAAACTCTAATCTGGCCTTCCTGTTTTTGAGGCTCATCAATGGTTTACATCTTGTGGTGAACCCTCTGTATTCACTCTGGTGAAGTCTTCTCTTGATTGTTGACTTTGACACACATACACCTACCTCCTGCAAAGTGTTCTTGATCTGGCCAACTGTTGTGAAGGGTGTTTTCTTCACCAGGGAAAGAATTCTTTGGTCATCCACCACAGTTGTTTTCCGTGGTCTTCCGAGTCTTTTGGTGTTGCTGAGCTCACCGGTGCGTTCCTTCTTTTTAAGAATGTTCCAAACAGTTGTTTTGTCCACGCCTAATGTTTTTGCTATCTCTCTGATGGGTTTGTTTTGTTTTTTCAGCCTAATGATGGCTTGCTTCACTGATAGTGACAGCTCTTTGGATCTCATCTTGAGAGTTGACAGCAACAGATTCCAAATGCAAATAGCACACTTGAAATGAACTCTGGACCTTTTATATGCTCATTGTAATTGGGAAAATGAGGGATTAACACACACCTGGCCATGGAACAGCTGAGAAGCCAATTGTCCCATTACTTTTGGTCCCTTAACAAGTGGGAGGCACATATGCAAACTGTTGTAATTCCTACACCGTTCACCTGATTTGGATGTAAATACCCTCAAATTAAAGCTGACAGTCTGCAGTTAAAGCACATCTTGTTCGTTTCATTTCAAATCCATTGTGGTGGTGTATAGAGCCAAAAATGTTAGAATTGTGTCGATGTCCCAATATTTATGGACCTGACTGTATACATGGATTGAATTTCGGCCAGTTCAGCAGGGATGGACTGAGAACCAAACCATGTATGGGTAGGCTGGCTATACTAAAGTCGATTTTCTGTTGACAGAACACTGCAGGAGGAATCAGGCAATTTTCAGGCAGTGTAGTTTCTAGTATGTGAAGGTATCTAGGTATGTGACCTCATCTAAACCACTGCTAATTATGTCTGCTAAGGGTCTATTAATGTGTTTTCACGCAAAATTTACACAACATTCTTCCAAGATTCATACAATTTTTTAATAGAATCTAATTAGAAAAATGCATAAATCTTGGGTTAAAGTCGTTTGACACTTGTGCAAAAAAATGTATTGTTAGATATATTTTGCATCTCTTTATACCACTACAAGTGCTTTATTTAAATGTTTTCCCCACTAATTGATATTTCAGTAAATGAAGTCTACATTTTCTGATGTTCGTGTAGACACACAATTTCACAAGCCTGGTTTACTGAGGTCATACGTTTGTCATTAATATTTACAGATAATGCTAGATTGTTAAAATGTTTATGATTTTTTTAAATGTACTAGTAAGCAAAATTTTATACAGTTAATTTCAGTTACACCCATAGATTACTTTTTAAGGTCAACTCTTGGTAAAAGTAAGCAGAAATGCCTATACTATGGTAAACTCAAGAATTCATCTATAAACAGATCATATATTGTAAATATGTTCTAAAGATACATTTATTGCAGATTTCTATTGACTTCTTTTATACAGATTTGCTAAAAGTGGGAGATTCATCGTCATTGACAATGAACACAAGGTTACTCTCAGTGTTGTAAGAAAATTTTGCACATCGGGCAGTCTTAGATGACTCAGATCTACGGGTGACTCTTTACAGACTGAATTTCCAGCACAGTAATCCGTATCACATATTGATGTAGCATTTACATTTTACTTGCCCGCTGCTTTTCCATGTTGTGATTACCATATTTTATACAGATGTTTTCAGCAGCAGAGTCTTATGCTATGTTATTTATCATTTAGTGTGTAAAGTTACCTCCCTTTACTGGGTTACTTTAGTTATTAAAGATGCAAGCTTTTGCAACTGATTAGGTTCTTTCCTCAGGCATTTTACAATTATGTGGCATTATTTTCAAAATTGTATAATGCACAAGAAAGGAACCTATCGGGTTCTGAAAGCTTGTAACTTTAATAGCTTAAAGTGTATCTCAACCCTCAGCCTTAAAATAAATATGGCTAAAATAGGACTTTGCATAAAGGATGAACATTGTATCTGATTGACCATCAATCATTACTACTATATTCTGAGTGCATAGTGGTGGTGGAGTGTTCACTGGATCCCCTTGGCATTGTTTTGGATTTGGACACGTTGCTGTTTTGTGTCTTGCAGTACCACTGACCAGGGGCTGACTGACCATTTGGAAACCCGGGCACTGCCCGGGGTCAGTAGGGGGCCCCATGAGATGCCCCCGGTACCTTTTTCATAGGCTTTTTTGAGTTTGGGAAAGGACACAGGGGCCCCATGATCCCCTATTGCCCGGGGGCCCCATAAGTTGTCAGTCCGCCCCTGCCACTGACACATATATGGACTATACTTTGTCACATTTTTATTGTGATATACACTAGCACCTATATTTTACACTGTATGGACTTTATTAATTTGTTTCACTGATGTTTATGTTTTGTTTGCACATATGTCTAAACTTCATTTGGTGTTTCCTCAAAACTCTTGGATGTTTTACTATATGATTTAGCTCTGCACTTTATACACATATGTTACTGTGAGATTTATTGTCATTGTCTCTTGTGCTAGCTGCTTTTTGCTATATACAACGCTCGCCATCAGTGCTTGCCATTTGTTATCTTGAGATATATATATATATTTATTTTATTTATTTTTTTAGGTATGCTGTGTAAACAGAAACAGATAACAAACACATAGTGAAGTTTTCTCAAATGTAACTGCAAAATTGGAAATGTACTTTAACACTTGCTGATAAGGTGGGCTGATCTATATTGCCTTGCTATATTGACAACTATACTCTTGACTTAAAAAACAAAAATAACATCAAACAAAACTTTGACCATATCAATTTCCAATATATATATTTAGCATCATTGTTTTCATGCTTTAAAACTTACATTAGGGACAAAGCTGGGTGTCAATGATTTCTCCAAAACGGCATCCCAGTTCATATCTGCCAAGTAAGGGGAGGTCTGAATGTCAGATAAGGAGGAATAGCGACACTCTGGGTCCTTGTTAAGAAGCTGCAAAAAAAAATTCAGTGATCATAAATTACATCAGGATTGTGCAAAGAGCAGTGACCAAGTGCAAAACTGAGGAACTGCTGACAATCAACCAATTTCACATCATTGTACTCATATCAGTCAAGGACAAGGTCAGACAAATGCCCCAAGCCATCACACTTTTCTGAATTGAAAGCTGTAGTGGCAATTTTCTAAGCTGATCTACAGTATCCCAGTATATAGAGTATTTCAAATTAAACTTGCGAAAAAGAGAAACGTGGAAAAATATTGCTGATCTTTTAAGTCTCCTTTGGAAGATTTCTCTTCACCTCCTGGTGAAAATTGTACAATTTTGGACTTCTCATCACTTTGTGTCTCTATGATAATGCTCACCAGGACAAACAAAGGAAAAATCTCAAGAAAGACCTGGCAAAAGTCTGAAACCTTCCCTGTTTTTGCATGAGTGGAAAAACCCTTGTGCGTGCAAAGATGCATTGATGAGCTCCACCAGGACTGAAGGTCAAGCAAAGCTCCTTGAGTGTATCTGTGCATGCGCAGTAATGGCGGTGCAGGATGGGGGAGGAGCCTGTACAGAGCAGGGGTGAAGTTCCACTGTAAGTCTGCATACTGATTGGTCACCGTGCACCTAGAACAAAACACTTTTTTTTATTTGTATTTATCCTGCCTATTTGGGCAAAGCTCACTTAACAAATACTTATTTTTCACCAACACATTTTATTTTGCTACTAAATAATCCTGGCGTTTTTGTTTTTATCCTAGGGTATGCTGCATCTACTTTCCAACATATTAAGAAGTGTTTTCCATATTGTCGAAACAGCTTTGCTTAAAACAGTTGGGCGAGTTGTTTTGTGGAGAGATGTGTCATCTTTATTTAGTGTCTGCTGGATAATCAGGGAACATTTTTCTTTTGTGTTCTCATATGAGTGCGCTGTCAAGGACCGGCTTAAAAAAAATGAGGTATTCTCAAGGACATGCAGCATAAGAAAAATTGCCATATTATGTGACAGCCCTATTAATAGTGATGATATAACTGCTGGTTCTTACTAGCAGCACTTATTCGGCAGACTTGCTCCTTGGTCGTGATGTAAAATGATTGGATGGGCAGAGATAAAACAAAGGAATCCTCAAGTGAACTTTAAAATGTTGCTAAACTCAGGACTCTGCATTCACTATATCTGCTCTCCCACAGTACACACAACATGGAAATGCAATTAATGTAGTAAATATAAACTGCTAAATACTTTTTCTCATCAGCAGTATATAGCAGTCTTGTGATGTCTATCAGTATCCGGCTGAGCACAGGTTAATCTTGTAGGAGGAGTTTTCATTCTGCTCTGGCTGTCCTATGAGGCTGCATGACCCCTGATGCTCTGTCTGGGCAGTGCTGATTGACCCTGTGCTGATCACATGCACCCTCCCAAAGAAAAACTGTCTAGCAATACACACTAAACTGAGCATGTGCAGAGTGACTTCTAGAGCTCTGTACTATTAGCAGATGGATTGAGAACAGTAGATGTAGGTGAGGATGAGAGAGGACCGGATCAAACAGCCTTTTTACACAATGTGGGGTATTAACCCCTTAGATTCCACAGTGAGTATAACCAGCATGCTTTACTGCATATACAGACTGATTTTACTGTTGTGGGTTTAGTAACACTTTAAGGGAAAAATTAGATTTCAAGTTTTGTAGCTCAACATCCTCATCTTGCTGGGGAAAGGACCTTAGGCCAACTGTAATAAATCTCATGAAATAAAGTATGCATCTAGGCAGTGGCAACACAAAAATCGTCTGCACCCAGGGACACCGACCAACACCACCACCCCCCAGCGATATAGAAAAAGACACTCATCTTCAATGCTCTGGACATCCCTGGAATCAGGCTCCACATACACCGTCAAGCAGCCCGCAGTCTCTCTTGGATCCCACCTGGTTCCCATGGAGTGCGTGTCCCTTCTTTCATTCCTTCTTCTGGGGGAGGTGCTGCCCCCCTGAAAAATGCTGCCCTAGGCAAGTGCCTTGTTTGCCTTGTGGTAAATACGCCCCTGCATCTAGGTGCATTTATTTAAAATGTCTTAATTGATCTAGAATTCGTACAGCAAACTTATAGTAGCATTTCAGCATTACAAATGCAAAGCTATATTAGGATCTGGAGCAAGGTAAAATATTGAATATCATGTGGACTCACGGTACAAGGGATGTAAAGTAGTTTAAAGCGGTATTAAACTCAAAACCCAAAAATGTTTTATATTTCAGCTTACCAATTATTAGTTGTGTTGGCTGCATTAGGTTTCTCTTTTTTAGGCTTTTTCCCTGGGTTTTCACCTGGTGATTTGGTCAGTAACACACTTCCTGTATTAGAGTACCTCCACTGTGGATGAAGGAGCACAGGGGGTGCAGCAGACAGCAGCAGTGTCAGTCTGGGACGAGGTTATTGTTAGATGTACTAGCAGATTTAAATACACTAACACATTGAAGCTGAACTTCAGCTAATGCTTTCTAATTAAAGTTAAAGCAAACTGTTTATTTTTCCTTCTGGGATAAAGGTTTTACAAAAATAAATAAAAGCTAATCATTGTAAGCACTCCTGTCGGTGTTAAATGGTTTGTCTAATCCCTGTAACCTGATACATATGGAAGAGAGAGTGTTCTTTTCAAAAACAGCAGAGTTACTGGGTGGATCACCAGATACAAATAGAAGAAAGAAAGCCTTATAAAGAAAACTAATACAGTCATCACACCTAAGAATTGGTAAGCGGCAATATAATAAACGTCTTCTTTTGAGTTTAATTCTTATTTAATATTTAATATTTCTTTCTTTGTTTTGCTTAGGACAAAAGAATACAAATTGTAAAATATATTTTCTTTTTCTAGGTAAAATAAAAATGTAATGCACAATTATTCTTATTCTTGTTAGCCACCATGGAGAGCCATTACACACATTATTTTGGATTCAGTGATGCCATAAGTGGATCTCTGTGCTTTTCTATGCAGGGTGGTGTACATGGCTTCCTGAAAACACCACAGCTCCATGCCTCAGTACTCCTCTCAAGAGACCTCAACTCTGATGAAAGCAGAGGGCTGGGAAAAGTTATATAAATACCAAAAAGCATTGATGGATTGGTATTGGTCTGGAGTCCTAGATAGAGGTTTTGAAGCCATTGGGGGAAAAAACATTTTTCCCTGTTTTTTTCTGGAAAAAACCTGAAATTTTGGAAAGCCAGACTATAGGAAAACATTATGCTGTGATGGTGGAGAACATTAATATGAATAATTTAATGGTTATAAAGATAAACTAATTTGTCAGACAAATGTACCTTCTTACCTGTCAATTAAGGCTTGAGAAGACAGAAACTATCATCTATTGTATCCCAACCAGGGTGTTTTTTCAGTGGGAACGTGGGGGAATGCAGTTCTGGCACCTCCAGCACTTAATGTATGTAATGGCAAGGGGTGCTGGGGTGTGCTGGAAGGTCTATTGATCCTGGCTGGTGGGGGGATCTATTGTCACTGTAGGGAATCTATTTTTGCATGGGGGTCTGTTGTTGCTGGTAGGGGATATATTGTTGCTGGAAAGGATTTACTGTTGGGGGGGGGTTACTGTTGCTGGCTACTGGAGATGTGTTGTTGCTGCTGGGGGTCTATTGTTGTTGGAGTGGTATTTTGTTGCTTGGTTAGTCTATTGCTGCTGGCTGCAGGGGATCTTTTTTTTATAGCTTTTCTTGTTATTAGCAAATTCCATAAAAATTACTTTGCACCACAAAATAATACTTAGCTGTGTATTCTCTATAAGGAGCAGTACTGGGGTGGGTAGGGTTGGAAGCAAGGGACTGCGCTTGGAGGTGGGTAGAGGGATGGGGACTGAGAGGTGATTCAGAAGGGGGAGTTCCTGCACCTAATCTCTGAGGAAAAAAGCCCTGATCCCAACAATCACCCAGGAGGCACAATATGAAGCCCACAAGTAAACTAAACTGGAGCCTTTCCACTGCACTGCCTCCCCTAGTGGCATAAATGCATATTTCTCTTGTTCGAGAACTGCATTGAGAAGTACAGTGTTACTTGAATTGTATTTCAGGAGTTCCTTGTCTTCCGCTAAGAGAATTTGCAATAATGTAGGACTTTACATAAAGTCTCAAATGTTTTATTAAAGTCTTTATATAGTGTTATATAGTGTGAATACCATGTCATAGATATATTATTTATAATTGAAAAAGAACATGTTCTACACTTCTTTCTTTTTCTCCAATAGTTCCGGAAAAAAACAAAAACGGCTTTAAAAACAAAAAGGGGAAAAAAACCTGTTTTTTTCCCCCCAATTTTTCAGTTTTTTTTCCATGCCTTCCCATCCCTAGTTCTAGATAGGGTTTATTTGCATGCTGGCCACCCTACATTATGCTGTAATATAACACCTCCATGATTGAAAGCACTGAAATCCAATGAGATGAAATGTGGACCAGGCACAGTAAGGCTGGATGGCCTACAGTCAGGAAATGTGGTGAGCGCTATCTGACAAGCAGGGGTAATCTATGCTGCTTTCAAAATCCACCTCTAACTGAAGCTGATTCATTACTATCAATGTTCTCTGGGCTCGCTCTCCCAGGCCTAGTGGACAGAAGCAAGGGGGAGTTGGTATCCTCCTATCCCCTCAAAGCACTTTCAGGTCCTTCATTCTCCTCCCTCTCTGTCCCTCTCCTCATCTGCAGCTCACTGTATTCATCTGTTCTCTTCAGTTTTTTTGAGAATTGCTGTGATCTATTGGCCTCCTGGACATCAAGCTTCTTTAATGACTTCTCTGCCTGGCTATCCTTCTTTCTCTCCTCTGAAATTTGCACAATCATTCTCTGTAACTTCAACATCCCTGTTAATCTTAACACTCCTGCTACTTCTATCCTACTTTTGACCTAAAACAATGGACACACACTCCTTGCAACTTCTCTAACATTCCTTTTCCTCTCTCTGATCACTACCTTATTACTTCACAGTCCTCATCAACTCTTTTCTACCTTTAACTCTCTACTTCTTCCTTCATTACCTCAACCCACTAACTCACTCACTGCCCAGGAGATTGCTAATCACTTCAAAAAGAAGACTGATACAATTTGTGAGGAGATCTCCACTGTACAGATATCTCCCTCACCTTACACTCCTTGCCCACCTGCACAATCACCACTTCCCTTGTTTAACCCAGCTACTATAGAGGGAGTCACTAAACTTTTTTCTAGTGCCCACCTAACCACATGCCCCCTGGACCCTGTTCCCTTGAAAATACTTCAGTCACCCTCTGGCTCTATCCTAAACTCTTTAACTCATACAGTCAATCTCTTTCTTTCTACTGACATCTTTCCCAACCCTATAAAACATGCACTAGTCACCCCCATACATAAAAATGCCTCACTGGACCCCACCATTCTTAACAGCCTATGACCCATCTCCTTACTCCCTTTTACTTCCAAACGTCTTGAACGTCTAGTCTACAACCAGCTGAGCTGCCACTTCATCAAGAATAACCTTCTTGATCCCCTCTAGTCTAGATTTTCCCTGCAACACTCTACAGAAACATGAGAATGTAATGTGGACAGTGGGGGAGAATGGCAGAGAATGTAGTGTGGAAAGTAGGGGGAGAGTGTGAGAGAATGTAGTGTGGAACTGTTCTAAAACTCACAAACTACTTACTAACATCTAAAACCAATGGTCACTATTCCGTACTCTTACTCTTGGACCTCTCTGATGTGTTTGATACAGTTGACCACCCCCTCCCCCTCAGAAAACTCTATTTCCCTGGTCTCCATGACTGTACTCTCCATTGGTTCGCATTTTACCTATTTCACTGCATCTTCAGTGTCACTTACAACTCTACTTCCTCCTTTCCTATTCCTTTACCATTAGGGTCCCCTAAGGTTTTGTCCTTGGACCTCTCCTGTTCTTAATCTACACCTCTTCCCTGGGCCAGCTGATAGCTTCCTGTGGTTTCCAATACCATTTCTATGCTGCTGACACCCAAATTTATCTCTCTACCCCTCAGCTCACCCCCTCAGTTTTCTCATGTATCATTGATTTACTAAAAGAAATATCAGACTGGATGTCACACCACTTCCTCAAACTCAATCAATCCGACACTGAGCTCATAATATTTCCTTCCCTACATGCCCCTTCCCCTGACTTCTTTGTCAAAATCAATGGTACAACTATCAGTCTGTCCCAGCATGCCAGGGTTCTAGGGGTGACACTGGACTCTGAACTGTTCTTTCAGGCCCATATCCAATCCCTGTCCAAATCATGCCACCTCAACCTCCGCAACTTCTCCAGAATACACCCCTATTTAACCAATGATACCATAAAGCTTCTAACTTACTCCCTGGTTATCTTTCGCCTCGACTACTGCAACTTCCTCCTTATTGGATTACCTTTACATAGGCTATCCACCTTTCAGTCCATCATAAATGTTGCTCCCAGACTCATCTACCTTACCAGCCATTCAGTGTGTCTAGTACCACTCTATGTCAATCCCTCCACTGGCTTCCGCTCACCCTATGAATAAAATTTAAAGTACTAACAACAACTTACAAAGCCATCCACAACTCTTCCCCCAGCTACATCACTATCCTGGTGTCAGGAATGGACTCACTACTGGTGGTGCTGTGGCTCACTTGCTCTGTGGGCTGCAGTACCAGCTCCTACCAGAGGGTGCTTTCAGCAGCCAGGGTCTCACTCCTGCAATCAAGCCATCACCTGAGGCTAATTGCAGGAGGTCTATTTAAGCAGGACCAGGCCTGCAATAAGTGCCTTGGTGTTTGTTTCCCATAAGCCCCTGTACCTGGTATCCTGTGAATCTTCTGCTGCCGACCTCTGCATTGTTCCTGACCCTGCTGACCGTCTCCTGTTTAACCCCTGGCTTGCATGACTATCCTTCTGCCTGATCCTCTGTACTGCGCTGCCCGTGAGTTACTGAACCCGGCTTGTGACCCTGGCCATTCTCTGCCTGCTTCTCCGGTACCTCGATGCCCGCACGTTGCTGACCTGGCCTGCCTGACTACGCCTTACGCTACCCAGGCGATCCATCCATCCATCCCTCACCGATCTGTCCCTGTTACCAGGTCTGCCAGCCTCTTCACGTCAGGCTCCTTTCCCCGCACACCTGTGACGACGCTCTCTACCATTGCCGGACGTACTCAGGGGTCGCGACCTGGTCTCAGTCTGCTCCAAGTCCATCCCCACCATCAGAGGCCCTGGTGAATAAGCAGATTGGGACTTAGACCCCGTGCCCTGAGGAACCCGTGCTGTGGGCTGCTAGAGACGCCGCCAGGCGGTGCTTAACAGTACCAAACGGCCTACCTGACCATTCCACCTCTCCAGCCCTGACTACACCTGTGTTCCCACACATTTCTGGTCATACCTGGATCTCTAACACCTGGTCTCAAAATATCAACCAAACCACTCTCTTCAGTCCTCCCAAACCTCCTGCTCTCTAGCTGCCTTATCACCACCTCCCATGCTTGCCTCCAGGACTTCTCCCAACCTACGACCATCCTATGGAACTCTCTATACCCCAATCTGTCCAACTATCTCCTAATCTATCCATCCATCTTTAGACAATCCCTGAAAACCCTTCTCTTTAAAGAAGCCTAACCTGCTTCTAACTAATACATTGTGGTTTTACTTTCTCCATCAGCTCATCCCCCACAGTTATTACCTTTTGTATCACTTGACCATCCCCCTTAGATTGTAAGCTCTAATGAGCAGGGCCCTCTGATTCCACTTGTACCAAATTGTATTGTAACTGAAATGTTTGTCTTAATTTTGTAAAGCGCTACACAAACTGTTGGCACTATAAGAACCCTGTATAATAATAATAATCTGACGTTGCAGATTCTGATGCACACTGTGAGAAGATCATAGCATGCAGCAAAATCACAATAAGCTATTTCAGTACAGTACAACTGTGCAAGATTAAAAGTAAGGCTGGAGTTCAGTTTCAATAGTAGGATGAGATGAACTGCTGATTGTAAAAGTTTTTCTGCTCTACATTTTGAGGATAACTTGCTCCACAGTGCCTGCAGCTACAGAGGACAAAACATTTGCACAGTTGCAATTCAGTCTGAATTGTACCCACTAAGTCAGAGTAGTGACCCATCCTACTCTGCTCTGTTCAGAGCTAGACTGTATTGAGTTATAATCAGAGAGAGAAAGTCTGAAGGTAAACAGCTTTTGCTATGCTCTCTCTTTAGAAAATGTTGAGGCCTCAT
This sequence comes from Staurois parvus, assembly GCF_062004578.1. Lineage (NCBI taxonomy): Eukaryota > Metazoa > Chordata > Amphibia > Anura > Ranidae > Staurois > Staurois parvus. The sequence goes on from NW_028317982.1 coordinate 1,189,791, forward strand.
TCACAAGGCATTTTTGTGGCAGTTGAAGCAAGAATCCAGCAGATTCCTGCAGCTGGATTTATAGGCAGATTCAGATAGTTGCAGCTTCTCAGCCTGTACATAGCAATGACAGGATGACAGCAGGCTCCACTGTCAGTGGTGATGATCATCGTTCCAGGGGTAATTGTCTGCCCCTAACTGCAGGTAATTAATCCATCTGCGACTACATCCTAACACCCACTAACAGCTATGACTGCTATTCCGGCCTGTCATTCCTTTGTACAGGCTGAGCACCCACAACTATCTGCATCTACCTCTAACTACAATTTCAGGAATCCACTGGTTTCTTGCCACAGCTGTCACATAAATGACTTGGGAATAAGAACTTAGTGCTCTGTGACTACAACATAAGTGGTGCTCCATATAGTAAAAGATTTTTTTGTAATAAATCAAACTGTATAATCTGTTTTTATTATTTTTTATAAAGATCAAGTTGAACAAATATAAACCTTATACAACATTTACAAACATGCCCCAAACCTTTAAAGTTTCCTTTTAAAGGACAAAATACAGTAAATTACAATTTGAATTATAGGATGGGAGTGCATAACAACATACGTGGATTAACATAATATGTAAACATTTCTGAAACATGTCAGAGCTAGTTATGTTTGAAATGTAGGCAAATGAAATGATTTTCTGTTCAGTCATCCCATAGGAAGATACTGCCAACTGTCACTTTAAATTTCCCTGTAGTCAAAAATGCCAGCTAAATTAGAATGGATGGAGGAAGAGTTGAGCTATATTCTGTAAATGTCAGTTTCCTCATTTAGAGACAGGTCTGTGAAAGCTGGCTGAATTTCTGATTCATGTAAATTCACCAGACTGCACCATAATTTGATGTACATTTCCCCTGTATTTATTATACTCAGGACAGTTTTTGTCAAAATCGAACTTCAGCATAATGAAAAGGGTAAAAATAGCAAAAGTGATGATATGGCCTTCCAGTATGTAAATCCAGGTATTTATTAGGCCTGTGTAGCTTGTGTTGTGCTGAAAGTTAAAAATGTTTTTGCTATAAGCAAGTAAAGAATAAACCATCTTCCTCTCCAACACCAAACTTTACTGACTGTTTTACCAATAATTACTAGTAAGTAATATTTTCTAACAATGACTTATTACCGCCATTATTAAAAATTTGCCTACAAAAGGAATTTTATACCACTTCCACATCGGTGTTCTTTTGTCAGCACTTTTCAAGTGCAACAAAAGCACATGAAATCTGTTCCCCTTTACATACGATGTGATGTGCTACAGGTGCACTGCATTTTGAGAAGTCTATGGGAATGTTCAGTGCCGATCATGTGTGCTTTTAGAAGCTCTGATCACAGTCTTCTGAATACAGGAGAATCAGAGCACACTACAGACTGAGTTACATGAGAACTTTTATGTGGCACACAGTTGCCTTGCTGTTTTTTTCCATTGGAATACTTTGTGGAACTGATATCATTGCTGGCTTACTGAGATCTGGGTTACAGTATTTCTGTAGCAGGAATTGACACTTGCTTACGTATCATATTGTTTACAGCTTCATCTAACATGGTCTATAGGGAAGTTCCATCTGCGCAGTGAGGGAGGACAGGGAGAGGTGTGGAGGGCTGGCCCTTGTCACCTGCATCTCTTTCTGAGATTGGGGGGGGGGGGGGGTGTGGTTGTGTTGGAGGGGGAGGGGAGGAGGGGTCTGCTCTGGGGTCGGATGTCCTCGAGGGGTGCTGGTGGGGAGTATTTGTTGGGATGGGGTTGTACCTTCTGGGGGGGTTTTCTTTGGGGGTGGGGGTGAGGGCAGGCGGTGGGGGTAGGGAATTTATGGGATGTGCATTGTTATGTTTCTTTTTTACATCCAATAAATATATCCTGTTCATTAGCCAAGGTACTGTATCTTTTCCTTCTTGGGATCTCTTTAAGTCTATTGGAAAGCTTCAAACAAGCATCTTCATTTCTGGTGCATTTGGGAGTCAGGAAACCAGAAAGGCACCCTATTCTAAACCTATTTAACCCTGTAAAGAAAAGATCTGCATATTTACCTATTTGGAACCTGCTCAGGTCCAGTGTCAGGATAAGTGTCACTGGAGGCATCTGTGTAGAGGAGGGGCAACCGACAACGGATGCCGCATAGTAAGTCTATGGGTGATGTCATCTCCCAGATATTTCCCAGCCGTTGTCAGCTTTCTCTACTGAACACAGAAGTTGCTGCTGGAGACCGGACCAGAGCAGCTTCATAATAGTTCAGTATCCAGATCTTTCCTTTACAGGGTTACATAGATTAGTCCTAGAATGGGGGTGGGAGTATGTTTAGCATTAGAATACCAGTTTAAAGAAGGTCTGCTTTGCTATTTTTTTAGGAAACATCTAGAAATGTTAATTGTGCCTAAAAAGGATTCTAAAAAATATATTTTTCCTGAATTCCTCTTAATAAAATAGCAGTGCATCTCCTGTACCTAGGCACTCCTGTTCTGTAGCCTCAAATTGGTATGGGGTATCTAGGAACTTTCTGAGACTGACCTGACAATGCCGGAATTGATCTAGTTGCTGGGTCATTGCTGAAATTGTTAAAGGATAAGTTCACCTTTGGGAACATGTACAAGTTCCACCTATTTTTAGGGAGGAACATGTAACATGTTCCCACTGCTGAAGCTGCTGCCCGACCCCCTCCTTGTGACAGCCGTACATTGAAAAGTTCCCCATACTAGCTTTTCAGTTTTTGAAAAAATGTTGAAATTCACAGAGTTATGTGAATGAATGAACTACAAATACTGATATCCTTTGCAGATGTCGGCTACTTCTTCTCAATGTTCTTCCTGTCTGTGGTAAACTGTCTGCTCATAAGGGGTATGAGCACAAAGATTAAACTGACAGTCTGCTGGAGACCTGTATGGCACCAGAGATCCACTGATTACTGGTGCAATGCTTTACAGGCTCCAAAGAAGAAAAAAAAGAAAATTTAAAAATGCACATTTTTTAACCTACAAAAAATGTGCATTTATTATTTTTTTTTAAAAAAGTGAACGTATCCTTTAAATCTCCAGAATTCCCATTCTGAAGATGTAAACTATAAGCAAAGCACAATGTGCTTGAGGTCAGTTTCTCTAAGTCATGTATGCAGAACTGTAAGTCAGCACCCCTGCAGAGAGAATTGAAGGAGGAGTCCCTCATTAAGCGCTGGTGCTGCATCTGCGATGTTTGTAAACACACAACCTTCCTGCGGGAGGTCATTCTTGTGAGTGCTTTGCAATTACTGGAAGTCTAGAGAAGATAAGGCATGGGTGCTGTGTAGGAGCAGAAGAGTCCGATGGAGGATAGGGATGGCCGTAGGTCTCTGGGAGTGCTGCCACTAGCTTCCTGATTGGGGGGGCACCACCAGCAACAGGGGAAAAGTTTAGCATGGGGGGGTGCCTGCTGTAGCCTAGGAGGTGGTCGTAGTGGGCATGTGGAGGGTCTGGACTGGCCAGCAAGGGATACAGGAATATTGGTCACTTACTTGGTTGCAGCCAGATACACTTGATGTTTCATGAAAATGGTAGGGGATAGATAGATGTCAACTAACATACGCAGTTGTTGTTACTGCAATGGTGTACACACAACGTACCTGGCTCCCACCTATCTACCATTCCCATGACACCAACAGTGCACTTGGCTGTCACCTACAGGTGACTCTATTAATGTAAATGGGATGGTGGATAGGCAGTAGCCAGGTGCACTGTCATTGTCAATCGAATGGTCTGCAGAACTTTATTTAAGCCCCTCCACCTTTTAACAGAATTAACAGCACCCTAAATTCAGTGTGTCCTGCTTTGCTGTACCCTCTGATCTGCCCCAATCTCAGGAATTAAAATTTCCACATGTTCCCAGGTATGGATCTGCTGTGTGAGTAGCATTGCCTCATAGGATCTGAAGTGACATATGTTCTCTTCGCTGTACCTGAGTACCTGCAGTGCAAGGATCTCCCTGCTACTGCTTTATTCATTCTGCGGGTCTATGCTTTGTGTACTTCTCCTGAAGCTTCTTGAATATTCCCCTGACAGTCATCAGATCAAAAGACATCAGGGGGAGCTTAGAAATTAGGAAGCAAACCCTGTTTCTCAGTCAAGATGGCCACTTCCACACAGAGACACAGTGCTAAATAAGGCACGGTAAGCAGTAATGGGGAAAGATCAGCTGCAGGGGACCACAGGCCACCATGGTTTCTAGTCCTTTGCCCTCTGCCTGAAAATTCTGAGCATAGCTGTCACAGTTTAGGTCCTCTTTATAGTGAATCCATTCACGTATTTACATGTAATGAATAATAATAATATACTCACATAGCTCCAGAAGTCAATGAGGGCTTATTTTAAAGTTAATTTACTGCTTGTTATACGTAGGTTTATACTTAAATATTCATAACCTGGCCACAGATTCATTTTAAGGGGCTATTGCTATAGGGTTTTCATTTATTTTTTTAGTTAAGCTTTTTCATCAAGCTGCTTAAGTCTGCAACCTTTACTTAAAGGACAATTTCTACAGAATAAAGTCCTTGGGGAAAAAGAGTCCCTATTGATTTTGTTTGTGTAATGTCACAGATGTGCTTGCAGATAACAGTCACCTTGATGGGTTCCCTTAAACATATTACCACTATAGTTGGTTACTGATATTCAGCAACTGCTGTACCAAAGCTAGCATTACCTTTTTGAGTAACGCCACCATGTTTTTACACCATGTTGATGAATAATGCACTCTTTCAATCTTGAACATATTAAGGATGTCATCTATTGGAGTTGTAGAGTGAATCTCATAAGGCCTCTAGAAAAATAGGAACATAAACAGATGATTGCAGTGAGAACAATTTTTGAATATATTTATTTAAATATATTAGGTTCTCATCAAAATACAGTTCACAATTAAACACATTAAAATATCAGTCATTACTTTTTTATTTAGGCTTCCAGGTCAAAAAAGTGACAAAGTTCTTGGAACCCTTTCATACCAGTAAGTTGCAAGAACCCACTCATTACTGTAACAGACAGTAATGCACATTATGTGCTTTGATGTACTGCCTTTCATTCTGAATGGCACCCCAATGAACCTTCATTGTAGCGTAATGTTTTAGGCCGGCCATAGAATTGGATCTTGACCGGATCAGCAAGGACCAAGCAAGATTCGATGCATTTATGGGCAAGCTGGTTGTACTGAAGTAGATCCCTGATACTTCACCACATACAGGAAGGGGGCCTCATAGAGGAAAGGGGCTATTCAAGCTGGTTACAGAGCCTCAGGAGCAAGGATTTGTGTTCTAAAACACCATAAAATAGTACTGCATGCTCTTTATACATGGGAGTTTCCCAACCTAATTGTCACACTTATAGGAAAAGTCGGAAAACTGAGATTCAGTTCTTACACCAATGCCTTGCTAAACTCTGGGAGACACAAAATAGTTGGTCTGTTTTAGTCTTTACGAGTCAAAATTTGATGGACCAAATATTTCCTTAGTTTTTCATGATCATACATTTAGATCATTTAACACAGATAATGATATTTATATATTTGTTTTTGTCTTTGATAGATACAGCCCTGTTTTTAAATGATCAGAACACAACAAAATGGATTAACTACTAGGTGGTTGGTTGAAGAAGTAGTAACCTTATCAAAATTCAACCCCTATGTTTTACTTTTTCAGTAAATAACAGAAATGTGGGCAGAAATATTTGAATCTTTATCTTAGCTACTCTTCCCAAAAAAGTAGCTTATTCTACATTCCCAAAGTTGTGCTGACAGTAAATCCTTTAAATTAGGCCAGTTCACATTTTCTGATATCCCAGTGTTAAAATACAATACAATAACTTCTGAGGTCCATATGAGTGAACATTTTTATAAAATAAATAGACAACTTTAACTCTGTTTAATTGTTTACAATTTTTAGATTATAGCCACATAGTTTTGAGCTAGAAGGATACAAATGGTACGGACACTAAATCAATAGTTTAAAGTGTATTTCCACTTTTGCAGCCAAGTTGGGATAATACCTACTTTATATTTGATACATGTTCCCATTCACATTGCATGACTTAAAATCAATGCTTCTTACTGTATTGCTTGCTTTCTACTTGCTTGAAGATCCTACCTAGCTTTCCCATTCTATAAAATGTTAAGGAGGGGACTGGTGTAAGGTTTCCCATAATTAAAGTGATACTAAAGCTTAATTTTTTTTTTTTTAATAAAATAGCAAGAAGGTCATACTTACCTGCTCTGTGCAGTAGTCTTGTTTCAGGTCTCTTGTGGCTCTCCTGGATCCTCCCCCTTGAGCAGTGCACCCAGTGAAAGCCACTTTCCCTGGGGGCATCGCTGCATGCTCGATCTCTAGCTGCTGCTATATGCGTCCATAAGACCCCCCTACTCTCTCCTCATTGGCTCACTCACTGTGATTGACAGCAGCAGGAGCCAATGGGCTCCAGTTTCTGTCTCAGTCAATGAGGAGGGAGAGTCCCCATACAGCCGAGGCTATCATGAACATCGCTGGATCAGAAGGGGCTCAGTAAGGATTGAGGGGCTGGGGGGACCACTGCACACAGAAGGTGCTTTACCTTCATGCATAGAATGCACGAAGGTAAAAAAACTTTGAGCCTTTAGAACCACGTTAACACTGTCTGTACTGTGCTGGCAGATCTCATTATCAATTGTATACAAGATGCCCCGATGTCTATCCTAACAATCAATTAAAGATCTCAAGGCCTGGGATGCTATATGGTATGTTAATGCATGACGAAACGCGTTAGAAAAGCCTAGGTGGTGTGAGCAGAGTTACTCAGTGCCAGAGTCCAGCAGCATCTGCACACAGAGCAACCACTCATTATATTTGGACATGAGACGGCGCTGTTGTTACTATTTGCAGTTATACTGGACTGATTGTGCTTCTTTGCCTTTTACCTTTTACCAAATGTGAGTATACATGTTTGGCTTCAATTAAATCTCTTGCATAAATGGTGTTACACTATGTGAGACCTTTTCTTCTTAAAGGTGAAATATACCCCTGGAAGCCCGAGATAGCAGCCCACACAGGCAATGGAGGATGACTCCCCATGGTTGTTTGAGCTTACATGCTTACCTTGAGAAAGACAGGCATGTTATTCTGGTGAGTGCAAGTCCTTGTGTCTGGTGAAGGGGATCACAGTTGATTTAAAAGCAGTTATCTTGAATGTAAAGAATATCCACAGGGTGAATTTTCTTTTTTTCTTTTTTTTTTTTACTTGGAACATTATCTGCACTAGCAAGAAGCAATCTTCTTCGTTTTGGCATTTTGGGAGTTTCACTAAATATAGCCTGTGTTTGTATATGGATATGATTTTATTATCTGAGCACTTATATGTATTTTTGTGGACAAGATTAAAAAATGGACATGCTATTTTATGTTTGATTTTATTTTTTTTGCACAAATTTACTGACGTGAGACTATAGCGCTCTACTATGTGAAGTTTTTTTGGGCTTCATACTATATAGGTTGTTTGGGTTTTTAAGTATAGCAGCTTTGTTTCTCATTTTTTCATCTGTTTAATGTAATTTGTTTTTAACAAACATTTGTAATAATAGGGGACATTATTTTTTTTAGCACAGAGTGGGATGATTGTTATATTTTTACTGCTCTGTTTTGAATATTTATTTTCAATATATATTTTTGACAAAATACAACATAAGGCAAATGTGTAATTTTTCCACACAATGTACAAAAGGTTTGTCAACATTAAAGTAGCTTGTTGAGAATATTCAAATACTTTAATGTCCATAGACTGGGCACAGGTACACTTTATTTGCCTGCATGTACTATTTTATTCCTCTTAATTTGAGTGTTCTTTTGGACAGCTGGCATTTGCATCTCTAATAGTAATGGGCAGGGGCAGACTGACCATTTGGAAATTCGGGCAGTGCCCGAGGGCCTGGGGTCAGTAGGGGGTGCCATGAGATGCCCCTGGTACCTTTTTCATAGGCTTTTTTGAGTTTGGGCAAGGACACATGGGCCCCATGATCTCCTATTGCCCGGGGGCCCCATGAGTTGTCAGTTTGCCCTTGGTAATGGGTGAATCTGCTATGTTTGATTTCTTCAAGGGGTTGCAAATCTCACTTAAAATTCAACAAACCTGAATCCCACTATAGTTTATGATGTGCAAATCTTGATGTTAAGTTCTGGCCATTTTTAGAGCTAGATGGCAATCTTTGGCCAAAAAAAGAGATGGCAATCTGGGTCCTGCCACGAGGGAGTTGTACCAATGCAAACCCCCCCCCCCCCCCCCCCACAAAATAAAAACCTTGTAATGAGGAGAGGTCTTTTTCATGTGGCTCCAAGGACAACACTGGAAATACACAAAACCTTTCAATAAAATGCTTTGTGGATGTCTTAATACTGTTCCTGGTAGCTTATATATGGTTGTGAATTTTTTTTTTTCTTTTAAAATTAGCTGGACTTACATACAGCACCCAGCATTTCACATAAAATGAAGGCCCCATTACCATACAAAAACACAATATACCCCCTAAATAAATAAAAACTAAAAAAATACGACCCCCTGAAATAAGAGAAATAAAATCCCATTTTGTTAAGAGGGAAGCCGTACAGCAGAAAGAAAAAGTTTGCTATGAATGGGACAGCAGCTAAAAGGGACAGCTGACACAAACCGTGAAAGTGTTTTTCCAACATGTCACTAGTACCTTGTGTAGATTTTAAGACCAACAATAATTAGGAATGTAGAACTACCCCCTTAGGAGTTGCTGAAGATGTGGGTCCCCCTATAGTCCTGCACAGTCAAGCAAGATACATTCCCCTCCAGACTTGCACTCGAGACAGTAAACAGTTCTTAAATGTGTATTTTTTGGATTTTATTAGGGGATTTGAACTTGGATGGGGATGAGGGATACATGGGATGCCCAATGTTAAAATGAGGACAAGTTCCTGGAACTAGAAGTGCTCAGAAGGGTTTTTCTTCTTGGAGAGCTATCCATCCTCTCCTGGTGTACCACCCTAAATCCCAGATAGTCCTCTTCTATCAAGCTGTCTGTAAGAATACCTGGACCAAGGGGATCTAGAGGCTGCAGCTTTAAAAAACAGTCCAGCTGAGGGCTAGTTAGGTTTCCCACCCAAATGTCCCCTCCCCTATTCCAGTCCAGGGGGTGTAGAAGTACTCACTATCCCTCTTCTGCAAGCTGCAGGTTGGTAGCTGCCTTCAGGCCTTCTGCTGAGTTGGCTCCTTCCTTAGCTCCAAAGATAGTCCTCTCTCCTTCCTCCATCTGGCCCCTTCCCTGGGCCTCCTCCCAGGCTCCACACTCCAGCTCCTGCTCTCAAATCTTGCACCCGAACTCTCCTGCTACTGAGCAGGCTCATTCACTGTTAAATGCTGTCCTGACCTCATGCCAAACCTTCTGCTTGAAGATTGGCCAAGATCCCTTAAGAGTGCAGACCAGCTCCTCCTCACCCCTGCCCACTGAGTTCTAGAGACTTCTCCAAGTCTCTAGACGAGGGGGAGGTATCAGGGAACTGATCTGCAGAGCCTCTTAGCCCTAAGCCAATTTTGACCCCTATGACTATCGGTCCCGGCTGCTGCTCAGCCTCCTAATAGAATTTATGCTTATTTATATTTTTGAACCACTTTAGCATGAAAGGCAGGATCTACCAAAAAATATTGTATAATCTTACATTCGGCCCAGTAAAACACAATATAGTGAATAATATCATATGACATATGAACGTGCAGCCTTACCCAACCCCTCAGGAGTTCATAAGCTGTAATTCCTAATGACCACCAATCCACAGGATAGGAATACCCTGGTCCCACTTCCATGAAAGACTGAAACACTTCTGGTGCTTAAATACAAAAGAGATTTTCAAGGTTAACATTCTGTGTTTAAAATGATAACATACATTTAGATATACATGCATCATAGGGTGATTTCAGCCACTGCAAGACTTCCATTTACCATAATACTGTAGGCATGTTATTAAAGAGACCTCATCTACCAACATTATAATAGTTATCTCATACAAAAACCTTTGACTGCCCAAGATGACTTTTGAATTACTTATTGCTTTTAAAAATAGGTACATATCATGAATCACCAGGGGTGGACTGACCATTTGGAAACTCGGTCACTGCCCGAGGGCATGGGGTCAGTAGAGGGCCCCATGAGATGCCCCTGGTACCTTTTTCATAGGCTTTTTTGAGTTTGGGCAAGGACACAGGGGCCCAATGGCCCCCTATTGCCCGTGGGCCCCATGAGTTGTCAGTCCGCCCCTGTGAATTACTTCTTATTAAGGCTTTGAGGCAGTAAAAGTCAAACTAGACATAAAAATGGAAAAGACAGCTAAATAATTAATTGTTTGACACAACTAGGCAGGGACATAGCCCATAATATTCAATCAGTGGTTTATTTTTATTTTCTGACACTAAAAAATTACTGAAATTACTATTAAAAGCAAACAATTATTTAAATGAGCACCAGTGTATTTATGTGATTTGTGTCATTTTGATAATATTCTTCTAGGGATCTGTGTATAAGCTCTCACATAAGAATAGCAAAATGAGAGTATTAAATAACCTACACAAATATTAGACTATTTCTAGGTAAAAGATTGAATTCATAGAAGAATCTTGTTATCCAGTGGCCATTTTCTGATTTTCATACCATCCATGTTAGTGCTTGTTACTCATATCTGGAAAAAATGTGGAACCATCTTATGACTCATTTTTAATGTATGTTTTGATAGAATTGATAAAATACTGGAGAATAAAAGGTAGCACATTTTTGCTGGGAATTTCTTAAAGTATATGTTACCCCAACATTTCACATTCCTCATTTTGTGTCTGTTGTACCATGTACTTGTGTTACAAAATTATCCTGTTCTCTATGTATTGCTTCCTTTGTGTGCAATGCCTGGTGATCATGCCAGTTCTACTGCGTTCCACTGACCACACTAGGCATGAGAGCACATCCATCCCTGTGTGATCAGTATTCAGGCTGTACTGAAGATGATCAAGACTTCTGCTGACACATCCCCTAGTACCTCTCCAAGCCACATATGCAGCTGAGAACAGAGATTATATGATCACTTGCAAAAAAAAAGATATTTATAATTTTTCTTTAATATGTATAAATGTTTTGCCTTTCATTTCTTTTTTAAACTGAATTGGTTGTTGTACGAGGTGAGGGTTCACATATGCTTTAAAGAAATCCAGGAGAAAACAAAATCCCATGCAGTGGGACTGTGCATAGGTTAACTGCTCGTTTTTGTCTAGGAGTGAGGAAAGCGGAGATATACTTACCTAATCTCCTGATCCTCCGAGCACAAGACCAGTCCCTGCTGCTCCCCCCCTCCAACGCTAGTGGTCTTGTGCATGAACTGTTCCTGACATCACGCCCATAGATTGGCTCTGGACATTAGGATGTCAGGAACAGTCCACCGCTAGACGTAGGGGAGTGCAGTTTTCCAGAGGATCGAAGGATCGGATAAGTATAGCATTTTTAGGGAAAAAACGAGCACAGCCCCACTGCATGGGGAAAAAAATCCCTGAGTTCTGCTTTAAAGCTGCAGACAAATTGCTGAGAGATTTTATATTTTTAACTGTTAAACCTTATAGAAAATGTTCAGCTTAAATACAGAAAAAAAATGTTTCCAAGCAGCTATAATGGCTACTGTGTACATATTTTATTTTGTAGCCAGTCCTTGCTGCTGTCAGTCATGACATGTACCTGGAACAGTTACTATTTTCAGCCTGATTTAAAAGTTCAAAAGGTGTGCCAATGATAACTGGAAGTGTCAGTCCCCATAAAGAACTTCAGTTATTAGAGGAAGCTGGGGAAGTGACTCACCCACCGGCACTCCTGTCCATCAGCAGGATTCCTGGCTCTATAAGCGTTCATAGATTTTCACTCTGTTTACTGCACTCAGATCCTTCTGTGATGGAGGCAATGGCTAGACTGACATGCAAACTCACGAGTGACAGTATGCCAGTATTCCTGACTGGTTCATCCAGTTGCCCTCCACCCAAACCAAAAAATGTCAAATTGTGGTGGACCGATCATTAGTTACAAATGATGTTTAGAGGTAGTTATACATAGAATCGGGTCCACTAGGTACAGGAGGGTCACACCTAAAATGGCAGGGGCAGAGAAGTCCACTTTTTTATATATAGTCATTGATTGCACATTTCTCTTTCCACATCAGCAAAAATACATCCATCTAATATAATCTTATTTATACTCCGGGGTTGATCTCCTAAAGAAGTAAAGCATGTTCACTTTTCAATGTGAAATTTATTTTACCTTTTTGAATAAGGTAAACCTGTGGTCACTTTTAGCAAATCATGTATCAAATAATGTGAAAGGAGAATGAAACACAATAAGATTTTTGCTTATGCATATATGAATTAGGGATGCACCGATATCGGTACCGGACTGTGCACCAGTGCACAAAGCAAGGTCCATAAAGACATGGATGAGATTTGGGGTGGAGGAACTTGACTGGCCTGCACAGAGTTCTGCAAAGGGTGGGCCAACTCAATATTGAACCCTACAGAGTAAGAATAGGATGCCATTAAAGTTCACGTGCATATATTTTGAATACATAATTAAATTTTTGTAAAATCTAAAAGATGATGTTATGCCAAGTAAATAGATACCAAAGATATCATGCTTTAAAATTGCGCACGCCCGTGTAACGGCGACAAATGGTGTAAATTTTACTATTAATAGGTGACGCTTTAAAAGCCTTTACAGGTTACCACTTTAGATTTACAGAGGAAGTTTACTGCCCACGATCTGATGATCACAACGATACCTCACATGTGTGAGATAATTGCTGTTTTTTGTGCATGAGGGACCCCGTTGTGTGTTTTCACCTTTGAGCCTGAGGGGAAGGGGGGGGGTGAGCACTTTTAACTTTTTTTATTATTATATTTTTATGAAGGGATCTGGAGCCTATGAGACCCCATATTTATTCTCTGCACTTTAAAGCATTCAAAACACCAAGTTTTTGAATGCTTTCAGATTTTTAAAAATGGTGTTTGAAGTTTCCGAGTAAACCAGAAGTGATGTCAGGTCATCATTTCCGGTTTACAATAAAGGAGAGCCAATCAAAGCCTATTCCAGCTTTTTTTGACTCTCTGGCCAGCAGATGCACCAGCTGGTCGCTTGGGACTCCTGGTGAGATGGGAGATCCAAAGTGAGCAGCAGAAGGCTCCAGGGAGGGGTGGATGTTCCCTTCCACTGTTTGTACAAGACAGCCATCCACCAGCTCTAAAAAACGATACTGGGGCAATGCCTGCAGCTGCAAGCATCACTCTGGTACAACTGCCAAAAGTCTAATGATGTACAAGTATGTCGCTGGTCCAGAAGTGGATATAGTTACGAGAGGCATCCATGTCATACCGGGACTTTTGAGTTTATATAATAAAAGAACAAATTTCAAGGAGTGGAAACTGCATTTATTTTTCAACATCCTCCCCTGCTACATGTATACACTTGTCCCAGCATTTAACTAATGTCTAGAAAGCTTCAGCATAGAAAGATTTTTCAGTACACCTGAACCATCCTAGGAAATCCTGCTTCACTTAGTCATCATTGTGTTCACCATTCCCACAGAAAGATTTGTCTCTTGTGCAATTTTCACAAATGTTCACAGGAATGACTGTTGTGGGCTGGGAACCACCATGGCTGGGATCGTCACTGAATATGGCCATCAAATTTCTTACTGCAGCTGAGCGTCTCATCACTGTTTTGTGCATGAAATCGTCTGTAGATATCCCCACGCTGTTCCATGCACGCACCAACACTGTTGTCTGTTTCTAAACTGGCCCGCAACATGTGTATCAGTAATAGGACACACTTGACACTTACCACTCTGTGTGTAGTAGTGCCACTCTGCGCTGGATCACCTACATGTATGTGCTCCAGTATTTCCGGGTGGAAATGCCCGCCACCCCATCTGTGCTGTCATTTGGCATAGCATAAGTCCATCAGCAGGTCCTGGCCAATGATTTATAGCTGGGACCTGCTGATCAGCTTAGCAAATGACAGCACAGAGCCCTGTGTTTACTAACAACACAGGACTCTGTACAGAGAGCAGAGATGTGGCTGTTTTTTTGTCCCTGCAAAGCAGGGAGATAAAATAGTCACATCTCTTAGTAATAGCAGCACACATTGCACATTGTTAGGCACAGAGTTAACCCTTTGATTGCCCCTAGATGTTAACCTCTTCCCAGCCAGTGTCATAACTACACTGACAGTGTATAGCATTAATACTAGTATTCGTGTCACTGGAGATGTCAGTGTTAGTAAGTTCCCACCAAGTGCCATATTGCCTGCTATCACAGTCACAATATAAGTCGCAGTCGACCGCCATTACTAGTAAAAAAAAAAAAATAGATAAAAATTCCAGTATACAGTTGAAACTCAAAAAATTAGAATATTGTGCAAAAGTTCATTTATTTCAGTAATGCAACTTAAAAGGTGAAACTAATATATGAGATAGACTCATTACATGCAAACCAAGATAGTTCAAGCCGTGATTTGTCATAATTGTGATGATTATGGCTTACAGCTCATGAAAACCCCAAATCCACAATCTCAGAAAATTAGAATATTGTGAAAAGGTGCAATATTCTCGGCTCAAAGTGTCCCACTCTAATCAGCTAATTAAGCCATAACACCTGCAAAAGGTTCCTGAGCCTTTAAATGGTCTTTCAGTCTGGTTCAGTAGGAATCACAATCATGGGAAAGACTGCTGACCTGACAGTTGTGCAGAAAACCATCATTGACACCCTCCATAAGGAGGGAAAGCCTCAAAAGGTAATTGCAAAAGGAGTTGGATGTTCCCAAAGTGCTGTATCAAAGAACATTAATAGAAAGTTATGTGGAAGGGAAAAGTGTGGAAGAAAAAGGTGCACAAGCAGCAGGGATGACCGCAGCCTGGAGAGGATTGTCAGGAAAAGGACATTCAAAAGTGTTGGGGACTTTCACAAGGAGTGGACTGAGGCTGGAGTCAGTGCATCAAGAGCCACCACACACAGACGGATCCTGAACATGGGCTTCAAATGTCGTATTCCTCTTGTCAAGCCGCTCCTGAACAACAAACAACGTCAGAAGCGTCTTACCTGGGCTAAAGAAAAACAGACCTGGTCTGTTGCTCAGTGGTCCAAAGTCCTCTTTTCTGATGAGAGCAACTCATTGCATCTCATTTGGAAACCAAGGACCCAGAGTATGGAGGAAGAATGGAGAGGCACACACTGCAAGATGCTTGAAGTTCAGTGTGATCTTTCCACAGTCTGTGTTGATTTGGGGAGCCATGTCTGCTGGTGTTGGTCCACTGTGCTTCATTAAGTCCAGGGTCAACGCAGCCATCTACCAGGAGATTTTGGAGCACTTCATGCTTCGTTCCAGAGACGAGCTTTATGGGGATGCTGACTTCATTTTCCAGCAGGATTTGGCACCTGCCCACACTGCCAAAAGCACCAAAACCTGGTTCAATGACCGTGAGATTATTGTGCTTGATTGGCCAGCAAACTCGCCTGATCTGAACCCCATAGAGAATCTAAGGGGCATTGCCAAGAGAAAGATGAGAGACATGAGACCGAACAATGCAGAAGAGCCGAAGGCCGCTATTGAAGCACCCTGGTCTTCCATAACACCTCAGCAGTGCCATAGTCTGATAGCTTCCATGCCACGCCGCATTGAGGCAGTAATTTCTGCAAAGGGGCCCAAACCAAGTACTGAGTACATATGCATGCTTATACTTTTCAGAGGTCCGATATTGTTCTATGTACAATCCTTGTTTTATTGATTGCATGTAATATTCTAATTTTCTGAGATTGTGGATTTGGGGTTTTCATGAGCTGTAAGCCATAATCATCACAATTATGACAAATCACGGCTTGAACTATCTTGCTTTGCATGTAATGAGTCTATCTCATATTAGTTTCACCTTTTAAGTTGCATTACTGAAATAAATGAACTTTTGCACGATATTCAAATTTTTCGAGTTTCACCTGTATTTACCACCATTTTTAGATGCTATAACTTTCACACAAGTGAAAAACAAACATTTCTAATCAATGATGGGAGAATCATGTGAGAAATATAATCAAAAATGAAATGAGCATGAGCTGTAACCTGGAAACAAAAGAAGATTCCTGGCCACGAAAATTCTTTTCAATAGCAACATGAAGCGGAATTAAAGGGTTGGTTGGATGGTGGTACCATCGGATTACAAAATGCACAAAATGTTTCTGATTTTCTAAAGAAAATTCTTTTGGAATTCGAACCATGTATGGACTGCATTATATTACAATGCAAAACCTGCTTGAAACAAACAAAAACCCATTGACACAGACCCTAAATAAATTATATATATCCATTGAAGGGATATATATTGTATTTACCTTGAATTATCATTTATTCTATTGCAAATTCAGGGCTTAGAAATATCAAAGCAAAGAAACATTGGATATATAGAAAATGTATTATAAAGAACTGTGTGGGTGGCTAGGGCTCCATAATGATCACGTATGTACACATCTGGTACATGGCGCTGCGTAAGAACAGATAATGGATCTTTCACACTTTCCCCTGACCCTGCACAGAGCGAAGATGGTGATGGAGTTAAATGTTTCAGAACACTAGACTAATGTGAGAGTTTTTCTGTTTGCACACAGCTTAGTGGATGTGCAGCCTTATAGTCTACGTCCCCCATCATGACATGCAATCACCATGGCTGCTATTCAGCCCTGACTGATAAGTATCATGTAATGTGACAGCAGGCATAGTGGTAACAAACATAACTGTCACTTACTGTACTTGTCTTCAGACAACAGTGAAAATGTTTTGCTATATTTAAGGGAAGACATTTGCAAAAAATGAATGCTCAAAAACATAATATCATTTATATACCAGCTGGGTATTATATGTCGGGCTGAAGCACAGGAACATTTGTCTGTGCTGCTCAGCTGACAGTTCATTCTAATTCAGTAAAAATTCATTTCTTTAAGCTCTATTTTGTTGGCAATGGCCACAGCTGACTTTCCGTAAGTTTAATGAATAAACATTCAGTGAGCACTGGGTGTATGGTATACATCGTCAAAACGTGTTAATGCTTGTAGTATCTGTTCCTTTATTGGCCTTAAAAAGGAGAATACAATCAATGTGTTTTGGGAGTTTGGGGCAACAGTGGTCCAAATTATATGATTTTCCTTTTGGGTCCAAGTGTTTCCTTTTAGCATCAAGTGTTTTGTTAATTTATGCATATTATAGGATGTGTTACAGAATATTAGGGCTAGTAAATCCCTTTGATAATGTGCATGCGCATGAAACGCATCAGGGAGGAGACTGTCATACTGACGGCACTGAATGTAGATATCCTCCTGCGCTTTAATAGATGATAATAAATCTACTTATAGCTGCTGCCACTCAACTTAGACCAATAAGTGTATACTCAAAATATATGTGAACAGTGAAGCGCTATAACAATCTAATCTAACGCTGGTGCAATACTACCATACTAAATTAATATTGCCAACATAATAGTGCTCAGTGGAAAATCCAAAATTAGAAAATATTTTTGAACAATGCAAAGTGAACAAACCATTAAATAAAGTGAACATCCAAAAAGTGATAGTGATTATTCAAAATTATAAGAATAGCATCACGTGTTATTTATATACCACCCAATTATAAATAATAAATAACAATATATAATACAGCAAAAATCATCTGTGAAATTTCAAAACAAAGAGTCCATGCAAATGTGATTGTGCCCACGTGATCTTCACTCTAGTGAAAAAGAAAAAGGGATCCTCTAATGGCAGCAATGCCTGATGATGAAGTCACGAGGCACGTGACGCAACGCGTCGGTACGTCATTTCCGGTACGAGTTGACGCATTTCCGGTTACAACGGCCATCTTGCTCTACCCAGTTACCATGCAGTACACCCACAGGATGTGCTGACAGGCGTTTTTTGCTGGGTATACATGTGAGTGCAATAGTAGTTTTATTTGGTTTATACTAATAAAATACTGCACTATGGAAGGCTCTTTGTTTTGTATCCTATGCATATCATCTTGAGTGGAGGTGGAGTGGATAAGGTGCGCTTGAGAGAAGTCTTTATCACATTCCATGATCCCCTTGATGAGGAGCGGAATTGAGAGGACCTGATATTGTGAATTATAGCCTTTTGGCCCTGTGTGGGTCAGGGTGTGGAGGTGAGCAGGCATTGCTGCCATTAGAGGATCCCTTTTTCTTTTTCACTAGAGTGAAGATCATGTGGGCACAATCACATTTGCATGGACTCTTTGTTTTGAAATTTCACAGATGATTTTTGCTGTATTATGTATTGTTATTTATTATTTATAATTGGGTGGTATATAAATAACACGTGATGTTATTCTTATAATTTTGAACAATCACTATCACTTTTTGGATGTTCACTTTATTTAATGGTTTGTTCACTTTGCATTGTTCAAAAATATTTTCTAATTTTGGATTTTCCACTGAGCACTATTATGTTGGCAATATTAATTTAGTATGGTAGTATTGCACCAGCGTTAGATTAGATTGTTATAGCGCTTCACTATTCACTTTGAATCTGCCACCATTGTCACTTTAATTATTTATTTATTAATTTCTATATGCTTTAGCACCTTTTGTTTCATTATATTGTATAGCGCTGCATTTTACGTTTTTTACATTTTTTCTAGTAAATTGTACCGCTAATGGCAATGTGATAAAGCAAGTACTTTGGGATTTGGTTGATGATATATGGCAAAACCTAAATAAAGTAAGTGAGGTATGCCACATGGCAGGACTATGTATCAGTGGATAAAGCTGATCTCCAGGCAAATGGCTAAGTAGCACAGAATATATACAGTACAAGAGAGCTATTTTAACTGCCAGATGATTTGTATTTCCATCCTCCAGCCCCGAGAGTTACACGGCCCCCTTGCAAAGTACAGCCAGGTGGATGATACCACTTTTAGTTAAATAATACAATGGTGTCTTCTCTCCACAACAACTTTCCTACTGTGCCATGAAGGAGCAGCAAAGATTGATGACATCCCTCTACTCACTATACTCTATCTTCCTATCAGGTTCTTCCTTGTAAACACATTTTTTGCAGCACAACTTACTGCTTTCCAGTTCTGCCTCTACCTCATTCAGTCTTAGTGCTGCTGTATAGGTCACTGCAAAAAGTTGATACCGAGTCAAATGATCTGTTAATAAAGGCAGATTTCCCTTAAGAACACATGGGTTGGTATGAGGAATGCAACATGTAAGAACCAATTTTCTTACAGAAAAAATAATTGGTTAACTTCGTCTGTCTGAATGAAGTCAAAGTGCAACATTCCATAGCCGCAACACACCAGCCAAAAGGTGGGGGGTTTAAAAGGAAGATATGGTACTCAGCACAATAGGGACTCTGGCAGCCTGGAGTCCCAAATAAAAGATTGTTGGAATACAGTGTTCATGTATTTTGCAACACCTACTTCAGTGTTTAGTAGAGATACAGAACTATCAGTCTTGGAAATGTAAGATGAAAATGCTGCTAATAAATGAAGGTACTTGTAAATGTATAAATAAAGTTATTATATTATTATTATACAGGATTTATATAGCACCAACAGTTTGCGCAGCGCTTTACAAAATGAAGGTAGACATTACAGTTCCAATACAATTTGATACAACAGGAAACAGAGGGCCCTGCTCGTTAGAGCTTACAATCTAAAGTCAGACCAGAACACCTTTTAGATGAATGGATATAGGAAGATCAGAAAGCTCAGAGCACAATCTCTCTTTGCATAAAAGAAGATCAAATCGTACATATACTGTATGTAAGTGTGAAACTGCTAAAGAAATGTGGGAAGAATTACAAAAGGTGCATGAAATAGCTAATCTCAGCAACAAACTGTATTTTATTAGAAAGCTATACCAAACCAAGCTGATAAATGGCCATGATATTGAAAATTACATAAGGCACACGTTAGAAATGGTTGAACACCTGAGAGGTATAGAAGAAGAAATAAAAGAATTTTATGTAGCAGCACTATTACTTAGTGGTTTACCAGAAAGTTATAACGCTTGTCATAGCACTTGATGCATGTACAGATGATGAACTGACATTGGAATATGTTAAGGGCAATCTTATGGAAGAACATAAGTGTAAAACAGAAAGCATTAACAGTGACGGTGCTTCTGTTGCAGAGTCTGTTTTAAAGATGAAAAACCATGTATCAAAAAACACATGAATGACTGCAGAATCTGGAAAGCTAGAATGCAAAAACAAACTAAAGTACAAAAAGCCAAATGTGTGAAGAAAGCAAATGATTTTTCTTCAGATAATGAATATGATTTTAAATCCAAAAGTTGCATCTCATCTTTTCAGACATGGTGTGTTGATTCAGGAGCTACGAGTCACATGAAAAATGACAGAAAGTTCTTAATAACCTTGACTAGAGTAAAAAAGAAAAAAATCACCACAGCAAATGGGAATATAATGGAATCAGATGGAATAGGTGAAGGTTTTCTTTCCTGTCTTATTTCCCAGAGTGTCACCAGAAACATACCTGTAAAAAATGCCCTGTATGCTCCTGCTCTTGAAACTAATCTTTTGTCAGTAAAGAAACTCACAAAACAAGGTACTGTAATGATCCTCCAAGGTGACAGTTCTGCCATCACAAAAGGGAATATTGTACTTGCAAAGGCAAAAATTACAGATGAACTGTAACGGCAGAACTGCAATGAGGTGGTTAATACTGCCAAAAAGGAAAAACATTCAGACTGCAATCACACACGGCACAAACGACTTGGGCACAGAGGTCCTGACATAACAAAGAAATAACTGAGAATGGCTATGCAAGTGGAATACAAATCAGTCCATGTGATCAAACAATGAAATGTACCAACTGTATAAAAGAAAAAATGACAAAAAAGCCATTCCAAAGCAGAGTAACAGCAGAGCTAAAAAAAACCCTCTGGACTTAATTCATTCAAATCTTTGCAGTCCAATAGGAAAACTGACTCCAGGAAAGAAGAGGTATTTTCTCACTTTTATAGATGATTACTCCAGGTATACTATACTATATCTTTTACACAACAAAAGTGAAGTGCCAGAGAAACTTGAATAGTAGTTGACTCAAGTAAGCAACACATTTGGCAAATATTGAGTGTATTGCACACAGACAATGGAACTGAATATACAGGTGACAACACACGCCAATTCTCAGAAAGCATGGCATAATATTTCAATCTACTATACCATACAACCCAGAACAAAATTGGGTTGTTCAAAAGAATGAACTGTACCCTAGGGGAGAGAGGAAGAACCATGCTGTTTAATGCAGATATGCCAAGCACATACTGGGGGGAAGCCATTATGACTGCATGCTATTTCCAGAAAACTCCATATGAACTGTGGAATGGAAAAGCCCAGAATTAGAACCATCTAAACATTTTTGGGAGCCTATGTGCACATTCCAAAAGAAAAACGTACAAAATGGGATGCTCGCGCAAAGGAAGGTGTATTTGTTGGGTACAGTGAATCTTAAAAGGGATACAGAATTCTACACCAAGTAACAAACAAGGTAGAAGTGTAATTGTCGATGAAACTTCAGTGTGTTCAAAATTTTATGAACTAACGCAAACACTTCAAACTGAGGGAAGTTTTACATCAGTGTCACATCAATGCAACAAAGTGACACAGAAATAGAAATTAATACAGACAATCCAAATATTGTAAAAGAAGAAGCCAGGCCACAAGGTTTCAATCAAAAAATCTACTAGAAGCAATACAGGCATCCCAGCCAAATGTCTATCCTATGTTGCTTGTGTACCATTAAAACCAGAGCCAGATTCATGGGATGAAATGCAAAGACTTCCAACCAGGGGCGGACTGACAACTCATGGGGCCCCCGGGCAATAGGGGATCATGGGGCCCCTGTGTCCTTCCCAAACTCAAAAATGCCTATGAAAAAGGTACCAGGGGCATCTCATGGCGCCCCCTACTGACCCTGGGCCCTTGGGCAGTGCCCGAGTTTCCAAATGGTCAGTCCGCCCCTGCTTCCAACCCAAACAAAAGTGGATTGGAGCTGCTGATGAAGAGATGACATCTATTGCTCACAAGAAACAGAATTATAAAAGTGAGATCCGAGATGGGACTAATATAAGAAGTAGTTGTTGAGTGGAGGTGTTGAAAAACAGTGTTCATGTATGCAACAACTACTTTCAGTGGAGATATATTCTTTAACGGCTTCTGGACCACCCTATAGCAGAAATACTGTTACAGGGTAGCACGGGTGCATAAAATTACGCATATATATGTGATTTTGCATTTCCGGGTAGGGGGTGCGTGCGAGCTGCGCATGCACCCTACCCGTGCTGCCATTTGTGGCTGTGGCTGTCAATCACCGGGCCCCGGCCGGTGATTACTCACCGGCACCTGCTGACTGCCGAGGCTCTCTGATGGTGAGGAGAACTGTATGTAAACAATACAGTTCTCCTCCCTGTCAGCTTGTGTACACTGGATGGCTGTGCACAGCACAGCCATCCAAAGCAGTGTGATTACAGTAAAGCACACACGCAGAGCTTACTTTGAAACAGCACACAGTTACCCTTTGATCTCCCCTCATGTTAACCCCTTCCTTCCCAGTGCCATTAGCGCAGTGTCAGTGGTTTTTTTTAGCACTGATCACTGTATTGGTGTCACTGGGGATGTCAGTGACACCAAGTCAGTTCCCCCAAGTGTCGGAATGCCCACCGCAGTCCCACTATAAGTCGCTGATTGCCGCCATTACTAGTAAAATTTGAGAAAAAAACAATGCCAGTATCTATACCGCCATCTATACCGCCATTTGTAAACGCTATAACTTTCACGTAATCCAATTAATTTACATGTATTGGGATTTTTTTAAGCAAAGATGTAGCAGAATACATTTTGGCCTACATTTATGATGAAATTAGATTTTTAAAATTTTTTTTACTGGATATGTTTAATATGTTATCTCATATTTACAGTTGCAAGATAAAGTATGTGAACCCCTTGGGATTACATGGAGTTTTGCATGAATTGGGTATAAAATGTGCTCTGAACGTCGTCTAATTCACAACAATAGAAGAACACAGTCTGCTGAACATAATACTACACAAACATTAGATGTTGCCATGGTTTAATTGCACATAACATGTAAACATTCACAGTGCAGGGAGGAAAAAGTATGTGAACCTTTGGACTTAATAACTGGTTGACCCTCCTTTGGCAGCAATAACCTCAACCAAACGTTTGCTGTAGTTGCAGATCAGATCTGCACAACGATCCGGAGTCATTTTGGACCACTCCTCTTCACAAAACTGTTTCAGTGTAGCAATATTCTTGGAATGTCTGGTGTGAATTGCTCTCTTAAGGTCATGCCACAGCATTTCAATCGGGTTGAGGTCAGGACTCTGACTGGGCCACTCCAGAAGGCGTATTCTGTGCTGTTGCAGCCATTGTTTTGTTGAATTACTTGTATGCTTTGGGTCATTGTCCTGTTGCATCACCCATCCTCTGCGGAGCTTCAGTTGGCGGACAGATGGTCGTACGTTTTCCTGCAAAATGTCTTGATAAACTCTGGAATTCATTTTCCCATCAATGACAACAATCCGTCCAGGCCCTGAGGCAGCAAAGCAGCCCCAAACCATGAAGCTCCCTCCGCCATGTTTTACAGTGGGGATGAGGTTTTGATGTTGGTTGCTGTGCCTTTTTTTCTCCACACAGTGTTGTGTGTTCTTCCCAAACAACTCAATCTTGGTTTCATCTGTTCACAGTATATTTTGCCAGTAGTGCTGTGGAACATCCAGGTGCTCTTTTGCAAACTTCAAACGTGCTGCAATATTCTTTTTGGACAGCAATGGCTTCCTCCGTGGTGTCCTCCCATGTACTCCATTCTTGTTTAATGTTTTCCTTATTGTAGATGTGTCAACAAAAATGTTAGCATGTGCCAGAGATTTCTGTAGGTCTTTAGCTGACACTCTGGGATTCTTCTTTACCTCATGCAGCATTCTGCGCTGTGCTCTTGCAGTCATTTTTACAGGACGACCACGCCTAGGGAGAGTAGCAACAGTGCTAAACTTTCTCCATTTGTAGACAGTCTGTCTTACCATGGACACATGAACATCAAGGCTTTTGGAGATACTTTTGTTACCCTTTCCAGCTTCATGCAAGTCAACAATTCTTGATCGTAGGTCTTCTGAGAGCTTTTTTCTGCGAGGCATGGTTCACATCAGACAGTGCTTCTTGAAACCAGTAAACCCAAAACAGGTGTGTGTTTTTTAAGGGCAGGACAGCTGTCAGCAACACATCCAATATCATCACACTGATTGGAGTCAAGGTTGGCTCACTCCTGCCTCCAATTAGCTCTGGGAGAAGTCATTAAGTTAGGGCCTCACATACTTTTTCCTCCCTGCACTGTGAATGTTTACATTAAACCATGGCAAAATCTAATGTTTGTGTAGTATTATGTTCAGCAGACTGTGTTCTTCTATTGTTGTGACTTAGATGACGTTCAGAGCATATTTTATGCCCAATTCATGCAAAACTCCACATAATCCCAAGGGGTTCACATACTTTTTCTTGCAACTGTATATGTTTTCTCAAAATTGTCGGTCTTTTTTTTTATAGCGCAAAAATAAAAACCGCACAGGCAATCAAATACCACCTAAAGAAAGCTCAATTCGTCAGAAAAAAGAACGTAAATTTCATTTGGGTGCAGCGTTGCATGACCGCACAACTGTCAGTTAAAATAACGCAGCGTAGTAACGCAAAAAATAGCCTGGTCAGGAAGGGGAGTAAATCCTTCGGAGGGCAGGTGGTTAACCAGTAGATGTTAGTGTTTATAACTTTGTGGCTGCATCTATGATTTTTTTCTATATTAAAGTCCCTGTTTGCTGAGAAGCAGCAGATAAACACATGTGGACTGTGCACTGTCTGTTCTGTAGGGCTACATGCAGAAACTCTAACAAAGCTAAAAGACCTGACACGTTATACAAGAGCCTGAAAACCAGGTCAGTTTGGCTGTAAGGGATCATATGAATATCATAATATAAATCTGATTTTGCAAACTACCAGTGTAGCCTCTTGGAGTTCACAAACTGGTTTTACTTATTGCCTTGAGTTTCTCCTTAACCCCTTGGCACCGAGGCCTCCCGGTCCTTTAAGGGGTTTGTGACGCCAAGAGGCGGGGCAGGGTTTAGGGTCATGTGACCACCAGGATTGGCTGTCACAGCGGTCACATGATAGGAAAGCACCTGACCACAAGTATCAATCGGGACTTTTCCGTGAGGTGCAGGTGGATGTGGCGGAAGTGCCCAGAGGGCATGCTCTTGGCACATCCTTTGTTTACATTGGGTACACAAATATGCAGCCCCTCTGCACCAAGGCCAGCCCAAGTGTATTCATAAAGCAAAACACTACCCTCTATTACCCTCCGCCTCCTCCAAATGTTTTTTTTCTGCTGTGACATGACTTTCTGTTGGAGGTTGTCTACCTCCTTTCTCCATGGTCCCACTGTATGTGGGAATGCAGGCAACTTCTCTTGCTAGACTAGGCATTATGGACTATGGGATGAGTTATGGGCATAGAGCAGTGCACATGACCACAACTAATAGTTACATAGTTAGTCTGGCTGAAAAAAGACAAAAGTCCATCCAGTTCAACCATAAAAAAAAAAAAAGTTATAATCCTAATTCCACAGTTGATCCAGAGGAAGGCAAAAAAAATTCCAGCAAAGCATGATCCAATTTGCTCCTGCAGGGAAAAAATTCCTTCCTGATCCCCCGAGAGGCAATTGGATATTCCCTGGATCAACTTTACCTATAAATGTTAGTATCCAGTTATATTCTGTGTATCTAAGAAAGAATCCAGGCCTTTTTTTAAAGCAATCCACCGAGCTGGCCAGAACCAACTCTTGAGGGAGTCCATTCCACATTTTCACAACTCTCACTGTGAAGAAAAAAATGTCAATAAATCCAATCACTGTAAAGAGCCATCCATATCTGGAAATGTAATTCCTAAAATATGAGCACCTCACTGCTGCTGTGGTAACACCTGTATAGTGAATCCAAGGGCATCAAAGAAAACAGCGCTGTGAGAGTGACTGTAGTTTACTGGCCTCCATCTTCAGCTTGCGATCCAAGGCAGGATCCTCCCTCCCGCTTCCTCCGTAGACCGCGGTGACGTCATTCCGGGACACCGCGGTCACGTGGTCCACTGCTAGGGATAGGAGCACTCTCTGTCTCACACTACCGCATCGCAGCGGATGGGCTGTCCACCCTGGCCCAGGCTTTTCCTTGTGATCTACACTGACTATTGTTACAATAAAGGTACACCTCCTAGTGAGGTTTAAACTACAGTCACTCTCACAGCGCTGTTTTCTTTGATGCCCTTACTGTGAAGAAACCTTTCCATGTTTGGATAATAATCTCTTTTTGTTTACTGCTTGTGCCAAACAAACTGAAGTGGGGGGGGGAGGGGGTTGGGAGCTCACTAAGGATGTTAGAAAGAGGCAGAAAATACAGTTAAAAACTATTTCATGAAAAATTGATTACAGGGCCATTAAGTAGTGGATGTGTATGGGTTAGTTTGGGCAGCACAGTGGCTAAATGGTTAGCACTTTTGCCTGGCAGTACTGGGGTTGTTGGCTTGAATCCCAACCATGGCACCACCTGCCTAAAGTTTGCATGTTCTCCCTGTGTCTGCGTGGGTTTCCTCCGGGTACTCCGGTTTCCTCCCACACTCCAAAGACATGCTGTTAGGTTAATTGGCTCCTGTCTAAATTGGCCCTAGTATGTGTAGGAATGTAGGCTAGGGACCTTAGATTGTATGCCCCTTGAGGGTTAGGGACTGATGTGAATGTACAATATATATATGTAAAGTGCTGCGTAAATTGACGGCGCTATATAAGTACCTGAAATAAATAATAGTTTTGGAGAATAAGTATATCGTTTGTTGTCATTATAAAAGGTTGCATGCGTTCATTTTCCAGTCCACATCTCATCCACACATACAGTATATCCTTTCCAACGTTTCTCCTTTTACACAGAGTACATACCACTTAACCTTCATAGCAGGGCAGAGCGACTGTCAGAATCATTAATCATTTTGTGTTAAATCTGATGAGCATATGTTGCACACTGACACAGAACAGCAGCAGAAAAGGTCAATTCAACATCATTAAACAAGTTTAGATAATTCTTTTCTTCTTCCTTCCATAGTCCCATCTTTGAAAACATCAGAAACAATCAAGGACATTCTTCTCCCAAGAAACAAACAGCTTCCTTAACTTGCAAATCAAATGATTCATCCTCTCCCTTCCCAGTGTGTTATCTGAATTTTAAGACTGCGATCGTGGGTTTATGATTTCAATCAATACAGCCGTCCTAGAAAAGAAATCCCAAAGCACAAATAAAAGACCTTGACCTTTCTAAACAACAAACACTAGAACATAGCTAACACGGAAAATGCTCGCTTCAATCTCCCAAAAAACACAGAGGGGCTATTTTTATCATTGTAAAATCATTTGTTAGAATATTCATTTGAAGGGTTAGCCCATGAAACCATTGACATTTCAGTTATGGTGTATCGGTTGAATAACTAACCCATCTACCCAGCTTTGTCCTCCATTCATGCCCAGTATATGGGGACTCTTCTTCTTGAAGTTTTGACAATTGAAAATTTGCAGTGAATTTTTTTACAATTTGGACTTGATTTACTGAAAAACTTAGTTTACTTAGCGTAGTTAATAAGGAGCAGCTGTGTTTACATCAAGCATCCAATTGTGTGCAAACAAAATTCTATTACTTTTAGAAACAGGTTTGCACTAAGGCTCCATTTACACTTGTGCGACTTCAAAATCATGCACTTTTCATTGCAACTGTACAGTGCGACTTGATGCGACTTTGGATGAGTGCGACTTTGGCTTTGACCAAGGAGGATTGTTTGTGCACTACAAAGTCACACACAAGTTGCATGTATATCATTCAGGTGTGACTTTCATGTGACTTTGGAGGGCTTACATTGAAGTCTATGGCCCTCAATGAACAGTATTTGGCTCAAGTAAGCAACAAATTCGGATCAAAGTAGTGCAGGAACTACTTTCAAGTTGCTGCGACTTGAAGTCACACAGATATAAATGGTACTCATTGGGAAACATAGGGTACAACATAGGGTGCAACTTGTCATGTGACTTTGGACCCCAAAGTCGCATGATAAATCGCACAAGTGTGAATGGAGCTTAAAGCATTTTCAACATTAAAGTGGCTGTAAACCCTTACATATATCTAGTGAAGCAACTAGACTCAGGTGATACACAAAGATGGAACAAAACATCCTACATAAGTTGTACCTGTTTATCTGCAGTCTTCTTCTCTACATCGGTTCAAAGTCCAGAATTCATAAAGCTTTCCTAAGAGTTTAGAAAAAAGGGGGAGGAGAGCTGAAGTCACACTCTGCAGAGCTCAATGAGAAGAGTTCTGAGAGCTGATTGGATGGAAGAGACACACCCTCCTCCGCACAGCGTACAGGAATGGAGGCGAGGTTGTCAATCTGCTAGAGGTCCCTCCCCTGTCACCTTTTTTCTCTTGGTGTCAGGAAAACGCGTCACAACTGATACAACCAGATATCAGAGGAATGAGACAGCAGATAGAAATGACACTTAGTGCTCTTAATGTGGGCAAGTACACACTATAGAGGGATATGCTTTGTTCATATTTCATGTCTGAGGTTTGCAACCCCTTTAAGTACAAAATGTTTCTTTTTGTGATTAAAATAAGCTTGTCACCACAGGGTCATTCTTTAAAAAAAAAAGCAAGCTGTACAATAAGTCTATCTATACTTATCACCCAGTGGCGTGTCACTTCACTGCTCCTCGGCCACTGCAGGTTTTTGTTTCTTCTGGGTGAGTTGAATACCAGTTTACCTCACTACATGCTGTGGTTCCTCCTTTCAATACATTCTGTATTGTTGTACAAGCAGACAGGAAAAACCACTGCTTGCCATGGTAGAAGAAGATATTCTACATACTACAGTCTACATACTACAAACATGAATCTACTATATACTACACAAGACATTCTACATACAAGATATTCTACAAGTGTGCAAAATCAAGCATTAAAGAGGTGGTGTGTCAAGACATGGGCCTTGAAGAAAGAAAAGTATAGATGGACTTATTTTACAGGACTGGCCTTGTTTTATAAACACTTGCCTACTGGTTCATGCAGATACACTTCAGGCCAGTGGCTTTCCTACAACAGATCACATACATGTACATGATCTGGCATTTCCAGGTAGGGGGTGCATGCCTGCCACCCTGGCCTGCTGTCATTCGCTACAGCACAAGCTGATAAACGGGTCCCAGCCAAGGTTTTTTTTCTCTGCATAGCAGGGAGTAAAAAGCGGCACATTGCTTAGTAAAAACAGCACACAATACACACAGTAAATATTATTAGGCACACATCTAACCCTTTGATTGCTCCTAGATGTTAACCCCCTCCTTACTGTTGGGTGCCCCCACAGCAAACAGCTTCCTGTGGGGACACACGCTGCTCCATGTGTCCATTCACACACGGAACTGCAGCTCAGCCCCTCCCTTCCCATTGGCCCATTGGCTGTGAGCCAATGGCTCCCGCTTCTGTCTCAACCAATGAGTACAGGGAGTCCCAGGCTAGCCGAGACTCCAATGCACATTGCTGGATCTGGAGGGGGCTTAGGTGAGTATTAGGGGGGGCTTGGGGGGGTGCTGCACACAGAAGGTTTTTTACCTTCATGCATAGAATGAAGGTAAAAAACCTTGAGCCTTTAGATCCACTTTACCAAAAAATAAAAAACCCAGAGGTGATCAAATACCACCAAAAGAGAGCTCTATTTGTGGGGAAAATAATTATATAAATTTCATGCGGATACAGTGTTGCATGAACATACAATTGTCAGTTAAAGTAGCACAGTGCTGAATAGCAAAAATGGCCTGGTCATGAAGGGGGTAAAGCCTTCCAGAGCTCAAGTGGATAAGTGACCCTGTGATGACAGGATGCCTTAAAAAATGATGCCAGCAAAACTAGATGAAGTACTATACCTTGTGAATGGCTCTTCTACACTATTCTATATTTAAAGGTGCTGTTCTGTTATTGATATTTCCCTTTTGAATGAACATCCAGAAAATATTTACAGTTATAGTACTAGCCAGGGCATACCTAAAAATCACTGGGCCCCATAGCAAAGTTATTTAGGACCCCCCTTGCCAAACAAAAAAAACTGTTGAACAACATCGTAATTACAACAGTCATAAGGCACACGCCGTGAGCTACAGCATATAATCATTTCTACCATAACAAATGTGGTTATTAATAACCTCTCCATATGCTAGTGTCTTTTAGGGAGAAAGAAAGAACAGAGTAATGAAGAAAAGAATAACAGTAATGAAACTTGACTTCCAGTGGTACCAATGCAAGAGTAGGCTTTTATCCTGAAACTTCCTAACTACCAATACATAAGAGGCATTTTCATACCATTTATCACCAACTTCCTTAAGTTGGAAATGAATGGGTAGAAGAATGCCCCTTACATTATTGATCAATGGGTAGAAGAATGCCCCTTACATTATTGATCAATGGGTAGAAGAATGCCCCTTACATTATTGATCAATGGGTAGAAGAATGCCCTTTACATTATTGATCAATGGGTAGAAGAATGCCCCTTACATTATTGATCAATGGGTAGAAGAATGCCCCTTACATTATTGATCAATGGGTAGAAGAATGCCCCTTACATTATTGATCAATGGGTAGAAGAATGCCCTTTACATTATTGATCAATGGGTAGAAGAATGCCCCTTACATTATTGATCAATGGGTAGAAGAATGCCCCTTGCATTATTGATCAATGGGTAGAAGAATGCCCCCTTACACTGGTGGTCAATGGGTAGAAGAATGCTCCCTTACATTAGTGGTCAATGGGTAGAAGAATTTCCCCTTACATTGGTTGTCAATGTGTAGAAGAATGCCCCCTTACACTGGTGGTCAATGGGTAGAGGAATGCCCTCTTACATTGGTGGTCAATGGGTAGAAGAATGTTCCCTTACATTGGTGGTCAATTGGTAGAGGAATGCCCCCTTTCATTAGTGGTTAATGGGTAGAAGAATGCCAATTATTTTTAAACGTCACAAAAATATCATAATTCTTTCAAAACAAATATACAAGTACTAGTGCAAAAAGTCATTCAATCTGTGTCAAGTCCACAAAATTCCTCTTTGGCCTTGTGTCCCCTCATTATTAAGTGCATACTAACATGCATGCTACATGCTTGCTCCAGACCTATGCAGGGGTGCTCCACCACCATGTACCAGCACCTCTCACTGCTGTTGCTTACCTCAAGGATTTAGCCACACTCAGGTAAATTTAGTATACACTTTCCCAGGTTCTTGGATTATAATTCAGCAGCAATCCTCCAAGAAACTGATGGCAGCTTTGGTCACCAAACATCACAGACTCCAGCCCATTCAGAAAAGATAGAATAGAGAGACTCTCATGGTGGAGTATCACGCACACTATATAATTTATTAGCCTGAAAGAATAAAAATACTAACAACAACAGTGCAGTAAACCACCTATTGCACTAGAGAAAATCGCCTTTTTTCATACCACATTGCCACTTAAGGATGAATGTCTATAGATGGATGTCAAAGTTGACTGACCTCAAACTTCCAGGCGTGATGACGTCGTGCGGCCCTGACAAATTTCCTATGTACCACATGACAAATTGTGCCAAGGGTGGGGCCACATAACGTAATCACAATCCCAAAGTTCAAGGTTGGCCATCATTGACATCTATCTATAGACATTCACTAGTATTCATAAATGTGTTTGGGAAGATTTATAATATTTTTGTCATGTTTAAAAATATTTTTTTTTATTACTATGTAGGATTGCAATTGTGCCTAGCTGGGGGCTGGAGTGGAGATCAGGGCCTTTGAAAAGAGGCCTAAAGACTAGACCTGTATTACTGCAATCAAGAAAGTTAGTGAACTACCTGGGGACAGGATGATGTCAAGGGGGTCCCATTTCCAAGGCCCTTCTGAGTGGAGGCACTGTACTGGAGAGAATTTGGGAAAGTCCCCAATTTCCCACCTATACTCTGGTGCTACAGAGAAAAAATAGATGTAAATTGCCAGGAGAGGGTCATCTTACTTGATACCCTTCCCCCCTCCCCCCCAATATACCCAAAACAGGATTATTTATGTGTATGCAAGAGCATTGAAAGGTATAGAAACAATTGCTTGTATGTTATGGAGATTTCCTAACACTACCCTACTATTCCCCAGATACCCTTATAGGGTTTCATTATCAGAAATGTGATAGACACTGGAGGCTAGGGGCGGACTGACCATTTGGAAACTCGGGCACTGCCCGAGGGCCCGGGGTCAGTAGGGGGCCCATGAGATGCCCCTGGTACCTTTTTCATAGGCTTTTTTGAGTTTGTGCAAGGACACAGGGGCCCCATGATCCCGTATTGCCCGGGGGCCCCATGAGTTGTCAGTCCGCCCCTGCTGGAGGCATAATCACAAATCGTTTGGTGGTGAGAGGTCACTGGCCACAACTTCTACCCACTTCTTAAAGGGACAGTCATCTATTTTTAGGATACAGTTTTTGTACCTATTGTTATTGTGAGATCTACTCAAGTCTGAGGTTTTTGGACCACAATGATTACCAACACACTGACCAGTGGGAGAGGTTTCGAGAGCCTGACAAACCTATAGTTCCCAGTACCGCCCTTAGCTAGGACATTTATGTGAAGACACATTTGGTCCTCCAGCTATTTATGGTGTTATTGATATCTGTTGTTCACTGTTTTTGGTACATCAAAGGGTGTGACATTGCCAGAAAGGTCTTTGGCATCAGGAATCAGAAGGTCCAAACATCAGTGGGTTTTTTTAGGGGTAAGCGCTATACTTTCTTTCTCCTTAGTAGTATTTATTCATTATTTTACTGGCAATGTTAGATTTCACAAAGCACCCAGAGAAGCACTTATCACTTCCTTGGTGCGCTGATGGCTCCACCTATGGTAATTGAGCCACTTTCCAAGAGAAACTCTTCCATACCGCTCTATATTGAATGACTCACCTTTAAGAGAAGACAGCCTCCTACCAGACACATCGATGTCCACAAAATGTCTTTTAAATTGTCTTTTTCTACTAGTACCATTACACACATACCTTAAAAGTGCACATACAATAGCTAGACCTGCTATTTCCTACCGCATTCTGCTTCCTAGTAATTATAGGCAGAGATGCTACCTATATTTTATGTCAGAATCCTTATCTGCCTCTAGAAGATTGTAATCATTCACATTTTATTTAGATATGGCTGCGCTGTACTACGTAGTATGTTTTTGTTGACTTGGTTCTATTTTTAGACCACCGTGAAGCAATGTTGTACGTTTTTCTCATTTTCCCGCTCTTCTCTCCATGACATTTTCTGGAAGCATTTATTTGAAGTATCTTCTTCCAAGGTAATTTCCTTTGAAATCCAGTCTGTATGCAAAGCACATGACGATGGCCTGCGTATGTACATATCATAATCCAGATTTTTGTTATAGTTCTCCTTCAGTTAAATGAAATGTATTTGAACTCTGAGTTTGATGTCACATACTTTGCAATACTCCTGCAGCATTGATGAGATCAATGATTATCAAAGCTTCAAGAATCAAATGTTTTGTGACATGCCAGTGGAATATCATTTATTTATCTGTCTATATCAGTAAAGGGCTGAAATAGATTTGTCAGATTGAAACATGTAAGTAATAGAAATGTGCAAACAGCACTGTTCAGCAGGAATATGCTGAAATCCAAATAGTGTGTAGCCAGCATTAATGTAATTAAAGATTTTAATCATGTCCCACTTTGCTTTTTTTTCCCTCAAGATCAATGGTAACCAAACTACGGCCCAGGGAACAGATGCAGGCTTTTGCTTGCTTTTATGCGGCCCTTGGGGCACTATTCCTCCTACTGACACCAACAATTGGACACTATTCTTCCCACTGACACCAAATGATGGAGCACTATTCCTGCCACTGACACCAAACGATGGGGCACTATTCCTCCCACTGACACCAATGATGGGGGACTATTCTTCCCACTGACACCAATGATGACACTATTTCTCCCCTGACACCGATGGGGCAATATTCCTCCCACAGACACTCACCGATGGGGCACTATTCCTACCTAATACCAAAGTTGGGGCATTGTTCACTCCCACTGACACCAGAACATTTTCTACTCCCACTTGCCACAGTCTGACCTGCCTAAAGTCTGAAGGAATGTAAACCTGCCCTTTCTTTTCTTGTGTTCCATTACTCCAGAGGTAAAAACAATAAACATCTGGCAAGGTTATCAGTCTAACTCTAATAGCTATCGTAAAACCGCAAAACATTTAAATTCTGTCATGCTTGCAGCCTTAGGGTAATTAACCCCTTGACGCCGGCACCTCCCAGCCCTTTAAGGGTTTCAGAAGCTGGGTGGCGGGGCAGGGTTTAAAGCCATGTGACCGCTGTGACACGAGGTCACGGCGGTCACATGACTGGGAAAGGTCCCGATCGAAAGAGGAGATTGGGACCTTTCCGTGAGTACCAGACATGCGTGCTGGGAGCGTGCAGGGCGCGCGCTCTCAGCACATATGTCTTTTTTTTTAATAGAACGCAAATGTGTGGCCGCTCGGCATCTTGGCCCAGATGAGGGGAGGCCGCACATTTACGTTCGGACAGCGCCAAGAGGTTAAACCCGTTATGAGTACATGGCATGCCATAAAATGTCTTACTCGGGTCTAATTGATATCGTAAAAGCATTTAGGCCTGATGTCTGGCTAATACACATTCCTACCTGAATGGTTATTAACAAAGAATCGAAAACCTCAGTGTATTTCATAACTCTTGAGACAATAACAGTACAGCCAAAATCAGGACATATTTACCTCTATCAGTTAATTAGCAGCATTTTAAAAGAGAAGTATGGGAATTTTTAAAAACTTTTACTGACCTTTGTGGATGCAGCATTGGATCGATGCTGCATCTGTCCTCCCCCCGGTTCCAAAGGTGAGAACTGAGTGATCAAACACCGCTGATTGCTCAGTTCTCCTTGCCATTCTAAACAGAGAGCAGGAAATGTCAGTCTCTGGCTCTCTGCTCTTCTCCCAACCCCAGCGCTCAATGGAACGTTGGGTTGTGGAAGGGGAGGGGGAGGAAGCGGCTGGCTCAGGCTGTCAGTGGTTTGCTGAGAGGCTGAGCCAGGTGTTGGTCCAGGCTCAGCCGATAGTGGACTTTAGCCCACAATTTAACATTGTCATTGTGTAAGGGTCCCCTCACATCTACAGGCAGTACAAACTATGGTTCTGCAAGAATGTGGTAATGCTAAGCCAATGAGCAAATAATTTGTTTTCGCACCAGGGCACCTGCAAGCAGATCTGGGGCAAGCGGCATACCTGGCATATCCAGCCAATACCTGGGGCGGATATTTTTTAACACCCCCCACCCATGCATCAAAATTATTATCAGTAATAATCATGAAAATAAATGTCAAACGTGCTGGAGGTGGGAGTAGAACTAGCTGGTGAAGCTTGAACATATCAATTCATTTGACATGCAAGAGCTCAGATACGCTATCTCCTGCAAAGTTACCAACATTTGAAATAAGGAGTGATACCTAAAAGGAAGGAAGAAGTGGCATGCACCACTCAGCATCACTTGGGGGCATGGCCAGTAATGTGGATGTCACTTTACAGTACATCACTTGTAGTGTTGGAGTGAAATAAGCTTCAGCTTTGGTGCCAATGGCAGTAATGGTAACCCTCAAAATTTGTTTTATTGGCAACAATATTAATATCCAGAAGTGAGACAGTGGGCCTCGATCAGAGTTATGCTTTAGAGACTCCATATCTTATCATTTATATACGTACAGTCCCATTTTAATGTAATCTTTGTCCAGCTGCTTTCTCATGGGACAGTTTCTTAGTCTTCTGGGCATGCAGCCACCAATGCCGCTAGGCACAGAGAAGTATTGTCTTAATGAACTGTAATGTGATCTACCCTTATCTCTTAACTGTATTAAAGCTGTTGTAAGTTATTGGTTAGACAAGAGAACTTTCTCACAACGTTTCCGTGTGCTTGTTTTCGCTTCCTATGTGCACAGTTCAGGCTTCTTTATATTTTGGATATATTTTTAATAATGGTATACAGAAAAACAAAACAGAATACAGGAAAAAGTGCAAATTGTCTGCTTGAAAACTTTGTACATCAAAGCAGGCTGTGTGTTTAGATGAAAGCGATCATTTATATAAAATAAAACTAGAGTGGACAAAATAAAAGTAAATTAAAGTTATTTTAATATGCAGCATAGATGGTATCACTGATTCATATTTTTACTGGTCCTAAGTGAAAATTTTAGCATGCACTTGTTTATTTAGGTAGGTATAGGTGTCTCAAAGAATAGAATGAGCATACATAAAACTGAGAAATTCAGTCCCCCGACTTCTTTATCCCCCACCCCCTCTTTTTTAATTAGCAATGTTTAAATGTTGAGAAACAACAGATAGAATGGAATATTTTGCCCTGCAGTGTTAATTTTGATGTCAAATTTCAATTTAGTTTTAGTCATAGTCTTTTGACTAAAATGCCATTTTAGTTTTATGCAGGCCATAGACGGGTCAAAAATTGGCTGATTTTTTGGCCGAAAAAAAAAAATCGGCCGATTTTTGCACCGTTAATGGGTTAATTGGTTGGTTATTTTTCGGGGTTTTGGCACTTTTTTTATTGGTGAAGTTGGAAAAAATCGGTCGATTTTGCAGATAAAAAATTTTCCCGGCAATGATAGGCAAATCGGCCAGTCTTTTTACCGATAAAAAATCTGCGCATGAGCCGTGGCTTGCAAGAAGAAAAAGAAGAAGAAGAAAAAGAAGAAGAAAAAGAAGAAAAAGAAGAGGAAAAAGAAGAAAAAGAAGAATTCCAGTTCGCTATTATATTTGGCATCAAAAAGTATTGCGGTTGCAACAATGTATCTGTTTGTATCCGAATAAAACCACCAGTATCCGAAATGGATACAATGTTGCAACCGCAATACTTTTTCATGTCAAATATAATAGCGGAGCTCTCTACAGGGACAGAAGTAATTAAATGCAGGCCGTAGACGGGACGAAAATCGGCCGATTTTTTTACTGTTTGTGGTAACGTTGGCCTTATGAACGGCCGATTTTTAGTTTTTTTTTTTAATGGCCAGTTTTCGACCCGTCTATGGCCTGCATTAGTCGTATTTAAGTCATCTAAATTGTTTTAGTTTTAGTTGTATTTTAGTGGACTAAAATCTCCAGTACATTTTAGTCGACTAAAATCTTATGGGTTTAGTTAATTGGTAATGTACTATTTAAGCATTTCTCTAGAATTGTCAAACTCATTTTATACTCTTGAAATAAAAATCTAATAACATGTCATTATTTACGGTATTAAGGTCCCTTTCACATTTATGCAGTGGGATGCAGCTGACTGTAGTTGGATGCATTTTGTACTGTACTCCAACTGCACAGACAGTCCAAACTTCAGGCTATCCTATGGGCATAGTCCACGCCATTGCAGTGCAGTGTAACGCAGTGCAGAAAAGTACAACATGCTGCATTTTTCCACACCGAAAAAACACATAAAAAGGCATGCAAATGAACTGCAAGGCATCACAGTGCACATAGAAGCCTAAGGAAAGAAAGGAGGAAGTGACCTCATAGGTCAAATGCAAATAGAATATGCAAATATTGCGTGTCAACTGCATGTCAAATGCGTGCCAACTGCATGAAAACACACATTAAATGCATGCATAGGAAAAAATGTGTAGATACGTACAGTTTCTGAATGGGTCCTAAGGTCTGAACATGCATTACAGACACAGATTTAGCCATTGTGATATATACCATCTTTATAAATAAATCCAAGTTTCATAAACAAAAATATTGCTTTTTGACAAACAGAGCTACAACTTAAAAAAAATCCTGTAAACTTTATTGGCTGTAATATCATTACACATATTACCTGAATGTACTACCAACATTAAAGTGTTACTAAACCAGGATCCTGCATTCACTATATCTGGTCTCCCACAATACACACAACGTGGAAATGCAATTATTTTATTTAGGCTCCATGCACACAAAAAAACGCTGGGGAAAAATGCTGGATATAAAACGCTGGTAATAGCAGTTTTTAGTAGCATTTTAGTAGAAGTGTTCAGAAGTGTTTAGGAGCGTTTTGCATTTTATTAGCGCTTTTATAGTACATCGATAGGGAAAAAGAGCTAGAGAAAAAAGCTGTTAGGAGCATTTTAGTAGCATTTAGCAGTGTTTAGCATTTTTTCTGCTGGAAAAATGCTCCAAAGAAGTCTACAAAAACAATTTTTTTCTGCTCCTAGACACTGAAACTCAAAAAATGCAAATAGTGTAAACTAGTGTGCATGGACACAGGATAACACTATTATCTTCTAGGAGCAAAATACAATATGCTGATAATAGCTTCGAGGAGCTTAAATCAACGCTAGTGTGCATTGAGCCTAAATATAAACTGCTAAATACTTTTTCTCATCAGCAGTATATAGCAGTCTTGTGATGTCTATCAGTGTCCAGCAGAGCACTGGTTAAAGCTTGTAGGAAGAGTTTTCATTCTCTCCTGATTGTCCTATGAGGCTGCATAATCCCTGGTCCCTCTGTCTGGACAGTGCTGATTGGCCCAGTGCTGATCACATGCACTCTCCCAAGAAAGAAAAACTCTAGCAATTCACACCAAACTGAGCATGTGCAGCTTGGCTCTGTTCTATCAACAGATGGATTGCGGACTGTGGAAGAAGGAGAGGATCAGAGAAGACGGGATCAAACATCCTTTTTACACAATGCGGAGGATTAACCTCTTAGGTTCTACAGTGAGTATGACAAACATGCTCTACTGCATATAAAGACTGATTTTACTGTTGTGTGTTTAGTAACACTTTACATATTAAGAAAAAAAAGAAAAGAAAAGCCTTTTTCTAAATGTTTTTTTATTTCAACAGCTTAGTACTACTACCCCTACTTATTCTTATGTGGTAGTGCAGTGTTAATTTTGATGTCAAAAATCTATTTACTTTTAGTCATAGTCTTTTGACTAAAATGCCATGTTAGTCTTAGTCGTATTTTAGTCATCTGAATTGTTTTAGTTTTAGTCGTATTTTAGTCATCTGAATTGTTTTCATTTTAGTCGTATTTTAGTCATCTGAATTGTTTTAGTTTTAGTCGTATTTTAGTCCTCTGAATTGTTTTAGTTTTAGTCGTATTTCAGTCATCTGAATTGTTTTAAGTTCTAGTCGTATTTTAGTCCTCTGAATTTTTTTAGTCTTAGTCGTATTTTAGTCATCTGAATTGTTTTAGTTTTAGTCGTATTTTAGTCATCTGAATTGTTTTCATTTTAGTCGTATTTTAGTCATCTGAATTGTTTTAGTTTTAGTCGTATTTTAGTCCTCTGAATTGTTTTAGTTTTAGTCGTATTTCAGTCATCTGAATTGTTTTAGTTTTAGTCGTATTTTAGTCCTCTGAATTGTTTTAGTTCTAGTCGTATTTTAGTCATCTGAATTGCTTTAGTTTTAGTTGTATTTTAGTCCTCTGAATTGTTTTAGTTTTAGTCGTATTTTAGCCATCTGAATTGTTTTAGTTTTAGTCGTATTTCAGTCATCTGAATTGTTTTAAGTTCTAGTCGTATTTTAGTCCTCTGAATTTTTTTAGTTTTAGTCGTATTTTAGTCCTCTGAATTGTTTTAGTTTTAGTCGTATTTTAGTCATCTGAATTGTTTTAGTTCTAGTCGTATTTTAGTCATCTGAATTGTTTTAGTTTTAGTCATATTTTAGTCCTCTGAATTGTTTTAGTTTTAGTCGTATTTTAGCCATCTGAATTGTTTTAGTTCTAGTCGTATTTTAGTCATCTGAATTGTTTTAGTTTTAGTCGTATTTTAGTCCTCTGAATTGTTTTAGTTTTAGTCGTATTTTAGTCCTCTGAATTGTTTTAGTTTTAGTCGTATTTCAGTCATCTGAATTGTTTTAGTTTTAGTCGTATTTTAGTCCTCTGAATTGTTTTAGTTTTAGTCGTATTTCAGTCATCTGAATTGTTTTCATTTTAGTCGTATGTTAGTCCTCTGAATTGTTTTACTTTTAGTCATATTTTAGCCATCTGAATTGTTTTAGTTTTAGTCGTATTTCAGTCATCTGAATTGTTTTAGTCATATTTCAGTCCTCTGAATTGTTTTAGTTTTAGTTGTATTTTAGTCCTCTGAATTGTTTTAGTTTTAGTCATATTTTAGCCACTGAATTGTTTTAGTTTTAGTCGTATTTCAGTCATCTGAATTGTTTTAGTCGTATTTTAGTCCTCTGAATTGTTTTAGTTTTAGTCATATTTTAGCCACTGAATTGTTTTAGTTTTAGTCGTATTTCAGTCATCTGAGTTGTTTTAGTTTTAGTCGTATTTTAGTCATCTGAATTGTTTTAGTCGTATTTTAGTCCTCTGAATTGTTTTAGTTTTAGTCATATTTTAGTCATCTGAATTGTTTTAGTTTTAGTCGTATTTTAGTCCTCTGAATTGTTTTAGTTTTAGTCATATTTTAGTCATCTGAATTGTTTTAGTTTTAGTCGTATTTTAGTCCTCTGAATTGTTTTAGTTTTAGTCGTATTTTAGTCATCTGAATTGTTTTAGTTTTAGTCGTATTTTAGTCCTCTGAATTGTTTTAGTTTTAGTCATCTTTTAGCCACTGAATTGTTTTAGTTTTAGTCGTATTTCAGTCATCTGAGTTGTTTTAGTTTTAGTCGTATTTTAGTCATCTGAATTGTTTTAGTTTTAGTCATATTTTTGTCATCTGCATTGTTTTAGTTTTAGTCGTATTTTAGTCATCTGAATTGTTTTAGTTTTAGCTGTATTTTAGTCTACTAAAATAGTGTTATTTTAGCCGCCGAAAATATTTTTGCCGCCAAAATTAACACTGCTGCCCCCTCAATATTTCAACCCTACATAAAATATGTCATTATTTCAATAAGGAAATACGATTACTTGTATAATCATTCCATTGTGAAGTTTGTCATTGTATTACCATGCTGTACATCATTTTCATACCTCTCAATATAACAAAAGCCCTGCCCTCATTTTACCCACAGTCAGGGAAACCACATGGGTTTTGGTAAACCCATTGCACTAGGTGGCTAAAAATAAGCATCAGTCTGGCAACAAAGGCAAAGATTAGCAGCATGCTTCTATGATTGATGTGATTTAGTGATGGACAAATCTGTCTAGGTTCAATTCACCAAGGGTTCAGCAATTTGGATGCAAATCCCACTGAAGTCTATAAAAAGCATGTTAGTTGATTCTGGCCATTGTTAGGGCAAATAGGCAAATGACTGTCAAAGCTGGGAAGCTGGGAACTGCCATAGGGCAATATGGACATTTAGCAATGCAAAAATCGATCAATAAATAAATACCATACAGCAAGAAGAGTGTCTTTTTGTGTTGCTTCAAGGGCAACTTGAAAATACCTTTAAATAACATGCTTAGGGGATGCCTTAAAGCTGTATGTGGTATCATAGAAAGATAAGATTTTCACAAACAGTCGAAGCAATAGCATACACTGGCATTGAATATTTGGCTTTGAAATTGATTTTTTTTTTTTTTGCAAATAGCTTGGCTTACATACAGCAACTGCATCCTAATCTGATCCATTTCAGTTTGGAAATAAAGGTTTTTCAGGTAGCTTGGCAGTGACATATGCTATTTCATCAAATGGTAATAGGCCCGATTTGACCATTCCATGGAAATTAGCCTGTAGTTCTCTTTGATTGTTCCTGTTATTGTTGATGCAAAATTGTCCTGCCATAATAACAATTACTTTTATTATTCTCATATCGTGGAAAACACAACACTACGGGGGAAGCATTTAGGCTGGCCTAGAATGCAATCCAGAAAAAACTAAACAAAATGGATTTTTAAGGTGCCATGCTCACAATATTACTAAATTCCAACACATTTTTATTACACTTAAAACATAAAATCCAAAAGGTTAAAACAGCGGTAATCCTGCTGTATACAGGAACGTTCCAAGTGCCTTCAGAAAATACAACTTTCCCCAAAGATACCTCACATTGGCTGCGTTCAGCATACAATTATTTCTAAAACCATATAACTAAGAATATGAATGAAAGTGTTACTAAACCCAGGACCCTGCATTTACTATATCTGGTCTCCCACAGTACACAGAACATGGAAGTGGAATTATTTTAGTAAATATAAACTGCTAAATACCTTTTCTCATCAGCAGTTAGAGCAGTCTTGTGACTTCAGCACAGCACTGGTTTAAGCTTGTAGGAGGAGTTTTCTTTCTACTCTAGGAGGATGTGAAACCCCTGACCCTCTGTCTAGACCAGTGTTTCTCAATCTTTTTTCAGTCAAGGCACCCTTTAAAATTATGGACAGTCCCGAGGCACCCTTTAAAGTTATGGACAGTCTTGAGGCACCCCATTCTAAAATGCAAAAAACAATTCTAATAGTTTATATAACACAGCATCCACACACGTAGGACACCCAACATTAGAGTGATTTATTCTTCAAAAGCAAATACACTTTAGTACACTGGTACTGACTAGTATTCCAGTGTTTCTCTTCTCCCTCACTGAGCTAATGTGACCCCAGCACTGATGGAGAGGGGCAGGGGAGGGACTAGGATGCTGTGCAGGCTACTGACATCCTCCTTATCAACTGATGATGTCATTGGTTGTCAGGACGCCGGTGGCTAGAAGGTTGTAATGGTGCACAATGAAAACCTGTGGCTTTGTGTAACCAGAATGTAGGCTTGTTCCACTCGCTGGCTTGTGTACAAGTTTTGGCCAATTTTAGTCATTTTGCCAAGGCACCCTGAAGAAACCCCAAGGCACCTCAGTGTGTCTAGGCACTCTGGTTGAGAAAGGCTGGTCTAGTCTGCTGAATGGCCTTGTGCTGATCACATGCACTCTCACAAGAAAAAAAAAAACCTTTCTAGCAATACAAACTAAACTGAGCATGTGCAAAATGCCCACGGTTCAGTCTGTTTTATCAGGAGATAAGAGGTGGTTGCTTGAAAAAGGGGAGGAACAGAGAAGAAAGGAGCAAATGGCCTTTTTACACAATGCAGAGAATTAACTCCTTAGGTTCCTTAGTGAGTATAACAAGCATGCTTTACTGCATA
This sequence comes from Staurois parvus, assembly GCF_062004578.1. Lineage (NCBI taxonomy): Eukaryota > Metazoa > Chordata > Amphibia > Anura > Ranidae > Staurois > Staurois parvus. Next base: position 1,233,101 of record NW_028317982.1, read on the forward strand.
TTCAGACTGATTTTACTGTTGTGGGTTTAGTAACACTTTAAGTAAGGATTGTTGCTTGGGGAAGTGTCCAGATGGGGAGAAATTCTTCAATGTGTTTCACATGATAAATCTGCTTCATAAGGAGGAATACAGTGTGGTGCCCCCTTTCATTTTGCTAGCAAATGCATATTTTGAAAATGTCCCAGGATTTGGCTATACGTCTTTAGGCATTGCAATCACTAGAGAATTAACTGTATTGACAATAACAGCATAAAAAGGCTTTTAGGCCATGTTTGCATGTGAGGTAGCATTTACCACCTCTCTGAAAAGCAATCTGTGATGAAAAGTGATATGTCCCCTCCTGATGGCCTGTTTTAACCTTTGAAAGCCCACCACGCCACAACATTACACGCAGTTGCACTGTGCTCCTATTCACTTGATGGGTCACATTTACCAATTGTGACATGTATGAATTTTACTGTGCTGCTGACTTACGGCTTGGCAGTTGGGAATCGGTAAAATGCAGGTAACCACCTGTTTTTACTGCCCCTTGGCTGCACATGTAAACAAGGCTCTAAAAGTTTTTTTCTTCACCTGATGTTAGTCTTTCAATAAGTTGTGAAAAAGAAATACAATATTAAATACAGACAAGCAGAATGTACTGTATGTGGAACACTTACCCATGTAAGGTTTTGTCCCTGCCATGGATGAGGCTTTCTCTGATCCTTTTACAATTGTTGCAATATTAAAATCTGTAATGTGTACATGGCCTGTAATGATAGAGAAACACTCTTTTAGAAACCAGAAAAGTGTAAAATAAAGGTGATGTCTTTTGTTGGCTTATCGAATACATTCTGTTGTTCTAACTTTTGAGATCACTTAGTTCTCTTTATAAGGAATGATGTCATTACTGTTCTGGGCAGTGCTGATCCTATATGATTCTGATAAAACATTTTACAATCAGGCACAAGTGTAGAAAGACAAAATCGACAGATCTCATTCTGCTGACAGTGCTCTGTACAATTATCACAGAGCTCACAGTTCTGGCACACCAACTCTTAAGTTGGCCATGGATGGATCAAAATTTGACTGGTTAAGCAGGGACTGGCTAGATTATGATCCATTTGTGGATACTGCAGTTGAATAGAAGTCGATCTACATATCACCTTAACAAACCAAAAAACAGCAGCGCTAAAAAATCATATAAGCAAATAAATACAAGTGTATATACACAATCCACATAAATAAATGATTGAAAGTGTACAATCATAAGTGATACAAAAGTGATTACCTTAATATCATCATTCATGACTCCAAATGGTGAACAAAAATCAATCATAAAGTGTCCTGTGCATGCAAAAAAACAAATAAATTCCTTATATTGTCAAAAAATTCCAAGTTATAACAAAAAAGTGTCCATGATGATTAATCCTTCAATAAGAAAGGCCAGCCACAGAAGATGCGATCTCTTCTACCGCAGGGTGTCCGCCACCACATACAAAGACACACAGACACCTCTTACCGAATTTGATGGACTATTAAGTTATAAATGGTCAAAGTGTGCTCATGGTTACCCATATAGAAGAAAAATATATTTGAAATATATTTTAAAAATATTCCTCCCAAATATATTGCCATATATTCGAAATGCTACAATTTTGGTCATATTTCAAAATATATTTATATATATATATATATATATATATATATATATATATATATATATACATGCACACATACATACATGCTGAAATTCATTTTTATCACAGAATATATGAAAAATATTTTTAAAAATACCTTTCAAATATGCTGTATGTCTTTAAAAATACAAATCTACATTTTTGGAATGCATTTACAAATATATGTAAAAATATATTTTAAAATTACTTTTTATATGTTAAAAAAAAATCTGAATATATTTAAAAAATATATCATTTTAAAAATATTTTTTAAAATATATTCTTCAGATTTTTTTTAACATATAAAAAAGTAATTTTAACATATATTTTTACATATATATGTAAATGCATTCCAAAAATGTAGATTTGTATCTTTAAAGACATACAGTATATTTGAAATGCATTTTTAAAAATATTTTTCATATATTTTGTAATAAAAATGCATTTCAACATGCAGTATATATATATTGAATATGGCCAAAATTGTAGCATTTCAAATATATGGCAATATATTTGGGAATAATATTTTTAAACTATATTTCAAATATATTTTTCTTCCAAGTGGGTATCCGCCAATCACAATCTACCAGAATAGCATATGTGCCGGCATCCATGTGAAAAAAACGTGGGAAGACCCTGGGATCAAAAAAGTAATAACGCTCCCATGGTGAGTACATATTAAAAGGCCCAAGCCATTTATTTAAATATAAAAGAAAAAATAGGCGTTACTGCCCTGTATAAAATCCAAACACAGATGGAAAAGTTAGCAGGCTGATCGCTTCATAGAAAGAATGCCGGGCATAAGATGCGTGATGACGTCTTGCTCAATGTGTTTAATCAAACTGACGTCTTTGGGAGAACAGGCTGCACGGCAATCATCACGCAAACCCTTTATAAATAATGCCTGCTAACAAGAGCACCAGCCAAGCAGAAGCAAGAGCTGCATGTAGTGGCAAAAATATTTGGCACTAGAAGTAGCTCTTGCTTCTGTTTGGGTGCCGCTTTTGTTAGCAGGCATTATATCAAGGGTTTGTGTGATGTTCGCCGTGCAGCATGTTCCCCCAAAGACGTCAGTTTGACGAAACATGTCGGGTGTGGCTTGTATATGACGTCATCATGCATTTTATGCCTGGCGTTCTTTCTGTGAAGCGTTCAGCCTGCTAACTTTTACATCTGTGTTTGTTTTTTATACGGGTCAGTAGCGCCTCTTTTTTCTTTTACATTTAGATAAACGGCTTGAGCCTTTTAATATGTACTTCTCCATGGGAATGTTATTAATCTTTTGATCCCACGGTCTTCCCACTGTTTTTCACATGGATACCAGAACAAATGCTCATCTGGTGGATTACGATTGGAGGATAACCATGAGCGCACTTTGACCATTTATAACATAATGGTGCATCAAATTCGGTAAGGTGCATTTGCGTGTCTTTGTATCTGGTGGCAGGCACCCTGTGGTCACAAAGGAGATATAGATGTGCGCTGCATTGACTGCATCCAAGTACACATCTACAGTGCATTGTCACACACCTGAATGAATGCACACTGCAGCACATGGATACATACTGTATGTTCTGTGTATTGTGTTGCACTTATAAAAATTAGACAGGCAATTTTTTGGGGCATCGAGGTGCATTGAGAGGCCGTTCATTTTGGCAACGTTATGCCAAGTGCTTTAACACATGATTGCGCAAACATGCACTGTATTCTAATGTGAAGGCACCCTAAGATTATTTATTATTATTTATTTCAGGTACTTATGTAGCGCCGTCAATTTACGCAGCGCTTTACATATATATATTGTACATTCACATCAGTCCCTAACCCCCAAGGGCTGTATAATCTAAGGTCCCGAACTCACATTCATACGTACACATATTAGGGCCAATTTAGACAGGAGACAATTATCCTACCAGCATGTCTTTGGAGTGTGGGAGGAAACTGGAGTACCGGGAGAAAACCCACGCAGGCACAGTGAGTGCATGCAAACTCCAGGCAGGTGGTGCCGTGGTTGGGTTTCGAACCAACGACCCTAGTACTGCCAGGCGGAAGTGCTAACCACTTAGCCACTGTGCTGCCCATTATAACATTAGCAGTGTTATAAATACAGTTAAAGTGGAACTATAGGCATAATAAAAAAAATGGCACAATATATGATGCAGTCTGTTTCTAGACATGTACACAATGCTTTTTGCTCGTCTGTTTTCCCAGTAATAACCCTCTAGTACCATGGTTCTGAACCTTTTTGAGATCAGAGACTGGTGATTTATTTTAAAAAATTTCCATACCCCAACAGAAAAAGGTTTATATTCTCTTTACTGAGCTTAACCATCCTGTCATTGTGTCATATGGGTCTAAAGTCATACACATACAAAAACAGGGGGCAGATGACACACGGAAGGGACAGACATGACACATACACCGAGGTGCAGTTATCTCAATCACACATAAGGGAGAGTCTTCTTGCACACGCAAAAACTGGGTGGTCACAACATGCCCAGGTTAAAGATGGATTCCAGGTATGGATATTTTATACATGGTTAAATTGGTCCACCTTTGAAACTGGAAATCACTTTAGTAGACACCACTACTCCAGTGATCTCCACTTGCTTCCAGGTCCCATGCGGACCTGATGTCCTGATGTATTCCGAATACAGGAGGTTGGACACTTTTCCTGTGCACCATTCAAAGAATGCTTTGTATTTTCTGAACGAATGCAAAGCAGTCTCTGATTGCATGAGGTGAAAAGGCAGGGAGGTGACATCACTCTCTCCACTTCATACAATTAGGGAATGATTTGCCTTCATTCAAAAAACACAAAGCATATCCTGAACGGTGCCCATGATGAGTGGCCAACCTCCTTTATTCACAATTCATCAGGACAGCAGCTCAGCACAGGACTCAGAAGCAAGTGGAGATCACTGGAGCAGTTGTGTCTACTAAAGTGATTTCTGCTTCCAGGGGAATCAGACAAATATAGTGTAACGGAACCGACCCAGACTGCGCTTGAGTACTTCCGTTAGAATACCGCTTCCCTGTCCGAACACTGACAACAGACACCACAGCCGACCATACAAGACTAGACGACACCAGTCTTGAATTAAACCAGAGGTAGACTAGTTTATTTGAACAGAGATACAAGATATATACACTCAGGGGACAATCCCCCCTTCCTGCATAATGACACAGGGCGGGACAATCTACATTTAGTAACAAGAGACAAGAGACACACAGGTATTCAAACTTCACACCAGCAGACAGTCCCATCAGGAGGGAGGGCTGCTGGAGACCCCCCCCCCCACTAAGCTAATACACATAAACACATACATCCCGTAATAGTTTGCTTCCAAGCAAGACAAACAATAGTACAATGGGATGCAGCCACACAACACCAAACAATCCACCCACCCAAACCCCACCTATCTCCTAGACATGTCTACACAATATTAGGACAGATCACCCTGTACCCCTAACAGGCACAGGGTGACTTACACATAATAGGGATATGGGGAGCTGAGACAGGGGTCTCCCCACCTCTCCAAAGTGAGCTGGGTTTCATGGGCCCCCCACCCAAAGTGACCCCCGTCACATATGGTATATGCATAGTTAATTTGAACCAATGTAATTATGTATAAAATATCCATACCTGGAATTCATTTTTAACACACACAAGGACAGATGGGTCATCTGTTCCAGGACACAGGACAGTGACGGGGATACACAAAAGACTCCCTGCAAAACCACTTGTCACGTTAATAGGCACATCCACAGCGACTAGCTAACCGTGGCGTGGTCCATGACTGGGGTAAAGAGGGAATGAAGGGAACTTACTTTGAACATATAAGACTGACCATGATACCCTTTCATAGCCCACACTACCTCTGGCCACCACTAGATGGAGACTCCACTCCAAGCTAGCTGGCTAACCACACACAGGCAGATACAAATCTTATATACAACCTGGTGCACTTTAAGGGTCGGGGAGCAGTCTAGCAATTAGCACACCCTTCTAGGATTCCTCCAGCTATCCTATAAGCTAGAACCCTGGTGTTAATCACTCTTCCACTGTCCACACCCCCCCACACCAGACACACAACAAAGGGTAGCTTGCCACCACCAGTTTGTCTGTAGATTGGTCTGCTGGGCCACCATACACACCCACACAGATCTCTGTCTGGCAGATCTGCTAGTTTACAATCTGTATCAGGGGCAGACTGACAACTAATGGGGCCCCTGGGCAATAGGGGATCATGGGGCCCCTGTGTCCTTGCCCAAACTCAAAAAAGCCTATGAAAAAAGTACCAGGGGCATCTCATGGGGCCCCCTACTGACCCCGGGCCCTCGGACAGTGCCCAAGTTTCCAAATGGTCAGTCCGCCCCTGATCTCTATGCAATCTGCCAACATGCAGTGCAATTCCATACAGATGGGCAGTGAACTTAGACCGAGCACTTGGACACAAAAATACAACAATCTCTCTAGGGATATGAGCCCAAGCTTAAGTATACAGAATTCACTTATTCATTTTATGATTTCATATCCTGAAAATGGGTAATGCATAAAATATGTAAAAAGAAAAAAGTTACAGAGTTACAGAAAATACAAAAAAAGACATACACAATTGGATATTCACTGTAAAATAAAAAGGGAATAAAAACAAATAAAACTTTTTCCAAGATTTATCCTGTGACTGGAGCAAGTCAAAAGAAAATCTGTGATTCGTCAGTCAAATGGAACCGGCTCCATAGGAATCACGCCACCCATATCTCAGGGTCCTCAATTTATTGAAATATGGATGTGGGCTGGACTTTAGCCCTTGGCCAATCAACCCTGGGGGATGTTTCTGTACCAGCCCGCAGGACTTTCTGTGTTCTGAAGTGCCCAGAGTTGAATGAGCCAGGAACGGTTGTGGTGCCTGAGACAAGGATAGGGTTCCTGACACCAGCTCGTCACGACAGTACCAATCATTGTTAAGCTGTCGCAATCAGGTGCCATATAACTGTTTTGTGCGTTTCTCCGGGATTCTACAGAAGCTACAAATACAGTTTTCATGTATATGTAGCCTAAAATATGTCCAATCAGAAGGAACTATTTTCATATTTCTGCAACTGATATTTTAGCTTTTATGAGAGATGAAATGGATTCCTCTGATTTGTGGATATAACTCAAAACTGGCAGACATTTCAGAGCCTTCACCCTGTCCCCTGCAGTTTCTTGAAGCCGAAATGGCTATAGCTCTTCTTTTAGAATTCAAGGTGAGAAATCCATGTCCACTCTGATGTGAAAGTTTTATTGACATGTAGGTGTCAACTCTAGCCTAGAAGCTTGCTCTGTCCTTTCAAATGCTAACTGAAAAACATATGTCTCTGACTGATTAAGGAGTACTGTATCTTTAATAACACATGAGTAAACTATATCAACAATTATATACTTCTATAGAGCACATCATAGCTCAACTACCCTACTCTTACATTTATGTTACACCACTCCCCATCCTCCACCTACCCATTAGATATAATTCTTCTGTGTGTCTCCTCTATGAATCTCCACACTTGTTGCGGCTCTACCTTAGACAGTAACTCCTTGAGTTGATGCTCTTTGACACAATGCACTGCATCTTCTTATGGGTTCATGCGCACAGATGTTTCTTATACTGGGGTAGCCAAAGGTGTTATGCATAGTTGGCCATGGACGTGAATGGCTGTATGTGCTTGTACTCAAGTAAACATTGATGCTCTTTTGCATTGGTATTCACTCATTGCATAAGCATGTATAGCGCATTTCCTGAATGCAGACGTGTGCCACCTTGTGGCTCCCCAGGCATGTAAAAACACCTGGGAATTTTCCACTAGATGATGTTTGTGCCCACAAGCATTCATGTACATGAACCCTATGTGCCACACAGACCACACCAGGATAATGCTGGAAGTTCACATTTCAGGCACACACTCCAATCACGTGAGAATGGGTCGAATCAGGGAGTACTCCACATAGCTCCCAGCCGATTCTTCAAATTCCAATAACTGCTGCGTCAGAAAACACTGTGACAGTTGTCAAGTTATAGTCTGGCAGAATGGAGGCTGGAGCCAAGTGGTTGAGAAACAATGTGGTAGTAGATGCATTATTTTCTACTTTCCTTAAATGGTTGTATGCAGGGCCAATTGACTGGTACCCAAGGTGGAGAAAAGGCACACCAAGACCTAACAGAGAGGCACAGTTCTTATTTGTTAAGTGGACGAAACATATAACAGGTGGAGAGCAGCGGCAGTCTCTAGTAAGTTGGCAAAGTGCATTTCATTGACACAGGTTCAGAAACTCTCAACAACTGACACAGTGGTATAGTCTCAGCCAGGGGCAGACTGACCATTTGGGAACTTGGGCACTGCCCGAGGGCCCGGGGTCACTAGGGCGCCCCATGAGATGCCCCTGGTACCTTTCATAGGCTTTTTTTGGGTGTGGTTTGAGTGTGGGTGAGGACACAGGGGCCCCATAATCCCCTATTGCCCAGGGGCCCCATGAGTTGTCAGTCCGCCCCTGGTCCCAGCAATTGTAGTGTCACCTTGATATGGCTTACATTACCGGAGCAGCATCAGGTTATAGAGGGGCGGCTGTTTGGCAGGGTGGCGGTATAGTGGCACAGATCAGACTGATGGATGATCCTTATCACAACTCTAAAGTCCAGAGGTAGTGGAGCCAGCAAAGTTCTCCCTGTTCTGTCCCTCCTCCTCAGGAGCCTTTCCCTAGGACAAGATTTCTGGCCCTAGCCAGCGTGAATTCTGTCCCTTGTCTATCTACTTTGCAAATGAGAAATAACTGCAGTGAGGCAGTGCTATTTATAAGCACTGCCCTCACCAAAGATGGCTGCAGAGGCTGTCCAGTGTTGCAGTGTCCAATCAGACCACTGCTCCTCTAATGACACCTACAGAGGCTTCAGAGGAACAAAGTTCTTCTCATTCTCCATTCTCTTAGTACAGTGGCATTACAGAGGAGAAGGTAAACTGCACCTGCCTACAGGGTGACAATACTGTTCATTCTGCAGTGGAATTGCACAGTGGCATTGTCATCCAGTGGACCGAGTAGTCTTAGATGGACTTCAAGTAAACAACAAAGAAATGAAAGCTAAACTCCAGCTAACACTTTGAAAAAAAATGTTTAAAAAAGCTGAAGGTTGTAAACACTTCTGGCAGTGTTATATGGTTTACCATAACCCCTGTAATTATCACATTTGTTGGGCAGCTTGATCTGCCTATAAATATGAGGACATATATAAATAAAATATAAATAAAGACACATGAAATAAAAAGAAATTCATATATTGAATACCGTCAGTATAGGAATCAATCCCACACTCTGGAAATATGTTTATTTACTATATATGATTTATTATCAATATATTTGTATATATATATATACTGTATATATATATATACACACACACACTACATTGCCAAAAGTATTGAGACACCCCTTCAAATCATTAGATTCAGATGTTCCAATCACCTCCATGGCTACAGGTGTATAAAATCAAGCACTTAGGCATGCAGACTGCTTCTACAAACATTTGTGAAAGAATGGGTCGCTCTCAGGAGCTCAGTGAATTCAAGTGTGGTACCGTGATAGGTTGCCACCTGTGCAAAAAGTCCATCCTTGACATTGCCTGTCTACTAAATATTCCACGGTCACCTGTAGTATTATAGTAGTAATATAGTAGTATAACAAATGGAAACAACAGCAACTCAGCCATGAAGTGTCAATAGCTAAAGACCTCCAAACTTCATGTGGCCTTCAGACAACAAAAATGCGTACAGACTTCATGGAATGGGTTTCCATGGCCGAGCAGCTGCACTGAAGCCTTACATCACCAAGTGCAATGCAAAGTGTCGGATGCAGTGGTGTAAAGCACGCCGCCACTGGACTCTAGAGCAGTGGAGATGTGTTCTCTGGAGTTACGAATCAAGCTTTTCTGTCTGGCAATCCGATGGACATTTCTGGGTTTGGCGCTTGCCAGGAGAATGGTACTTGCCTGATTGCATTGTGCCAAGTGCAAAGTGGGGTTGTTTTTCAGGGGTTGAACTTGGCCCCTTAGTCCCAGTGAAGGGAACTCTTAAGGCATCAGCATACCAAGACATTTTGGACAATTTCATGCTCCCAACTTTATGGTAACAGTTTGGGGATGGCCCTTCTTGTTCCAACATGACTGCACACCGGTGCACAAAGTAAGGTCCATGACCTGAGTCCTGACCTCAACCCAATAGAACACCTTTGGGATTCATTAGAGTGGAGACTGCAAGCTAGGCCTTCTCGTCCGACATCAGTGCCTGACCTCACAAATGCGTTTCTGGTATTCCCATAGACGCACTGCTAAACTTTGTGGACAGCCTTCCCAGAAGTTGTTATAGCTGCAAAGTGTGGGCCAACTCAATATTAAACCCTGTGGACTATGTGTCAGGGTCCTGTCCATGGCAGAAGTCCTGGAAGATCTGACATTTCTGCCAGTACTCTGCATGGCCGCAGAAGCACACATCAGCCTCAGTTTGGTGCCAGACGGCTTTTATAAGGAGGCTCATCACTTTCTCAAGTTGCTGGATGATCTCTAGCTCCCTGTGCCCTGTTCCTGTTTCCTGTGATTTTGACCTGTGATTTCCTGTTACCGACTCAGCTTGCTCCTGGACCTGTCTACTCTGCTTTACCCCTGATCTGACCTCAGCTTGGCTTACGGATTCTCTCTCTCTTGCTCCTCTGTGTATGACCTTGGCTATCCCATTTGACTACGTCTGCTCTGATTCTCACCTGGTACCTGACCTTGGCTTGAACCGTCTACCCAGTAAACATCTAAATCCCGGAAGGGCTTGCATACCATGCACAGGCGCCTCCTGTCTGCAGACCTATCTCCGTGCATCAGCTGTGCTTCTGAGTGGACCACCAACCAGCACTCCTACAGTGCAACTTTGGGCCTGACTCCCACTGTCCCAATCTCAAGGGAGTCTGGAACTTAGCCGCAAGGGAAGCCCTCTCTCCATTGGCCTCCATCACCAGGTATGTGATACTATGACTGGGATGCCATTAAAGTTCATGTGCCTGTAAAGGCAGGTGTCCCAATACTTTTGGCAATATAATGTATATATAGTTACACACACACCCAGTACTGTAAACAAGCAAACAGGTAAGCAAAAGGGATTGGTGTGCTCCTGCTTTTTCAGTGGTCACTCAAAGGCACCATGCTCTCTTATTTAACCATACTCTAGTGTGCAGGGAGGTCCAGGACCTAGTCATCCCATCAGAAATGGGTGGTAGGATCACAAAGCTAGCTCCTTTTTTGGATAGAATGGGGAAGAGTTACTTAGTGTTTACTGCTCTCTATGTCCCCATTTGGGGAGGTTTGTCACTCTGTATATGAAGAAATAAAAAGAGGGCGCATGGACCTAGTGCATTACCTTTAAAAACGAGATTTATTGATAAAAAGTAAAATACTCACAAAGGAATAAAATCAAATGAAGGGCATGTTAGCCAACAGCCACCTAGAGGTCTACAGTCCCCCACCAGACATTCTTCAGGGTGAGTGGACCACACTGCATTTCTTGTGACATTCCCTTCATTTGATTTTATTCCTTTTTGAGTAGTTTACTTTTTATCAATAAATTTCGTTTTTAAAGGTAATGCACTAGGCCCGTGCACCCTTTTTTTTGTTCATATACAGTTCTGTTTGGATTTCCCTGGTCTGTTGAGGGCAGCATAGCTTGCATTCCTTCTATACTCCATGTGGGGATACTGACATTGTGGAGTCCACTGTTCAGCGCAGGTGTTCAGGCATTCGGTTGCTTTATTTCTTCTTATCAGGTTTGTTACTCTATTTGTACTGGTGATCACTTTTACCAAAGAAAAAAGTGGGGGAAAGAAAAAAAATGTGAGGGATGCCCCCAAAAGAACATGAGGGGAAAAATGAACTAAGAGGGGAATTCCCCTAGCTTTGGGAGATTTCCTCTAACTTTCTGTTGCTTTTCTGAGATATGAGTACAGGGAGATTTTCCTTATGGTACAAAGACAGAAAAAAAAAAAAAACCTGACAAGGGTTTTAACCCTTCCCTACGCTATAAAAAAAGGGGGGCTACACATACACTTTAAATACGTCACATTAACTGAACTAGAAACCATGATAATGTGACCCAGAAATATTTTGTCTCATATATTGTTACACAGATACGACATTTAAGGAGTTATGTCCCTTTAAATGGATAACTGGTTAACTACAACGACACTAATGACATTTAAGCAGAGTGATGACACACTGACTCTTTGCCTCTCAGTTTTTCTCTGAAGACTGGAAAGTAATGGGCTTTGTGTCTCTCTCTAGGTAAACCTTTATATGTTCTGCTGTGCTTCACACCTCATTAGCGAACACAGTAAATCTGGGAGATTCTACACACGACTGAGCAGCCAGAAATAGGGTCAGTGTGTGGAGACAGACTTTAGAAAAAGTGAAATATTAAAATCTACATCTCCAACAACAGACCCAGAAAACCTTCGGAAATATTGCCTCGGGTCAGAGAGATTGCCCTCTTGTACATTAATGAGCCATTAGTATTTCTTTCAGATACTTAATGCTGGGAAATATATGCGGGGCTGGCCATCAGGAGCACTGGCTCTGAATTACAGATTACGGAAATGTGCAGCCATTCATAATAAAATCCCTGACACAACGGATAGCAAAGAACTGATAATAGCGTTATCATTGAGTTCAGGGTGAAAGCGCTGCACTGGCAGATTTCCGAAATTAAAGCAATTCTCACCAATACAATATAGAAGCAGTATGAGATTAAAGCATGTATTAGTGTACCCTTACACTAGTAGCCAGTGGAAACATGCCCCTTTACATTAGTGGTCCCTTGAAAAGTGCTCCTTTATATTGCTGGTCATTGGAGATGGGCCCCCTTGCTTTCCTGGTCATTGTAGAAGTGCCCCCTTACATTGCTAGTCATTGGAGAAGTGTTCCCTTATATTGATGGTTATTGGATAAGTGCTCCCTTAGGTCTCATTTACACTTACAATTGAGAAACAGTAAAACCCAGCGGCTAAACCTCGTTTTTACTGCCCTTCAACTGCTCCCGCTGTTGCTGCTGAGGCAGGGACGGAGTGACCATTCGAGCACTCGGGCACTGTCCAAGGGCCCGGGGTCAGTAGGGGGCCCCATGAAATGCCCCTGGTACCTTTTTTATAGGCTTTTTTGAGTGTGGGCAAGGACATAGGGGCCCCATGATCCCCTATTGCCCGGGGGCCCCATGAGTTGTCAGTCCGCCCCTGACCAGGGGTGTACAACTACTATAGCCGCAATGCAGGAATTGTACCCCCTGTTGATCCATTTGAATAAGTGAATGGGGCACTGCTGCAACCGCAACTGCACACGAGTGCAGTTGGGGTTCAGTAGTCCGGTATTTAGTGTGACAGTGCAAGGCTGAAAATGGGTTTGAAAAGGACACAGGACTCTCAGTCAGTTTGAGAGGCTCCAGCAAATGTTTTGTGAGCAGAGAAAGCTGTTTTAAGCTTTCCCTGGATTTGGCAAGTCTGGATCGGGGCTGTAAGCTTGAAGGCTCCAAAGAGGATTGGGTGGGATGGAGTCTTCAGTCTTGTGTCCAGGTTTTTCAGAAGTTCTGCGGGGTGTGTGTGTCCAGGTACACACAGTCATTATAAAGCAGATCTGAGCATAACTAAAAAGTGGTGGAGGTGGAATAGCATTTGCTATTGCTGCAGTCTGAAGACAGAGCCCTGTCACAGAGAGCTGGAAGCTTCTGGTGGAGACTACAACCCTTGTGAGGCTGATTCTGGGCCCAAGGACTGGGAAAGTCTGGCTAACTAGGAGAGTCTGAGAGACCAAGAGAGGGTCTGAGAGGTTAAGGTAGCTGTGGAGGTCAGTGAGTCCAGGAAGCTGGAGGAAATCCATGAGTCTCTGGAGGAAGCAAGCTGAGGTACAGGGAAAACTCTGTCAAGAAGCTATGTGGGGCCTGAACAGCAAGGAGCTGTCACCTAGGCTGAGAGAACCTGAACAGTCAGTGGTCTGGGAGACCAAACTGGGCAGAGGTACTGCTGGCCAGAAAACCAGTTGGCTCAGTATTTTGACTGTATGATTTTGAGTGAAGTTGAAACCCCCCTGCATGGGAACCCTTGTGTTGAAAGGACTTTTCAGTTACTGTTTAATAAAAGTGGGCTAAAAGGCCCTTACGTTTGTTCCTGTCTGGCATGAACGTAAAAACGCATCTACTACTGAGCAAAGCATCCGCTATATCAGATTAGGGGGTTAAACAAGGTGGTGTGGAAGCAATATAACGCCTCCTCACTGCCTGTCTATTGCTGTCTGAAGAGTGATCGGAACGTGGATTGTGTTTCAGACAGCACAGAAAGTCTAACTGAGGTCTTACATTGCTGGTCTGTGAAGTGCCTGGCTGCCAAGTACACCAAAAGGCTCCTATAAATGTGGTTGCTTTAAAGCCTGTATATTCAAGCCCACCATGAAAGATTTTGTAAACCCTAAAAAAAAGAGAGCGGATAGTGATTGATACCTGTCTGAATTGCAGCTCATCGAGACTGGTGTATGTGGCAAGATGCTCATGTAGTTTACTCTATGTGTTAAGACAATAAGACCATCAGGGAGGAGAATATTGGAGCATGTTGCTCTGAAGAAAAATAAACCAATCCCACTCTACATGTGGGAAAAACATGGTGGCTAAATGGATGAACTGCAACTCTGGGGATTAGAAGTGGTAAAATTAGGGCTGAGAAAAGGAGACTTGAAGGAACATCTACTGCAGAGAAGCAGAGTAGATCTTTGCTTTGGGTTCCATGGGCCCAAATGGCTTAAATGAAGGCTTCACCTATACCCCATTTATATAGAGTGGCTAAAACGGTTGGCTATGGAGAGAAATATTTGTGAAAAAATATATAGACATGTTTGGCCATTTCCCCCTCTGATGAAGACAGAATCAAGGTTATAAACGGAAAATATATTCTTCAGATATGGTGGACATACAGTGATTTTAGTACAAATACAAACACTAGAGGGCACAAATTGTGGCCATTAAAGCAATTTAACTTCTGCAAAAATGTGACGTCACGCTGTGGTGCATGATGACATGACGTAATGAGATGTTAATATAGGTTGGAGCACATGTGCGTTCTTATGCAATGATGCAAATATTCATCAGAACCAAGTGGAGCCCTTGGGAAGCTACAGTCAGGTCCATAACTATTAGGACATCGACACAATTCTAACATTTTTGGCTCTATACACCACCACAATGGATTTGAAATGAAATGAACAAGACATGCTTCAATTGCAGACTGTCAGCTTTAATTTGAGGGTATTTACATCCAAATCAGGTGAACAGTGTAGGAATTACAACAGTTTGCATATGTGCCTCCCACTTGTTAAGGGACCAAAGGTAATGGGACAATTGGCTTCTCAGCTGTTCCATGGCCAGGTGTGAGTTATTCCCTCATTATCCCAATTACAATGAGAAGATAAAAGGTCCAGAGTTCATTTCAAGTGTGCTATTTGCATTTGGAATCTGTTGCTGTCAACTCTCAAGATGAGATCCAAAGAGCTGTCACTATCAGTGAAGCAAGCCATCATTAGGCTGAAAAAACAAAACAAACCCATCAGAGAGATAGCAAAAACATTAGGTGTGGCCAAAACAACTGTTTGGAACATTCTTAAAAAGAAGGAACGCACTGGTGAGCTCAGCAACACCAAAAGACCTGGAAGACCACGGAAAACAACTGTGGTGGATGACCGAAGAATTCTTTCCCTGGTGAAGAAAACACCCTTCACAACAGTTGGCCAGATCAAGAACACTCTCCAGGAGGTAGGTGTATGTGTGTCAAAGTCAACAATCAAGAGAAGACTTCACCAGAGTGAATACAGAGGGTTCACCACAAGATGTAAACCATTGGTGAGCCTCAAAAACAGGAAGGCCAGATTAGAGTTTGCCAAACGACATCTAAAAAAGCCTTCACAGTTCTGGAACAACATCCTATGGAAAGATGAGACCAAGATCAACTTGTACCAGAGTGATAGGAAGAGAAGAGTATGGAGAAGGAAAGGAACTGCTCATGATCCTAAGCATACCACCTCATCAGTGAAGCATGGTGGTGGTAGTGTCATGGCGTGGGCATGTATGGCTGCCAATGGAACTAGTTCTCTTGTATTTATTGATGATGTGACTGCTGAAAAAAGCAGCAGGATGAATTCTGAAGTGTTTCGGGCAATATTATCTGCTCATATTCAGCCAAATGCTTCAGAACTCATTGGACGCTGCTTCACAGTGCAGATGGACAATGACCCAAAGCATACTGCAAAAGCAACCAAAGAGTATTTTAAGGGAAAAAAGTGGAATGTTATGCAATGACCAAGTCAATCACCTGACCTGAATCTGATTGAGCATGCATTTCTCTTGCTGAAGACAAAACTGAAGGGAAAATGCCCCAAGAACAAGCAGGAACTGAAGACAGTTGCAGTAGAGGCCTGGCAGAGCATCACCAGGGATGAAACCCAGCGTCTGGTGATGTCTATGCGTTCCAGACTTCAGGCTGTAATTGACTGCAAAGGATTTGCAACCAAGTATTAAAAAGTGAAAGTTTGATTTATGATTATTATTCTGTCCCATTACTTTTGGTCCCTTAATAAGTGGGAGGCACATATGCAAACTATTGTAATTCCTACACCGTTCACCTGATTTGGATGTAAATACCCTCAAATTAAAGCTGACAGTCTGCAGTTAAAGAACATCTTGTTCGTTTCATTTCAAATCCATTGTGGTGGTGTATAGAGCCAAAAATGTTAGAATTGTGTCGATGTCCCAATATTTATGGACCTGACTGTATATAAGACAGTTTGGGATTTGGTGGAGGCACCGTTTTGCTTTGATCTCTATGCACTGAACACATTATTATGTTACCCCTGATAATGCTGCATTTTAGATGGTGAAACATGGTGGTGATTTTTGTTTTTGTTTTTGTTTATTTTTTATTGTGTTTTAGTTTGGAGGGTGCTTTATTTTTAATTCTAACGGGGTTCATGCCTGACCAGAAGTAGAATTTAACAGATGATCCGAGTGACAAAGAATAGCGAGATAATATATGATATTTATGACCGTGAGTTAAGAAGAGTGCAATTTTATACATTTTCAGAGACCTTACCTCTAGAGATTTTGCAATTCTCAGATAGACAATAGTATATTACAAAGGTGTTTTTAGATATACTGTACATGATGCTCTACTTTGAGATGTGGAAGCTATGATATTGATAGTAAGCATAAATTAATTAAGAGGAAATTTGAGTGAAGAGATATTTGAGACACTTTTATCCATATTAGTCAAACAATGAAGGACTAGTTTGACAAGGATATATACGGAGTGATGAGATGGTCAGACATACTAAGATTGGTCTGATGAGACAATATAGATTGAGACTGTGCTCTCAGATAGTTTAAAGGGGATATAGTGGTCTTTAGAGGAAGTAAAGAGGAGATACGTGAGGTTTCCTATGTAGACAGTGTACATCAAGTAGCTTGATATTATTAATATAGAGGAAATCTCTCTGGTCTTATCCTCTGGTTAAATATATGGCATGAATTTCACAAAAACTATTTTAAAATCCTGGAATAGGATTCCTATGTGATAAGTTGTAAAAGCACCCCTCAAAAATAGAAAAGAATGTGAAAAATTTTACATCACTACACCCTAATGCGGAAAAAAATAGACCTAGACATGTATATAAGGGATGCATGTCCTACCTGTTATGCAAAAAGAGAATACAGTGTAGCCATACCCCCTTACATTGCTGGTTAGCGTACAGGTGACTCCTTACATCAGATGTCAGTGGGAAATTGCATCCTTACATTAATGATCAGTGTAGGTGGGAGATCGATGTTCTTCACTGTTCATAGCTCAAGGAACCCTGGTACAGCTAGTACTTTACAGCTAGCATATTTCTCTTTGACATTTTGTGGCTCATTTATTTATTTGAGTGAATACCACTCTCTACTCTTTATTATACTCCACCAGGTTGCACACACCACAGCCTGCATTTTATGTTCCATTCATAAATGCAAGCCACAGAGTTGAGCCTGAAGTCCCTCAGTTAGTTCTGTTGGCTTAAAGTACAACTAAAGGCAAACCTATTTTTTTTTATTTTTGGACAGACTGGAGATAGATTAGAACCTCTGTTTTTTACTGCTGTCTGTGCCTTCATTTGGGAGATTCATCCAATATTTAGGTTGTCCCTAGAGGGGAAATCTTCCAATCGGGACACTAGTTCTGGTGACTTGGGGGTCCCCTAGAGATTCCCTTAATTCGCAGTTATTTCCTCTCACTTCCTGTTTTGGCTATGGGACAAGAAGTGAAGGGACTTCTCCCCAATGGGACACAGAAAGCAAAAAAATAAACTGATGGGGCTATAACCATCCATTACTCTATCCAAAAATTTTAAAAAGCTTTGCCAATAACTCTTAGCTCCACTTTAACCACTTGCCCTCCAGAGGATTTACCCCCAATAATGACCAGGCCTCTTTTTGCTATTCAGCGCTGCACTATTTCAACTGATAACTGCGCGGTCATGCAATGCTTTACCCAAACGAAATTTACATCCTTTTTTCACACAAATAGAGCTTTCTTTAGGTGGTATTTGATCACCTGTGCACTTTTTATTTTTTGTGCTATAAACAAAAAAAGACCGAAAATTTTTAAGAAAAACAATATTTTTTACTTTTGCTATACAAAATATATAGTAAACTCAAAGTTAGTCATAAATTTAGGCCAAACTGTATTCTGCTACATGTTTTTGGTAAAAAAAAATCCCAATAGTGTATATTGATTGCTTTATGTGAACGTTATAGCGTCTACAAACTATGGTATAGATACTGCAATTTACGCCATTTTTTTGCTATACAGTGCTGCACTAGTTTAACGGACAATTGCGCGGTCATGCAATACGGTACATAAATTAAATTTAAGTCCTTTTTTTTCACACAAATAGATTTCTTTTGATGGTATTTGTTCACCCGTGCACTTTTAATTTTTGGCGCCATAAACAAAAAAACTTTTGCAAAAAAATGTTTTGAAAGAAACAGTATTTTCTCATTTCTGTCATAAAAAATATCCAAAACCTCAAATTTCGTCATGAATGTAGACCAAAATGTATTCTGCTACATGTTTTTGGTTAAAAAAATCCCAATAAGTGTATATTGATTGCTTTGTGTGCAAGTTATAGTATCTACAAACTATGGTATAGATAATGGAATTTACACAGCTTGTACTTTCTGACTGCTCATCATATTTCTTGAGGTGCTAAAATACCAGAACAGTACAAACACCCCCAAATGACCCCTTTTCGTAAAGTAGACACCCTAAGTTATCTGCTGAGAGGCATATTAAGTCCATGGAAGATTCATTTTTTTTCCATACGTTTTTGGTAAATGACAAAAACATTTTTTTTTTCTTTACACAAAGTTGTCATTTAAATTATATATTTCTCACACAAGCCATGGGTATATGTGGAATTACACCCCAAAACACATTCTGATACTTCTACCAAGTATGGGGATACCACATGTATGAGACTTTTTGGGAGCCTAGCCACATACAGAAACCTGAAATCCAATGACCACTTTGAAAGCCTGAAGGTCCGTAACTTCCTCATTTCACTTCCTCACTACCTATCACAGATTCGGAGGCCCTGACATGCCGGGATAGCACCAAACCCCCCCCCCCCCAAATGACCCCTTTTTGGAAAGTAGACACCCCAAGGAATTTAAAAAGAGGTATGGCGAGTATTTTGCAGATCTAATTTTTTCTCACAAGGGTTTGAAATATAAAAAAAGAAAAGAAAAAATATGTTTTTGTTTTCTTCTTCATCTATCAAAAACTTGTGGCAACAAATGAGATCTGCAAAATACTCACAATTAAATAAATATGGTGTAGCGCTAAATAAATACTCACATGAGTTTCCAAAATAAAACTCAAATATATAAAAAATGAAATGAATACATAATAACATGTAAACATAAATGTGTATCAATATAAAGTGAAATAGTGCACACACAACGATAAATATATATTGAAAGATACCCCCAACTTAGGGGATCAAACTAAGTGAACAATATAATCCGAAAAGAATAACAGTGCATGTGTACACAAAACACACTCAGCAAAAATTATATATATATATAAATGTCCACTAATAAAAGTCCACACGCTGCACAAACAATGTTGAATAGTGCACCACAACAATAACTCGCGTGTAAATAAACGTGAATCCAGTGCCAAAACAACTCGTGAATCCAAAAACAGCCAAAGTGCCCCCTCACCTCCTTACAGTGACAACAAGGGCCAGCTTGCTTTAGGGTAAGACACGCTTTCCAAGGAATAGCCTCATCACCATCAAATGGACCCTCCTGGATATCCCACAGATTAATAATCCTCCTGAATACTCCGATCCCCTGGTACTTATAATGGTCGTTCACCCACACAGGATCATAGCAAAAACAAATAGAGATCCTCCATAGTGTAAATCAGTAATTTATTACTCCAATAAACCCAGAAAAATTCCACTCACATGTCAAACAGCATTATCCAGCCTTTCCCCATACAGGTGTTCCAAGATGGTTCTGGGTTTATTGGAGTAATAAATTACTGATTTACACTATGGAGGATCTCTAGTCCGTGAATTTTTGGATGATATGGCAAACCCCTTCTCAGTAGTGTGCAAGCTGAGGGCACGACCATTATATATGAAGAAGTATCCCCTTTGCCTCCTGACATCTCCAACAGAGATTAGAGTTAGAGGGAGAGAGCTTCTGTAACACCACAGGAGTTCTGTACCAATGGGACAATATCTTAAAGTTGTTCTCTTGTACTTTCGTGCATGAAGACTATTTCAGCGAGAATAAAAAGATATTAGATCTTTCACTCTTCTAACTACCTGAAGACCAAACCTTTTCTGACACTATTTGTTCACATGAAAAAAAAAATCAGTATTTTTTGCTAGGAAATTACTTTGAACCCCCAAACATTATATATTTTTTTTAAAGCAAACACCCTAGGGAATAAAATAATGGGTGCTACAATTTTTTATGTCACATAGTATTCACACAGCGATTTGTCAAGCACAAATTTCTTAAAAACTACAGTTTTGTTTACTTTTAATGCACAAAAACACAATATATTGGCCAATTATTTGGTAAAATATAAAAGATGATGGTATGCCGAGCAAATAGCTACAAAACATGACATGCTTTAAAACTGTGAATGCCCCGTGCAATGGCGGCAAACTGCACACATTTTTAATATTCATAGGCAACGCTTTAAGCCTTTACAAGCTGCCAATTTAGATTTACGGAGAAGGTCTAGTACTAGAATTACTGCCCTTGATGTGACGTTCGTGGCGATACCCCACATGCATGGAGCAATTGCTGTTTACATACCAGCACAGGGTCAATGCTCGTGCAAGCAGGTTTGTGCGCATGTGGGGTGCGAGGGTATTTTTTGATTTTTTAAAATATTTTTACACTGTCCCTTTTACTTTTTTTTATCACTTTTAATGCTATAACAGGGAATCCAAATATCCCCTATAACTTCAATGGGCATTGTCATATATTCTTTTTTGAGAAATCTGGATTCTATTAGACTCTAGATATCTCCTCTGCCCTTACATTATCTAATCTCACCAAGATCGGTGTGATCAAATGCTTTCCCAATTTACAAATGGCGCTATTTATCCTGCGAAACTGAAGTGATGAAATGCTCGTAGCCTCCGATTTCTTCGACTATAGAGATGATTGGCGCCATTCTGGTCTCCAATCAGCTCTATGGTCAGCTGGCAGAAACACTGGCTGCATTCAGGTTCCCCCGATGGCATGGGACTGCCAGAGAAGGCAGCGGGGGAGGGGGGGGCATCATCTCCCACTGCTTGTAATAGCAATCCTGCAGCTGATTAGCCACTAGGATTGCTTTTACATGAAAGCTGATCGCCAGCTGAAAAAAACAATACCAGGATGATGCCTTCAGCTGTAGGCATCATCCTGGTATAACCATTCAAATCCAGTGATGTACCAATACATCGCTGGTCCTTGTTGGGTATATATGCTATGTTCTTTTTTTTTTTGTATGCAGCCAGTGGGCTGAATGAAAACAAGAGAAGAAATCTCTGCCAGAAAAAGTGTGTGGTATGCCCACCATTAGAATATACCACCCTGCATCCACCCACTTCTAATGGTGGGCACACATTAGGTCACACGATGCCACATGCGCCAATTCCAAGATTGTACAAATGTCTAAATAGTGGCATGCTTGAATAAAAATTGGCCACGTATAAGTGGTACTCCATATGGAAAAAGGATGACACCAAGTCCCAAACTATCTTGCCACTACTCCCCATGCAGTCTGGACACCCGGGGGGTTCTTCACATGACTATCTTTTCCCTCGTAAATCCTAAACTTATATGTATAGCCTCTCACAGGTCTTCTACATCTTGACCCCATATCTGGCACGCTTTCTGGGGAGAAATTGTTTGAATGCAAGGCGGATAGAAAAATGAATGAGGGACTCATCGACGCAGAGTTTTTGCTGGGGAGTATAGACATCTGCAAATTTTTGGTTAAGGTAATTTAGGAGGGGCCAAATTTTGTGGAGCCGGTCAAATTCAGGGTCACCCCAAGGACGACAGAGTGTATTGTCATTAAAATGCATAAAACACATTTTACTCTCACATCTATGCCTGGTCATGGCAGCAGAGAACACGGGCATATGATGAATCAGGTCTGTGGAATCAATACAACTGCAATTATTTTTTTTAGTAATGCCCATGTTGAGGGTTAAGCCGAAAAATAATTTAAATTCAGAAACCATAATTGGTTTCCATGCGAATGGTCTGGCGGCAAGGTTTGAATTTGGGTTGGCGGCGATAAATTGTTTATATATTTATAAAATATAAATTGCTTTGATTCACAATCAATGCATACAGATCTTCCGTGAAAAACAGCTCCAAAAAATCAAGGCGAGTAGTTAAATTTGCTGTTTCTACCTGAATTCCGGGTTGGGCAGTGAATGGGGGGGAAGTACGGGTGCTACAGAATTTGTGGGCTGCCAATCGGGATTTGCAAGCACATCCAGAAGGATACTAGGAGCTCTATGGGCCTGTGTGCGAATTCTTGGTGGTTGCGAGACAATCAGGGCCAGATCTAGCATGTCTGATGTTAGGGTGCAGTAAATGTCAGGGGGGCAGAGGATGCAAGGTCAGCAGGGCAGTGTATAGGAATCTGTAGGGCAGTGTATGGGGGTCTGCTGGATGGGGGGCAGGAGGTCAGTAGAGAAGTGTACAGGGGTCAGCAGGACGGAGGGCAAGGTATTAGCAGAATGGAGGATGGGGCCAGTGAAACAGAGGATAGGGGGTTAGTAGGGTAGTGTATAGGGGTCAGCAGAAAGGTCAGGGGGTCAGCAGGACAAAATTCAGGGGGTCAGCAGGACAGAGGTCAGGGGGTCAGCAGGACAGTGGACATGGGGTTACCAGGGCAGTTTACAGGGGTCAGCAGGATGGAGGACCAGGGGGTAAGCAGGATGGAGAACCAGAAGGTCAGCAGGACAGGGTACAGGGGGCCAAATCCCCCCATTCCCCCTCTTAACCAATATCCCACCAGCCTCTCCTAGCACAAATTACCCCCCCCCCCATTCCTCCATGTAGCTGCACAAATCCATCCCCTCCGAAACTGCCCTACTGAGCACAAATAGCCCCCATCCCTCCTCCTCCACAAACCTTTTACAGTACCTGAACCCAAGCTGGTTCCAGTAAAATTCCCCACCTGTATGTTCCAACCCCCCTCCAAAAAAAAATTATAATAAGGGAAAACGCTATAGAGCCAGAGGAGGTGTGCTGTGCTGGGCTGTATTCTCCTCCTCCTGTCAGAACTGTCAGAACTGCGATTCTCCATGTAGCAGATAACACAGGGATCGCTCTTCATCAGGCTCTACACACAGGTTTGATTAGCCACCCCCTATGTCCTCAAAAGGCTGCCCATCTCCCAGCAGCAGGAAATGTGGAAAGGGGGCCTGTAATCAAACCAGTGTGTACAGCCCGATGAAGAGCGATCCTGTGTCACCTGCTACATGGATGATCGCTGTTCTGACAGGAGGAGGAGAGCACAGACCGCACCTCCTCTCCACTCTATTGGAGTGAGTTCTCTCAGACTTTCCAATTTAGTTCATTGCTCCTCCCCCCGTCTTGTCCCAGAGTGCGGAAATGGGGAGAGGAGCTCAGCAGCCAGGCAGAATTTCAGTGGGGTGGCAAGCCTGGAGGGGCACAAGTGAAATCTGGGGTGGCGTAGCCCACCCCAGCACCCCCCTAGATCCAGCCATGGGGACAATACTTGTGCTCGCCACCGCAGCAGCTTGTACTGCACTTATGGGACTCACCACATCACCAAGTGATACTGCAGTGCTGGTATGTGAAAGACCAGGATGTACTAGGCCGCTGGTGCTCGTCAGTTCACCAAAAAGTAGAGCGGCACTAGTACTGGCACTCTGCTGCATATGAGTCATCAAAATTTACCGGCAAGTGCTAGCAGAGATCAGGCCTGATTCTGTGAACACTGTGGTTTTGTGACCTACTGACACTGCACTTGCTGGGGTAGTAAGGGGGGGGTTAAGCGTAGGGGCTAAACGCAGATGCTGGCAGGTGCTGGGGCCGATCCCTCTAACGTTGTGTTTTTGGGTACACTATACTAATGTGTACACTAGTATAGTGCTGATCTGATCAAATATATTGATCTGTTCAGACACTATACTAGCAATGGAGGTTTATTGTGTATGGGTGTGTTCCTGGCAATCAAGGGGTTAAATGTGATTACTGGTGTACTGAGGGGCAATCTGCTGCTATCTGGGAGGGGCGTGAAAACCACGGGTGCGTGAATCACGTATATATACGTGATTTTGCGCACCTGTCCCAGCAGTATTTCTGCTATACGGCGGTCAGGAAGCAGTTACAGAAGCGGTTTGCGTTACGGCGCTGCGTTGCTTTAACTGCCAATTGCACGGTCATGCAACACTGCACCTAAATGAAATTGACATACTTTTTTCCCCACAAATTGAGCTTTCTTTATGTGGTATTTTATTGCCTATGCATTTTTTATTTTTTGCACATTTTTTATTTTTTGCACTATAAAAAAAAAAGACCAACAATTTTGAGAGAAAAACAATATGTTGGGCTTTTTGCTATTAAACATGTCCAGTAAAAAAATGTAAAAATAAAATTTCATCATAAATTTAGGCCAAAATGTATTCTGCGACATGTCTTTGCTAAAGAAAATCCCAATACATGTAAATTAATTGGTTTACATGAAAGTTACAGCGTTTATAAATGGTGGTATAGATACTGGAATTTTTTTTTTTTATACTAATAATGGCGGTGATCAGCGACTTATAGTGGGACTGTGGCGGGCATTCTGACAATGGGGGGAACTGACTTGGTGTCACTGACATCCCCAGTGACACCAGTACTGTGATCAGTACTAAAAAAAAAAGCACTGACACTGTACTAATAGCACTGGGCAGGAAGGGGTTAACAATGAGGGGTGATCAAAGGGTTAACTGTGTGCTGGGAGTGTTTTTTACTGGGGGGGTGTGCTTCACTGTAAGCACACTGATCGGGATGGCTGTGCTCAACCATCCAGAGCAGTGTGCCCAAAATTGACAGGGAGGAGGGCTGTCGGTAAACAATGCAGCCCTCCTCCCTATCGGTGATCGCTGGTAATCACTGGGTGGCGGCTAATCACCGGCCGGGACCCGGTGATTGACACCCGGGGCCGCGATCGGATGTGTGGGTAGAGCGCGCACGCGACATGCGTGCGCCCCCTACCCGGAAATGCAGAATCATGTATATATAATCACTCCAGGAAGGATGTGACGGAAAAGGCTGGGCGAATGCACAGTAGGCCGGCAGCGCCCAGTGACTACATTTCCCGGCCTCCCCCGAACTATAGCCGGCGGTGGAAGAGACTGTGAGTGAGTGGAGGTGGAGTGGAAATCCTGTGATCCCTGGATGATCAATCTGCAATAAGGATCGGTTATAGAGGAGAGTAATAGCCTTTTGGCCCTGTGTGGGTCAGTGTGGGGAGGTGAGCAGGCACTGCTGCCATTTGAGGATCTTTGTGCACTAGAAGTGAAGATCACCTTTTTTTTCACAAGTTACACCTGCATGGACTTGTCTTTTTATATATACGGATGATTTTTGAATTTGTGTGATTCACAGCTTTATGCTTAATAATTGTATAATAAGGTTATTGATTATTATGGATACACAAGATATATTTGTTATCACTTATTTAATTGTTTGTCACTAAATATTTTTTGGTATGTATCAGCTTGTCATCACAGAGCACTATGAGTTATTAATGGCACTATAGTATATATATATTTTACAGCGCTTTACTAATTTATAGATATGTATATATACATAATCCTGCGCAAAGAAGCCACCCTATAGCAGTAAATGTACTGTGGGCGGTCCTTAAGCGGTTAATGCAGCAGAGAGAGCTTGGTGATTGGATAAGAGTCAGTGATGTGACTTTAATAGTAGTTACTGTATATGACCTGGCTCTGCTCCTAGAATTTTTTTTCTCCTACTCTTCCATTCAGAAAAGTAGCATATGTTACTGGCTTTGGGACTGCAGGAGTAGTCACTGTGCTTTATAAATGTGTGCTTTTAAAAAAAAAACAAAAAAAACGGCGATATAGCCATGGGCTTTATATAGCTTCTGAGGATTCAAAAGCTCCTTTTTTGCTATCCTTGACCTATTGTTGAGCCAATAAATGCCCCCTCATTAGCCTCATTATTGTATGAATTAAAATAATGAGACAGAAATAAAAGACAATGAAAAATACTTTGGAAGCAACAGAAGAAAAAACCCTTTGTCGCCTTGTAATCATTGGGTGGATTTATTATGCATATGGATTATATGGAAGCAAGTAGCACACAAAATATTGTGTTGATACAAGGAATAATGAATTCAACGATCCCTAATAGTTAATATCCCACTGCTGTAATGTTCAAAAGAAATTGTTCTTCCCAATGATGCCAAAAGATAATTAAAAGATCATCCACAAACTATTTTAAAAAATGGGTAAGGTGGTATTGGCTTTCACAGCCAAAGGTCAATGGCTTTCACAGTCCCCTGACTAGACTATAATTGAAATATGTGGGTAGATTTCAAACACACAGCATATGAAATACAACAATGTGAATGAATGACACAGCCGTGTGGGCAGAGCCCTGCACAACCTAGCTGTTTTTAAAAACAGTGAGTATAACAAGCATGCTTTACTGCATATATAGACTGATTTTATTGTTGTGGGCTTAGTAACACTTTAAGGACTGACCAGGTGCCCAAAATGTTGCACACTCTATATTTTATTTTATATTTCTGTTAAATGCAGTAAGTAAATAGTATTTCCTAAAATATGCTAAATTATGTTGTGTGTACTGTGAAATTGTTCTATTAACTTTGAAAAAGAAATGTTACACACACACACACTATTGCCAAAAGTATCAGATCGCCTGCCTTACAGGCACATAAACTTTAATGGCATCCCAGTCTCAGTCTGTAGGGTTCAATATTGAGTTGGCCCACCCTTTGCAACTATAACAGCTTCAACTCTTCTGGGAAGGCTGTCCACAAGGTTTAGGAGTGTGTCTATGGGAATGTTTGACCATTCTTCCAGAAGCACATTGGGAAGGCCTGGCTTGCAGTCTCCGCACTAATTAATCCCAAAGGTGTTCTATCGGGTTGAGGTCAAGACTCTGTGCAGGCCAGTCAATTCCTCCAACCCAAACTCGCTCATCTGTCTTTATGGACCTTGCTTTGTGCTCTGGTGCGCAGTCAAGTTGGAACAGAAGGGGGCCATCCCCAAACTGTTCCCACAAAGTTGGGAGCATGAAATTGTCCAAAATGTCTTGGTATGCTGACGCCTTAAGAGTTCCCTTCACTGGAACTAAGGGGCGAAGCCCAACCCCTGAAAAACAACCCCACACCATAATTCCCCCTCCACCAAACTTTACACTTGGCACAATGCAGTCAGGCAAGTACCGTTCTCCCGGCAATTGCCAAACCCAGATACGTCCATCGGACTGCCAGACAGAGAAGCGTGATTCTTCGCTCCAGAGAACACGTCTCCATTGCTCGAGTGTCCAGTGGCGGCGAGCTTTACACCACTGCATCCAATGCTTTGGTGTAAGGCTTGGATGCAGCTGCTCAGACATGAAAATCCATTCCATGAAGCTCTCTACACACTGTTGTTGGGCTAATCTGAAGGCCACATGAGGTTTGGAGGTCTTTAGCTATTGACTCTGCAGACAGTTGGCGACTTCTGTGCGCTTCAACATGCGCTGACACCACACTATCATTTTTCATGGCCTATCACTTTGTGGCTGAGTTGCTGTTGTTCCTAATTGCTTCCACTTTACCACTAATACCACTAACAGTTGACCTTGGAATAATTAGAAGCAAGGAAATTTCACAGATGGACTTATTGCACAGGTGACAACCTATCACGGTTCCACGCTTGAATTCACTGAGCTGAGAGTGACCCATTCTTTCACAAATGTTTGTAGAAGCAGTCTGCATGCCTGGGTTCTTGATCTCATACACCTGTGGCCATGGAGGTGATTGGAACACCTGAATCCAATACTTTGGAGGGAGGGCCCAACACTTTTGGCAATATAGTTTGTGCGTGTGTGTTTGTGTGTATGTGTGTGTATATGTATATATATATATATATATATATATATATATATACAGTTGCAAGAAAAAGTATGTGAACCCCTTGGGATTAGGTGGAGTTTTGCATGAATTGGGCATAAAATGTGCTCTGAACGTCATCTAAGTCACAACAATAGAAGAACACAGTCTGCTGAACATAATACTACACAAACATTAGATGTTGCCATGGTTTAATTGCACATAACATGTAAACATTCACAGTGCAGGGAGGAAAAAGTATGTGAACCTTTGGACTTAATAACTGGTTGACCCTCCTTTGGCAGCAATAACCACAACCAAACGTTTCCTGTAGTTGCAGATCAGACCTGCACAACGATCTGGAGTCATTTTGGACCACTCCTCTTCACAAAACTGTTTCAGTGTAGCAATATTCTTGGGATGTCTGGTGTGAATCGCTCTCTTAAGGTCATGCCACAGCATTTCAATCGAGTTGAGGTCAGGACTCTGACTGGGCCACTCCAGAAGGCGTATTCTGTGCTGTTGCAGCCATTGTTTTGTTGAATTACTTGTATGCTTTGGGTCATTGTCCTGTTGCATCACCCATCCTCTGCGGAGCTTCAGTTGGCGGACAGATGGTCGGACGTTTTCCTGCAAAATGTCTTGATAAACTCTGGAATTAATTTTCCCATCAATGACAACAATCCGTCCAGGCCCTGAGGCAGCAAAGCAGCCCCAAACCATGATGCTCCCTCCGCCATGTTTCACAGTGGGGATGAGATTTTGATGTTGGTGTGCTGTGCCTTTTTTTCTCCACACATAGTGTTGTGTGTTCTTCCCAAACAACTCAATCTTGGTTTCATCTGTCCACAGTATATTTTGCCAGTAGTGCTGTGGAACATCCAGGTGCTCTTTTGCAAACTTCAAACGTGCTGCAATATTCTTTTTGGACAGCAATGGCTTCCTCCGTGGTGTCCTCCCATGTACTCCATTCTTGTTTAATGTTTTTCTTATTGTAGATGTGTCAACAAAAATGTTAGCATGTGCCAGAGATTTCTGTAGGTCTTTAGCTGACACTCTGGGATTCTTCTTTACCTCATGCGGCATTCTGCGCTGTGCTCTTGCAGTCATTTTTACAGGACGATCACGCCTAGGGAGAGTAGCAACAGTGCTAAACTTTCTCCATTTGTAGACACCATGGACACATGAACATCAAGGCTTTTGGAGATATTTTTGTAACCCTTTCCAGCTTCATGCAAGTCAACATTTCTTGATTGTAGGTCTTCTGAGAGCTCTTTTCTGCGAGGCATGGTTCACATCAGACAGTGCTTCTTGAAACCAGTAAACCCAAAACAGGTGTGTGTTTTTTAAGGGCAGGACAGCTTTCAGCAACACATCCAATATCATCACACTGATTGGAGTCAAGGTTGGCTCACTCCTGGCTCCAATTAGCTCTGGGAGAAGTCATTAAGCTAGGGCCTCACATACTTTTTCCTCCCTGCACTGTGAATGTTTACATGTTATGTGCAATTAAACCATGGCAACATCTAATGTTTGTGTAGTATTATGTTCAGCAGACTGTGTTCTTCTATTGTTGTGACTTAGATGACGTTCAGAGCACATTTTATGCCCAATTCATGCAAAACTCCACGTAATCCCAAGGGGTTCACATACTTTTTCTTGCAACTGTATATATGTCTTCTGTGCTGTGCCATAGGATCCCTTTTTATAATTTATAGCTACAGAAGTTTTTTTTCATTCTACTCTCCAATCCTACTATATTTATTTACAAGAAAGACAAGTCCGGTGTTTATTTCTGGATGGAAAGTGATATGTGATTGTGACAGAATGTAACTTTGAGAAATTCTTCGTCATATCCTATTGTGGCAGCTTTAATTCTGGCTGAACATGCACTTGAAGTAAATGTCAAGGTAAGTCAGAGATCCTGTGCTCACACATATGTATAATTAATGAGGTTTTGCTACTCGGCTCTCCTGTACATAGGTGAGGAGAGAAAGTACTGATGATGAGTAAAGCGAGTCCCAGGCTGGATCTGGATATCTCAGCTGGGGACTCTGGCTATGTCAATAACCCAGGTCTATTTGACACTGTGAACTGACTGCACACATTTGCCCCAATGACTGTGTCCATTGTTGGCACTAGGGTCAAAGGGTTTCAACTAATCAGCACACAGCAGCAGAATTCTACATCAGTGATTTTATTTAAAGGAAAACTCAGGGCAAGAAAATGTCTTGTCACCCATAGCAACATGTCAGAATCCTTGTTAAATTCTTAGACCTGGGCTGCAGAAGTGACAGCAAGAATCTTTACTGGCTGTTCTAATGTGAACTGACACTTTTCCTGCATGTGAAAGCAAGCTTCAGATCAATAAATGAGTAATGCTTGACTGTTGCTATTGTGTGCAGTAGCTAGTTGGTGTCTGGATGCCACAGAAGCAGGATAGATATAGTTATCCCATTTTCCAATAGCAATAATACACTTTCTGACCTTTGAACTGTGCTCAGGTTGCATGGAAGGGTCAATAATGGGAGAGACAGTTACAGCAATATATTGCTATACAGTGGTATACAGTGCTTTATACACTCACTGGCCACTTTATTAGGTACACCTGTTCAATTGCTTGGTAACACAAATTGCTAGCTAGCCAATGACATGGCAGTAACTCAATGCATTTAGGCATCTAGACGTGGTGAAGGCAACTTGCAGATGTTCAAACCGAGCATCATAATGGGGAAGAAAGGGGAATTTAAGTGACTTTGAAAATGGCATGGTTATAGTTGCCGGGCGGGCTGGTCTGAGTATTTAAAAAACTGTTACTTTACTGGAATTTCCACGCACAACCATCTCTTGGGTTCACAAAGAATGGTCCGAAACAGAGAAAATATCCAGTGAGCAGCAGTTTCGTGTGGACGAAAATGCTTTGCTGATGTCAGAGGTCAGAGGAGAATGGGCAGACTAGTTTGAGATGATAGAAAGGCAACAATAACTCAAATAACCACTCGATACAAGCAAGGTGTGCAGAATACCATCTCTCAATGCTTTACACGTTGAACCTTGAAGCAGATGGGCTACAGCAGCAGAAAACCACACCAGGTGCAACTCCTGTCAGCTAAAAACACGAGGCTACAAATTTCACAAGCTCACCAAAATTGGACAATAGAAGATTGGAAAAACCTTTCCTGGTCTGATGAGTCTTTATTTCAGCTGCAACAGATGGTAGGGTCAGATTTTGGCATAAACTACATGAAACAAGGATCCATCCTGCCTTGCATCAACAGTTCAGGCTGGTGTTGGTGGTGTAATGGTGTGGGGGATATTTTCTTGGCACACTTTGGGCCCCTTAGTATCAAGGCCTACCTGAGTATTGTTGCTGACCATGTCCATCCCTTTAAGACCACAGTGTACCCATCTTCTGATGGCTACTTCCAGCAGGATAATGCACCATGTCACAAAGCTCAAATCATCTCAAACTGGTTTCTTGAACATGACAATGAGTTCGCTGTACTACAATGACTTCCACAGTTACCAGATCTCAATCCAATAGTGTGCCTTTGGAATGTGATATAATGGGAGATTAACATTATAAATGAAAAAATCTTCAGCAACTGCATGATGCTATCATTAGAGATGAGCGAATTGAACCAGGCAAACCGGAATTCGATACGAATTTCAGGAAAAATTCGATTCGCGTCGAATCCGAATATTTGCCTACTTCGGGTGCGCGAATCGGATTTTTCCCGATCAGCCGGCAAAAGTGTCCCTGCAGAGAGCTCCGCTATTTCTGACAGTTCTCTGACAGAAGGAACACATGTACAGCGGTTGAAACATTGTATCTATTTGTTTCCATTTAGGATACAGATGTTTTTATTCGGAAACAGATGTTTCAACCGCTGTACATGTGAAGGAGCTCTGCAGATACACTTTTTGCCGGTTTGGAATTCTTATTTTCATCCTACTTCTTCTTCTTCTTCTTCATCCTCATCCTCATCCTCAGAAGAAGAAGAAGAGGATGAGGATGAAGAAGAAGTAGGATGAAAATAAGAATAATTCCAAGCCGGCAAAAAGTGTATCTGCAGAGCTCCTCTAAGTGTATCTGCAGAATAGAGGAGCTCTGCAGAATACACTTTTTGCCGGCTTGGAATTATTCTTATTTTCATCCTACTTCTTCTTCTTCTTCCTCTTCATCCTCATCCTCTTCTTCTTCTTCTGAGGATGAGGATGAAGAAGAAGAAGAAGAAGAAGTAGGATGAAAATAAGAATAATTCCAAGCCGGCAAAAAGTGTATCTGCAGAGCTCTTCTATTCTGCAGATACACTTAGAGGAGCTCTGCAGATACACTTTTTGCCGGCTTGGAATTATTCTTATTTTCATCCTACTTCTTCTTCTTCTTCTTCTTCATCCTCATCCTCAGAAGAAGAAGAAGAGGATGAGGATGAAGAAGAAGAAGAAGTAGGATGAAAATAAGAATAATTCCAAGCCGGCAAAAAGTGTATCTGTAGAGCTCCTCTAAGTGTATCTGCAGAATAGAGGAGCTCTGCAGATACACTTTTTGCCGGCTTGGAATTATTCTTATTTTCATCCTACTTCTTCTTCTTCTTCCTCTTCATCCTCATCCTCATCCTCTTCTTCTTCTTCTGAGGATGAGGATGAAGAAGAAGAAGAAGTAGGATGAAAATAAGAATAATTCCAAGCCGGCAAAAAGTGTATCTGCAGAGCTCCTCTATTCTGCAGATACACTTAGAGAGCTCTGCAGATACACTTTTTGCCGGCATGGAATTATTCTTATTTTCATCCTACTTCTTCTTCTTCTTCTTCATCCTCATCCTCAGAAGAAGAGAAGAGGATGAGGATGAAGAAGAAGAAGAAGTAGGATGAAAATAAGAATAATTCCAAGCCGGCAAAAAGTGTATCTGCAGAGCTCCTCTAAGTGTATCTGCAGAATAGAGGAGCTCTGCAGATACACTTTTTGCCGGCTTGGAATTATTCTTATTTTCATCCTACTTCTTCTTCTTCTTCCTCTTCATCCTCATCCTCATCCTCTTCTTCTTCTTCTTCGGATGAGGATGAAGAAGAAGAAGAAGAAGAAGTAGGATGAAAATAAGAATAATTCCAAGCCGGCAAAAAGTGTATCTGCAGAGCTCTTCTATTCTGCAGATACACTTAGAGGAGCTCTGCATATACACTTTTTGCCGGCTTGGAATTATTCTTATTTTCATCCTACTTCTTCTTCTTCTTCTTCTTCTTCTTCATCCTCAGAAGAAGAAGAAGAGGATGAGGATGAAGAAGAAGAAGAAGTAGGATGAAAATAAGAATAATTCCAAGCCGGCAAAAAGTGTATCTGCAGAGCTCCTCTAAGTGTATCTGCAGAATAGAGGAGCTCTGCAGATACACTTTTTGCCGGCTTGGAATTATTCTTATTTTCATCCTACTTCTTCTTCTTCTTCCTCTTCATCCTCATCCTCATCCTCTTCTTCTTCTTCTGAGGATGAGGATGAAGAAGAAGAAGAAGTAGGATGAAAATAAGAATAATTCCAAGCCGGCAAAAAGTGTATCTGCAGAGCTCCTCTATTCTGCAGATACACTTAGAGGAGCTCTGCAGATACACTTTTTGCCGGCATGGAATTATTCTTATTTTCATCCTACTTCTTCTTCTTCTTCTTCATCCTCATCCTCAGAAGAAGAAGAAGAGGATGAGGATGAAGAAGAAGAAGAAGTAGGATGAAAATAAGAATAATTCCCAAGCCGGCAAAAAGTGTATCTGCAGAGCTCCTCTAAGTGTATCTGCAGAATAGAGGAGCTCTGCAGATACACTTTTTGCCGGCTTGGAATTATTCTTATTTTCATCCTACTTCTTCTTCTTCTTCCTCTTCATCCTCATCCTCATCCTCTTCTTCTTCTTCTGAGGATGAGGGATGAAGAAGAAGAAGAAGAAGAAGTAGGATGAAAATAAGAATAATTCCAAGCCGGCAAAAGTGTATCTGCAGAGCTCTTCTATTCTGCAGATACACTTAGAGGAGCTCTGCAGATACACTTTTTGCCGGCTTGGAATTATTCTTATTTTCATCCCTACTTCTTCTTCTTCTTCTTCTTCTTCTTCATCCTCATCCTCAGAAGAAGAAGAAGAGGATGAGGATGAAGAAGAAGAAGAAGTAGGATGAAAATAAGAATAATTCCAAGCCGGCAAAAAGTGTATCTGCAGAGCTCCTCTAAGTGTATCTGCAGAATAGAGGAGCTCTGCAGATACACTTTTTGCCGGCTTGGAATTATTCTTATTTTCATCCTACTTCTTCTTCTTCTTCCTCTTCATCCTCATCCTCATCCTCTTCTTCTTCTTCTGAGGATGAGGATGAAGAAGAAGAAGAAGAAGAAGTAGGATGAAAATAAGAATAATTCCAAGCCGGCAAAAAGTGTATCTGCAGAGCTCCTCTATTCTGCAGATACACTTAGAGGAGCTCTGCAGATACACTTTTTGCCGGCATGGAATTATTCTTATTTTCATCCTACTTCTTCTTCTTCTTCTTCTTCATCCTCATCCTCAGAAGAAGAAGAAGAGGATGAGGATGAAGAAGAAGAAGAAGTAGGATGAAAATAAGAATAATTCCAAGCCGGCAAAAAGTGTATCTGCAGAGCTCCTCTAAGTGTATCTGCAGAATAGAGGAGCTCTGCAGATACACTTTTTGCCGGCTTGGAATTATTCTTATTTTCATCCTACTTCTTCTTCTTCTTCCTCTTCATCCTCATCCTCTTCTTCTTCTTCTGAGGATGAGGATGAAGAAGAAGAAGAAGTAGGATGAAAATAAGAATAATTCCAAGCCAGCAAAAAGTGTATCTGCAGAGCTCCTCTATTCTGCAGATACACTTAGAGGAGCTCTGCAGATACACTTTTTGCCGGCTTGGAATTATTCTTATTTTCATCCTACTTCTTCTTCTTCTTCATCCTCATCCTCTTCTTCTTCTTCTGAGGATGAGGATGAAGAAGAAGAAGAAGAAGAAGAAGTAGGATGAAAATAAGAATTCCAAACCGGCAAAAAGTGTATCTGCAGAGTTCCTCTATTTCTGACAGTTCTCTGACAGCTCCTTCACATGTACAGCGGTTGAAACATCTGTTTCCGAATAAAAACATCTGTATCCTACACATCTGGTTGAAACCGCTGTATGGAGTGAATGTCACAGAACTGTCAGAAATAGGCTATTTCTGACAGTTCTGTGACATTCCCTCCATACAGCGGTTGAAACCGCTGTATGGAGTGAATGTCCCAGAACTGTCAGAAATAGCCTATTTCTGACAGTTCTGGGACATTCCCTCCATACAGCGGTTGAAACATTGTATCTATTTGTTTCCATAAATGGATCCATTTATGGAAACAAATAGATACAATGTTTCAACCGCTGTATGGAGTGAATGTCACAGAACTGTCAGAAATAGGCTATTTCTGACAGTTCTGGGACATTCCCTCCATACAGCGGTTGAAACCGCTGTATGGAGTGAATGTCACAGAACTGTCAGCAATAGGCTATTTCTGACAGTTCTGGGACATTCACTCCATACAGCGGTTGAAACATTGTATCTATTTGTTTCCATAAATGGATCCATTTATGGAAACAAATAGATACAATGTTTCAACCGCTGTATGGAGTGAATGTCACAGAACTGTCAGAAATAGCCTAAGAAATAGCGGAGCTCTGCAGATACACTTTTTGCCGGCTTGGAATTCTCCTTCTTCTCATCCTTCTTCTTCTTCTCATCCTTCTCCTTCTTCTCATCCTTCTTCTTCTCATCCTTCTCCTTCTTCTCATCCTTCTTCTCATCCTTCTCCTTCTTCTCATCCTTCTTCTCATCCTTCTCCTTCTTCTCATCCTTCTCCTTCTCCTTCTTCTCATCCTTCTCCTTCTCCTTCTTCTCATCCTTCTCCTTCTTCTCATCCTTCTCCTTCTCCATCTTCTCATCCTTCTCCTTCTCCTTCTTCTCATCCTTCTCCTTCTCCTTCTTCTCATCCTTCTTCTTCTCATCCTTCTCCTTCTCCTTCTTCTCATCCTTCTCCTTCTTCTCATCCTTCTCCTTCTTCTCATCCTTCTCCTTCTCCTTCTTCTCATCCTTCTCCTTCTCCATCTTCTCATCCTTCTCCTTCTCCTTCTTCTCATCCTTCTCCTTCTCCTTCTTCTCATCCTTCTCCTTCTCCTTCTTCTCATCCTTCTCCTTCTCCTTCTTCTTCTTCTCATCCTTCTCCTTCTCCTTCTTCTCATCCTTCTTCTCATCCTTCTCCTTCTTCTCATCCTTCTCCTTCTTCTCATCCTTCTTCTCATCCTTCTCCTTCTTCTCATCCTTCTTGTCATCCTTCTCCTTCTTCTCATCCTTCTTCTCATCCTTCTCCTTCTTCTCATCCTTCTCCTTCTTCTCATCCTTCTCCTTCTCCTTCTTCTCATCCTTCTCCTTCTTCTCATCCTTCTCCTTCTCCTTCTTCTCATCCTTCTCCTTCTTCTCATCCTTCTCCTTCTTCTCATCCTTCTCCTTCTCCATCTTCTCATCCTTCTCCTTCTTCTCATCCTTCTCCTTCTCCTTCTTCTCATCCTTCTCCTTCTTCTCATCCTTCTCCTTCTTCTCATCCTTCTCCTTCTTCTCATCCTTCTCCTTCTCCTTCTTCTCATCCTTCTCCTTCTCCTTCTTCTCATCCTTCTCCTTCTTCTCATCCTTCTCCTTCTCCTTCTTCTCATCCTTCTCCTTCTCCTTCCTCATCTCCAAGGGCATTTAAATTAAAGGTACAGTGTTCTGCACTAATTTAAAGGCTCTCTGAAGCCTAGAAACCCTTTTTATAAGTTAACTTCGTAGCGAATAAATTCGCATCGAATCGAATTTCTTCCTGAAATTCGGCGAATCAGCCGAATCGAATTTTTGAATAATTCGCTCATCTCTAGCTATCATATCAATATGGACCAAAATCTCTGAAGAATATTTCCAACACCTTGTTCAATATTTGCCACAAAGAATTAAGACAGTTCTGAAGGAAAAAGGGGGTCCAAACCAGGACTAGCAAGGTGTACATAATAAAGTGGCCGGAGAGTGTTTAGTTCTGTACTGTGCTAAATTATAGTGAATTGCAGTGTGGTGGGCTACATAGTGTGCAACCCTTTGTATTCACTATGCTGTATTGTGCTATATTACTATGAATTGAATTGTGATGGGAAACATATTAGGTTTCACCCTTTGTGTTCATAGTGCACATGTAGGCAGGTGCCTACGATTTAGTTTGTTGTTAGTTAGGGATTCTGGGCTACCCAGGTGGGGAAGGGTTAACATTGGGTTTGCTGATTTTCCGGGTTTGTCTGAGCTCCACCCTCCACCCTGTAGTGATATAAAAGGGGGGAAAGCTCAGTCCAGAGAACTGGGAAGGACCACATAGGAGAAGAGAAAAAGGTCCAACAAGGAAGATCTAACCTGGAGTAACCTATGATCACTACCGCCCTAAGGGAACCCACCTGCTAAGGACTTTGCCAAGTGTGGACCTCTACCTGCAAAGGTATAACTAGGCAGCCTAGGAATAGGTAGTTAGGAACTTAAAGCAGAGTTCCACTCACCTTGTCAAAAAATAAAGTTGAGCGGTTCAGCAGCTACAAAAACTGTAGCTGCTGACTTTTAAAAAAACAGCCACTTACCTGTCCCTCGGTCCAGTGGTGTGTCCCCAGCTTGTTTCACCAGCCGTCCTGTATTCCAGGAGGCCGGCATCTTCAGTGTGGGCACCTGGCTGTGATAGCTTGCAGCTTCACAGCCGGGTACCCACTGCGCATGCGCGAGTAGCGCTGCGTTTCATGAATGGTCCTGTAGTCTTATGGGACCTGTCACGTCCCAAAAGACTACAGGGAGGGAGCGAGGACACCTTCCGTTCCGATCGCCTAGGCAATCGGACCGGAAGTGGGAGCGGGTACCTGTCAAATTCGGGTACAGGCTCCCCCCCTCCCCCCAAAGGTGCCAATCCTTAATGGGGAGCGGGGGAGCAGTCCTTAAAGAGGAACTTCTCCTTTTGGGTGGAGCTTCACTTTAATTGTTCATGGACTGTACTGTTACAGAACCTTTAAGTAAAGTTTTGCAAACTGTGTCTGAGCCTGGTTTGAAGTTACTTTAAAGGAGTGCATGGTAGTACATGGCGTATCTGAGGAACAGAGCCTGTAAAGCACACAGAGGGTAGAAGAGGAAGGCCACCACAAAGGATTAACTCAGCAAGAGAGACGTAGGAGGAGACTAGTTGCCACAAGTAACTTTGAACTGGTGAGAATGTAATAGCAGCTAGTCAGCATTGGTACCTGGCATAAGTGACAGTTCCTCTGGTAGCGAGTGGGTTGGTCGTCTAGCTCCCTCCCTAGCAACCGGTTCCTGCAGCAGTGGCTGGGACTGAACCCGCAGTACAGAGACCCCATATATTCTGCTTTAGGGTCGGGAGAGAGAGAAGGAGTTAGGTCCGCGCATGAGATCTGCACTAATGCACAGTGGGATCCCATTCTGTCACTGGGAGTGAGGTGTCAGAGATATGCTGGCCTGGTGGACAGGGCACAAGCTCAGTGGTGTCCCTCCTAAATGCAACATACATGGAACAAAGGTGTGTAGTGACATGGAACAGAACATTTTTAAAAGGGACTCTGTATATTATACAACTGCACACAGTGTACGGCTCGTTTCCAAGCCAGGGTTCTGCCTTAATGTTGACTTACCCATGAATGCAGCCCTGTCTGGTTCTGGGCATTAGTGAGTACATACACAAGGAGAGTTACCCCCACGTGTAGGGTGAGTAGGCTTTTCCCCACACACAGACCTACTACCTACTTTTGAGAACTACTTTTTTTTTGTGCCAATGACAACTTCAATTGCTATGAAGCTACTGCCCCTCACCCTTGCCGTTGTTTTTTTTTTTAGCTTTTTTAACGTATTTAATGTTTTCTTGTTTCTTTTTTTTAAATTTCAGATAAGTTAAAACAACAAACAAACATAAACATGCAGTGTTGGGGTTCAGTGTTTTACAGTTGTGTTTTAGGAATTATAAGTTTGAGGGAGGTATGTTTTATTTTAATATAATTTTCTTCTGAGGTGTGGAACAGCGAATTTTCCCTAGCAGTTGCAATGCTCCCTCTTCTTCTACTGCTAATGCCACCGCTTCCCCACTAACTGACATGACAGTTATTTCAGCACAGCATGAATAACTTTATGCAGGGAGCACCACTCCAGGCCTGAAGGTCCTCTCTGCTTGCCATTTAATGACTCTCATGAAAAGTAAGCTACCCACCAATCTCTGATCCAAAAACCCTTAAATGTGATGTCTACAGTACAACTGCATCAACATTGCCCCCACCTGGAGCTGCCCCACCTAAAAGTGTTCACCATACTGGCTTGATCAGAAGGAGAGGTGGCAGACTATACCTAGTTGCCAGAGATTGTAGAGAAGGAAAATGATAGAGAGGCGCAACAGCAGCAAAGCAAGATTTCATCAAGAGGCAACTTGCAGAGAAGTGGAGGGAGCAGCCATCCTATTTTACCACATAAAATATGTGCGCCACATAAAATAACAAGTCTAGACAGCTTCTTGGACGTGTGATCTGAACATTTAGTAAATCCCAATTTTTGAGAAATGTAGGTTGTTAAACTAAATATAAAGCCAATTTTTTTCTTCTCTCAGATAATATAATCCAAAATATAATACGCACACAGGTCTAAAAAACAGATTGTACTTTTACAGACTAAAGTATTTTCTAGCCTCTATATTTAAAATGGTGCACAAAGTACTGTAGCTGTTTTCCAGTCTTATAAATAATGTATTTCATTTTAGGAAACCAGGAGAAGGTTCTTCTTACGCATTATGGCTGTATAAAAACAGGGCAGGGAGCAGAAAAGTCACTTGTTTAGATATGCACTATTATAATTAGAGATGAGCGAATCGAACTTGGCGAAGTGGAATTCGTTTCGAATATTAGGAAAAATTCGATTCGCACCGAATCCGAATTTTAGCAAACTTCGGATGCACGAATCGAATTTTCCCCGATCAGCCGGCAAAAAGTGTCACTGCAGAGAGCTCCGCTATTTCTGACAGTTCTCTGACAGTTCCTTCACATTTACAGCGGTTGAAACATTGTATCTATTTGTTTCCATTTAGGATACAGATGTTTTTATTCAGAAATAAATAGATACAATGTTTCAACCGCTGTAAATGTGAAGGAACTGTCAGAGAACTGTCAGAAATAGCGGAGCTCTCTGCAGATACACTTTTTGCTGTACTGGAATTCTTCTTCTTTTCATTCTTCTTCTTCTTTTCATTCTTCTTCTTCTTCTTTTCATTCTTCTTCTTCTTCTTTTCATTCTTCTTCTTCTTCTTTTCATTCTTTTCATTCTTCTTCTTCTTCTTTTCATTCTTCTTTTCATTCTTCTTCTTCTTTTCATTCTTCTTCTTTTCATTCTTCTTTTCATTCTTCTCATTCTTCTTTTCATTCTTCTTTTCATTCTTCTTCTCATTCTTCTTTTCATTCTTCTTCTTCTTCTTTTCATTCTTCTTCTTCTTCTTTTCATTCTTCTTTTCATTCTTCTTCTTCTTCTTTTCATTCTTCTTCTCATTCTTCTTTTCATTCTTCTTCTTTTCATTCTTCTTCTTCTTCTTCTTTTCATTCTTCTTCTTCTTCTTTTCATTCTTCTTCTTTTCATTCTTCTTTTCATTCTTCTTCTTCTTCTTTTCATTCTTCTTCTTCTTCTTCTCATTCTTCTTCTTCTTCTTTTCATTCTTCTTCTTCTTTTCATTCTTCTTATTCTTCTTTTCATTCTTCTTTTCATTCTTCTTCTTCTTCTTTTCATTCTTCTTTTCGTTCTTCTTCTTCTTCTTTTCATTCTTCTTCTTCTTCTTTTCATTCTTCTTTTCATTCTTCTCATTCTTCTTTTCATTCTTCTTCTCATTCTTCTTTTCATTCTTCTTCTCATTCTTTTTCTTCTTCTTTTCATTCTTCTTCTTCTTCTTTTCATTCTTCTTTTCATTCTTCTCATTCTTCTTTTCATTCTTCTTTTCATTCTTCTTCTCATTCTTCTTCTCATTCTTCTTCTTCTTCTTTTCATTCTTCTTCTTCTTCTTTTCATTCTTCTTTTCATTCTTCTCATTCTTCTTTTCATTCTTCTTCTCATTCTTCTTTTCATTCTTCTTCTTTTCATTCTTCTTCTTCTTCTTCTTTTCATTCTTCTTCTTCTTCTTCTTTTCATTCTTCTTTTCATTCTTCTTCTTCTTTTCATTCTTCTTCTTCTTTTCATTCTTCTTCTTCTTTTCATTCTTCTTTTCATTCTTCTTCTTCTACTTCTTCTTCTTCTTCTTCTTCTTCGTCGTGCCCCGTGACTGCCCAAATGAGTGAAGTGTGCGGTGATTCTAAGATCGACGGCACTCATCTGCATGTCATACTGACTGACAGTATTATTTCTCTTCCCCAGCAGACTCCAAGGGCATTTAAATTAAAGGTACAGTGTTCTGCACTAATATAAAGGCTCTCTGAAGCCTAGAAACCCTTTTAATAAGTTAAATTCGCAGCGAATAAATTCGCATCGAATCGAATTTCCCCCGCAAATTCGGCAAATCAGCCGAATCGAATTTTTGAATAATTCGCTCATCTCTAATTATAATACAGTCAGAGCCCTTCAGAAAATACCTTTCAGCTGCATCATGTGTGAATTTCGTTGGAGAAGAAATTGTGCTAGTGGGAATATAAGAAATCTAAAAATATTTTTTATATTCTCACCCATTTTGCATAGCTGTGTTATTGCTAACAAGAGGGCACTAAAAATAAAGTTGACATTAAGGGCCCATATAAAATGAAGTTAACATCACTCTACAACTACCAAGCGCTGGTCAAACATTCAAGGAATGTGGGTATGGAGATCAACTCAAAACAGCAAAACAGATGATGAACTTCTTATTAAATTCTTCATAGACTTGAGAGAGTGTGAATGCTGTAGACACATTTGACTGTAACCTCCTCTGAGCAGTGACTGGTGTACATGGCAATGTAATTTATGTGTAGGTGCCCTTAAGGGTTGTCCTAATGCAGGGGCACACCTGGGCACTGCATAGGGGGCCCAGGTGCATGGGGGCCCCATGATAATTTTGCATTACATCATACTTGCGAACTGTCCTCGATTTGCCAGGACAGTCGTGCTTTTTACTAAAGTGGACCAGAACCTGTACTGTGCCCTCCTGATCCCCCCCAATACTGTGCCCTTTTGCCTTGAGAGTAGGTGTATAAATTGGCAGTGGCTTGTAGGGGCCCAAGTGCATTACTTTGCCCAGGGCCCCTTGATGCTATTAAAATGACCCTGGGTGGCCTTAGACATTAGAGGATCATCAGACAAGCAGACATTAGACTTTAATATTCTTCAGCAGCTGGTAATACAGTGTAAATGCAAAGTGGAGCACTGAGGGACATTAATTGATGGACTACATTGTAGATAGAAAAAATATATTTCAGAAAATTAATTCTACTTACCATGTTCATCCAACAAGATATTATCTGGTTTGATATCCCTGTGAAAAAAAAGAGAACATAAGTACTGAGGGCACATATAAAAATCAGTTATCCAGTCATTATGTGATGTCTGTCATTCAATCTGAATAGTACATGGTATATAGACTAGGTGGCATTAATTATAAATACTGTAGATAAAAAACATTATGTTCTTGGACAAATATGACAGATGCCATTGCCTACCTTCTAAAAATACTAGTAGTTGGACAGCCATGAAGATTGTGCTATGTGCAAGGCCATGTTGGGGTGGATGTGGCCATTTTTGCACCCCACCACAAAAAACTGGCTTCTTGGGGAGTTGGCACCAATACACAAACACAAACCTATTGAAAGTACAGGCTCAGCATTATTCAGCAGATTTTCCTGCCTGGCTGCTGTGCCTGTCATGCAAGCAGGTGCAGTGGCTAGCAGTGCTGTGCTCAGTGATGCTGCACCTCCCACTTTTAACAGGTTCTGGGTCATTGAAATCAACAGGCAGGGAGTTCCCAGGGTTACTGAGCTGCACTGAGGATGGAATATACAGTATGGATATTTCAGTATCAGTCCTGGTTCCCACTGTGCCTCCATGAATGCCAGCTCAGGTAGTCATCTCAATTGGCCTCATGTGCAACATGTCCCTGACTGCATGTCTTCAATACATTATGATTCAATCACCTTAAACAAGTGTAGCATCCTCTTAGGGAAGCTAGGGGAGCTAGGTAATTATTTTTTAGCTAGAGGCTGAATAGCAGTCTGGTGCATTAGTCAGGGAGTCAAATTTGGGGCAGGGCTGAGAGCCTCTGCAGATCAGCTCACTGATACCTCCCTCTGATCTAGAGACTTGGAGAAGTCTCTAGAACTCAGTGGGCAGGGGGTGAAGAGGAGCTGGTCTGCACTTAAGGGATTCTGACCAATCCCCAAGCAGGATGCTTGGCATGGGGTCAGGACAGCCCTTTAGAGTGACTGAGTCTGCTCAGTAGCAGGAGAGTTTGGGTGGGAAATGTGAGAGCAGGAGCTGGAGTGTGGAGTCTGGGAGAAGGCCATGGGAAGGGGCCTGCCTCCAGGAGAGTTGCTGACAGGAGGAAAGCTGAACCTCGCTGGCCTTGCCTCGCCGGCCCCCTGATAGAGGACCATCTGTGGAGTTAAGGAAAGAGCCAGCCCAGCAGAAGGCCTGAAAGC
Organism: Staurois parvus; assembly: GCF_062004578.1. Taxonomy (NCBI): domain Eukaryota; kingdom Metazoa; phylum Chordata; class Amphibia; order Anura; family Ranidae; genus Staurois; species Staurois parvus. Next base: position 1,277,216 of record NW_028317982.1, read on the forward strand.
AGCTACCAATCTGCAGCTTACAGAGGAGGGACAGTGAGTACTTCTATATCCCCTGGATGGGAATAGGGGAGAGGGCATTTGGGTGGGAAACCTGACTAGCCCCAGCTGGACTTTGCTTCTTAAGAGTCAGACTCTAGATCCCCTTGTCCAGGGATTCCTACAGCAGGAGAGGCTGGATAGCTCTCCAAGAAGAGAAAAGAACCCCTCTGAGCACTTGTAAATATCTTCAGGAAGTTTTCCTCAGCTAAACATTTCCTTGGGAATCCCATGTATCCCTCATCCCTATCTAAGTTCAAATCCCTTAAAAAAATCCCCCCAAAAAAGTTCAAGGACTGTTTACTGTCTCTGGAGTGCAAGGCTGGAAGGAAATGTATGTTTCCTGGCTGTGCAGGACTATAGGAGGACCCAAATCTTCAGCAACTCCTAAGGTGGTAGTACTACACAAGCATTCAGCAGGTGAAGTAAAGATGAACTTGTTATCCACATTCTTGTGCCAGGGCAGTGACCCAGAAAGTGTTACAGTTGTTAGATTTGCATGATAACCAGGAGGCTACCATTTTCAGAAGGAGAATTTTGTCAAAGCAACCTCCATATTTTCCTTTAAGGAAGGATCTAAACTGACCATCTAGCAAATTCCCACTGACATTTCCTGCTCTAAAGGTTTGATTTACTGAAGAAGTAGAGAATGTTTACCCAGAAAAGTGAAGACAAAGAACCTACTGTATGTACCTGTTTTTGTGCGTGAGGAAAAAAAGAGAAAAGCAACGGGTAAAGGGTGGGAAAAGGAAATAGATAAAAAGGAGGAGAAAATAAATCAAACAGCATGATGAAACAAATGCTGAAAATGGATTCTATTTTAGCTTTGGAAAGAGTAGTCATGGATAAGAAAAATTGTCAGTGTTTTACTGCAGCCTGTGTTTCCAATAGGAAGATTTATTTTCATCATTGCTTATAAAGAGAATTGTCATTTGGCGGAAAGTTATGGAAAATTCAAAGTTTTGCGTTGTTTTCAGAACAGAAACAGAAGGGAAATCTTCAAACTGGGGACACTTGTCCCTGTGACAGATGTGGCTCTTGAAATTTCTCATATTCCATACCATCCAGTATTAGGAGGTCGACTGTGTACACACTGATTATCAGCAGAAAAGGTAAGAGCCATGCTTTTTCAATAGACAGTCTACGCATGTACACTCACCAGCCACTATATTAGGTCCACCTTGCTATTGCCAAGAAAATATCCCCCACACCAGGGGCGGACTGAGCATTTGGAAACTCGGGCACTGCCCGAGGGCCCGGGGTCAGTAGGGGGCCCCATGAGATGCCCCTGATACCTTTTCGATAGGCTTTTTTGAGTTTGGGCAAAAACACAGTGGCCCCATGATCCCCTATTGCCCGGGGGCCCCATGAGTTATCAGTCCGCCCCTGCCCCACATCATTACATCACCACCAGGAGCCTGAACCATTGGTACAAGGCAGGATGGATCCATGCTTTCATGTTGTTTACACCAAATTCTGACCTTAGCATCTGAATGTCGCAGCAACCAGATTGCCCATTCTCTGACCTCTGACATCAACAAGGCATTTTCGTCCACACATCTACTGCTCACTGGATATTTTCTCTTTTTTGGACCGTTCTCTGTAAACCCTAGAGATTATTCTGTGTGAAAATTCCAGTAGAGCAGCAGTTTTTTAAATTCTCAGACCAGTCCGTCTGGCACCAACAACCATGCCATTTTCAAAGTTATTTAAATCCCCTTTCTTCCCCGCTCTGATGCTCAGTTTGAACTTTAGCAAGTTGTCTTCACCACGTCTAGATGCCTAAATGCATTGAGTTGCTGCCATGTGATTGTCTGATTAGCAATTTGTGTTACCAAGCAAATGAACAGGTGTACCTAATAAAGTGACTGGTGAATGTATGTGCACCCCTTACCCCAATGTATCTACACCCATCTGACTGACTTTATGCAGGAATATCCCTACTGTCATTTTCAAATACTCAACTTCCCTCTTGCCTTATATTTACTAGATACCCATGTAGCACTACCCCCTCAAGGGCCACGGGATTTGTTTTGGATCGCCCTAAGCTCTGCACGACCAGGCAACACGCATTTTCCATACTTGCGCACTTGTAGTCAGTAAATAGTCCTTGAGCTGGTTTTTAGTTAGATGGGTTCTAGGTGTATATGGGATGCCCAAGGAACTGTAAATTTAAAGACAAACTTCTTAGCAACAATACTGTACATGAAAAAGTGGATCAAAAAGTGTCTCTGCTATGGAGCACTGAAGTCCCCTTGGTGTACTTCCTTAGACCCCAGGTGAATTCTCCTCTTCCCACAGCTGCACTGAGGGTATCCCTGGGAAAGGGATTCTAAGATCTAAAAGTGAAGTAGTCCCAAATGAGAACTAGCTGGGTCTTGCACCTGACCGCCCTCTCCCTTTAGCCCAGGTGGCGTAGGAGTATTCACACTGTCCTGTCCTGTCAGTGTGGTGGGTTGATGGCTGCTTTCAGGCCTTTTGGTGGGCTGGTTCCTTCCCTGCTACACAGAATATCCTCTTAGGAGACTTGGCATAATGGAGGTCCTCCTTTCCAGTATTCTGCCTGTAGGAAGGCTCCCCTCCCTGGTGCCCCCTCCCAGGCTCCGCACTCCAGCCTTCTCTCAATCCATCTTCCATTCCACTACCTGGCTGCTCGGGCTCTGCCCCTTATAAGGGTTGTCCTCAGTCATTAGGCCGGCCTCTGCCTGGGGATTGGCCAAGTTCCCTTAAACATGCAGATCTAGACTTCCTTTCCTTTGCACCTTTTCCAAAAAGTTCCAATTTTCTGGAAGGGTGGGAGGGCTCCAGAAGCCTTGAACTGTAGAGCCTCCCAGCCTACACTGAGGTGAACTCACTACCTCACACCCTGGCTGAATCATCCCAGGCTGCTATGCAGCCTCTAACTACAAAAATAACCTGGAGGGCACTACAGCGAGCTACAGTGAAAATGAAACAGCAGTTTTGTATATCCTTTTTTTTCCATTTTTATTCATAAATAGTAATGAGGATATGTAATATCCTTATACAACCTAATTAGACCTGAAGAAAGCTAGAACCCCGGAGATATGTGGGAAGGAACCATATTGTGTTTGACATTACTATCAGTTAACACATAAAATAATGTTCTCTTAATATGTGTGGGAAACTGATTATTTGCCTTCCCACAGTTAGAAAATAGTAATGTCTAATACATCTCAATTTAACCAATGGACACTTTAGCTAGCACACACGACTGATGTGGGAGTTTAGTTTTGTCAAGCTGAGAGTCTACATAAAGCAATTAGAAAAATGATCATAGGCTTTCCAGCCCAGAATAACCTCAGCGGTGAATATATTCAAAGCAACACACCCCCTGTTTTCAGAATGCGTATGGAATATAATAAGATATGAAACATAGATTGCCCTAATTTTAAGGAAACCTTGAAACAGGTCGCAGATTTATTCCAGCTTTTCTATTTTACAGGATTTTGAATCTTTTAAGTGTAATGCCAGGACAAGGTCGGCAATCGTTCTTCTATATATACGCAGAATAAATGAAAGACTAAAACTATCTGCAACATTAGACGACAGATTCACATGTATAATTTGGCTGAGGATCTTTCTTGGGAATTATTTTCCAACATACACTCTTGGATCTTCTTAGCATGCGTGTTTATGCACAAGGAGAGGACAAGAGGACACCCCCTGTAGATATGCAGCCTTAGTGGACAATTGCTCTTCTGAACTCCAGCCGATGTCCCCTCTAGCTTACACCCAGCAGCTCACTATATAGATCCTGAGGGGGTTAAACAGCATAACTCCCAGCATCCAAGTACACCAGTCAGTACTCACAAGGCCCATGCTGCAGGTCACCTTCCTCTGTGATACCAGACAAGATCTGTACACCTCCCCCTCAGTCAGCTCTCAGAAGCACCCTGGGTTTCAGTATTCTGGCATTCAGGTTGCCCACCCAAGGCTTCCTGGTGGCATGAGCCAGGGAGGCAGTAGCCTCCCTTGGCTGGAGTTCCCTTCTCACAGTATGAGGAAGAATCCAGATCACATGTGCTCACTGAATATAAATACTAGTACTCAGCATGCTCAGGGGCACCACTCCCTGTAATTGGCTGGAACTGCATCCATATTCATGCTACTGATCTGCATGGGTCACTCCTGTTCACCCAGAACCTTCCAAGGTCTACTGGATACAGAAGAGTCAATCACACATCACTGCGAGCAACACAGGATCTCTCATTAAACAATTATATCTTCCTGTTAAGCTGCTATGTTTTACCTATCAGTCTCATATTAAGCAGACTACCCTATACTAAACTAGACTAAGTACATCCTAGCAACCTACCTAGGAGGGTGCTACAACTACAGTTGAGTAGTAATCATTATAAGTCTCAGGGACGTGGGATAGATGAGTCTACACAATAGGACCCAGTCTCCCCCACCCACCATATTAGTCAGATGGGGCTCACTATCTTTGTTGGATGTTGAATGTCTCTTAAACTACAGCAAATGCAGCAGGACAGGTGAGAATCCCAACACAGAGAGGTGCAACAGAAATGTACAGTGGAAAATCCTGACACTGGAGTCAGATACGTACGGACAGCAAATGAGAGTTACAACAATCAGCATTTCCTCACAACTGAATCCTCACAATTGAATGTTAGTTTTGGACTGAACTTTTTCCATTAAAAAAGTATGTTATAGGATTTAAACATGTTTATTGTGGTGAAGCAGCAACTGAAAAATGTATATTTTGCCTAGAATTCCTCCTGAAAAAATATCATGGCACTTCCTGGTATGTGAAGGTGCCTAGGCACTCCTGTTCTGTATCCTCAAAGCTGTACATCTGCAGCTTAATATTCAATGCAGGCCACACATGGGTCAAATTCCGAACAAATTTTCTTTCAGAAATCGTAACTAAGAAATTTCTTTCGAATTTTGCACCATTAGTGGACTGCAGCACCGCCCAAATTTCATGCGGCCATCAAATTTGAGTGATGGGGCATGTTGGAAATTTTTGGAAAAACAAAACTCTAATCAATCATGGGGAATCATGCAAGAGATATAGTCAAAAAAGAAATGAGCATGATCTGAGACCTGGAAAGAGAAGAAGATCCCCAGCCACAAAAATTATTTTCTGTAGCCACATGAGGTGAAATTGAAGGCTTGGTTGGTTGAATTTCGAAATAAATGGTGGCACCAGCAGATTACAAAATGTGAAATTTCTGATTTTCTAAAAAACACTCAGTCAGAATTTGACCCAGGTATGGCCTGCATAAGTCACTGCTGCCTCTGAATTCTAGTCTTGGGAGATTTGGAATACGATTTGATTATGTCGCTACTGTGCTGCTCACTATTGCAGTCACCTGCTGGAGGCTTTGACATAAGAAAGAAAAGTTCCTCCTCTACCAAGATGACTGTCTTCATACAGAGACACAGTACAGAAGAAGACATGGTAAGTCAGTAATGGGGAAAAGGATCATCTGCAAGAAGACTACAGGAAGTACTGGGTACTAGGAATGAGCTCAACAATTGGCCCAAACGTAGGTTCGACCAAGCTTTGCCTGAAGCAGGTTCAATACATTGTACAGAAGGGCCACTTCACATGCAAGTTATGGGCATCCCCACGGTTGTTATTTAAAGTTATTTAGTATTTTTATTGTTTCAATTTAAGCATCGATAAAATATTTGCTTTCAGCCAAACAGAATTTTTTTTTTTTGCTTTGGTACATGTTCCCCAGGGCACTTCCCAGACCTCTATGCCATCTCTCTGACAATCCCTTCCCTATTAGACTAGAAAATGGCCATTACTAGTTTTTAAACACTTGGCTACTATTAACTTCAATGAGGTTCAGATTCAATGCCCAAAATTCAGTAAAAATCACCCTCTGCCTACCTTTTTCGTGGGCACAGTGTCCAGAGCTCAATTTTTTGTTAACCACTTTCATGCCTCCCTATAGCAGAAATACTGCTACAGGGCAGCAGGGGTGTGCAAAAGCACGTATATATATATATGTAATTTTGCATCTCTGAGTAGGTGGCACGCGCGAGCCCTACCCGTGCCGCCATTGGTGACCTCACCTGTTGATCACCGGGTTCCTGCCAGTGATTAGCTTGTATCACCGATGGGGGAGAGACAAATATGTAAATACGGATCTCTCTCCTGTCAGCTCCTACATAGCAGAGACATACAAAGCAGTGTGCTTACGGTGTAAAGCACACACACAGCACACAGCAGACAGTGAAATGGCACACAGTTAACCCTTTGATTGCCCCAGATGTTAACCCCTCCCTGCCCAGTGCCATTAGTACAGTGTCAGTGCTTTTTAATAGCACTGATCACTGTATTGGAGTCGCTGGGGATGTCAGTGATAGTCAGTTCCCCCCCAGTGTCAGAATGCCCACTGCAGTCCCGCTATAAGTTGCTGATCGCATTACAAGTATTGAAAAAAAAAAATTACAGTATATATACTATCATTTTTAGATGCTATAACTTTCACGTAAACCAATTAATTTACATGTATTGGGATTTTTTTTAGCAAAGACTTGTAGCAGAATAAATTTTGGCTTAAACTTCGAAATTTGATTTTTTACATTTTTTTACTGGACATGTTTAATAGCAAAAAGTCAAGAGTATTGTTTTTTCCTCAAAATTGTAGGTCTTTTTTTGTTTATAGCACACAACATAAAAAATGCACAGGCGATCAAATACCATCAAAAGGCAGCTCTATTTGTGGGGAAACAAAATACATAAATTTCATTTGAGTGCAATGTTGCAAGACTGCACAATTATCAGTTAAAGTAATGCAGTGCAGTATCGCAAAAAATGGCCTGGTCAGGAAGGGGGGTAAATCCTGTGTAGGGCAAGGGGTTAAAGTGGAACTTCACTCTCTCAATTAACACTGACTATGTGTAAACCTAATGCTGCTAGAATTAGTAAATAAGAATGTATATCATATGTTTTAAACGTTTTCTTACATTTCTTCCACTACTTCCTGGTTTCCAGGCCTAGGAAAATGATGGCATACATCCCAGGAGTCTTCAGGAGGGGAGGAGGGGTTTTCTCAGCTAAGCACACCACCCTGCCTGCATGCCTGAGCTAAGGGCAGAAGGATTCCAGGCAGTAAAAATTCAGCATGAATCTTCGCCTTTACTCAAGATGACCATAGCCAGAAATGCAAGGGGGTGTTTTTCAAATTGTTTTCTTAGCAAAATAAAGCATGGAGACATGGATGGATGGGAGAAATTTCTTTTAATATAAAAAAAAATGAATTAAAGTGGTTCTAAAGTCTCAAGATTTTTTACCTTTAGGCATTCTATGCATTAAGGAAAAAAACCTTCGGTATGTAGTAGCCCCCCTAACATTTTCCTGCGCTCCCTCTTGATCCGGCGATGTCCACGAGAGCCTCGGTTCTCTAGAGACTCTCACTCCTGATTGGTTGAAGCAGAAACGGGAGCCATTGGCTCCCATTGCTGTCAATCATGGCCTGTGAGCCAATCAGGAAAGGGAGGGGGCGGGGACTGTGTGTGTCTGTGTGTGAATGGAGACCCATGGTTCGGGAGCTTGCCTGCTGGGGTGCCCCCATAGCAAGCTGTTTGCTATGGGGGCACCCAACAGGAGGGAGAAGCCAGAAGCACCAGCAGGGGACCCAAGAAAATGAGGATCCAGGCTGTGCTGTGCAAAACCATTGCACAGAGCAGGTAAGTATAGACATGTTTGTTATTTTTAAGGAAAAAAACAAACAAGACTTTAGTATCACTTTAAACAGTGTTTTCAGTTTGCGGTGTTTAGATGCAAGGAAGTTCCACGTTAAAGCCCAACTCTGAGCAACTAAAAAATTATCCCTTGCCCGAACTGGAAGGGTTAATTGCTCGTTTATGTCTAGGGGAACAATAAAAGTAGATTTACTTACCTGATCCTCCACTCTTCCCTGCAGTTAGACTGGTCACCGCAGCATTGGCTCCCTAGGGTCTAGGGTCCAGACATCATCAGGACCCACACAGAGGCCATAGTCCTACACTAAATGTGAGGACACTGAGGGACAGTCCACCCTCATATTGTACGGGAGTGCCGCCTTCTGGAGTATCAGAGGATCAAGTAAGTAAAACTGTTTCTCCTCTCCCCTAGACAAATGCACAATTAACCCTTACAGTGTAGGCACAGCCTCAGTGCAATGGATCATTTTTATTTGCCTGGAGTTTGGCTTTCATGGTGGATACATTTCATAGCTATATAATTAATAGGTTGATACATTCACCTCTATTAAATAGACACATTCAAAAGTGCCAGAGGAAACAGCATCCATTTAGTCATGCAAATGAACCAGGTTTTAAGTCTGCAGCACTTGATAATTTGTGTTTTACTACTGAGATCACGTACTCTTGGAGACAAGAGGCTCTCAATTCTAATGAAAACAAGGGAAAATACTCCTGCACTTGGAGATAATTTTTATCAGTACAAATGACTTGTAATTATACTGGTAGCAAAGACAACTTCAAGAGCTAAAAAATATGGATTTTCACTTAGAATTTTTAAACAAAACCAAACTGTTTGAACAGTTTTAAGGGTATTCTTACCCTTTTTGACACTATAAAAAGAATTACATATATTCACCTGCCACTTTATTAGGTACACCTTCCTAGTGCCAAGAAAATATCCCCCACACCATTACACCACCACCAGCCAGTTGATACAAGGCAGGATGGATCTATGCTTTCATGTTGTTTACGCCAAATTCTAACCCTACCATCTGAATATTGCAGTTTGTCCAATCTTCTATTGTCCAATTTTGGTGAGCCTGTGCAAATTGTAGGCTCCGTTTCCTGTTCTTAGCTGAAAGGAGTGGCAACCGGTGTGTTCTTCTGCTGCTGTAGCCCATCTGCTTCAAAGTTCAATGTGTTGTGCATTCCAAAATGGTATTCTGTATACCTTGGCTGTAACGAGTGGTTATTACATTACACCACCAACACCAGCCTGAACTGTTGATGCAAGGCAGGACGGATCCTTGTTTCATGTAGTTTACGCCAAATTCTGACCCTACCATCTGTTGCAGCTGAAATCAAGACTCATCAGACCAGGAAAGGTTTTTCTAATCTTCTATTGTCCAATTTTGGTGAGCCTGTGAAAATTGTACCCTCATGTTTTTAGCTGACAGGTGTTGCACCTGGTGTGGTTTTCTGTTGCTGTAGCCCATCTGCTTCAAGGTTCAACATGTTGGGCAGTGAGAGATGGTATTCTGCACACCTTGGTTGTATCGAGTGGTTATTTGAGTTACTGTTGCCTTTCTATCATCTCAAACCAGTCTTGCCATTCTCCCCTGACCTCTGACATCAACAAGGCATTTTCGTCCACACTCACTGGATATTTTCTCTTTTTCGGACCATTCTCTGTACACCCCAGACATAGTTGGGCAGGAAAATCCCAGTAGTTCAGCAGCTTTTGAAATACTCAGACCGGCCTGTCTGGCACCTACAACCATGCCACCTTCACAGTCACTTAAATCCCCTTTCTTCCCCATTCTGATGCTGAACTGTTTGAACTTCAGCAAGTCTTCTTTACCACGTCTAGATGCCTAAACGCATTGAGTTGCTGCCATGTGATTGGCTGATTAGCAATTTGTGTTGCCAAGAAATTGAACAGGTGTACCTTATAAAGTGGCTGGTGAGTGTATGTGCCAATTCACAAAAGCCTGACATCAACATTCCAGTTCATTAGAATAACCAGTAGCTCAAAGCAAGCAACTTTATTCTCAGTTTAGGAATGAGTGAACCAAAGTTTGGTTTCAATGCTTGAAAGACTGCCTAAAGCGTTAATCCTTCAAAAGTGGTTTCACAAACAGAGGACGGAGATTTGTCCTTTAGCAGTGATAGCAATACTGCTGCTAAATGACAGATCCTCAGCTGGGTTCTGTTTGTCCTTACTGGAGATCCTAGGTGATGTCATTGATTAGATATGTCCTCGATATTTGGCCAACGATGTTATCCAGGATCCCTGGCCAGGAACAAACAGCAGCAACTTGGGCATCTGTCATTTGCGATGGGAGTAGCAGCTAGGAAGCATTGGCCGGCAGCCAATCATCATGGAAACATCATTGGGTGGTGTGGAAAGATTGTAGTGTTGTGGATCCTCGTGACTGATGGGGATCTACATCTACATCAGGGCATTGTTTGTTATTTTTCACAGTGTGATGTCTTTTTTTGCTTTTTACATTTTTTGGGGAAAAGGAATAACAAGGGGTGCTAATGCACCTCACACTCCTTTCCCTGAGGGAAAAGAGGCTGGATAACATGGGGATATGGCACTTTCCCTGGATAAGGGTCTGGATTGAATTTTAGGATGATCCCCAAGTGATTTTGTTCCACTTTTTTCTTTGAACTGTCCAATAAAAAAAAGACATGGGGTCCCCCAAAATGTAATACAAAATCCTTATCCAGACATGCAGTCTGGGTGGTCTGGAAAGGGGGAGGGGGACCCTGAGCCTCCCCTCCTGAACCATACCAAGCCATGAGCTTTCCAACATTAGGAGCATACCTTGCTAGGGAGGGCGGTAAAGCCTCACCCCCTTGCAAGGCACCTTGTCCCCATGTTGAAGGAACAAGGGCCTTGTCCCCACATCCAGTACCAAAGAAGATGTGGGGGTTTGTGGGGAGGGAACTCTTTTTTTTATCTGGAAACCCCTAATAAGTGGGCCCTTCAGATATGTACTGTCCTATGGGAATAAATATGGGGGTACACTAATATGTCCCTTGATGCAAAACCAACATAATTCATATCTTCCAGTGATGTAGATCTTCATCAGTCATTACAACCTATCACCCAACGATGTTTCCCTGGCATCGGAAAATGTACTCATGCTGCCATGGTAATTGAATTCCTCCATCATCCTTACCCCCAACAGTTATCATATCACCAGTCATTACGGGGCATCGCTAACATGAGAAAGCAAATCTCAGCACCTCTACAAGATTGCCACTTCCACATGGAGACTAATGTGCAGAACAAGACATGGAAAGTCATGCGGAACTAGGTATAATAAATCAGTGATGGGGAAAGATCAGCTGCAGGCAGGAGCAATAATAGTGACTTTAATCTCTACCTGCTGTTTTGGAACAGCTTCCACAGTACTGGTCCTTTTTAACCAGGTGGCTTACACTATGAAAAGTAGTAGTTTTTAGTACTACAAAGCAAGAAGCAGAGGCTATATATAGTATGTAATGAGCAAATATGTCAACCCCCATATAACTACATTATTTGAAATTATTTATAAAAACTAATTATATCAAACATTGGCTTATAAAGATGATTGGTAATCCCAAGCTGATTTCTGTTACACTTAAAAACATTGAAAAGGTTATGCATTTCCTTTCAGATGATCAGATTTACAGAAACACATAAAGAAATAAAGCAAAAATGTAATTTAAAGTGGTTGTAGACCACTGTAGACCGAAGGTGATGGTGGAAGAGCTGCAGCACACAGCCTTGTTCTCTGTACTGTGTGAAGGGGGTGTGCCCCTTCCATCCAATCAGTTGGCTCTGTAAAAACTTCAGCTCCCCGCCCCCTGCTGATAGAACTAAGGAGAAATCCTTTCCTCTTTTTGTATCTTCAGATCGATCTACAGAAGAAATGGCTGCAGACACACAGCTACAAATATGTAGGACAGTGGTGGCGAACCTATGGCACGCATTCCGCAGCGGGCACGTAGAGTTCTCTCTGGTTTATATATATATATATATATATATATATATATACTTGGACTGGGATCACTGGACTGTGATTTTAGCAGAAGCCTCCACAGGCCCACAAGGTAGGAAATGCACTCAGATGCCTTGTTTAGAGCAGGACAAATGCTGGTGGTCAGTGGAACATTGCTTTTTTGTGCTGGTGGTCAGTGGGACATTTCCCCTCTATGCTGGTGGTCACTGGAACATTGCCATTCTATGCCATTGGTCAGTGCAACTGTGCCCCCTTGTGCTGGTGGTCACTGGAACTTTGCCCCCTTGTGCTGGTGGTCACTGGAACTTTGCCCAATTGTGCTGGTGGTCAGTGGAACTTTGCCCCCTTGTGCTGGTGGTCATTGGAACTTTGCCCCTCTGTGCTGGTGGTCAGTGAAACATTGCTCCACTGTGCTGGTGGTCAGTGGAACTTTGCCCCCTTGTGCTAGTGGTCAGTGGAACTTTGCCCCCTTGTGCTAGTGGTCAGTGGAACGTTGCCCCCTTGTGCTAGTGGTCAGTGGAACTTTGCCCCCTTGTGCTGGTGGTCAGTGAAACATTTCTCCACTGTGCTGGTGGTCACTGGAACTTTGCCCCCTTGTGCTAGTGGTCACTGGAACTTTGCCCCCTTGTGCTGGTGGTCAGTGTAACATTGCCCCCTTGTGCTAGTGGTCAGTGGAACTTTGCCCCCTTGTGCTGGTGGTCAGTGAAACATTGCTCCACTGTGCTGGTGGTCAGTGGAACATTGCCCCCTTGTGCTAGTGGTCAGTGGAACTTTGCCCCCTTGTGCTAGTGGTCACTGGAACTTTGCCCCCTTGTGCTGGTGGTCAGTGTAACATTGCCCCCTTGTGCTAGTGGTCAGTGGAACTTTGCCCCCTTGTGCTGGTGGTCAGTGAAACATTGCTCCACTGTGCTGGTGGTCAGTGGAACATTGCCCCCTTGTGCTAGTGGTCACTGGAACTTTGCCCCCTTGTGCTAGTGGTCACTGGAACTTTGCCCCCTTGTGCTGGTGGTCACTGGAACTTTGCCCCCTTGTGCTGGTGGTCACTGGAACTTTGCCCCCTTGTGCTGGTGGTCAGTGAAACATTGCTCCACTGTGCTGGTGGTCAGTGGAACATTGCCCCCTTGTGCTAGTGGTCACTGGAACTTTGCCCCCTTGTGCTAGTGGTCACTGGAACTTTGCCCCCTTGTGCTGGTGGTCAGTGTAACATTGCCCCCTTGTGCTGGTGGTCAGTGGAACTTTTCCCCCTTGTGCTGGTGGTCAGTGAAACATTGCTCCTTTGTGCTGGTGGTCAGTGGAACATTTCCCCTCTGTGCTGGTGGTCAGTGAAACATTGCTCCTCTGTGCTGGTGGTCAGTGGAGCATTGCTCCTCTGTGCTGGTGGTCAGTGGAGCATTGCTCCTCTGTGCTGGTGGTCAGTGGAGCATTGCTCCTCTGTGCTGGTGGTCAGTGGAGCATTGTCCCTCTGTGCTGGTAGTCAGTGGAGTATTACTCCTCTGTGCTGGTGGTCCGTGGAACTTTGCCCCCTTGTGCTGGTGGTCAGGGGAACTTTGCCCCTCTGTGCTGGTGGTCAGTGGAACTTTGCCCTGTTGTGCTGGTGGTCAGAGAAACTTTGCCCCTTTGCCCTCTGATGTTACTGTATGAGTAGTCTTTTCTAAACTAAAACCTCAGTATTCAGGTTTAATTGCAGTGTTGGCACTTTGCGATAAGTGGGTTTCGGGTGGCAGATTGGGCACTTGATCTGTAAAAAGGTTCGCCATCACTGATGTAGGAGGATTTGTTTTATCTCTGTGTATCACCTAATGCTGGTCACTTTACTGGGTACAGTATATGTACAGATTTACAACCACTTTAAGCAGTGTAAGCACTGAAAATGTATTTCTGTTTTTTGTATGGCTAGCCTCAGGCTAAGGCAACAATATCACTCCCTTCACTTTAAAAAGATTGGACACATTCTGAAGTCAAATTGTTTGAACTTTTGAAATTGCAAGCTGAAAAGTAAACATTTATTAAAGGGTATACCGACTAGAAACGTGCGATTCGTTATGTTACAAATCGAAATTCAGATGAAATCCAGATGTATCCGAATCTCTGAATCACAATAGTAATGAAGTTCCACAAATCCAAAATATAATGAAAACAACAAATTTATTTGTATTCATTTGTTTCAAACGGATGACATGATTCAATAGTTTTGGTCCATTTGTTAATGTTTGAGGCATCTTATATAACATAACAATATAACGAATGATTTGAATTGATTCAGATCCATTCATTATGTTTCTAGTGAGCAATGTGTAAATATTCTAATAAGATTCTTTTGTATTGGGGTTGAGAGACCATTCGTTTAATATGAATGTGCATGGCCTAACAAAGTCAGTTGGGAATGGGGACTTGATTGGGATTATATATTGTGCAAGAGTGATGCATTTTGATAGTGATGTCCTTGATGTTCAAGTTGAACTTAAGTTCGACTCAAACATCGGCCGTTCGTGTGTTTGGCAAACACACGAGTGGTAAGGTCGTTCAGCGAGCTATTCACCCGCCTTGCCCCTCAATGCACTGTGCTCTGACAGTGCATTGTGATTGGCCAAAGCAATGAACCTGACTAAATTAAACCAAAACGAAGCAAACTTTTCCACCATGCATATGGCTAATACTGATCAGGACACTGCAAAACATGTCTGCACACTCTTTGTTAGACTTTTTTTGTAGAAGGAGGTGTACTTCCACTGACCTATTTAGGTCTACTTTTAGCTTGGCAGCTGTAAAGAATAGTCTGAAAATACATTAAAAAAAAAATATTATATATTCCCTTTAATACAAAAAAGAATTTGAGATCGTTACACACAGGTTAAAGGCCAACTCCACCCAAATCTTTTTTCTTTAGTTTTGGATAGAGGAGAAAAAGGTTCGGTTTTTAGTGCTGTCTGGGTCACTATTGCAGACATTTCTTCTCCCAATGGGGTGTACAGACAAAGCAAGAACATATTTTGATAAGTGTGAAAGGTTTAAAATGTCTGATAATGCTTTTACTACTATCTATGTATTCCTGTCCCAGTGATAACCGCTAACCCCATTTCTTCTACTGATATCACAAGTACAGGAAATGAGGATAAACCTCCGCAGTGAGGTCACAAATAAAAAAAGAAAACCAGACATTTTAACTCCTCCCTATTCTATTCAAAATAAATAAATAAATAAAATTACTGCAGTTGGGCCTCAAAAATAAATGTATTAATTACTTTCCTAAATATTTGCCTAATTCATTTTTCTTTATTCACTTGTAGTTCTTTTTTTTAATGCTTACATACTATGCACTTGAAAAAGATACACAGATTTTAGTAAAACTTTTTTCTTGACTATATTTTTTAACTTGATGATGACTTATTTCAACTTGTAAATTTTAATTTAAGTGCTCTGTCAATGTGTGAAAACATTAATAAAGCCTTCAAGAGATTAACTGTTCTGTTGCGCTTCAAAGATTTCCTTAGATCAATAAAAGTTAAATAAAAAAAGATATAATCTGGGATTTCCTTTAATCAGATGGGGTCAAAATGTTCTATGAAATAATCACACATTAAACAGCTTTCATTTTTCATTTGCAGTCAGAGATTGAGGTTTATTTTAAGTATAATATTGCTACATATTTCTGAAAGTAATTTAGGTATAATAACACAACATGTTGCGCCGAGTACTGCAGACCAAAGGGCAGTTAACAAGATTTTACAAATAAGCATTAAATGGATTTTCTCCTCTGAATGACAATTTCACCTCTGCCTGTTCAGCAGTAGACATGCAAAATTATTGGGCCTATTACTGCATATTTTTACATTTTGTTTGCACTACAGCATCACCTCCAGTTCATTCTAATATGGAGTCCTGAGTTTAAGGTTTTACAAATCTCAAGAGCAGGACGGCCAAAGATCCAGATGCCTAAAACAATTAAACCTGAAATGTAACCTTTTAGAGTAGTTTAATTCCTTAACAGCATTAGCTTACCACTATTGAATCAACTAATTTTGTTTGAAATCCCTTAAAACCTCATTCAGACCTGCTATTTGAATGCAATCCCAAATGTATTAAACTGGTTTTGACATCATATTTATGATTTTACTCCCAAAACACATTTAATTACAAATTTGTTTGAAATTTTTTTTTCCTTTCTGCTCCTTTAAATTTACTCATCAGAGTGGTTGAAAACAAATGTTGATTTGACCTCAGTAACCATTAGAAAATCAAATGAATGCTCCAAAAAAGAAGGATTTCAAACAAAATTCTACTGGTGTATAGCCAGCTTAATGCTGGTCATACATTATACAATTTTCTTGTACAATTTCCTTTAGAATTACCTTCACCTATGTAGTGCAAAGGAATGCCTGATTGGATACAAACTGAAAGTGTTATTTAGGTGTGGCCTCATATTATATGTTTTTTTGGTAAATCTAAAGCAAAATTGTACTAGAACATTGCATAATGTATGGCCAGATTAACTCTCCTGACTAATAAAAAAATAAATATTCTGTAGCGGAAATGGTGAGAAAACACCTACGGCCACAATGTAGAAAATAAAAATATATAGGTCACAGAATTTGACAATATTTTTAAAGTTCATAGGCAATATGAAATGCGTTGCTTGATCAGCCCATTCTGTCCACATGTGCTGTATCTCTGTAGCTTTTCTGAGACTAAGTCCTGACAGTACTGGCTTTATCTGTGACAGCTTGCCGTTATAAAGACCTGGATCACAGATGTGCTCTGCCTTCTCCCTGGAGCCTTGAAGGAAGAACTTTTCTATGCTGTTATGCTGCTATCTACATTTTCAGTGTAAGTGGATTTTGTCTTTTATTGTGTATTAAAAATGTTTGCCATCACTAACACCTTCCTGAGCGCTATGCTTTTGATTCCATTTAACTCACCTACTATTGGCTTATTGCCCAGTAGTATGAGCTGCCCAGAATGTTTAAGTGGTAAGCACTCTTAGCTTACAGCGATGGAAACTTTCCTGGGCTTGAATTACACTAAGGAAACTGTTTTCAGAGGGTATGTTTCCATATTGTTTAAATGATTCTACTTGGCAATCTATTTCCTCAAGGGGCATTCCCCCATCACAATATCAGTAACACGGACAAAGAAGGTTTTTTTTTTCTACTATCAACCCTTTACTCATTCACATGGGGGGGGCGGGACAGTTATCTGGGGGTCTTGTTATTGTTAAAGGGATTTCCAGATTCTGATAAGCTCCCTGCTTGCAGAACCCACAACCACCGAGCCATGGTTTTGGGTAAGAGGCCTTGTCCTCATCTATATGTGGACAAGGTGCTTTGCAAGGGGTACCCCCCCCCCACCATGCTGAGACATGGAGCCTTGTATGATTCGGGAGGAGGGGACACATGCTTGCACCCTCTTTTCTTGGTCTGCTGAGCTACTTGCTAGAAAAGGTATGGAATTTGGGGTGGGCGGGACTTAAATGATGGGTTTTTTTGTTTTTAAACACTGTATCCATCCCTTTCTTAACATTCACCTATCAGTTGGGAATTCCAGATAATTATTGAATGTATTTTTTTGTGAGTTGACTTTAATGCAATATAACATTTTTAGCAGTATTTTTTGGGCAAATGCTGTATTTAACTTTAGTGATCAAATACTTTAAATAGTGCATGTAATAACACAATTATCATATGCAATAATCATGAAGAATTGACCCCCCCTCTCCCCCCCACTCCCCTTTAGCCTATGGAGGTCCATTTAGCTGATATATAGGTTCTTGCAGCATATTGAAGGTGAATGAGAAGAGAACTGTTGTAGGTCTTCCTGGAGAGTGATTTGAGGTGGACTAGATAGGTTGATGGATTATTTCCCAAATAAACCCTCCTATTTCTTCCCAAAAGGTATGCAGCAGGGGACATCATCTCTATATCTCTTTTGATTACACCTCTGACAAAGAGACAATAATGTGGATCCTGTAAAGCATTACACCAGCAATCAGTAGATTGCTAATGCCATGCAGGTCTCCTGCAGACCTGTCAGAATATCTGCTTGCCATACAAGATGTATGGTCAAGCAGATATACTGAAAGGAAGCTACAATGAGCTACCACGGTACTCCACAGTTCCGTGGTAGTTCAATGAAAACTAGAAGCCCACAGCCGCTAAGGCTGTCGGGACTTGTAAGCACTCGTTCACAGAACACTATGAATGAGTGACGCGGCCGTGTGAGTGGAGCCCCGCACGGCCGCACTGTTTTCAAATCTGACAAATAGTATGAGGAAACTTATCCCCGTACTATCTGTCAGAGGAAGGGAGGGCTGTGGGGGTTTCTGCACCTATGGCAACATGTTACATGTTCCACCATAAAAACAGGTGGAACATGTAACATGTTCCAATCATGAACTTATCCTTTAATTTCCTTGCATGTGATTGGGTATTTGTTGCAAAGTAAAAGTTCACCACATTCACTAAGCTCTTAGAAAAAAGTGAACAGCATATAGTATTTTCCTTTAGTAAATCAACCCCTGTAGTTCCAATGGCTACTCTTGCTTTGCCAGCCAGAATGAACATCTTTAAGTGCTTGTCCTCACCAGCCCTGTTTCTGTGCATTGCGCAGATTTTGTAATCCAGACGAAATTAATGAATGCATGACAATTCCTTGTTTTCTACACGGCTTGTCACCACCATATCCACAAAATAAATTCTGTCATTCCTCATTTTTGTGCAATGTTCCATCATGTTCATCTTAATAGGCTGCTGCAATGCAACATATGTCAGTATGTTTGACAGTGTGTAGGCTGCCTTCTGTAAATTAGTTAGCTTTGGCTGCCATTGCTGGGGGAGTGGGTTAATGACTTGGCCTCCCTCCCGGTGTTAAGATTGCGGGCTTTTCTGGGTCTGACCCACTGGTCTATGTAACTATCAAAAGGACAAGGGCTTGGATTGCTGGGCTGCTGGGGCTGGGGGTCACTCTCACTCTCTCTGAGTCCTGGGGATAAGTCTGAAAGGGGAACCCCTTGCCACAATGCAGAGAGACTGCTGGGCTTTGCAGTCTGCTCTGAAGACACCGACTCATCAGGGCAGGGAGCATGGACTATGGACTTCCTGGACTTGCCATTTTTCGACTATTCCTATGCAGGTATGCTGAGGTAGGCACCACCACAGTAGGGTTAGTTAGGAAAAAGACTGTTGAACTGCTATGTTGAAGTTTCACAGTAAAATCTTGAAATGTTGTTCTGCCTGGTCTGAAGCTATTCAAAGGTTCGTATGAAAGTAACTGGCACATTACACAGTTATCTGAAGATTGGGTCTGTTAAAGCACATTGAGCTGTGAAGTCAGTCCTTTCAATAGTAAACATGGTTCGGAAGAGAAGGAAGTGGTTGTCAAGAGTAACTAGAGGCCAGAGGCCAGCACAAGAAGCCTATCCTGAAGCTTGGTACCTGTGCTAGGTGAGGTGTCCTCCGGTAGCGAGGGGGTTACTTCTGGGGCTCCCTCTCATAGCACTCCATGTCACATACGTAGTAACGGAAGCAGATCAGCGTAATTAAGTCCCTTGGCCTATCCGCCAGGCATGGGAGAATAAGAAGACAAAGTGCACACATGAGGTCCTCCCTGAGTACACGACAGGACCCCAGTCTGTCACTGGAAGTGAGGTGACAGAGACACACGGGACAGGTTGAGTGGGCATAGGCTCTGCAAGTCCCTCCTCAATGCAATGGTTAAAATCTAGATGTGTATTGACAAGGGACCGGAGAGTCAACTGGTGTTCAGTTTATTCACTCATTTTCACTCAGGGCATTGATGGGTGTGACACGGCAAGGTTACCCCATGTGTTGGGCGAGACACCCTGTCCACAGTGCATGGCATAGTGCAAGAACCTGGTGCATTTACAGTCATGAGGAACATTCACCGCAGGAGCCCACAAGTGCAAGTCACCATTGTTTGCCTAAGGCTTCTTTCAGACTTTGCAGTACTGCTTACCATCCTCTGAAAATTGATCAGTATACCATTCACTTTCAGAGGATGGTATAGAAGTGGCTGACAGATGTTCTGGAGGTGCTACTCTTGCTTCCAGAATGCCTGGTTTTTTTTTTTCTTTTAATTTTTCTAATGGCAATTTTACATTTCGGGACCATGCCACATCTATGAGCTGAGTGTACGGTTGGGAGTTGCAGTACAACCCTATTGTACTCAATGGACAAGTGTGAAAGGCACCACCATCTGTCAAACTCTGCACTCTGAATTAAAAATGCCACAGCGGCAAAGCATCATGACCGCGGTATGTGTACAGCCCTGCCTCATTGTATTATTACAATTCAAGTGGGAGGCCAGGGGGAAGTAAAAACCATGGCTCAGACACCTGTTTTTACAGCTGCCCTTCTGAAAGAGCCCTTACAGAGTGAACAATGTCTAAACAGCTTGACACACCTAATGTGCTTTAGAGAATCTTTCATGCTGTACAGCACATGTTGTAGGGAAGGGAAGTCCTAAAAGTTGCACTTCACAGCAAAACCCTGTGAGGATGTGTATGAGAGCCTCAGCCTGGGCTCCAACCAGGCCATGCTCCCTCCAACGCATTTTACTTCTCCCTGGAGCTTATTCACAGGGAAGCACATGTTGCCAGAAAGACTAACATTATATCATGATTCTTCTGCTAAAATGATCATTTAAAGTGACTCTGTCAATGGGTTAAAAAATGTAGCAAAGAACCACCAAGAAATCAAGAGGCCCCTGTCTGTTTCTCTGATGTTCACTCTGATCAAGAGCTACGACCCTTTTAAGAATCTTCATGTGTAACACTTGCATGTGTCAGATGCTTCCATCCCCCACAACTCTCTGTGGTTCTTTCCACTGACCCCTACATCAGTACTATGTCCTGTAGTGGCTTAGGTGCTGGTAGAAGTAGCCACAGAGCCCAACGGGGGGTCAGGCATGCGATATACCTGGAAATGTGTTGGATACAAAGAGGCCATTGTACTGCAATAGACTGGAGGTCAGAGGAACAGGGTGGGACCCCCCAGCAGGGGGTCAGACATGCAATATACCTGGAAATGTGTTGGATATAAAGAGGCCATTGTACTGCAATAGACTGGAGGTCAGAGGAATAGGGTGGGACCCCCCAGCAGGGGGTCAGGCATGCAATATACCTGGAAATGTGTTGGATATAAAGAGGCCATTGTACTGCAATAGACTGGAGGTCAGAGGAATAGGGTGGGACCCCCCAGCAGGGGGTCAGGCATGCAATATACCTGGAAATGTGTTGGATATAAAGAGGCCATTGTACTGCAATAGACTGGAGGTCAGAGGAACAGGGGGTGGGACCCCCCAGCAGGGGTCAGGCATGCAATATACCTGGAAATGTGTTGGATATAAAAAGGCCATTGTACTGCAATAGACTTGAGGTCAGAGGAACGGGGTGGGACCCCCCAGCAGGGGGTCAGGCATGCAATATACCTGGAAATGTGTTGGATAGAAAGAGGCCATTGTACTGCAATAGACTGGAGGTCAGAGGAACGGGGTGGGACCCCCCAGCAGGGGGTCAGACATGCAATATACCTGGAAATGTGTTGGATATAAAGAGGCCATTGTACTGCAATAGACTGGAGGTCAGAGGAACAGGGGGTGGGACCCCCCAGCAGGGGGTCAGGCATGCAATATACCTGGAAATGTGTTGGATATAAAGAGGCCATTGTACTGCAATAGACTGGAGGTCAGAGGAACAGGGGGTGGGACCCCCCAGCAGGGGGTCATCTTGCAATATACCTGGAAATGTGTTGGATAGAAAGAGGCCATTGTTTTGCAATAGACTGGAGATCTGAGGAACAGAGGGCAGGACTGGTGAGTATAATCCCTCTTCTTTTGCAAGTGATGATTTACTATTTTTTTTTAAACCCAGTGACAGGGTCACTTTAATTGAAGGCTGGGAATTCCACACCACACTGTATTGTTCCTTTTTGTTTAATATTGTAATGTGAGATGAGTAATGAATGATCATGAGGACTTGCTCCACAGGAGACCTCATACCAGCAGAAACATATAAAGAAGCTAAGATAAGCTCTCTGGGATTTTCTGGTTACTCAGCTGGAGTATTTTTATCTTTATTTTTGAAGAATCATTTTTCATAATCACCTTATTCTCTCACAGAGGCAATCTGCAGACTGTACTCAATTCTTAACAGTGCTCATCCTGTGAATAACTGGACAATGTCTATACATCTTTCTGCAGAAAATGAGAGGCCCCATTCAAGTGGTGTCAAGGTTATTTATTTCACTGCTCAGCTTCCTACAGTAATAGTATTGGTTCTTCCTGCTGTGAATACTGGAACTGGCTCAAAAATCTTTAGGTCAATAACATGGAACTTGGGAAGATCAGAATGGTTGTTTCAAGACAGGCATAGGATGATATACATTATGTGCCTGTATTACTGGATACCACCTGTGATACTAGAGCATTTACACTCTCCGGCCACTTTATTAGGTACACCTGTTCAATTGCTTGGCAACACAAATTGCTAGTCAGCCAATTACATGTTGGCAACTCAATGCATTATGGCATCTAGATGTGGTGAAGACAACTTGCTGAAGTTCAAACCGAGCATCAGAATGGGGAAGAAAGGGGTTTTAAGTAACTTTGAACGTGGCATGGTTGTTGGTGACAGACGGGCTGGTCTGAGTATTTAAAAAACTGCTGATCTATTGGGATTTTCACGCACAACCATCTCTAGGGTTTACAAAGAATGGTCTAAAAAAGAGAAAATATCCAGTGAGTGTGAACAAAAATGCCTTGTTGATGTCAGAGTAGAATGCGCAGACTGGTTGCTGCGACAGTCAGATGGTAGGTGTCGCAAACGTGCGCAACAGAGACTGACGCTGTCCGCCATTTTGTTAAGAGTATCCATTTTTCTCCCCTCACTCCCTCCCCCTCCCTCTCTGAGTGGAGACATTTGGCCAAAGTGTGTGTGTGTTGGTTGTGGGTCACTGGCAGGCCAAGGCATCTCTGAGCTAGGTGCCTAGCTGTCTGGGCGAGCTGTCCCATTTCACACCTCGGAAGAGATAAGGCAAGCTTTCTCAGGAGTTGAGAGAGATTCCAACCTAATAAAACCTACTCAGCATAGGTGACAGAATCAGATAACATGTCTCAAAATCCATGTTTCCCCTATGTCTCATATCTTGGAATATGAGAGACTTACATAAAAACCGGACATATCGTCAGATGGACTATGAGCAGCCGAACATTTTGGTGGGTCACTCGCCTTGTCTCGGACACACAGGAAAGCAGAAAAATAGATCTCGTGAACCGTTTAGTGTACACTTTCATAATTCATATCTAATCAATCCTAAGACTTGTCTGCATAATAATCTACCCTCGGGTGGAGTGCAGATAAAAGTTATAGGCCAAATATGAGTTATGGGAGATTTTTGCTCTAGTTGAGGCATCCACCCATCTCTCCACGCCCTAAGCGGAGATTGGTCCTTGACCGCAGAGCCACCCCCTGCTGGGGACAACAAAACAGGCTGTCAGGCTTAAGAGAAGGAAGTTGAAGAATTCTCCCATTGACCATCATAAGATAGGGAGATCAAAGCTCTCTTCTGCTCTGAAACTTGGATCTGCTAACCCAGGACTTTGGCAAGTACTTTAACCCTTTCACCTCTCTCTGATATCTCTTTGCTGTGCTGTGGTTCTTTGTATATATATGTATATATATATATATATATCTTTAGTACATCTTTTTTTGTAAATATTTTTATTGCACCTGTTTGACCTTTTAGTAATAAATCTTTCCTTCTGAAAGTGTTGAACTGTTTCTATCGCTCTTAATTGCAATTTACGAATTCCTGCCTCTAAAGAGAAGGCTACTGTGTTTGTTTAAACCACTGTATAACCGGCCTGTGGACCGTTTTATACAGACGATTATCTCAATCATTATAGTGTTATAGCTGATAATGCCCAGTTTCCTCTTTCTCTGTACAAAAAGGAGGTGGTGGCAGTGTGAAGGGTTAATTGTGTAATTAACCTGACCCAGTAACAATCGCCCAGGCTGACGGTACATCGATTGTGGTCCGTTAGCTGGAAAATCGTTGTGCAGGGTGCAGCTGGGTGTGGCATTGTTACGCACGTCACATCGCAGTTCTAGATCGGCTAGTCCTTCGGTCACGAATTTGGTGAGAAAGTCTGGGGTCTGACGCCGCGATTGTGACATATTGGTGGCAGCGATCGTGGGATCGTGACAGTAGGGTCAGAATTTGGCATAAACAACATGAAAGAATGGATCCATCCTGCCTTGTATCAACGGTTCAGGCTGCTGGTGGTGGTGTAATGGTGTGGGGGATATTTTCTTGGCACTAGCAAAGTGTACCTAATAAAGTGGCTGGTGAGTGTATGTAAAGGCTAGTTTCACTTTTCTAGCAAACCTGACTCATTCAGACAATAAGATTATATGGACAAAACTCTCATTTTTATTGTATAGGAACTGGTATAGCCAAGGCATCATCTGCTATAAGGCCAATGGCCTTGTTAGGCTCTGCTTTCAGTTTGAGTAAAAGAATAAAGTATAACTAAAGACGATTTTTTTCATGTTGGATAGAGTAAGGAAGGGTTATAACCCCTGTCAAGTTTATTTTGTCATCTTTGTCCCATAGGGGAGATTTCCCTTCACTTCTTGTCCCATAGCCAAAAGAGGAAGTGAGAAAAAAATGCATCCAAAGTGAGGCAATCCTGTGGTGTCACCAAGAACACCAGAACTTCCAGTCCACACTGGATGATTTCCTCTCTATTACTGTTCTAGGGACAATCCAAAATTTTGGATTTTCTTTTACTTTCACTTTTCGCTTATAATGGGAAACAGGAAAAAGAGGGTGAATCTCACTAATGGGGGCACAGAGAGCAATTAAAAAAAAATTTGACTTTATTTACAGTTTAAAGGAGTGGCACAATCACAATTGGGGCAAGGGAGTGCAGTTTGTTCTGCACTTCTGTGACCCATTTTCAGCTGACAGCAGGCTAAAGCCTGCTGTCTCCTGATGTCACTCAGCCGATGGTAGATGGCTCAGCCTTTCAGCATGCTGCTGGGGGATTGAGTCAGCTGCTTCCTCATCAGAACAGAGATCCAGTGAGCACTGGAGGGACAGAATGGAGAACTGGTGACTGACAGACTGAAGACTGGGAGCTCAGTGATCAGCTGTGTTTTGATCTCTCAGTTTCTGGTCTTAATGCCAGCCGTGGCTGATAAATTGCCCTTTTTTGGCAAAAGAGAACACAAGAACATGTCCAGGACAGCTGAAATGTCCTTCTGTAAACCTCAGAAGCCAGTTTAAGCCTTAAAAAACACACCCAAAACCACTGTGTCGGAGATCGCCGCGCCGCTGGGCTCGGCGCAGGCGTAGTACACCTCCCTCTACGCGAGCGCCGGGACTTGGCCGACCGCGGCAATCAGGTTCGCGCATGCGTAGTAGTGTCCACGGGCGCGCGCCTGGCACCAATGACAGCGCAGGGCGGGATATTTAAACGGCCCTGAGCTGTCATTCAGTGCCTTTTGGTCTCTTGTATCCTGTGAACCTGTGAACCTGTCTAAAGTAAGTTGCTGACCCGGATTGTGCCCTGACCTTGCTGTTTTCTCCTGTTCTTGACCCTTGCTTGCCTGACCTCTCTCCTGAATGCCCCCTATTGGATCTGACCTGCTGTTGCTGACCTGGCGTGTGACCCGACTATTCTTTGCCCGCTGCTCTGTACCGCACCGTCCCCATAGTTACCGACCCGGCTTGTATGACCCTGCTCCTGCTCAGCCATCCATCCATCCATCCGTCCCTCTCTACGGGGTCTCCAGACCTCCTCATACCTGGCTTTCTCCCGTGGGAGCCCCTGGCGAATACCCCTACCACTGACGGGTGTCCTCAGTAGTCACGACCTGGTCCTGGGGTACTCCAAGTCCATCCCCACCATCAGGGGCCCTGGTGAACAAGTACTCTGGGGCTTAGACTCCGTGCGCTGGGAACATCCGATCAGTGGAGTGCTAGTGGTACCACCGGGCGGTCCCTTACAGTACCAAAAGGCCATGACTGAGCCTAGAGGAGGGCCCTCCCCGCTAGAGGAAATTTGCAGGCACCTAGCTAATTTGACGCAGGCCGTAACGGCCCTGCAGGACAGATGCATGCAGCTGGAGAATCGCATCCAGACTGGCTCTATTTCTGACCCTGCCCCACAGGCCCCGGTTTCTGCACCCCCGGCCCTGGTAGCTCAGGAGCCAGTCTCAGGGGCTTCCGCCCCGCTCCCTATGGCAGAACCCCGAGTACCCCTACCAGAGCGTTTTCACGGGGACCGCACACGCTTCCGGTCATTCCGTGATTCCTGTCTCTTGTTTTTTGAGCTACAACCCCGTACCTTCCTGACCGAAAACGTGAAGGTAGGATTCATTATTTCACTACTACAGGGTGAACCCCAGGATTGGGCCCACCGGCTAAGGGGAAACAATGATCCTCACCTGGGATCGGTCAATAGTTTCTTTGAAGCAATGGCCATCTTGTATGATGACCCACAGCGGGCAGCCTCTGCCGAAGCGACTTTATATGCGCTCCGACAGGCGGTGGATGGGGGACACACGCTGGAATGAGTTCGCTCTATTGCACCAGTTCTGTATGGGGCTCTCCGATCCCTTGAAAGATGAGCTGGCCCGGGTGGAGGTTCCCGAGTCTCTAGAAGACCTTATTGCCCTGACAATTAAGATTGACCGAAGACTGCGGGAACGCAGGCTTGAGAGGTTCGGCCAGGGTCGCGGAAATACCTGGGGTCCATTCCTAGGCCCCAGCCCACCAACCCGACAAAGCATCCAGAACCCACCACCAGGAGATGTTCCGGAACCTATGCAGCTAGGTCTGGCACGGCCTAAATTATCACCGGAGGAACGCCAGCGCAGACGAGCCCAGAACCTCTGCCTTTACTGCGGTGAAGCTGGTCATATGGTGCGATCCTGCCCTCAGAAAATGAGTAAGTGCACCCGTTTTTCTTCTTTGTCTATTAGCAATACCTGTCCATCGCAATACTTAGTAGTGCCCCTCTCCTTTCAGCTTCCAGGAAAGACCGTGGAGGTGACAGCCATAGTTGATTCGGGGGCATGCAGCTGTTTCCTGGATCTAGAGTTTGCTCACCAGCAGGGTATCCCTCTCCAACACAGACAGAAGGGCTTCAACATCTTTTTGGCTGATGGTTCCCAGATAAAATCGGGGGTAGTTAATCAGGAAACTCCCCCCATTGCCACTATCATTGCCAACCAGCACCAGGAGTTCCTCCGCCTGGACGCTATTGCATCACCTCTTTTCCCAGTCATTCTGGGGCTCCCATGGTTACGGGCCCATAACCCCCAGATTGACTGGGAAACCGGGTCAATCTCGTTCCCTTCCCCATACTGTCGGGAACATTGTCGCACTTCGGGCCCCGCAGGGCCCCGAGTTCTCCTTTGCTCCGAAGGAGACTCCGATTTGAAACAGGTTATTCCCGCAGCCTATCATGGGTTCCTGGACGTGTTCAGTAAGCGGGGAGCCGGTACTCTGCCCCCCCACCGCCCGTATGACTGTCCAATCGACCTGTTACCAGGCTCTGAAATCCCTTTTGGGCGTATTTTCCCCCTATCTGAGCTTGAATTGGGGGCCCTAAGGGAATATATCGAGGACAGCCTCCACTTCTCCAGCAGGAGCGGGAATCTTCTTCGTGGAGAAAAAAGACAAAACCCTGAGACCTTGTATCGACTACCGGGAGCTGAACAGGGTCACGATCAAAAATCGTTACCCATTGCCATTGGTACCAGAACTGTTTCAGAGCCTAAAGGCTGCGGTTATTTTCACAAAGCTTGATTTAAGGGGGGCCTATAACCTGGTACGCATAAGAGAGGGGGACGAGTGGAAAACTGCTTTCCGTACCCGGTTTGGCCACTTTGAATACTTGGTCATGCCATTTGGGCTGTGCAATGCACCAGCCACCTTCCAACACTTTGTGAACGACATCTTCGGGGATTTTTTGGATGTCTTCGTTATCGTCTACTTGGACGACATACTAATTTTTTCACCCTCTCTAGAGGATCATAGGATACATGTGGCAAAAGTTTTGGGGCGATTGCGGCAGCATGGGTTATATGCTAAGGCGGAGAAATGTTGCTTCGAGCAATCTAGCATCACGTTTCTAGGCCTGATTATCTCCACTGCGGGGGTCGCGATGGACCCCCAGAAGGTCTCTGCAATTTTAGATTGGCCTGAACCCACGGACAAAAAAGGTGTTCAACGGTTTATAGGGTTCGCAAACTTTTATCGGAAGTTCATCAAGAACTTCTCGGGTCTGGTCTCCCCCATTACTCAACTAACCAAACTTGGAACCCGGTTCAAATGGACACCAGAGGCTCAAAGAGCTTTCGAAGCTCTGAAAAAGCTATTTACCTCGGCACCCATCCTGGGCCACCCGGACGCGGCCCTGCCCTACATCTTGGAGGTAGATGCATCGGAGAATGCGGTAGGATCCATCCTGTCTCAGCGGAAAGGCACCAAAGAGTTACTCCATCCCGTAGCATTCTTCTCGAGGAAACTCACCTCAGCGGAGAAGAATTACGATATCGGGGATCGAGAGCTGCTGGCTATCAAAGCAGCGCTAGAAGAATGGAGATACCTGCTGGAAGGTGCCTCACACCCCATATTGATTTTCACAGACCACAAGAATCTGGAATATCTGAGGACTGCCAAGTGTCTACGCCCACGGCAGGCAAGATGGGCCCTGTTCTTTTCCAGATTTAATTTTCATATTACTTACAGGCCCGGATCTAAAAATACGAAGCCCGACGCACTATCTCGTATGTTTGAGGACTCCGAAGAAGAACTGGTACCCGACACTATCTTGTCCTCAGGAAACTTCTTGGCGCTCCAGACGGACCTTCGCTCCAAGTTAATAGAAGCATCTACGGCCACACCAACCCCAGTTGGGGTATCCCTCCAGAACAAAGGGGGACTCCTGTGGAAGGAGGATTCTATCGTGGTACCTGAGGAAGTCCGGACCCTGGTTTTGGGGCATTGCCACGATCACCCGCTGGCAGGTCACTTTGGCCCAGTCAAGACTCTGGAGCTTCTCCGGCGCTCGTTTTGGTGGCCAAACATGGCTAAGGATTGCAAGCGCTACGTGAGATCCTGTACCATCTGCCAGAAGAGCAAACCATCAAGGAGCAAAGCCTGGGGGCTGTTGCGACCTTTGCCGATTCCCGAACGGCCTTGGCAGAAGATCGCGATGGACTTCATAGTCGAGCTCCCACCGTCACAAGACCACACGGCAATTCTGGTGGTCATTGATCGCCTATCCAAAATGGCTCACTTCGTGCCACTAAGAAAGACTCCGTCAGCAACCGAGACGGCGCGAATATTTATCCGGGAGATCGTTAGACTTCATGGAGTACCTGAGGACATCGTCTCTGATCGAGGGGTCCAGTTTACATCTAAGTTTTGGAGGGCTCTGTGCAAGGCCCTGGATATCAAGTTGTCCCTCTCCTCCGCGTTCCACCCTCAGACCAACGGTCAGACCGAGAGGACGAACCAGACCCTGGAGCAATACTTGCGTTGCTACACGTCTTTCCTGCAGGATGATTGGCTGTCACTTTTACCCCTGGCGGAGTTCGCTTATAACAACGCAAGCCATTCGGCAACGGGGCAGTCCCCATTCTTTTCGAATTATGGGTTCCACCCTGTCTTTCTCCCTGATTTGGTCTCTGAATGCCCAGTTCTGGCAACGCAGGATGCGTTGACCTTCTTCTCCGTCAATAACAAGTTACTCCAGGAAGCCATCGCTCGGGCCCAAGAGGACAATAAGAAGGAGTTTAACAAGAAACGAAGAGGGGATTTGGCGTTGCGGCCTGGGCAGAAGGTGTGGTTGGCCACAACCAACTTGAAGATGCTTTGTCCCTCGAAAAAATTGGGACCTAAATTTGTGGGGCCTTTTCAGGTAAAGCGGATGGTCAACGAAGTGGCATACGAGCTTATCCTTCCGGACACGTTCAGAATTCATCCAGTCTTCCATGTATCCCTGCTGAAGCCAGTGATCCCAGATGCCTTCCCAGAACGAGAATCCAGACCCCCAGAGGCCATAACGGTCGAAGGACAAGAGGAATTTGAGGTAGAAACGATCCTTAAGTGCCGAAGAAGGGGGGGCCAGACCCAATTCCTAATTAAGTGGAAGGGCTATGGTCCTGAGGACAATTCCTGGGAACCGGCTCATAATGTTCACGCCCTGAGACTCGTCCGGGAGTTTCTTCGTGATCACCCGTGGTGGAGAGATCGGGTGGGCATCCGGAGGTTGCCCGTAGGGGGGGGGCAATGTCGGAGATCGCCGCGCCGCTGGGCTCGGCGCAGGCGCAGTACACCTCCCTCTACGCGAGCGCCGGGACTTGGCCGACCGCGGCAATCAGGTTCGCGCATGCGCAGTAGTGTCCACGGGCGCGCGCCTGGCACCAATGACAGCGCAGGGCGGGATATTTAAACGGCCCTGAGCTGTCATTCAGTGCCTTTTGGTCTCTTGTATCCTGTGAACCTGTGAACCTGTCTAAAGTAAGTTGCTGACCCGGATTGTGCCCTGACCTTGCTGTTTTCTCCTGTTCTTGACCCTTGCTTGCCTGACCTCTCTCCTGAATGCCCCCTATTGGATCTGACCTGCTGTTGCTGACCTGGCGTGTGACCCGACTATTCTTTGCCCGCTGCTCTGTACCGCACCGTCCCCATAGTTACCGACCCGGCTTGTATGACCCTGCTCCTGCTCAGCCATCCATCCATCCGTCCCTCTCTACGGGGTCTCCAGACCTCCTCATACCTGGCTCTCTCCCGTGGGAGCCCCTGGCGAATACCCCTACCACTGACGGGTGTCCTCAGTAGTCACGACCTGGTCCTGGGGTACTCCAAGTCCATCCCCACCATCAGGGGCCCTGGTGAACAAGTACTCTGGGGCTTAGACTCCGTGCGCTGGGAACATCCGATCAGTGGAGTGCTAGTGGTACCGCCGGGCGGTCCCTTACACACTGTAATGCATTTTGATGAAATTAGGAGAAGTGAAAACTCTCGATTTAACTCATCCCTATCAAACATATTTGAATTTGTATATTTGTCTGAATAAATGCAATCAGTGGAGAATTATCTAATTTATGAAGCACAATTGCGTGGGCTCCTGAAATGCATGATTCTTTACAGACCAGATGAATCTCCAATTGTTGAACTGAATTTTTAAAAAAATGGGTCAAGAGTCTCTTGATTTGATCTTACATCATTTCATTTTGCAATCTCAACTCAGGAAAATCAACAAAACATACATAAACTTGCAAACATACATTTTATTTTGTGGATACCTTCAGTCAAATGCAGTTTTGTTTAAGCTTTATTCTTACACATTGTGTATAGTCTCTTTTTAGTAAGAATTATAAGTTGTTAGTATAGTAGAAGTCAAAGTAGAAGCAGTAGAAGACAAAGCTGATCTCTGGCCAGGAAGTGGGAGCTTAGAGTGGAGAGTGTGGAAAACAGGATGTTTTTGGGAGGGAATTCTGGTTGTGGATAATGTGGCAACTAATGGGATCTAGTGATAGTAGGGGCAATGAGGGGGCAGGGTACATGTTGGGATCTAATTTTTTTAAACTTTGGATTACCAGGCATGTATACTTGGGAGGGGGGTGGGTGAACGTAAGGAGCATACAGTTGGTAATTTATTGAAAGCTTGCAGAGGAAAGGATAGGAGGTGTACAGGACCGGGGCCTAAAAGCATGAACAACCCTCTGTGCCACCAAGTGGCAAGCCTATGACTATGAGTATAGAAAATATATGGCTGTCGCCATTTTACTATGTAAGTAAAATTTATAAATACAAACGTCATTACTGAATTACAAATTCACATTGATCTGGCTGAAAACATTTACTCTGGGGGGGGATTCATAAAGTGTGATTTTCGGTACTTGCGACCAATTTATGTACCTATGAGTGGGCTGATCCATATCTAGTCCAATAGCAGCTTTTGAATCCACCCACTGTCATCTGCTGTCAATCAAAAGTAAGGCAGACCTGATGGGAAACTAGTCCATCAGTTCCCCATCAGGTTCTGCCCACCCAGTGTGCATTGAGATGAGTATTGCCACATTTGCCTAATGACATCACTACTGTCCCCAATCCCTTTACATTTACCTTTCAGCTGGGAAATCTCAGCCAAATGACTGCCGAATGGGGCCAGGGATTCAGCCCTGTCATATTGACAGCTTCCCAGCACTACTATGCCC
Organism: Staurois parvus; assembly: GCF_062004578.1. Classification (NCBI taxonomy): domain Eukaryota; kingdom Metazoa; phylum Chordata; class Amphibia; order Anura; family Ranidae; genus Staurois; species Staurois parvus. The sequence continues at coordinate 1,309,211 of NW_028317982.1, forward strand.
TACTTTGAGAACTGGACTACCCCTGTACACCAGCTCAGAGCCGGTCTTAATTACATTCAATTTTTTAATCTGCAAATTGGCAGTAATTCTTTAAGAATCTGTTGCTGCTACAGTGACACTCTCTTAAAGTATCTGTAGTTAGAATCTTAAACTGGAGCAAATGCTTGCCTGAATTAGGTACAGGTCGTTCTACAGGGATCTACTACCAGCAAACTGTTGTTAAAGTGGATCTAAACCCTTCCTGACATCACTTTTGATACAGCGCTGTCCTTGCTGGCATCCCCACTCGGCTCTCTCTTCCTCCATTCACTGGGTTTACTGAGAGCATTGGCTCTTGCTGCTGCTGTCAGTCGTATCCAGTAAGGAGGGGGTGGGGAGTGAAGCTGAACCGTGCTGTGTGTGTCTGTAGACACACGCAACCTGGCTCGGGATCGAGTAGCTTGAGGAGGAGCCTAGAGCACTAGTGGGGGACCTCAGAAAGGTTCATGACCTCTCTGTGGAATACTATTTGCACAGATCAGCTAAGTATGATGTTTGTTATTTTAACTTAAAAAATAGCTGTAGAATAACTTTACCCACTTTCCTACAGGGCACGTATACCCCCTTTCTGCCCACGCCAATTGTCAGCTGTCAGCACTGTCGCACTGAATGACAATTGCACGGTCATGCAACATTGTACCCATAAGACATTTTTATAATTTTTTTCCTCACAAATAGAGCTTTCTTTTGGTGGTATTTAATTGCCGCTGGGTGTTTTATTTTGTGCACAATAAACAAAAAAGAGCAACAAATTTGAAAAAAAAACTGTTTTTCTTTGTTTCTATTATAAAATGTTGCAAAAAGGTAGTTTTTCTCCTTCACTTATGTGCGTTGATGAGGCTGCACTGATAAGTAGCACTGATGGGCACTGATAGACAGCACTGATGGGCACTGATAGGCAGCACTGATGAGATGGCATGGATAGGCAGCACTGATGGGCATTGATAGGCGGCACTGATGAGGCGGCACTGATGATGCTGCACTTATACACAACAATGATGGGCACTGATAAGTGGCACTGATGGTCACAAATAGGCAGCACTGTGAGGCTCTGATGGGTGGCACTGCTGGGCAGCACTGATGGGAGCACTGCTGGGCACTGGTGGGTGGAACTGCTGGGCACAGTTGGGTGGCACTACTAGGCACTGATGGGCACAGGTGGGTGGCACTGCTAGGCACAGGTGAGTGGCACTGCTGGGCCCTTGTGGGTGGCACTGCTGGGCACAGGTGGGTGGCACTGCTGGGCAGTGATCATCAGGGCACTGATGATCAGTGCCGATCCATCCTATGACAATTGCCGGTTATTGGCTGTAATTTCCTCACGCTGTGACAGCCAATAATCGGCAACTGCATTTACCGGTGCTCTGTTGTGTCATTGGACATAGCTGATCATGTGGTAAAAGGCCGCTGTGATTGGCCTTGTACCACATCACGTGATCAGCGGTGTCCGTAGGACACAGCGATCACCGAGATCGCCGGGGGCGTGCGGGAGGGCGTGTTCTGGGAGGACGTCATATGATGCCCTCCCAGAACTGGACAACCGTGCTGTAGCTGTCATTCGGCTATAGAGCGGTTGGCAAGTGGTTAAAGCATAAATTCACTGTTGGGAACATGTTATATGTTACACTCATTTTTAGGGTGGAAATTGTAACATGTTCTAAATGCTGAAGCCGCCGCCCACTGCCAACCCCCCCCCTTCTGACAGAAGTACGGGGAGAAGTTCCCCGTATTATCTGTCAGGTTTGAAAACAGCGCAGCCGTGAGGAGCTCCTCCGCGTCATTTATTCTCAGACTTTCGTCCTTAGCAGCTGTCAGCTTGTAGTTTTCAGTGAACTATCACGGCACTGCGGAGCACCATGGTAGTTAATTTATTCTTCCTGTCAATATATCTGCTTGCTTGTATATCCCGAATGGGCAAGCAGGTATACTGACAGATCTGCGGGGCATCAGCGATCAGTGATTCTTGGTGCAATGCTTTACAGACTCCTGTAGATAAAAATAATAAATGCACATTTTTTTACCTGCAAAATAATTTTTTTGCAAAAGGTGAACTTATCCTGTAAGGCTTTATTGAATTCCTCAGTTGATTTCTTTAAAAGCTCCACTTCAAGTTTTAGCTTTGAGTTTTGCTCTAAGTCACTTGCTCAATATACCTTCCCTTTGGGACAGGGCTAGATTTGTGGTATGGAACTGGGAAGGCAATGTTCAGTGTGTAAATTACAAAACTATATCTGAAACAATCTTGAAGCAACTAAAAACTGTGTCCCTGTGTTTAGCCCTTATCTTTCTGCCTATGATTGTTTTTTTCCAGCTCTCCGAGCAGTTCAAGACCATCAGAATAACCTTGTGCTGCTACTGGTAAATGGTTTATTTCAGCACAAGTGGGGGGAAAAAAAAATCACATAACTTCCACCAAGATAGAATTAGAAACCTCAAGGTTAAATCCGTCAAAGTTTCCAAATACAAAAAAAAACAGTAAAATAGTGAATTCACAGAAGCATGTACTGTATATACTCTCTAGCCATCAAAGATATCCTGTTGTGTTCAACCTCCTTTACATAGTATGAACAACTGTAGGCTGCAGTTCTCTATGTGAGACTTATCTCTGCTCTAATAGTAAAAAACAAATGTGGAATCAGGCAAAAATATTTAATCAGGAAAATTTTCTGTGGTCTAGGAATAGGAGGGCTCCAGCTGCAATCCTTATTCTGATTGCTAGCTAGGGCTGTACAATCTTGTATTACAAATAGGAGGTGGTTTTCAGTTAAAGCGGTATTAAACCCAAAACCAAAAATGTAATATATTGCAGCTTACCAATCATTAGATGTGCTAGCCTCCATAGTGCTATGCATTTCCCAATGGGTTTTCCCACTGCCTAGCCTTTAAAGTGGAGGTTCAGGCAAAAACATAACTAAAGCTAAACCTACTCCCACTCCTATGTAAAGGCTATTCTATCTAACCCTGTAAAGAAAAGATCTGTATACTTACCTGTTCTGAAGCTGCTTTGGTCCAGTTTCCATCAGCAGCTTCTTTGTGTAGGAGAGTTCACCAATAACGTCTGGAAATGCCTAGGAGATGACCTCACCCATAGGCTTACTATGGGGCATCTGCTGTCAGCTACCCCTCCTCTATACAGAAGCCAGCACTGGGAGATGATCAGGTAAGTATACAAATCTTTTCTTTACAGGGTAAAATAGAATACCATTAGAAAGGGGGGTAGGAGTAGGTTTAGCCTTAGTTAAGTTTAAAGTGGAAGTTCAGGCAAAACCTAGGCCAGCTGGCTTAGAAGGGCCAATAAGGGGATTTTGGATACACCACCAGCTTATTGTTAAAGTAGATGTAAACCGTTACTTACTGTCAGGTAGGTAGTAAAATTAATTTGAAGGTGAGGGAGGGTCTATTTTCATTGTTGCATCTAAATGCCGCTGATGTCCTGCTACCACTTTTACAGAGCCAGTACCTGTTCACATACACAACAGAGACAACAGGCTTCATGTGTTTCTTTCACAGGGAAAATTTCCTAATTGTTTCTGGCTGCAATTGGTTTTTCACGGGCCCTTTTTTTAAAGTGGATCTTCAATGAAAATGGAAGATCTGCTCTATCAAAAGCAGCTCAACCCCTAAATTCGAATTGCCCACAGTGATATTTCAAAAATAAAGATATTACTAAAAAGTAAAAAAATTAAGAAAAAAACACTTACCCCAGCCCGAGTTACAAAAACTGGGTGTGGGGTAATGTATTTTACTGACTTTTTGTGGGCCCTTGCACTGGTGGCTGCTGGGTAAATAAATAGTTTGAGCACTAGAGTGAGTTGGTCTTCTCCTGGAAAGGGAAAGTTTAGCCTGGAGGGAAACCTTGCCATGTGCTTGCTGTGTGAGGCCTCAATCGGGATAGCTGAGATGCCTGGAAGCTGACTGAGGGAAACGGGGCTACTGGCTGGTATCCTGAAGAGCCTAGTCTATCTTATCCTGGACTTTGCTCAAATTACTGAAACAAGTTTGTGCCTTTCATCTACTTCCACTAAGTCAAGTCCTTTACTGGCCCCTGCAAGGACTGTGCTTAAAGTGGTACAGAAGAAGAAAGTTAGTATCCTCGGTTGCACATCATTCATGTGTCTGGCTGCAGGGCAGAATACAGGAAAAGACCCAAGGGACCCATTAACAGCTGGCACCTACAGGGGTACCACTCCACAATGAGCCTGTGATTCTGGGAAGTACATATGATGACTCCTGGGAAAGCTGGAAACTGGATATCCCACGAGAATATGCCCCTGCAATGGGCTGGAGTACATTCTTGAAGATGGCAGCAGTGAAATACAGTGAAATCATCCACACTTCCAGGGAGTGTCAGAAGCCAGGCCAAGGTAAGTATTTTTTTCTTTTTTTAACCAACAGCTTTATTTTAAAATCACCTTTGCAGGCACTTTGATTTTCAGTTCTTTTTCTCAATTTTATTTTGTTGTAGCACCCTTAAACAAGGGCTATTGCTTAAATTTAGTTTTTGACTGGGTGGTAGATAGCCCAGACTGATTGTATAGTTTTTCACCTGGTCTTTCCCTAAACAGACTCTTTTCAAGGCATGCGGTCTGGGTGGGCAGGAAAGGGAGGGTAATGTGGTAATTCTTAGCTCAGGGGTGTCAAACTGGCAGCTCTCCAGCTGTTGTAAAACTACAAATCCCATCATGCCTCTGCCTTTGGCAGTCATGCTTGTAACTGTCAATCTTGCAATGCCTCATGGGACTTGTAGATTAACAACAGCTGGAGGGCCGCCAGTTTGACACCCGTGCCTTAGCTGAACTATCTCAGTCCCCCCACTTCCTGTTGGGGAGTGGATGTGAGGATTAGGCCCTTGTTGCCCAACATGGAGATAATGGCCCTGATTCACTATTGGGCGTGGGCGCATATTTATGGGCTTAAGCCCAATTTTCATGGGCGTCCGTCATTTTTTACCCTGCAACCTAATTCACTATTGAGCAGAGCCCATAAGCAGATGCCCAATCTAATTCACAAAAAGACACACGCCCGAAATCAGACTCACAAAACAGACTTGCTAAGAAGCAAGTCTAAAACCATGAAAAATCACTGCAGAGACATGTTCACTTAGAAATTTGCTTTGCCAAATATCAGGACTTCACTTTAAACAATATCTGCTATTTCCAAAAAAATTAAAAATGTGTTAAAAATCGTTTTTTTCAAGGAAATCGACACAGTAAAAATCTAGAAGCCCGTGCAGTGTCTTTGGCAGATACAACTGAGCATGTGCAGAACACATTTTAGACTTCTGCCATGGGCGTTTGCTTTTTAGCCACTGACTAATAGTGAATCTGATTGTGGATTCCTCTGAGAGCCGGCACTCGCTCGCGACTATTGTGTTTAATAAACAGCACTCGGCATATCTTCATGTAATCTAACTAGATTTCCTTAGTTCTAGTGATTCTATTTTTGTTTCTTATCCTTTATAATTATTTCTGTAATGATTTTACTTATTTCAAAGGTCTAGATAATATTTATTTTGACAGCTGAATGTAAAAATAAAGGTCCACAATAAAAAAAAAAAAAAAAAAAAACAGCGTGGGTCCCCCCTCTCATCCATACCAAGCCCTTCAGGTCTGGTATGGATATTAAGGGGGAACTCCACGCTGAAATTTAAAAAAAAAAACAGCGTGGGTCCCCCTCAATATCCATACCAGACCCTTATCCGAGCATGCAGCCCGGCAGGTCAGGAAAGGGGGGGGACGAGCGAGCGCCCCCCCCCCTCCTGAACCATACCAGGCCACATGCCCTCAACATGGGGGGGTGCTTTGAGGCAGGGGGGCTCCCCCCCCAAAGCACCTTGTCCCCATGTTGATGAGGACAAGGGCCTCTTCCCCACAACCCTGGCCGGTGGTTGTGGGGGTCTGCGGGCGGGGGGCTTATCAGAATCCGGAAGCCCCCTTTAACAAGGGGGCCCCCAGATCCCGGCCCCCCCCCTACGTGAACGAGTCTGCGGTAGATGCTCCCGCAGACTCCTTCACAAAAAAAAAAAGTGTGGTGTAAAAAAAACACAGTACAGGGTCTTTGACAAGTCCTTTATTAAAACAATGTCCCCCGAAGTAGATCCAACGTCAATCACGGCGGCAGGGACCCGAAAAAAGAAAAAAAAAAAAAGGTTCCGCTCCCGTCGGAGGCTCCCAGCCTTGTGAAGAAGAGGCTAGCTGACAGTTCTTATATAGGTATGGGGCGGGGCCAGCCGGGCACATCATCCCCGCCCCTTACCTATTTGAGAAATGTCACCCTGTCTCTCCGCTGAGGCTAACTAGCTGAATGCAGGAGACAGTCTGACATTTCTTATATAGCTATGGGGCGGGGCCAGCCGGGGACATCATCCGAGTGACCCGCCCCATGTCACATGCTTGCTGTTCCCGGCTGGCCCCGCCCCATAGCTATATAAGAAATGTCAGACTGTCTCCTGCATTCAGCTAGTTAGCCTCAGCGGAGAGACAGGGTGACATTTCTCAAATAGGTAAGGGGCGGGGATGATGTGCCCGGCTGGCCCCGCCCCATACCTATATAAGAACTGTCAGCTAGCCTCTTCTTCACAAGGCTGGGAGCCTCCGACGGGAGCGGAACCTTTTTTTTTTTTCTTTTTTCGGGTCCCTGCCGCCGCCGCCGCCGCCGCCGCCGTGATTGACGTTGGATCTACTTCGGGGGACATTGTTTTAATAAAGGACTTGTCAAAGACCCTGTACTGTGTTTTTTTTACACCACACTTAGTTTTTTTGTGAAGGAGTCTGCGGGACCATGTACCGCAGACTCGTTCACGTAGGGGGGGGGCGGGATCTGGGGGCCCCCTTGTTAAAGGGGGCTTCCAGATTCTGATAAGCCCCCCGCCCGCAGACCCCCACAACCACCGGCCAGGGTTGTGGGGAAGAGGCCCTTGTCCTCATCAACATGGGGACAAGGTGCTTTGGGGGGGGGAGCCCCCCCTGCCTCAAAGCACCCCCCCATGTTGAGGGCATGTGGCCTGGTATGGTTCAGGAGGGGGGGGGGCGCTCGCTCGTCCCCCCCCCCTTTCCTGACCTGCCGGGCTGCATGCTCGGATAAGGGTCTGGTATGGATATTGAGGGGGACCCACGCTGTTTTTTTTTTAAATTTCAGCGTGGAGTTCCCCCTTAATACCCATACCAGACCTGAAGGGCTTGGTATGGATGAGAGGGGGGACCCACGCTGTTTTTTTTATTATTTATTTAATTCACGGAAATAATTTAAAATTCAGCTGTCAGTGGGAAACCCCGATGACAGCTGAAACATTCCTTCTGTCCCTGCAGAGAGCTCCGCTATTATATTTGACATTAAAAAGTATAGAGACTGCAACATTGTATCCATTTGTATCCATTCCGGATATAGATGTTTTTATTCGGATACAAATAGATACAATGTTGCAACCTTTATACTTTTTAATGTCAAATATAATAGCGCAGCTCTCTGCAGGGACAGAAGTAATTACTTCGCTATTATATTTGCAGGCCGTAGATGGGGCGAAAATCGAACAATTTTTTTGCCATTGGTGGTAACGTCGGCCCATTGAACAACCGATTTTTTTTTTTTAAAACGGTCAGTTTTCGCCCCATCTAAGGCCTGCATTTTTCTTTTTCTTATTCTTTTTTTTTATTCTTTTTCTTGCAGGTCATGGCTCATGTGCAGATTATTTATCTGTTAAAAGATCAGCCAATTTGCCGATCATTGCAGCTAAAATCGGCCGATCTGCAAAATCGGCCAATTTTTATCCAAATTTACCAATTAAAAAAAGTTGCAAAATCCCCAAAAATGGCTGACCAATTAACCCACTAACGGGCTGAAAATCAGCCGATTTTTTTTGCGGACGATTTTAGACCCATGTAAAGCAGGCCATAGATGGGTCTAAAATCGGCCGATTTTTCTGCCGCAAAGAAAATCGAACGATTTTCGGGCCGTTAGTGGGTTAATTGGTCAGCTGTTTTTCGGGATTTTGGCACATTTTTTTTATCAGTAAATTTGGAACAAAAAATTTTCAACTTTACTGGTAAACAAAATATGCTAAAATCCCAAAAAATGGCTGACCAATTATCCCAATAACGGAAGAGGCCCTTGTCCCCATTAACATGGGGACAAGATGCTTTGGGGGGGAGCCCCCCTTCCCCAAAGCACCCCCCCATGTTGAGGGCAGGTGGCCTGGTATAGTTCAGGAGGGGGGGCGCTCGCTCGCCCCCCCCCCCTTTCCTGACCTGCCGGGCTGCATGCTCGGATAAGGGTCTGGTATGGATTTTGGGGGGATCCCCAAGCTGTTTTTTTTTATTTCAGCGTGGAGTTCCCCCTTAATATCCATACCAGATCCGAAGGGCTTGGTATGGATGGGAGGGGGGACCCCACGCTTTTTTTTTTTTTTTTTACATTCAGCTGTCAGTGGGGAACCCCGCTGACAGTTGAAACATTAACACATGGCTGTCGCTCCTACAATCCCGCATGAGTTATGTTATCAACTCATGCAGCATTTTAGTAGCGAAAACCAATGCAGCGCTCATGTTTCAGCTGTCGGCGGAGTTCCCCACTGACAGTTGATGTAAAAGTATTGCAGGGAATTATAAACAATTTGTAAAAAACCCGGCGTGGGGTCCCCCCCTCATCCATACTAAGCCCTTCGGGTCTCGTATGGATGTTAAGGGGTAACTCCACGCTGAAATTTAATAAAAACAGCATGGGGTACCCCCCAAAATCCATAACAGATACTTATCTGAGCATGCAGCCCAGCAGGTCAGGAAAGGGGGGGGGGGGACAAGCGAGCGCCTCCCCCCCTCCTGAACCATACCAGGCCACATGTCCATACCAAATTATTCAAACATTTGTAAACAGACCAATTAACTGAAATGGTTTGGCATTTGTACCCCAAATATGACGTTCCCTGAGGCATTGGTAAACCGAGGTACGCCTGTATTAGTATTGCAATCCTTTGTATTGGGATACATAGAACCATCATACATGTGAATTGGCAACATAGCACAACATTTGTGTCACATTGGAGATATCTGGTAGTTACACTGAACTTGCCCAGGGACCTAAGATTGATTCACAGCACAGAAATACAGGCTGGATTAGCAATGTAGCTCCGTGGATTAGTGGTTAGCACTACTGCCTCATAAGTCTAGGGTTGTCGGTTTGAATCCCAACCACGGCAAGGAAGTAGTATGATCTCCGTGTGTGGCTGTCTTCAAATAGATGTTCTGGCAACATCTTTGCTTTCTGTCTAAGTGATCCCTAAAATGTGAATTAGAATGAGGCCTTGTCTGTTGAAACACCTTCAAAGCTGTACCTTATGTGAATGTCATACAATGGGGTAAGATAAGAGCCTGGAGCACTAATAGATTTGATAATGATGGTTTACACTCAACCCACTTTTGTGAAGGATTTGGCAAGCAAAGAGCTGACAGAGAGAGAGAAGAGCGAGCCAGTGAGATGAAGAAGAGTGAGCGAGAAAAACATACTGAAGAGTGATAAAGAGAGACATACAGGAGAGAGAAGAGCAAGCCAGTGAGACAAAGAAGAGTGAGCGAGAGAGAAAAGACTTGGTTGGTGAATCCACACATCAAACTTGTCACAAATACTGGTATGGATTTTTCCACCAAATGCAAAGCAGACCGCACGCCTTCAAAGATTTATTTCCTTTGTTAATTCTCCTGCTTCGTTCACACTATATGCAAATGAAAATTACTGTTTAAGTTGCCAATTTTACTGTGTTTTCTAGAGAATTACTAACTAGTTGTGTTTTCAATTGTGTGTAGCATTGCGATTTCTATTTGAGTCTAGATGTTAAATTGCTAATAAATGGCCAAAATCTTCAAATACCTTTGAACTCTCACTGCAACAAATGGCGTACGTTAATACACTCACATTCACATTCATTATATCCAATATCAGGTACCATGTCAATTCACAAATCGCACCTGAAATTGCACACCCTGGATGCGACTTGTCATGCGATTGGCATGGCCAGCAACTTGCCCTTTGCATGGCAAATTGCACACAATGTTACTGGGGGCTAACACCACTGTCACATCTAATCCGATGCGGCAATTGCCCAACTTACAGTGAAGTTGCACGAGTTCACAATCCAATTGGATGTGAACAGAGCCTACAGTGGCCAATAGGGTGCGACTTGGTCTACGATTTGCAAGTCGCCTGTAATGCCAATTGCATGGCAATCGCAAACAATGTTACTGGGGGCTACCCGGTCACATTAAAGCAGATTTCTAAGTGGTGTTATTGACACCACAGTCACATCATGTGACTTGCATAGAAGTTGCATGATTTCAAAGTTAGGGTACATGGTGATTTCAAGTGCAATTTGCAAGACAATCGACACCGATCTCTCAGCAAATTGCATGAAAAGTAGTGTATTCATTACTCTATTATTACTTGCGGCTCCTACCAAGTTTGAACCACAACAATATGAACGCTCCAATAGCGTGCTCATTGAGTGGGACTTGGCATGTGATTTGCACAACATGCAAGTTGTAAATCGTCTGCAAAGTCGCACCCTATTGTCTGCTATTAGAGCGACCACATGGGTGCGTTTCAAACATTGATTTCTATAGTAGTACATGTACTACTTTAGTGGCAATTTGCATAGAGATCTGTGTCAGATGTCTTGAAAATTGCATTGAAATGGTCAACTTTACTGTAAGTCGCAGGATTTGTAAATCAGCTTTGCCCAGAGTGTAATGTTTGGTGATGTTTGATTTCTGGAGTGTTTTGCCAGTTGATGGGAAATTCACCATACTAGTCAAATCGATTTGTCATTTTCAGTATTGCATACAAGATGTGGTCATGTGACTGTCTTAACTCATGCGAGAATCTGGAGGGAATTGTGACCATAGTAGCAATAACGGTTCCAATTGGGGTTCCCTTTCACATCCCTGCTCAATGTTCTGTTGTATGCTGCACACGTACATTTCACTGTATATATCTTTCTGATTTGTGGGGCCTGTATACCAAGGGTTAATGCAGGTAGGAAGCGGATTCATCAGGTGAAAACACTTTCACTGACCAAATTAAGGTCAGTGGTGGGTGTGGCTTCATTGGGTGTGGGGCCTTGTTTGGCATGCTCCAAATACAACCTAGCTTATATAAAGATGTGCAGTAGGGAGTGATTTGGCCTGTTACTAGGCCGGGTGGTTTGTGACTAAGTCCTTGCATGGTGTGGTTTGGGGGAAGAAGAGATTTTGTGCTGAATTGCCCCAGACACCACTCAGGCTGTGTTTGGAAGTGGGCTGGAAATGTTTGCATATTTTTCGCCTTGTAAAGTGTTTGTGTGTTATTGCACAATGATTGTGTTTTTTCTCTTTGCATTGAAACCCTCACACATGTCAATCGTTTTGTTTAAAATCTGCCCTTGTTTTAATTTTGTTTGCTTATTTAGACTCCAATGCATTTTTCTGACAAACCTGCTGACAAATGTATGTGTAGGGGATTTGTAGAGGTGGGAGGGGATTTGTAGAGGTGGGAGGGTTTTTTTTCACATGCTTTGTTTTCTTGATATTTTGATCTGAAGACTTTTTTTTTTGAATGGATCTTTATACTACGTGATTGTGTAAGTAAATCCTATGTGCATGAAAATGTTACTTGATTCATCTTCCCCTTTGTTTCCTGCTATAACCTGTGCACACACAGTTCACTAGAAGTATCTTTAGATTGTAAGCTCTTATGAGCAGGAGTGTTTTATTTTTGCCACATCAATCCTATTTTTGTGACTCACCAAGATATTGACTGTACCTACTTGTTCCTGCTGACCAAATAAATGACGATATATTTGATCAATAAATATTTGACCGATGTTTTTGTGTTTATTTTATGTTCAATATATGAACAACCTTAATAGTTACTTTGTATACTTATATAATCTGCTCAAATGTAGCTTGTAAGAGCGTGAATATGCAAGTGGGTGCAAACTGGCTTTTTCAAAACCAAAAAAAAAAAACCCACTTGCACCACAATATTATGTACTAATGAATGTCACATTCACTGTGCAGCCAGCTACAGGTTTTCTACAATTCGATTTACAGTAATAAAATAGTTCACACTTTGTTTATTTTTGGCCTTTGGCAACAAATATTAGCCAAGGTTAAAAAAAACAAATCAATAAGAAACACACATTTGCGAAAGCTATCATAGCCGCACATAAAAATGCGCGATTGCAAACAAATAAGCACCAAACAGGTGTCCGCATGGCGCATGAACGGCTATCCTGGAAGTCCGTCATCACGTGCGCGCGCACCCGGAAGTGGTTGTGGGGAGTGTAAGTGGATGACAAGTGGTTGGAGGTTTTGTGTTGGTTGAAAATTTTGATAACCTTATTGGCATTTGGACATGGCGAGAGCACAGCTCTCAACTGAGGAGATGATCCTTATATGTACAGTAAGTGTGGCCATTGCAAACATGTTTATAACATGTGAGGGACAGGTAATTGCAATTTTGTGGGTGGGGCCTAGCAGAATCTCACTTGGTGCACATGCTACTTATCTGTACATTAGCTCCTGGGTATTGATGGGTCAATGATATTAACCACTTGCCTACTGGGTACTCCTACCCCCTTCCTGTCCTGGCCAATTTTCATCTTTCTGCACTGTTACCCTTTGAATGACAATTGTGCGGTCATGCCACATTGTACCCATCTTAAATTTATATCAGTTTTTTCAGACAAATAGAGCTTTCTTTGGGTGGTATTGACTTGCTGCTGTGTGTTTTACTTTTTGCTCGATAAACCACAAAATAGCTCATAATGAATAAAAGTCTGTTTATATTATAACATTTGGCAAACTGGTAATTTAGCAACACTGATGTGCGTTGATGAGGCAGCACTGGTGGGTGGCACTGCTGACCACAGGTGGGCGTAACTGTTGGGTGGCACTGGTGGGCACTGATCATCGGGGCCGACCCCTGCTTTGATAACTGCTGGTTCTCGGCAGTACTTTCCACACATTCTGATAGCGTGATGAAAGTGCAGCCAAGACCCGGCAAATGCATTTCCCGGTGATCAGCGTGTCATTGGACATGGCTGATCACATGGTAAAAAGCCGCTGTGATTGGCCTTTACCACATCACGTGATCAGCTGTGTCCTTAGGACACAGCAATCACGGAGAGCGCGTTCTGCCAGGATGTCATATGACACCCTCCCAGAGCTGCCTGGATGCAGTGTAGCGTTATTCGGCTATCTGCGGTCGCCCAATAGGTAACCAGCTAGGCCTTCATGGCTAATCTTTGAATATCTGGACATGTATACTGCGTATAATGCATTACATTCTGCAATGTGTTGGTGTACATGGTATTACAGTGTGCAATGCGTTGCTGGATTCTGCATGACAGTGGACAGCGTATCACAGTGTGCAATGCGTAGCTCCATCCTGCATGACAGTGTACAGTGCATTACAGTCTACAATGTGTGGGTGTACACGGTATTACAGTGTATTACAGTGTGCAATGCGTTGTACACTGCAGTGTGCACTAAAGCATTTTACACTCATGCACTGTACACACTAAAGCATTTTACACTCATGCACTGTACACACTAACGTATTTGACATTTTTAGTGTGCAATGCGTTAGTGTGCAATGCGTTAGTGTGCAATGCCTTGGACAGTACAATACATGTGCATACCCTGAAAAAGGGTCCTGCACATTTTTGGCCCGGATGCGGTGCAATTTGAGGTGTGCAAAATGTTTGTCTCTAATTGCAACGCACACAAATTGCATGTGATTTGCCCAGGAGTGCGGTGTTAGACCACAATGCATGTATGTGAAGCCAGAATAAAAGGATGTGGATTTTGTCTACTTTTACTTGCGCATGTTAACATTATGTAAGTGCATTTTTTTTCTGTTTAACATGCTATAGAAATGCAACATGCATTTGGATGGAGTGTTTTTGTATGTGCATTTTGGAAGTATTCTAAACACACATTGACCCTAGGGCCACACCATATCTTATGCAGGCCATAGATGGGTCGAAAATTGGCCGATTTTTCGTCCGAAAATAAAATCGGCCGATTTTCGGATCGTTAGTGGGCTATTTGTTCGGCTGTTTTTCGGTATTTTGGCAGATTTTTTTTTTTCGGTAAAGTTGGAAAAAAAAACGGCCGAATTTGCCGATCGGCCGATTTTCGCGGCAATGATGGGCAAATTGGCCGATTTTTTACTGATAAAAAATCTGCACATGAGCAGTGACCTGCAAGAGGAAGACAAAAAGAAGAAAAAGAAGAAGAGGATGAAGAAGAGGATGATGATGAAGAAGAAGAAGAGGATGATGATGATGAAGAAGAAGAAGAGGATGAAGAAGAAGAAGAAGAGGATGATGATGAAGAAGAAGAAGAAGAGGATGATGATGATGAAGAAGAAGAAGAGGATGATGATGATGAAGAAGAAGAGGATGATGATGATGATGAAGAAGAAGAAGATGAAGAAGAGGATGATGATGAAGAGGATGATGATGATGAAGAAGATGATGAAGAAGAAGAGGATGATGATGATGAAGAAGAAGAGGATGATGATGATGATGAAGAAGAGGATGATGATGATGAAGAAGAAGAAGAAGAAGAGGATGATGAAGAAGAAGAAGAAGAGGATGATGATGATGATGATGATGATGAAGAGGATGATGATGAAGAAGAAGAGGATGATGATGATGAAGAAGACGAAGAAGAAGAAGATGATGATGAAGAGGAGGATGATGATGAAGAAGAATAAGAGGATGATGATGAAGAAGAAGAAGAAGAGGATGATGATGATCAAGATGATGAAGAAGAAGAGGATGAAGAAGAAGAGGATGAAGATGATGAAGAAGAAGAGGATGAAGAAGAAGAGGATGATGATGAAAAAGAAGAAGAGGATGATGATGAAGAAGAAGAAGAAGAAGAGGATGAAAAATGAGAGGAATTCCAGTATGGCAAAAAGTGTCCCTGCAGAGAGCTCCGCTATTTCTTTGACAGTTCCTTGACATTTACAGCGGTTGCAACATTGTATCTATTTGTTTCCGAATAAAAACATCTGTATCCTAAATGGATACAAATAGATACATTGTTGCAACCGCTGTAAATGTCAAGGAACTGTCAAAGAAATAGCGGAGCTCTCTGCAGGGACACTTTTTGCCGGCTGTAGACGGGATGAAAATCGGCCGATTTTTTTTTTACCATTGCTGGCAACGTCGGCCGCTTGAACAACCAATTTTTCATTTTTTAAAAGAAAAATCGGCCGTTTTTCTCCCCGTCTATGGCCTGCATAAGCATTAGTGTGCCTGGGGGAGGGGGGGACCTTTGGCCTTTCCAAACACAGTAGATGCTCCAAGAATGTTTCCTTGAACTCTTGAAATGGTTAAAAAGGAAAGACACTCTAGATAGCCTGCACTGAGAATTGACTGTCATGATGACGTGTCAATGATTATTTGCTCTCATTTTTCAGGAGTGGTACTGCTTGCGGTTGAAGCTGGTAGAAATCCACCTTCACGTCCTCCACTCACCTTCACTCGTGGCCAGTGGATATTTTGTGGCCGCAGGCAAGAACTGGCATCGAGGACCTGCATAATGACCCTGGCATGCCAGAGGTGGTTTGGAAGCAGCACAGCAATTTGACCATCCCTTTCCTCTATGTTGGTTTTAGGGGTGCAGAGTTGCTTCTCGTTCGTGAACGGACTGTCGCCGGATATCAGAGTCCCCATATTTTCAAGATATGTTTTAGCCATGTTGGCTTATTTTTATGTTATTTTCCAAGTGTGTCGCACCTAACCGCACAGTAGTGTGGTGCCATGCGTATTTGTGGCTGTGAATGGGGCTGTTTTTAATAGACGTGTGTAGGTGCAACAACGTTTTCATCATGGTACCTGCGCACATCTACACAGGGCATTGCATTTCTTTGCTGTGCTGGAAAATGTGTGTTCTTGCATGCGTTTCTGCACCACCAATGGTGTGAACAAGTCCTAAGGGCTGGTTCACACTATAGAAACAGTCTAGATGTGTTCCTGATGGGGTTTTTTCATGCCCTTTTGGCATGCATGTTTAGTGTGTTCCAGTACATTTTGAATGCGTTTTGGACATGTTTACATTGCATTTTTATATCCCTTCCACTTATTTTTTTCTATTTTCTTTGTATTCAATGTAGTTAGGGACATGTGCGTTTTAGTACATTCAAGGACGTTTCAATGTGTTCCAGTACAGTTCTGTGCAGAAACAATGCAGCGTGGTCAACTTTGTTTACAGCACCTGCAATGCACTGAAAATGCAAGTGCTGATGTGAACTATGACATTGACAACCATATAACCTTCTTTCTGTGCGTTTGTGATGCCGAAAAAGCAACTGAAACACATGTAGTGTGAACTGGCCCTAAAGTTTATTAGAGGTCAGGGAACGGGACTGACCAGGAATTGTGAATTCAATCAGACTAATGGTGAGATACAATCAGCAATTGTATAATAATGTGAGATCTGAGCTGTAGCTGATAGAAAATGAGACACATTCACTTGATCAGTAAATAGATAGTTAAAGAGTGGGGCGGTGATCCATAGATTTGCATATGGGACAGGTGATGGCGGGGTGGGGGAGGGGGTCAAGTTGTATAAGGAGACAGATTTAAAAGAGAAAAATGTTACAATGAAATATACACGGCATGAAACTTGCACATTTCCTAATTGGCAGAAGAGTACATTCATCCACTTTCTAGTCATTAGGCAAAATCATAATTGTTTGATCAATATTCCTGGCACTGACACAACCCAGAAAATTGATCTCCATTTTTTAGGATGTAGCCATGACCGGGATTAGAACCCATGACCCAAGTGCTGTAAGTTCTGAGCTCTAACCACTAAACCACTGTGGGAGACACAGTTTGAGTTATAATGTAGAATAGTTCCATTGTTTGAAAATGATAAAGCGAGCTGGTCAAATGATATAGACTACTAAAATGGTATTACACAAGATAAATATAACCACGAACAGTAGTGCATGAACTCGTGAAAGGTCATCCACCCCTGTGACAGTGTACTACACTATTGAGCACCTTTCTGGCTCCTGTGGCTGAGCTAATTCCTCCCCAGGACCATTTGGGCACCCACCCTGATGGATGGATGGATGGATGGAGCTGGATGACTAACCCATAACTGCCAGCATACCGCTGCACCCCCAGATGTGTGGAGTGTATAACCCATACACATTAATACTTTTGTTCTGGTGAGTGTAGACCAGTCCCAAGGGTGGTTTACCTTTCACGAGTTCATGCACTACTGTCCGTCACGGAGAGACCACACGTGCCATTCATAGGCACTCTCTGAGTTGGTACTCTCACACGAAGGACATTCCATTATTCAGGAATGATTCTATGAACTTATTTTAGCACCATTTACAATATTACATCATTGTTGCAATTCTTTGCACTTTTTGGTTTTTACATGCGTTCATTATTGATCACATGCATTTATAGCGCTGCACTTGTCTTTACCATAGAATAGTTACGTGATTAAAGAGAATGAAGATATATAATTATATTGGGAAATTAGAAGTATATAAATTATTTGAGATATAAGTGTGTAAATGTTTAACATTTGAGTACAGAATGTTTGACATTCATTAGTAAATGCATTAGTTTCCTGATCATTTTGGAGACACAGCAAGAAAATAAATAGAAGAAAATAGAAAATTCTAATACAGGTGTACAGGTGTATTTATAACATTCTAAGAATTCTTTTGCCATCATGAAAACGCCAATGTAAATAAAGCCCGCGCTTGTGCACCATCTAGCGAACATATCCGGTATTGCACCTAAAAATGTGCCAGTGATAGCAAAGTAGTCAATAGACGCTCGTCAATGAGCTTGCTAGACGCTGGTCAGACGACTGATTGATTGACCGGAGTCTGCCTGAATGGTCAGTCTCTGCTATTACACTCACATCTTAGTGAATCAGGGCCACTGTGTCTTGCAAGGGTGGGGGGAGGGGATGGTGAGGTATGCCTAGATAAGGGCCTGGTATAAGTATTAAGGGGATCCCTGTATTGTTTTTATTTCTGTACTGTCCCTTTATAAAATGGCAATTTTTTTCGGCCACTCCACTGCAATGGGGAGGCTGTTACTGGATATGGTGCAATGAGTATTGCGGCCCAAGTGCTGCTTTTTATTTCAAAGCTTCACTTTGGGAAAGGTGGGCAGACTATTGCAATAGGATTGTATGTTTAAATGTTGCTGCTACATGCCCTTCCGCTCTTGTCCTTGGAGAAATACTCACAAATTCTAATTGTATCTCAGCTGTCATTATTTTTACCCAGTTTGAATTGCGCCCCTTCCCTTGTTTGCTTGACAAGGGCAGGGATGGCCATTTTTAGGAAATAAAAAAATAAAAAGTAAGTCTTGTAAGTCTTAGCTTATTAATTTTGAAAATTACAAGATTGTAGTATCAAGCTCCCCCCCAATTAGCTTAGTTCACTTTTGGCAAATTTCAAGCAGAGATCAAAGAACACCCAGCAAATTGAACATGGACATGACTGTAAATTAAACCCGGGCATGTTCACTCATCCTTATCAATGACCACACACAGCATTCCCACCTTAACTGAGCAAATCAACAATCAAAATGAGGGGACAGAGGATACTTGTCAACCCAACATGCACAAATATATGACTGTCAGACATATCTTTCAAAGCTACAACTCATTTATCTTTTAAGATTATGATAAAATGTGTTTTTATCTGGCAAGTTTGGAGTGGCCTGATGTACTGATTTTGAATGCTGCTTTACTCCATGCCAGAGTAGTATGAACAATGTATAAGAGGTACCATTGTCAGGCATGATTATAGTGATTGTCTAATAGGGAACACATCATTTTCTATTTGTCATGACTAATTTAATTATCTAACAGGGAAGAGGGAATTCACGACTATGGCTGACTCTGCACTGCTGCCAAATGACCTAATATGGTCCATCTGGCCTTTCAAGTGATGTCTGACTCTGGCTATTCTCCCGCATTATTCCCTAAAGACTATTCAGTACCACAGCTGGCATCATCAAGACCAAGTAGGAAAAAAATGATGGTTTCTGGTGTTTAGAGACTGCATGTTACCAAATGAACCAGGACTGGACATTATCAATCACATTTCTTTGATACTAGTGAATGAATAGTTCTGTCACCACCAACATTATTACTTTCCAGCTCAAGACTTTGCAAGTTTTTGGTAATCCACTTATGTCAGGCAAGCTTCAAGCCTCTGGTGTTGCTCTCATGCTTAAAGAAAAAAAAGTTGTTTAGTATTAACACTAGCTAATGTTGGTACTATTTCTGTGCTTGAGCCACTTAAACACGAAACAAAAAAACATAGTTTCTTTATTACAAGTGTACACTTTTTTTTTTAAATTTATATATATATATATATATATATATATATATATATATATATATATATAAAAAGTGCGGAAATGTTTTGAATACCCCTCGTAGTAGCTTCCATGCTGGTGCTACCCCAACACTGCTCCTTCATACTGGCCCTATCAAAAAATGTCCACAAAAGAAAACTCCACAAAAGCCCATAGTGGAAAAAATGCTTATTGGCACACCAGAGTAGATTGAGTTTTAACAAAATATGTTTACTCATGTCTATTTGCCCCCCTAGTTGTCCTCAGACTCCTCCAGATCCCTCATCCCTCACAGAGCCACCAAGTCTGCTGCAGAGTCCCCTAACCATCTCCAGATCTCTCATCCCCTCACAGTGACACATGAAGAGCCTTTCAGCCCCCAACCCCATCCAGGACCCCTAACATCAGGCTATCTTTTTCTCCTACTGACCACATATGCCAGAGCATTCTTCTTCTGCTGACCACCAAACACCATTCTTTTCATTATCATGCTTCTATTGTATGAGTGTTAATATTTTTTACGGTTGGGACCAGGGTCATATGGGTAGCTGATGTTCTAAGCAAAGCCCAACAATGCCACCAACTCATCTTGCTTAATTGACAAGATAATATGACTCATTAGGTGCTAAAAGTGAAATAAAAGTTTGAACATTTATAAACCATTCTTCATGTTTCTTCCAAGTCAGCTGCAGGCCAGGTCCCACATTTACATTAAATACATTTTTTTTTCCATTTATTTTCTTTAACAGATTGAGCATAGAACAAAATCAAACAACTTTTATCTTTATTTAGAAATGATGACGGAAATCATTTCTGTATGAAGTTTTTTCCTTTAAAGGCATGATAGCTAGGGGCAAAACGCTCTGGTGCCCCCTTCCCCTGGTGCCGTAATGATGTGCTTATTTTGCTTAATGTTTGATCCAGGACTGGTTGGCTCACGGAGGGTTTTGGATGAATTCACTAGGCCCACGTGTCACTAAGGTTGAGAACCCCTGCTGTAGATAATGATTGCTTTATCTAGCTTTGATCCACACAGGGGCTCTATTACAAATGTCTGCTATAGGCTGTGCTATGCTACACCCTCACTTAAACACAGCCTGACATGGTCCAACTGGAACTCAGTCCCCAGTAGGCACAACAACGGAACAACTCAACAATATGCTCTACAACAAAATAGGGTTAGTTTACTAAAGGCAATAGGCTGTTCAGTTTGAGAGTTTTGTTAATTTGCAAAGAATATAAAAATCAACATTTTTGCTTGCACATGATTGGATGAAAGATGTCAGCAGACCTTTTTCTCATTAACTAAGCTCTGGGGATAATTCCCTTGCAAGGTGCAACTTCACTTGCAAAATGAACAGTATATTCCCCTTTAGTAAATCAACTCCAATATATGACTCATGCTTGTAAAGCCAGTTAGTCCCCAAAACCTTATTACATCTACCAGAATGAAGATTCCAAAAAAAGAATTTGCAGATATAGGTAGATTAATTTCTCGCAACATATATTTGTGCCTTCTCTGGAGGTATTAAAGAAAACATATGATCATTACCTTACCTGTGAATGATGTGATGTTTTTCTAAATATTCCAGAGCCAGTGAAAGTTCACATATATAAAGTTTAACAGCCTCTTCGCTAAAATGCACATTCTGCTGTAAGTGATAGCGCAGATCTCCGCCCAACAGCAGGTCCACCACCATAAACATGTCTTCTTCATCCTGGAAGGAGTACCTGCAATATAAGATTTTGAGTGATTGTTTCAGATTTGTGAAGGGATGCAAAACAAAAACACAGCATATTTGTAAGATCGATGGCGTTCAAAATAATATATCCTATTCATTTCTGCTGTCACATTGCAAGTGTGACCACTTGCATCTCACAGAAGGTATGTTAACTCAATTCATTAAATAAAATTCAAAATGTCATTTGAGAAATCCTTTCAGAACATTGGTGACAGAAAAACAATTGAACGTGGGAAATGTAAGTAAAGAACAGCCAACTGTCTCTTGACATTTTTTTTTTCTTTTACTGTTCAGGACTCGTGCTTCAGGCTACTGAACTTCATCTACCACTTACTTGGCTGTGATAATCAAAACTTGGCTTTCTAGTTGTGTTACCATAGTTTCTAGCCTAATTGAGTTTTCCATATATTCTAATGCAGAGTGTGCTGGATAGCAAATTTTCTTTTGCTGAGAAATCAGGTTACGGACATCGGAAACACAGCTTAGGTATGCCCGTTATATCCATACTATAGGTTGGATATATTTCACAGCTAGAGTCCAGGACAGCAGTCTGAAACTCTCCATACAAATGAGGAAGGGTTGTAACAGCGCAAACACTGCAAAGTCCTGGGAAATTGTAGTATGGGGTGATCGTGGTATTAGTGGCTACTGTATGAAGAGCTTGAAAAAGGAGTGCACTTCCGCCTTCTACGGCCAGTGCATGCTCCGAAACGCATCGCAGTGCACCCTGGGATCTGACGTCATCACGGCCACTCCGCCGCTACGTTCCAGCGCGCGTTCCATCCGGCTCTGAGGGAGGACGTGCATGCAGGCCGGCCTCACCGCTGTTCCCCTCCAGCCACCACGCTGTTCCAGCCAAGAGCTGACCTCCCCACATTGCAGTAAGATGACGGCTCTTCACCCGGGTTACCACCCCACCGTTAACTATTGTTAACCACGGTTTTTAAGCTTATGATTACTTCACACATGTGAGTGTTTCTACATTTAGACTTGAATTAAAAGACTTATTGCACTTAGAGGCGCTTCTCTCCTTTTTCTCTGAAACTCTCCATACTCCACTGATTACTAAAGAATCAATTTTTAATGGAGGCTCCTCTTTAATATATATTATTCTATAATTGCACTTGCTTTATTTTTATTCAAGATATATTACTCAATATTAAATCTTGTATTCCAGTGAACCCACAGAGTTGTTGTAGAATGGGTCTGGTATCCTGTTGCAAATTATGTGGATGACAGTAAAGCTGTCTATTGGTAGACACTTTTAGCAGTCTGTTATCAGGGAATAAGTCTACTGGTTTATTAGGTTTTTCAGCCAAATGCTTTTTCACAGAGATATGTGTCTGTTGTGCAATGGATTTAATTAATTGTATCCATATGCTTCTTTTAATCATAAAGGTTGTTTTGTATTACCCGTTATCATTTATGTGATGAGCTAATATTGCCTAATTATGGGCTTTTTTGGAGCTGGACTTTTCACTTTCTTGTTAAACATGCTTTATTTATACATTAGAAGTCGATCATCAGGGGGTTTGTGGCAGTTTTATTTTTATTGCTTTTTTTTTTAAAGTTTTTATATCTTCTTTTGCTATATGTATACCATATTTTTTTAACTAAATAATGAATACACAACAAACGATTCCCTGAGCACTATGAGTTGGCATATAAGACAGCAATTATTATTATTATCATTATTATTATACAGGATTTTTATAGCAACAACAGTTTGTAGAGCGCTTTACAAAATGAAGGTAAACATTATAGTTACTATACAGTTTGGTACAAGAGCAAACAGAGGGCCCTGCTCGTTAGAGCTTACAATCTAGAAGGAAGGGTTGAGTAATACAAAAGGTAATAGCTGTGGGGGGATGAGCTGATGGGGGAAATAAATAGCAATTTACTAAGTAGAAGCAGGATAGGTTCTTTAACCACTTGCCTACCAGGCACTTATACCCCCTTCCTTACCAGGCCAATTTTCAGCTTTCAGCGCTGCCGCACTTTGATTGACAATTGCGCGGTCATGCAACATTGTACCCATATGAAATTTTGATCATTTTTTTCTCACAAATAGAGCTTTCTTTTGTTGGTATTTAATTGCCACTGGGCGCTTTACTTTTTGAGCTATAAATAAAAAAAGTGCAAAAAATTTGAAAAAAAAAAAATTTCTTTGTTTCTATTATAAAATTTTTCAAACAGGTATTTTTTCTCCTTCACTGATGTGCGTTGATGAGGCAGCACTGATGGGCACTGATAGGCAGCACTGATGGGCACTGATAGGCAGCACTAAAGGGCACTGATAGGCAGTACTAATGAGGTGGCACGGATAGGCGGCACTGATAGACAGCACTAATGAGGTGTCACGGATAGGCGGCACTAATATGCAGCACTGATAGGCGGCACTGATAGGTGACACTGATGATGGGTACTGATAGACGGCACTGACTGGCATCACTGCTGGGCACTGACTGGCGGCACTGACTGGCACAACCCCTGGGCACTGACTGGTGGCACTGACTGGCAGCACTGCTGGGCTGCACTGGTGGGTGGCACTGGTGGGCAGCACTGGTGGGTGGGCACAGGTGGGTGGGCACGGGTGGGTGGCACTGGTGGGCACAGGTGGGTGGGCACAGGTGGGTGGCACTTCTGGGCACAGGTAGGTGGCACTTCTGGACACAGGTGTGTGACACTGCAGAGTGGCACAGGTGGGTGCACTGCTGGGCACAGGTGGGTGCACTGCTGGGCACAGGTGGGTGATCTGCTGGGCACAGGTGGGCGGAGCTAGTGGGCGCACTGCTGGGCACAGGTGGGCGGAACTTGCGGGTGGCACTGCTGGGCACCGATCATCAGGGCACTGATCATCAGTGTCCTGATGATCGGTGCCGATCCCCGCTGTGACAACTGCCGGTTCTCGGCAGTACTTTCCTCACGATCTGACAGCGTGAGGAAAGTGCAGCCGAGAACCGGCACTTGCATTTCCCTGTGATCAGCGTGTCATTGGACACCGCTGATCACGTGGTAAAAGGCTGCTGGGATCGGCCTTTTACCACATCACGTGATCAGCTGTGTCCGTAGGACACAGCGATCATGGAGATCGCCGGGTGCGCGCCCCCTGGGGCGCACAGGAGAGCGCTTTCTGGGGGGACGTCATATGACGTCCACCCAGAACTGGCCGGCCGCAGTGAAGCCGTCATTCGGCTATCTGCGGTCGGCAACTAGTTAAAGAGAAAGGTTTTCAGGGATCGTCTAAAGGTGGATAGATTAGGAGCTAGCCGGACAGATTGTGGTAGGGCGTTCCATAGGATGGGAGAAGCTTGGGAGAAGTCCTGGAGGTGAGCATGGGAGGAGGTGACACGGGAACTAGAGAGCAGAAGGTCTTGCGAGGATCGAAGAGAGTGGTTTGGTTGATATTTTGAGACCAGGTTGGTCATGTAGCTGGGGGAAGAGTTGTGGATGGCTGTGTAAGTTGTTGTTGGTATTTTGAATTTTATTCGTTGGGCGAGTGGAAGCCAGTGGAGGGATTGGCAGAGAGGGATAGCAGACACTGAACGTTTTTTATATGCTTTACGGAAACGTCTGCTAAAGCTGTTCAAGGACTGAGTTACTACTCTGAATGTACAACATACAGTATGTGTAAAGTGCTGCATAAATTGTTGGAGTTATATAAATACCGGTAATAAATACATTTGGGACCTAAATAGGCTTTTATGGGCAGATGCAGTTTGAGATGCTTCTGAGATCATTCAGAATCCAATGTACTGTAGAAACAGTTGATCTGCTGTATTCCCAGACACTTGTATGTGAAGAGAATTAAATCTGAAGTGAAGAAAAGCTTGTTGTCAGCAGTCCTTACTTGTATATAAAACTTCAGCTTGAGCTATTGAGTTCTGAAAATAATTTTTTTTTCAGTAGGAGGTAAGGAAACAAGCAAGTGTATGAAAAAGGAACCTAAAGCTACACCGGCTGTCTAAAAAGGAGAGCAGGGGTGGACTGAAAACTCATGGGGCCCCCGAGCAATAGGGGATCATGGGGCCCCTGTGTCCTTGCCCAAACTCAAAAAAGCCCATGAAAAAGGTACCAGGGGCATCTCATCGGGCCCCTTACTGACCCCGGGCCCTCTGGCAGCGCCCTAGTTTCCAAATGGTCAGTCCGCTCCTGAAGGAGAGTACAAAATGATATGCAATATTTCATGTTTACCTGAAACTTTTTGAAATGTATAAATAAAGAAATAAAATATGTGAACAACCACTAAATGTTTAACAAATAAAATACAAAGGCTCCTCATCTCTTTATGAAAATGCTAAATGTTTGGTAGTCATACTGATACCCAGACTTACTGCATTGAAACATGCATGCAGTCAGTGAAGTCAGAACACTTTATTTGCATTTGTTCCAGGTCAATTACTTGGGAAGCATTGAAGCAGGACAATTAGCATGACAACCAGACTACTGTCATTTTCAGAATAAGAGGTCATCAATGTAGACTTTATATTTCTCTCAATACAGATTTCTTTAACAAAAATACTTTCTTTATTATGAATATAATAAATAACAGACTTTCCAATATTTAAATTCAGAAAAAAAGCAAAAAAAAAGTAAAAAAAATGGTTTAAATTTTCAATAAAGTAACCTCCAAAATTCATTCCACAGTAATCTTAAGTATATGGCACACTGAGATTAGCTTCCTCCCCTTTTCTCTGTAATTGTATTTCTCTAAGCTTCTTACACGCTTTATGTCAAGTGACATACATAAATGTAGACTTCTTTAGGAAAATTAAAGATGATTATGCTCTATTTATATATAACCCCTTTTTTCATTTACAATGCAGACCTATGGATCCAATTACATGTTAGATAGCTGAAAAGAGTGCAGTGTAATGAGACAGACAGCAGAGCTTGTGTGGTTTTGAGAATGAAAAGGAAATATATCCATTCAGGAAGAGAATGAGTTAATGGGAATGCCTTTCGGGCAAAAAATTATCAGTAGAGGCAGATCTTGTATGAAAGTACAAAGCCCGCTTATCTGTGAGTCCCCCACTGCGTGATTTAAAAAAAATGTAAAATAGTACTCACCTTACACCTTGGCTTCTAGCACCATTTCCCAGGCAAGGATGATTGCACTGTGCCTCACCATGGGATCCTGGGACAGATGAGGATTTTAAATCGTGTGAGAAAACAGTCCTGCGCAGTGCTGGAGCATTTTATGGAGGCAATTGGGATTCCCAGGATCTCATAGTGAGGTCCAGTGACATCACCTGTGCATACAGCAAGCAACCATAAGCAAAGGGGTAAGGAAAGTATTTTTTTAATTTAAACTTTAATTTAAGTAAAAAGAAATGTTAATTTAAGCAAGAAGAAATGGAAACTTGAAAAAAGTCTACTCCAGCTTATATTGCAGGGTGGTCCTTTTTTGTTTTTATACACACAAGTTAGTCTGCTTTTCTATTTGCAATCTACAATCAAGATCTGCAGTGTTTTTCAAAATGAAAATATGATATACAATAATATGCACCATAACTTATTTAAATAAATATTATAATAGCAAAATCAGAACATCTGTTTTTAACTAATACATCATCAACCTGCTAGATAGTATGATAGTAGAAAACCCTTTAAAAAGCTGCTCCTAGGGCAGGCTTCCAGAAATGTGAAATTCAACTCATTTTAGGTATTATTGCAAATAGGAGAGCCAATAGTAAATATTGCAGAAATGTTCAAAATCTATGTGCTCCATGTTGCATATGAATTTTTGAACAAAGGAATCTTTCATTATGGTTTTTTCTGCTGACTTTGGAGTTCTTTGGAGAATGGTGGATTCAAGAACACTAACCACTATCCCTTCAAAGTATATTTTAATGATAACTAATGCACAGACAAGCAACATTTTTACAGGTGAATTGTGATGATGAGTGTACAACAGAAATATGATCAGACTGGCACTGTTCAAAGCTATCGTTTGCCCAGTGGGACATGTCTTTGTTTTTCAAAAATACTGTTCATTAAAGAAGAATTCGCCCAACAAAAAAATAATCATATATGGCACTGCATGCTCTTACAAAATATAATGAAACAGAAAGGAATCCACTGGCATCTTCTACAACCTATTGTATCATATAAAATAAACGCTTGGTTACCCAAAGAAGGAGGGAAGACAAAAGTAAATAATTGAGATTTTAAATGTGTCATCGAGAAATCACACATAAAGAGTAAAATATAATTTTTTTTATTATCTCCATATTTAAAATAAATAAATACAAGTTCACATAAAAACAATGATCTTTGGTATCAAGGGAGTTTTGAGGTGTCTGGCATTTTGTATGCGTTTCTATGAGAACTCATTTCCTTAGGATCCACACCCGGTAAATTGTACAATGACTCATTAACTCCTTAAAAATCTCAAAGTGCTATCAGTTTTTGATATTAGTTGCATCAATACTAGATCCACCCATGTACTGAGTACCAGCAAAAGTCCTTCATGCATATGTAAGCAACCCAAAAAGGCAACTTCCTGCCTATAACATTATGTGCATGTCCTCCATCAAAGATGGCACCCGAGCATCTTTACTCTTAATGTCCTTCAAAGGATGGTGTCCACTGAGAAATAGGATTTAGAGCTGTAAGATAGTAATCTCCCACTTATAGGGAAATGATAACAGTTTGGGTTTCAATTTTATTTTTTTTATTTGTTTTTCATCTGTTTTAATAATAAAAAGCTGTATATATTGTTCTACAGATTGAAATTTAATATAATATGTGACACAGAATTCCCAAAGCACTATCAGTTAGCTAGAGACAGGAGAGCAGATGAAGGTTTCTATGAGGTGCCATCTGTCTGATTAAAATTTTGGTCTGAGCTGTCTGATAAGAGATGAGTCTCTGTTGTGATGACTCATTAGGGGTTGGGCATACAAATCTATATGAATGTGGATTCACAATTTAAAAGTTTTTAATTTTTTAGTTCTGACCATAATCAATAGAAGGAACGCTCATATCTTTAATGAGACCTATGGAACATAGATAATGAGGAATGTGCCTGATATGACTCACCAGATATATATATATATATATATACATATATATATATATATATATACTGCTAAAAAAAATTAAAAGAACACTTTAGCATCAAGTCAATTAAACTCCTGGGATATTGATCTGATCAGTTAAGTAGCAGAGGGGGTTGTTAATCAGTTTCAGCTGCTTTGGTGTTAATGAAATT
This sequence comes from Staurois parvus, assembly GCF_062004578.1. Classification (NCBI taxonomy): domain Eukaryota; kingdom Metazoa; phylum Chordata; class Amphibia; order Anura; family Ranidae; genus Staurois; species Staurois parvus. The sequence continues at coordinate 1,337,598 of NW_028317982.1, forward strand.
AACAACAGGTGCACTAGATGGGCAACAATGAGATTACCCCAAAACAGGAATAGTTTTACAGGTGGAGGCCACTGACATTTTTTTCCCTACTCATCTTTTCTGACAGTTTTACAGTAGTTTTGCATTTGGCTAGTGTCAGTGTCATTACTGGTAGCATTAGGCGCTACCTGGACCCTACAGAGGTTGCACAAGCAGTCCAACTCCTCCAGGATGGCACATCGACACGTGCCATTGCCAGAAGGTTTGCTGTGTCTCCCAGCACAGTCTCAAGAGCATGGAGGAAATTCCTGGAGACAGGCAGTTACTCTAGGAGAGCAGAACAGGGCCATAGAAGGTCCTTAACCCATCAGCAGGACTGGTATCTGCTCCTTTGTGCAAGGAGGAACAGGATGAGCACTGCCAGAGCCCTACAAATGATCTCCAGTAGGCCACTGGTGTGAATGTCTCTGATCAAACAATCAGAAACAGACTTCAAGAGGATCCCACATCCTCTAGTGGGCACTGTGCTCACTGCCTGGCACCATAGAGCTCGATTGGCATTTGCCATTGAACAGCAGAATTGGCAGGTCTTCCACTGGTGCCCTGTGCTTTTCACAGATGAGAGCAGGTTCACCCTGATCCAGGGGCGGACTGACCATTTGGAAACTCGGGGACTGCCCAAGGGCCCGGGGTCAGTAGGGGGCCCCATGAGATGTCCCTGGTACCTTTTTCATAGGCTTTTTTGAGTTTGGGCAAGGACACAGGGGCCCCATGATCCCCTATTGCCCGGGGGCCCCATGAGTTGTCAGTCCACCCCTGCCCTGATCACATGTGACAAACGTGAAAGGGTCTGGAGGAGCCATATAGAACATTATGCTGCCTGTAACATCCTTCAGCATGACCACTTTGGTGGTGGGTCAGTGATGGTCTGGGGAGGCATATCCATGGAGAGATGCACAGACCTCTACAGGCTATACAGTGGCACCCTGACTGCCATTAGGTATCAGGATGACATTCTTGGACCCATTGTCAGACCTTACCCTGGTGCAGTGGGTCCTGGGTTCCTCCTAGTGCACGGTAATGCCTGGCTTTATGTGGCAAGAGTATGCAGGCAGTTCCTGGAGGATGAAGGAATTGATACCATTGAATGCCCCCCCACACTTGCCTGAACTAAATCCAATAGAACCCCTCTGGGACATCATGTTTGGTCCATCCAACCCCACCAGGTTGTACCTCAGACTGTCCCAATGATGCCCTGGTCCAGATCTGGGAGTAAATACCCCAGGACACCATCCGTCGTCTCATTAGGAGCATGCCCCGATGTTGTCAGGCATGCATACAAGCACATGGGGGCCTAAGAAACTACTGAGTACCATTTTGAGTTGCTGCAATGGCATTTCAGCAAAATGGACTAATCTGCTGCATAATTTTTTCACTTTGATTTTTGGGGTGTGTTTGAATTCAGTCTTCTGTAGGTTGGTAATTTTCATTTCCATCAAACGATGGGGCATCCTTATGTTTCTAACACATTCCCCAGTCCATATCAGTATAGATATCCAGCATGATATTTTCCCCCACTGAGATCTGATGCGTTTTCAAAGTGTTCCTTTAATTTTTTTGAGCAGTGTGTGTATATATATATATATATATATATGTGTGTGGCTTTATATTAAAAATGGAATGGTCATTTCCAATCAAATAAATTACAAAATGGCTTGTGTGGTAATTTTAATCAGGTACAAATCTGCTATAAAGTTTGTTAAACTCCTTGCTATGTACATAGATTACCCAGAGGGATTTTATTCCTCACCAAAAGTGTAATTACACTTTAAACATAACTAAAGATTGTAAGCATGTGTGCAATTTTGTCTTTTTGAATGTCTCTATTTGACCACATAACAATGCCCAAAACAAGATTTATACTTGTTTATGTTTACATAAGAAGATTAAAAAGTTCAATCTACATTCATAATTTTCCATAAACTTGTTATTTCCATAGGAAATCCATTAATTGCTTAAGGGTGGTCATTATTCTTAAAATAAATCTGTAATTCCAGCTGTTCAGCAACAGTTTTACAAACAGACTAATTATCTTTTGTATTGCCATGTACACGTTGTTGTGTGCATGCAGCTATGATGACATATTATTGGTTTATTTAGACACAGGTAATTAATATCAATTAACAAAATGGTTCAGTTATATTTCATGGCAGATACAATTGAACACTAGGGAAAACATTTTTTGTTGTTTTTCTCCATAGTAAAAGTATTTTCACTACAAAAAAATGTTAATAGTATTTTGTTAGTTTTTATTTTAATTTATTTCACTGTCTACAGGTTTACAAATATATATATATATACATACATACAGTTAGGTCCTTATATATTTAGACACAGGTACAATTTTAGATTTTTTCAGGTATTTACCAAAACATATTCAGGCTATAGTTATATAATGGATATGGGTTGAAAGTGCACACTCTCAGGTTTAATTTGAGGGTATGTACATCCAAATTGGAGGAAGGGTTTAAGATTTACAGCTCTTAAGAGTAGCCATCCCCTTTTTTTCAGGGACCAAAACTAATTGGACAATTGAATCAAAAGCTGTTTCATGGCCAGGTGTGGGCTACTCCTTCATTATTTCTTCATCACTTAAGCAGGTAAAAGGTCTGGAGTTGATTCTAAGTGTGGTATTTGCATTTGGAATCTATTGCTGTGAACCTACATCATGCGTTCAAAGGAACTCTCCATGCAAGTGAAACAGGCCATTGTAAGGCTTCAAAAATGAAATAAATCCATCAGAGAGATAGCAGCTACATTAGGAGTGGCCAAATCAACGGTTTGATACTTTCTGAGGAAAGAAGAACACACTGGTGAGCTCAGCAACATAAAAAGGCATGGATGTCCACAGAAGTCAACAGTGGTGGATGATCGCAGGATCCTCTATGGTAAAGAAAAACCCTTTCACAACATCCAAACAAGTGAAGGACACTCTCCAGGAGGTATCATTGTCAAAGTCTACAATCAAGAGAAGTCTTCACGAGAGCAAATACAGAGGGTTCACCCCAAGGTGCAAACCATTCCTAAGTCTGAAGAATAGAAAAGCCAGAATAGACTTTGGCAAAAAACATCTAAAAAAGCCAGACCAGTTCTGTAAAAACATTCTTTGGATGGATGAAACTAAGATTAATCTGTACCAGAATGATGGGAAGAAAAAAGTGTGGAGAAGACTTGGAACAGATCATGATCCAAAGCACACAACATCATCTGTAAAACATGGTGGAGGCAGTGTGATGGCATGCGCATGCATGGCTTCCAGTGGCACTGGGTCATTGGTGTTTATTGGTGATGTGACAGAAGACAGAAGCAGCCGGATGAATTCTGCAGTGTTTAGAGATATACTGTCAGCCCAGATTCAGCCAAATGCAGCAAAGTTGATTAGACGGCTCGTCACAGTACAGATGGACAATGATCCAAAACACACTGCAAAAGCAACCCAGGAGCTTTTGAAGGAAAAGAAGTGGAATATTCTGCAATAGCTGAGTCAATCACCTGATCTCAACCCAATTGAACATGCACTTCACTTGCTGAAGGCAAAACTAAAGGCAGAAAGACCCACAAAGAACAACTGAAGACAGCTGCAGTTAGAGCCTGGCAAAGCATCAGAAAGGAGGAAACCCAGTCTCTGGTAAAGTCCATGGGTTCCAGACTTCAGGCAGTCATTGCCAGTAAAGGATTCTCAACAAAATATTAAAAATGAACATTTTATTTATGATTGTATTCATTTGTCCAATTACATTTAAGCCCCTGAAAATGGAGGGACTGTGTATAAAAATAGTTGCAGTTCCTAAAATTTGTACTTGATATTTATGTTCAACCCCTTGAATTAAAGCTGAAAGTCTGCACTTCAAATTCATTTGGATTGTTTTGTTTTAATTTATTGCGGTGGCATACTGAACCAAAAGTATGAAAATTATGCCTGTGTCCAAATACATATTATATTATTAATATATTAAATTTATTAGATATGATTTGGACAGGCACACACCTCTCTTTATAATAATTCACAGCTGACAAAGCATACCCTTCTTCTTCTCCTAACCTCTGGGGATATCTCCCCAAACCCTGGTCCTCCAGTATCTCACCCCCACACCAGGCATCCTCTTTCTTCCGGGAATAGCCGCAATCCCCTCAATGTAATATCAGTCCCCGTGGTCCCAAAAACCACCCTCCCTTTTTCATGTGCGCTCTGGAATGCCCGCTCTGTCTGTAATAAGCTCACCTCTGTCCATGACCTTTTTGTCTCCTGCTCCCTTAACCTACTAGCAATTACAGAAACCTGGCTTCAAGCATCAGATTCTGCTTCTCCCGCAGCACTTTCCTATGGAGGCCTTCTGTGGACCCACTCACCCAGACCCAGTGGTCAGAAAGGAGGTGGGGTTGGTTTGCTTCTATCTCCACTGTGCACCTTTCAAGTCCTCCCTAACTCTCCCTCTCTATGCTTCTCTTCTTTCGAGACTCGCTGCAACTGACTGTTGTCTCCCATTTCTCTGAGGATTGCAGTGATCTATTGGCCTCCTGGACCAGTGTCCCGCTTTCTTGATGATTTCTCCACCTGGCTACACTACTTTCTCTCCTCTGTACTACCCACTATCATTCTCGGAGATTTTAACATCCCTATTAATGTCAGCAACCTGGCTACATCCCAACTCTTCAACCTAACCTCATCTTTTGCATTAGCACAATGTATACAGTCCTCCACTCACTCTGATGGGAATACGTTAGACCTTGTTTTCTCCCATCTTTGTACTCCCTACAACCTCACAAACACCCCCTTTCCTCTCTCTGATCACAATCTCATCACCTTCACAGTGTCCTTGTCTTCAAACACCTATCCCTCCAAGCAGCAAACAATTACCCGCAGAAACCTTCACAACTTGAACCCTGCTCCTTTCCACTCTGCAACTGACCAACTCTATGTCAGAATCTCTCCCCTGTCCTGCCCTGACCTGGCCACTACTGTCTACAACAGTTCGCTTTCATCCGCATTAGACTCACTTGCTCCTCTAACAACACGAAGCATCAGGCCCCGACTGTTACAGCCTTGGCAGACTGACGACACCAGAAATCTTAAATGACAAAGTTGTGCGCTGGAGCGATCGTGGCATAAAACCAAATCTCAACAAGCATTCACCCTATATAAATCTGCTTTCTTAACATACAATTCCTCCCTTCATGCTGCCAAACAAGCCTACTTTGTCACTCTTATTAATACCTTGTCATCCAGTCCTCATCGTCTCTTCTCTACTTTTAACTCTCTACTTTCTCCACCTCCACCTCCACCCAGTACCTCACTCACTGCTCACGAGATTGCAAATCATTTCAAAAACAAGATTGACGCAATTTGTAGGGGCATCACCACTGCATAGACATCCATCCCACTTAGCATACCTTATACTAAACCTCCCTCAACACTTTCCTCTTTTTACCTTGCTACTACCGCAGAAGTCACTAAGGTTTTCTCAGAAGCCCGTCTCACTACCTGCCCCCTGGATCCTGTCTCCTCGAAACTACTACGGTCACCCTCTTCTTCCATCCTATGCTCCCTCACTCACATCTTCAATTTTTCCCTCTCTACTGGTGCCTTCCCCTCCCCTCTAAAGCATGCACACACCACTCCCATACTTAAAAAGCCTCCCTGTACCCCACCAACCTGAACAACTTAAGACTTATTTCCCTGCTGCCATTTACCTCTAAACTCCTAGAACGTTTAGTCTACAATCGCCTGAGCTCCTACCTCACTGACAACAACCTTCTTGACCCTTTACAGTCTGGCTTTCGCTCACTCCAATCCACTGAAACTGCCCTACTAAAACTCACTAATGATCTACTAACAGCTAAAACCAATGGCCACTACTCCATACTCTTACTTCTTGACCTCTCTGCGGCTTTTGATATGGTTGACCATCCCCTCCTCCTCAAAAAAACTCCACTCTCTTGGCCTCAGAGACTCTGCTCTCTCCTGGTTCTCCTCCTACCTATTGCAGCGCTCCTTCAGCGTTACCTATAACGCTGTCTCCACCTCTTCATTCCCTCTTTCCGTAGGGGTCCCTCAAGGTTCTGTCCTGGGACCCCTTCTCTACTCCATCTAAACCTCCTCCCTTGGTCACTTGATAAACTTCCATGGCTTTAAGTACCATCTCTATGCTGATGACACACAAACCTATCTTTCTACCCCTCACCTCACCCCTTCAGTCTCCTCTCGCATTACTATCCTACTAAGTGACATATCGGCATGGATGTCACTCCACTTCCTCAAAATCAATCTTTCCAAAGCTGAGCTCTTAGTATTCCCCCCAGCCCATGCCCCCTCTCCTGACTTCTCCATCAAGATCAATAACACAATCATCAGTCCCTTCCCTCATGCCAGGGTACTAGGTGTAATCCTAGACTCCCATCTGTGCTTTCAGTCCCAAATCCATTCACTGTCCAAATCTTGTAGACTTCACCTCTGCAACATCTCCAAGTTGCCCGTTCCTAACCTTGGAAACCACTAAGCAACTTATTCACTCCCTTGTTATATCTCGCCTTGACTATTGTAACTCCCTCCTTACTGACCTACCTAATCGCAGGCTATCCCCTCTTCAGTCTATCATGAATGCTGCTGCCAGACTCATCCACCTTACTAACCGTTCTGTATCTGCCACCCCTCTCTGCCAAGCCTGCCACTGGCTTCCCATTGTCCAATGGATAAAATTCAAAACATTAACAATAACGTATAAAGCCATTTATAACTCTGCCCCAAATTACATCACTGATCTTGTCTCTAAATATCACCAAAACCGTACTCTCCGCTCCTTGCAATACCTCCTACTCTCTAGCTCCCTTGTCTCCTCCTCCCATGCTCATCTCCAGGACTTCTCCAGAGCTTCCCCATCCTTTGGAACTGTCTACCCCAATTTATCAAACTATCTCCTACTCTGCTCACTTTTAGGCGATCTCTGAAAACCTATCTCTTCAGGGAAGCCTATCCTGCCCTCAGCTAATAATGGAATCTTCTACTCTTCCAACCAGTCCATCCCCCACAGTTACTACCTTTTGTACCACTAGTCCTTCCCTCCTAGATTGTAAGCTCCAAGGAGCAGAGCCCTCCTATCCCTCTTGTATTGAACTGTATTGTTGCTGTATTGTCTCCCATTATATTGTAAAGCGCTGAGCAAACTGTTGGCGCTATATAAATCCTGTATAATAATAATAATACTGTATCAGAGCAAAAGCCACGAGGTGACAGGAACTGCCTACAGTGCTCAGAGACAGGATTACTAAAAGGCACAGATCTGGGGAAGGCTACAAAAAATTCTGCTGCACTGAAGGTTCTCAAGAGCACAGTGGCCTCCATAATTCTCCAATGGAAGAGCTTGTTCTCCGGACAAACTGAGCGATTGGGGGAGATGGTCCTTAGTAAGGAAGGTGACCAAGAATCTGATGGTCACTGACTGTAAGAGATCCTGTGTGGAGATGGGACAAAGTTCCAGTAGGACAACCATCACTGCAGCCATCTACCGATCTGGGTTTTATGGCAGAGTGGTTTGACAGATGCCTCTCCTCAGTGCAAAACACAAGAAAGCCTACTTGGAGTTTTCAAAAAAGGCATTTTCACGTACATACACATTTGTTTTGTAACTATCCACATAAAATTTTTATTTTAGAAATAGACATTTAGTGTAGGATGCAATAATGAGCCTGAGTTTAAAAAAACATGCTTGGCTTTCCAATAATGTAGTAAGCAAGCCCAACATTACTATAATGCTTTCTTCAAGATTTTTTTTTTTAATCTAATAGTCATGGTGTTGACATTCTTCTAAGTTTTGGAGGAAGATGTTTATCTCTTCTGATTCATTTAAGTCTATTTAAAGGAAACTTTTCCTGAAGGAAATACAGATGCTGCCATTACTGATTTCTCTTCTTGCAAATGCTAGTTTCCTGGCTGTCATTTTAACCCTCTTCTTCAATATTTTAAGTCACTAACCTAAAAAGATATTTAGATAAAGACTATTGGTGTATTTCTTAGCTTCATGACAAACATGATTGAGTTAGGGCAGTGACTCAGAGATTACTAGAGCCAGATGTTCAACATAACAACCTGAGAACTAGCATTTTCAGAAGGAAGTCAGGAATGGCAGACTTCTCTTCTTAATACAGCATTGCTGAAAGAAAGATACTTGACTAAGAACATTGGTAGGGAGGAGGAGACTCAGACCCAGAGTGGAGCAAAAAAAGGAGTTAAGAGGGTGAGTGAGAGCAGCATGTGTACTGGACAATGATACTATATGTGATAGTGGTATTGAACTGAGTAATAAAATTGAGGGGGGGGAGGTATCCAGGGGGCTACATTCAGGGGGTCTTGTGAAGAGAAGAAGAGAAAGGTGGACTCCTAAGATAGATAAGACCCGAAAGAGTTGTGGATCCTAACAGAGGTTTTCAGGGAAAAGGGGGGAAAAAAATATTTAAAAAGGACACTTCTCAGGAGAGACAGAACTTTTCAATTTTTAAACTCCGCGGGTGCCAGAAAGGGAAGGAAAAGGGAAGGAGAGGAGAGAAAGGAGAATAAGAAAAGAAAAAGTTATAAACAATATGAAAAATAAAGTGACAAAAGGAGGAGGGTCAAAGGCCTCCCAAACAAGCTCAAGTAAAAATAATATACCCTCACAGGAAAAACGGACCCCTGAGAGACAAATGGGAATAAATGGAAGAAGTGAGATGGAAAATAGTAATGAAGAGTTCTCCAGAATATCACTGGGAATGGCAAATATTAGCCAAAATATGGAAGATGGAGATATAGAAAAAATAGGGGCGCTGGAGAACATAGAAAAGAGCTCACAACTTCTCACTAAAATAGAAATTGCAGAAATGTTTAAAGGATTAGAAAAATCCATAAAACAAGAAATGGTGAAATTTTATAAAGATTTGGGGCAGGTACTATCAAGGGTGGAGGAGACGAAAGAAAAACTAGATAAACATGCCCAAGTTATACAGGACCTAGAAAAGCGGATGACAGAAATGAGAAAAGAACAAAGAAATCTGTTATATAAATTGGAAGATCAGAAAAACAAGGATAGCAGACGCAACCTAAGGATACGAGGTCTACCAGAGATCCCTCAAGGAGAAGATTTGAAGGAAACAGTAGAAAAATGCTGGATATAATAATGGACAGATCTGCAACAGAGCCTCTTAAAATTGATGGTGTATATAGAAAAGGACGACTCCAGAAATGATAATGGGGGAGAGGGAGGAGAAGGAGGAGTGGAGAACTAATGGATTTTAAAAAAGGTAAACTAATTGTGGCAAGAGATTTTAATTTTTGCATGGATCCTCAGATAGGCACAATGTCACCTGTGCAGACAGATGGTAGTAAGTACTTGAAACCCTTGAGGAAAAAGTTACACCAGTGTCAACTGGTAGATACAGTATAGGGAGAATTAAACATCTGAAGGACAGAGATTACATGTTCTACTCTCATGCACATGAGATGTATTCAAGATTGGATTATATATTGGTGGACCATAGACTCATGGGGGTTTATTTACTAAAGCTGGAGAGTCCAAAATCAGACTCCCTTCTGCATAGAAACCAATCAGCTTCTAACCTCAGCTTGTTCAATGAAGCTTTGGCAATGAAACCTGGAAGCTGATTGGTTTCTATGCAGAAGGGAGTCTGATTTTGGACTCTCCAGCTTTAGTAAATAAACCCCATGGAGTCTTTGGTTAAAGTAAATATAGAACCTATAACAATATCAGACCATGCAACTGTCACAATGAAGCTCTTATGGGGTAAAGAGCAAAATAAAGGAAACACATGGAGATTAAATGAGACACTTTTCCAGGATCATGAGAAGGAACAGAAGATTAAAAAAAAAATAGAGCAATATTTTGAAAGAAATGAGACTGAAGAAGTGTCAGTAGCAATGGTGTGGGAAGCTCATAAGGCATATGTTAGAGGAATCTTGATAGCGATTGGGGTGAAGAAAAAAAAAGAAAGAAGAGAAAAAATAAATAGAAAAAAAAAGAAGGACAAAAAAGATTAAGCAGAGTGTAATAAATAAAAGAGAAGAACTAAATAATTTATTGGAGTAAGAAAAGAGGAGAGTGTTTGATAAGATGACAAGTGAGAAATATTGGTGGGGAGATAGACCAGGAAAATATTTAATGAGGGATCAGAGAAAGAAGAAATCTAGGAACTACATAGAGAAAATAAGAGATAATAAAGGAGAACTAACGTATTCAACTAAGGGTATTGCGAAAGTATTTAAAGAATACTATAGTAAGTTATATAATATCACTCCTCACGGGCCCATAAAAGAAGAAGAAAGAACTAAAAAAAGACAGGCATATCTAAAAAAGGCGGGTTTACCGAAATAAAGAGAAGAACAGTTAATATCCCTGGAAAAGGCAATAATGCAGGAAGAAATACAAATAGCATTGAAGAGTACTAAAAAAGGGAAAAGCCCAGGACCTGATGGGAACACCGTGAGATATTATAAAAAATATAAAGATCAATTAATACCCAAACTGAGGTCATATATGAATGCATTGGGAGGAGAGATGGAAATGAGGGAGGAATCCTTACAAGCTCATGTAATAATTATACAGAAAGAGGGAAAAAATTTAACTCAGTGCTCTGGTTACAGACCGATATCCCTATTAAACATTGATACTAAACTATATGCAAAGGTTCTGGCAAATAGGATGAAACACCTAATGCCAGGATGGATTCATATAGATCAGGTGGGTTTTGTCCCGGAAAGGGAGGGTAGAGACAACGGATTAAGATCTTTGCTTCTGACATAAAAAAGTAAGAGGAAAAGTTCCCACTTTGTTATTATTGGTTGATGCGGAAAAGGCTTTTGATAGATTAGATTGGGGATATATGCTGGATACATTGGAAGTTTTGGGGATAGACCCTAGAATGAGAGAATGGATAAGGAAACTATATAGTCAACCCTCTGCAGCAATAAAGGTCAATGGAGAGCTATCAGAGTACTTTAGGATGCATAATGGGACACGACAGGGTTGCCCACTGCCACCATTGCTATTTGTCCTATCCCTGGAATCTCTCCTAGCAACAATAAGGAAAAACATAGATATAAAAGGAATTTTGATAGGGGAGACAGAGCATAAAGTAGCAGCCTATGCGGATGATATGCTGTTTTATGTGGTTAACCCTAGGATAACAATGCCTAACCTAATGAAAACACTGAGAGAATATGGGGAGCTGTCAAATTTAAAAACTAACTCAACTAAAATGGAGATCTTAAATATAAACCTTCTAAATAAAGAGAAAAAAAAATTACAAAAAGAATTCCCCTTTTTTTGGAAGGAAATAGAACTAAAATATCTGGGAATAAATGTAACCGTATCCTCAAAGAACTTATATAGAGCAAACTATATCCCTTTATTAACTGAGATCAAGGATGAAATAAGGAAATTAGGGAGCTCTATCATGGATGGGGCGAATAAATTTGATAAAAATGGTAATTGTTCCAAAAATTTTGTATACATTTCATATGATACCTATAAAGCTTCCAGGAATATATTTTAGAATAATTAAAAAAATGATAACAATGTATATTTGGGGAATAAAAAAACCTAAAGTTATGAAATCCTAAGTAGAGATAAAGAGAATGGAGGACTGGATGTACCAGATTTTAAAAGATACTATAAGTCAGTAATGTTAGCACAAATTTTTGATTGGACACATAATGCACGTGGAAAAAGTTGGATAAAAATAGAAAATACACTAAGTAAGACACAATTGAGTAGAATAGTTTGGATACCACCTCAGTATCGTGGATTGGTAGAGAGCACAAGTATATATACACGAAATGTACTAAAAATTTGGGATACAGTGCACTAACAAATGGGATGGGAATTTAATTCCATGTTGATGCCCATAGTGGACACAGATTTCTTCCCGCCAGGGAAGGAAAAAATTACGGCAAAGTGGATAAAAAAGAAAGATGCACAATTAAGAGATATAAAGAAGGGCGAAGAAATTTGTCCTTTTTTTCAATTGAAAACTAAGAACGAGTTGTTCACTAAATTGGATGAGTGGCATTACTTTCAATTAAAACATTTCATAGGAAAGCTCCCCAGACCTCTAAGAACAAAAGATGAATGGAACCCATTTGAACATTTATTTAATACATGTGGAGAGGGGAAACATGGGACTTCTAGAATATATAAAAATTTCACTAGATTGGCAACGGTCATGATCCCTCCATATATGGAGAAATGGGAAAAGGAATTAGGAGTAATATTAGATGAGGAAAAACAAAAGAAAATTTATAGATTAACACATGGGAATGTAAATATGAAGGAGGTGGAAATGAATTATAAATGTTTGTCGAGGTGGTATATTACACCGAGTATAGCACATAGACAATGTAGAGAAAATTCATCTTTGTGTTGGCGTGGATGTGGGGAAAGGGGCACAATGGAACACATCTGGTGGGAATGTTTTAAAATTCAGGAATATTTGGAGGGAGTAATTCACCAGATTTAGAAGATAACTGAGATTAAAATCCCAAGAGATCCAGGAATCTGTCTTTTTCATGGCACTGGGCTTACAGTGGAAAAATATAAAAATTCTTGTCTACTGTATTTTATAAATGCAGCAAAAGGTTTGATACCCAGATTCTGGAAGGAACAAGATGCACCACAAATAAAAGATTGGGTAGAAAAGGTGGACCATATATATAAAATGGAGGAACTGTATCATACTGATGAAGATAAAATGGAGTGCTTTCGAAAAAAAGGGAGGACTTTAAGAGATCAAGTCCATTTGTAGAATTTAGAGAATAAGAGTTAAAATAAGTAAAAGAAGAAGATGAAATCCTTAGGACTTCCAAGAGAGATGAGGAACTTGGAGTGGCAAAGGAGAGGGGGGGAAGAGGGAGGAGGGAGGGTTGAGTATGGAGAGGGAAAAATTGTACTGTATGTAAGATTTCTAATTGAAAAATCGAATAAAATATTTATAAAAAAAAAAGAAAGATACTTCACGCAGGACAGACCTTGTATGAAGCTCTGTTTGCTGGCTGCAATTACTTAACATAAAATAGCAATATACAATATGCACTTTTTACCAGATTTAATAAGAACTAGAACATTATTAAAGTGTTTATTTTTTCAGTACAGGACATAATAAGGAAAATGTATAAAACCCATAGATCTCCTCTAAAATATACAAAATGTGTTGTGGAACTATTGGCAAGCAAAGAAATTTTGTTGTGTACCTTGAGGAATACTGCTGCAAGACTTCAATAAAAGTTCAAACCATCATGCTTGTAGGAACCTTGAGGCACATTTATTCACTTTGCTTGTCATTATTGAGTTGTAGGTAATTAATACATCTTTGTATTCGCAAAATGGACATTTCTTATTCAGGTTTAATTTTTTTATGAAAAAGGTAGGAAGAGGATCAATAGGAAACACTATGTTGGGTAACAGTAATAGTCACTGTAAATGTTCTTTACTTTTTAGTATATGGCTTGTTGTTTTATCTAACTAACTACATGCAGTATGAGATAAGGGTGGTCATATACTCTCTGTTATTTACAAGATTGAAGTGGAACTCATGATTATCGGTCAATTTAGGGAGTTGATATGAATCTCTGTATGTCTGGCAATGTAGATGAGGATGAGAAAGTATTTCACTGTCTGTAATTGTAGATGAGAACTGACCCCATCTTTGACCAGGGGACCTCAGCTAAGACTGGAAACAGTTTGACAAATAACTTGCCGAAAGCAATAAATTGAGAGATACCACCATAGTGCTGGGACCACCATAATTATCAGCCAACGATGAAAATGCACATGCAATATTTCCTTCCCTCTTCCACATAGTAAACGAGAGGGTCAGAAGAGAGAGATTTCCAAACAAATTAGATGCAACTAAACCCTTGTAAGGATTGTACATATTCCCTGGATTAATAATTTACCAGCACTTAGAGCTAAAAGGAAGCTTTAAACAGCCTCAGAGGATCCTGGATTATGGTCTCACTCTTGGTAAAGAGCCTGGTTACTGGCTGGCTTTTGGGAGGTTTGATGAATCAGCTGCCAAAGTATAACTGCTTTGCTGTTACTTCTGTTGATGGTACTGTGCTTTTTGTTTTGACTATCTAATTTACTAAATTTGATTTGGAAACATTAGCGACAGCACAGGATGCTGATTCTGAACTACTGTAATGAGTTAGATTTTTTACATCGCTTCCAGGATTGAATTATATTTTGAGAAGGGAAATAAATGCTTGTGAAACAAATAGAGGACAGCTGTACCTGTCTTGTAGTGAATCTACTGAGTATATAAACATTGCAGAGAACGCAACTGTTTCTAGGAAGGAGAGGTGGATGAGACCTTTGTGTTTTGACTGGCGCCTCTGGGGCACACAGTGAGTTCTATATGATGCATTACATTATTAGAATGGGGGGAGGTAAGGGGTGAGGCAAGTATGGGGCGCGTGATTTCAAGGCTAGTAAATATAAAAACGTTTGCGCAATCACATGCAATGAACAAAATCAACAATACTGTACACTGAACACAAACAAATATGCTGCTGCTATGTCCCCATATGATCACACTACATATGTTAACAGTAAACAATAAAAATCCAGGACAGCACTACATACATGATAATATAGTCCTCATGTGTATACCAGTGAGCAATGAAAATTTGGGACAACGCTGTATCCACAATAATATAATACTCATATGTAAAAGTCCATCTCAATATCCATATATTGGATCCTGATTGGATGCTCTGTTGGCTGGTGCAGACCAATCACCGGTTTATATATGTAGAAAGATAAACTAACATAGTGTATTCCGAAAAGACTCTATTTAAAATGTATTAAAAAACACACTCGCAAATCTGGTGCACTATCCTGGTGCACCGATGTTAAAAAGCATGAATGTATACAATTCCTCTACATGAATGCGGCACCTGATGGGGACTCTTTAGTGGTTCTCTGTGTCCTCTCTTCTGCACTCTCGCTAGTTGGTTACCTCCTGTATTAAGCAACCCGGTGAACTCTGTAAGCCGTTCCTTGTGTCACTCTCTCCACACCCTTATGCGTTATGCCTACGTGGCTTTATCAGAAAGCCAGTGATATATCTGAAGATCACACCGTTTTAAAAATAAATGCAGGGTGATGATTTCTAACCATTTAGCACTATCAAATACCTAACTCACTACTGCCCACTGAAGCTCTGGCAACTGACAGTTAAATGACATGGGGTGTGGCTTATAAAACTTGGAAGTAGCAAGGTGTAATTTTGAATTGAGAAGAGGTTAAATCTCCATGTACAACCTGTATTTGCTTTTCAGGGGGCTCCACATGGGTTCCTTAAAAGGCTAATGCAGGTACCAACAGCAGCCACAAGATACCTGTGTTGCAGCTCTATGTATTCTTGGAAACATTTTAGGCAAGGTCGGGGTCAGTTTAATGAATTGAAATATAGACATCAATTTCAATGTGATCATGCAGCAGAGCTGATATTTTACAGATACTGAATTACATTTAAAATCAACTTTTATTTATTGTACATCACTGGACACAGAGCAACCATATTAATGCTTACTTAACGGGTTATGCGCCACCTATAGGTATATGGGCACTGGCAAAAAAAGACAGGAAGTCCTTCCCTATATAACCCCTCCCATACAGGAAGCGCTTGAGTTTTTTCATCAATGTCTTTTCTGCCACAGGTTCCTAATTTTCTTTCCCAGCCTCATTTGCAAGGGGACAGGGCCTTTCACATGTTGGATTTGGTGTGGGCTGTAAAGATGTATTGGAAATTGACTGCTGTTGTTAGGCAGTCAAATTCACTTTTATCCTTCCTGAAGGACTAAAGAAGTGTTGTCTGGCTACTAGAGTAAGTTGACTATTTCCCATTGGATTCTTCAGCTAATCTTTCAGCCTATGGCTTAAAGGGATGGAATCCACTTGGATGACGGCTCATTCTACCAGGATTATCTGTCATTAGGCCTCAATGGATCAGGTTTGCAAGGCTGGAACCCAGTCTTCAAGTCACATCTTTGCAAGATGTTATCGGGTGGATGTAAGTATCGCTGAGGATGCTACCTTCTGATTGCAGTTTCTTATGGACTGCTGCGTAGTGTCTTTGGACCTTTTAGTGGTAGCTAGGTCTCCCTCACTTCATAAGTGTGTGGGGGGATGCAGTGTGGTGCGGTGGCAGTAAAGACACTGAGTCTGGTTTCAGAGGGTGAAGTGCAGCCTGGCTGATTCGATTCAAAAAGGGAAGACTTCCTTGAGGACAGAGAATCCCTAGCCTGTCCGTTCTCCTCTTTACCTGCCACTGGTCACTTTCCCTGTCAGATGGGGTCTCTCTTCCTACTTTGCCCACTTTGCAATGTGTGCCAAAACCAGGGGGCAGGGACTTAAACCCTACTGAACAAAGATGGTCCCTCAACTTCCTCTCTAGGCTGCGGTACCACTTGGTTAAGCTCCACTTGCAGTGGAGAAAACAGACTGTACCTGCCTACAAGCAGTCCTTTGGGACATTCCATTAAGTAAGGATTAATATGGTTGCTCAGTGTCCCGTGATGTGCAATAAAGAAAACCATATTTTTTTACTTACTTGTAAAATCCATTTCTTGGAGTACATCAAAGGACACAGAGGCCCTTGTTTCAGTGACAGCTGTCTAGAATGAGATTTCCCTCACTTTATGGAGATCTAATCTCAAATTCCTATTGCGTCTACAAGGAAATCTCTCAAATGGCACTCTAAAATGAACAGGAGTTTTTACCATTTTCTAATCTATCCAAGATAAAAATAAAGCTTTAGCTTTAATTATACTTTAATGATTGCAGCAGCTGAACACTAAAACAGCAATGAGATGTATCTCCTTTATTGTTCTCTCCTGCATAAGCTAGAGTCACATACATCAGTGTAAGTAGAGCTCATTCTAGAGTACAAGCACTAACCAACAAATGTGCAGGTTGTATGGAAAATAATCATTTGACACTGTGATCTAACAGTACTCAAAGTGCTCAAAGTGAAAATCTGTAGCTTTCAATGATTCTGCTAGAAATCTACAAAGAACTGAATTCTACGCTAGAAATTTAATATAATATGAGGCCAGCACAAGCTTTCCCTAATTATAGAAAATTTTAGATTTAACATGATTTATTTCCACCTGAACTATCAGTAGAAATGGCTGAAAACAGCAGATGTAACCTCTAGATTCCAGTTTGCAGGATGCACTCCCTGTGGGCACACGTGGCTGTAAACCCAGGTGGCCAAATTGTTTTTTGTTTGGTTGACTTACTGTGAATAAAACATTAGTGAATTGGAAAATTGCATAGGTAACAGAATAGAAAAATACATAATTTATCAGGCACTGTACAAAAATACATTTGGTTCTGTTTCCAAATTAAAATGCACAAAAGAATGGATGCATCACAGGCAAAGCATTGATTTTTCCAAAGGTACACTATGGATGGTAAGACAGTTGTGTGCATCTTTGTGTATCTTTTCTCTCCTATTTTCTCCACGTATGACCCCCCTTGCCTGCATCATTTTCTCTGCTTGTCCCACTGCCTTTTTTCCATTCCATAGCTACGTTCTGCCCTCTATGACTCTATTATTTTGTTTCCAGCTCTCAACCCCTTAGTCTTTTGTTGTGTCATTACTCTGTGGTTCAGTATGCTACTCCCACAATCACTGCTTGAACTTTTAATTATTCATACTCTGTTTCTGTCACCTGTGATCTGAAAAATTAGCAGTCCTTTTTTATGCGTACCTAATGAGGCACAATCACCTTGTACTTGTGTATACTTGGGCTTAAAAAAAATGCTCCCAGTGTCACCTTTATATCCAGATACCAATAATCTATGAGCCAAAATATCCAATCTCTCCTCCTAGTATCTACCTTTCATGATTGCTAGCTGAGGTTTACATAAAAGTCAACCTGAGTGACCAGTTTATTGAATAACAAGCCATATGCTGTGGAAAAACTGGGTATGGCTAAAATGCTTATAGCAGCCTTTTACAACCAGAGTATCCAGGCACCTTGGGATGCCTTCAGGTTTCTTCAAGGGTGCCTTGGCAAAATTCCTAAAAATTGCCCAAAAATTGTACAAGCCAGTGGGTAGATCAAACCCACCTTTTAGTTACACAAAGGCACAGTGCACCATTACAACCTTCTAGCCGCCAGCAACCTAACAACCAATAACATCATCAGTTGTTAAAAAGGATGTTGGGGGCCTGCACAGCATCCGTGTTTGCTTCTTCCCTGTCTCTCTCCACCAGCACTGGGGGTCACATTAGCTGAGTGAGGGACAGAAACTGAGGGAGATGATAAATGCTGGAATACTAGTCAGAGCCAATGTGCAAAGGTGTGTTTGCTTTGTAAAACCACCTCTAATGTTAGTTGTCCCACCAGTGTGAATGTTGCTCTGTTAAGTAAAACTTAGGGTACGTGGTTTAAAAGGGAACTTAGGAATGCACACAATAAAAAAAAAAAGATATTGAGCAGACATGGGTAGTTGTGGAGTGCAATTAACTGTATAAGAATGGATGCCAATGGTTGCTACTAGGATTCAAGGAAAGTGGTACTGTGCAGTGTCCATGCAGACTACAACACATATTAGGAATTAGTCCCAGCATTCTGAACAAAAGAAGTGCTACTGTGCACAATAAGAACAGATAATGAGAACTACACACAGCATCCACAACACATGAAGTGGTGCTGTGTTACATTTACATACAAAGTAGAATACCAGAGAATAATATCCAGTATGTATAACAAAAATTGTACTACTGAGTCATGTTCATATGTAAATGTTGTAAAATGTTTAGAAAAATTTAACAAAACAGCAGAATACATATACAGTATACTGCGTTTTACAAACAGGAATGTTTCAGTCAATTGGCAGAGAATTCACTGGGCCTCTGATGAAGAGGAATCAAGGGTGATTTGTAGGGGTAAAAAAACATTGGTGATGTGGCTAGGTGTAGAAGTATACCCAAACTCTCAGTGTTAGTTGGTTTGACTGCCCTCAACAGTGGCCCAACTACCAGACTACCTGAAATCCTGACGGCCAAAGTCCGTGGGTACAAAGCAGATAGATGAAAGCATTAAGCTGTCAACCAAGAAGAGATAATGTATGCGTCAAACACACTTAGGGCAATCTTTTTGCAGAAAGCATTCTGAAGAGAGACAACAAGTAGAGATGAATCAAATGTACCTGGGTTGGGTTTAAGGAAGGTTCGCAGAACATGAGCAAAGTTCAGGAAAGCCAAGGGTTAAAACAGTAATGACCATTTTCTAGGCTAATGGGCAAGATCTGTCAAACAAATAGCATAGGGGGCTGGATACTGCCCTAGGGAACATGTACCAAAACAAAACATATATTTAAAAAATCTGTTTGGGGGAAGCAGCAATTTTAACATTTTGAAAATTCCCTAAAATAGCATGCCTGGGGCTGCCTTTAACCTGCCTGTTGAGTGGCACATCTATACAATGTATACAACTGCAGCAAAACTGACATTTACAAAGAATAAAATGCTTCTTAAATTTCCGGCAAATGACAGGTTCAGCCATTTTACTTCTATTTGTAAGCAAACAGCCAGCAGTTTCCTTCATCTATACTAGATCTTTATCCTAGATGAGTCTCTGGTGTAGATGTTGATGGGGAAGGTCATGCAAAAAACCTATCTGGTCAGAAAAATGTGTGTGTGTGTGTGTGTGTGTGTGGGGGGGGAAGGGAGTGGGGCAGCATGTGACCTTCTCCTGAACCACACCAGGCCACATGCCCTCAACATGGGGGAATCAAGTCATTTATAGATGGAGTTCCATGTCAGTCATGATTAGAGATGAGCGAATCGAACTTGGCGAAGTGGA